>NC_044364.1:22246524-23446524 GCF_007364275.1 Archocentrus centrarchus
TCCCAAACACACTGCCAACACAGTAAAAGCAAACCTGCATAGATAAACGTGACTTTTCTGCAATGAGTCCAAACAGTTTACATTCTTTTATCTTTTAATTATTCTCTGCACTGTATATTTTGTAATATTGTGTTATAGTTATAGTTCTAATACCTCTGTATTTTGGAATTTGTAACATTGTCTTATAGTTTTTATACTTATTGTTTTTTATGTAAGCACGAAGTACCGCAGCAATTTCCTAATCACCCATATGGCAATAAAGCCTTCTGATTCTGATCACTGTTTACTGACTTTGTAGCTGCAGCTCAACATCAGAGTCAAACAGAAAATCAAGAGAGCTGAGCAGCAGTCACCCGAGTCCAAGTTTACTGAGTCCAGAGGTCCCTCTAAGCCAGATGTTGACTGACAGCAGCTGGACATGATTCACTGTCAGGTAGAGATGAGCTGATGAGATGATCCTCACAGCTGAGAAGGGAAGAGCTGTGAGGAATGAATACTGTTCACATGAACTATAAATAACGTGTTACTATTATCGTTCGTGACGAACAGCAGAAATCTTGTGCTGTTGTTGCAGTCACACTGAAACACAAACTACATTTCTTTCAGTGAATGCACGCTCCATGGTGACCCTGCTGCTTTATAACTAATAAATCTGTAATCAGTTGAAGGCCGTTGCATGAAGCCACCTCTGTTTATTTCAGCATGAACACCTGCATATCCAGACCCTTCAGTGCTGAGTAAGTTCAAAGTTTAGGCTCTGCTGCACTGGTGTCAACACAACCTCATGACCACTAGATGGCAGCAAAGTCAAGATCACAGCTTTCTTAGCCCATCGAAGACGAGTCATGATAAAATTTAAAGCTGCAGCTGAATTTTAAAATAATAGCAAAATGTTTTGAGGAATGAAAATAGAATCAAACACAGTTATATTATATTATATTATCTTTTTTGTGTTGTCTTGATCTTTATTTGTTTTTCAGAACTGGGTTGTAAACTGTGGAAGGGTGAGAATATTTCTTGGAGCTGTCACGTTGGCAGGTATTGCATCATGCAGCAATCATACTCATATGTCTATATTAGGGCTGATATCAGGGCTTTTGACTGTACTTTAGACCATTAATAAGTATTCCTGTTGAAGAAGCTTATCATACTTATTACATTATTGCATATAATGTGTATTTTTCTGTATCACATTCACTTTTCAGCCCATTGTCTAGTCATGCTAGACGTTCCTTTCTTCAGTATTTTTACAGGCCTTCTGTTACACCATCCATACCAACAAATCTGACTATGACCAAGTGTGTTTTATAGTCTATGTTGTATAAATATATTTGAGAGACTTAATTCTCATCAAGAGGAAAATAGTGCTATTTCAGACCTAATGGAATTATGGGAGTGTGCTTATCTGACTACACCTGTGCTAATTTGTGACTTACAGGCACATGGTACACAGCAGACAAGCACCCTGGAATGAGTTGTGCAGATCCATAAACCAAATATTCATATCAATGGCATTGTGGGATTGCTTTTACTTTTTGAAGCACGTATCTGAAACATCTGCACAGAATTTGGTCACTTAAATAAAACTGTTTAGCAATATGTTTTGTTGTTGTAACACAGTTGTTCCAACATATACGCACCTTCAGATGTTACTGTAATGAGATTTTTCTGAACTTCTGAACTTTATACATGTCTTTTTTTAAAAATCCTAATCATTGTTAACGGTATCCAGTCTCAAGACACTGGGTGTGGAAACAGCTGTTATGTCGTTCGGCTGTCAAAAGGCCAACATAGACGTGCATGAAGTGAGCAGCAAAGGAGCCGCTGGGTTTTTGGATTCAGCAGACATGCTCAGTAGTTTTGCTTTGCATTTTAAGGGTCAGCACACACACATTCACTGCGTTAAACCCAAACTTGTCATATCACTAATTACAATGTTTTTCCACTACTTTTTCAGGAAGCTCTTTAAAGGCTTCTGGTGCCAAAGAGCCAGTTGATGTCCTTGCTAAGAAGGTGCAGGAAGTATTCAGCTGCACCGGACAGCTTACACTACATCGCTTATCTCAGGATAAACTCGGACCTCTACATTTGAGGAACCCAACAGCCTCTTAACAAACGAATGGCACAACATAGAAGAGCCACCTCAACAGGACAATGCCAACGTTCACATTTTGGACAGGGAAGAAGCCATTTATTTCCACTGTGAACAACCATCACTGAACAGAGGAGGAACATTACGTCACCAACTTTCCCCCGTTTACAGTCCGATCCTGAGCTTCCTCCCCAGGCACCTCAACCCCCATTCACACTTTAGTTCAGGTGACCTCAATAGATCACTTGACACTATGGAGCAAAGTCCCAAATTGGTTTCACCTGAAATCACTGATGGTAATGACCCATGCCTCCCTTCACACCTTAGTGCATGTGATCATGCACATGAACAATAGAGGGTCACAACCACTTCCAGGGGACTACGCCCACTGGGGTTTAAATACCTGGGTCTCTCCACCTTCTGGTTTGAGAACTGAAGAAGCCTTTGGGATGAGAGATGAAACATCTTCAAGAAACAAAAAGAGGTCCAGTCGCCCTTTTTCAAGCTAAAGAGACTGTTTCAGAGTTTAAAAAACTTGAAGCCAGTTTACTTAACTGAGTTTCCACACAATGCATCTACCTGCCTGAATGACTAAGAATCTTCGTTAAACCAACCCCACAAAAAGCAAACTCATACTTAAGAAATCAATAAGCTAAAGAAATGGATCATTTTGTGATGGCTCAAACATGGGCACAAACTCTGCCTCATGGACGAGCTCCTGGAT
Source organism: Archocentrus centrarchus (assembly GCF_007364275.1). Classification (NCBI taxonomy): domain Eukaryota; kingdom Metazoa; phylum Chordata; class Actinopteri; order Cichliformes; family Cichlidae; genus Archocentrus; species Archocentrus centrarchus. The sequence goes on from NC_044364.1 coordinate 22,249,341, forward strand.
TTTAATTCTTATCCATGATTGCTTTGGTGGAGCCAGTCTCCTCGTGGCTGGAGCTAAACTGAGCAAGCAGTGTGTTGTGTCATCCCTCCCTTGACTTCTTTCCTCTTCAAATACTCCTCCAACATCTCGTCACTACTCTTCCTCTGTGCCTTGCCTGGTCTGGGGGTCACTGCAGTCCCCTCTCCTGCACTCTCTGCCTGATCAGATAGCTCCCCTGCTGCTTCTGTCTCTCTCTCCTCCCCATCCTGGCCATGCAGATTGCTCTATGTGGCCAGGATGAGGAGGAGACATAATCTTTCTCACTGTAGCATGATGGACTTGTCGGCCGTGGTTCGGGTTACCTTTTTATCCTCAGGGTGGCCCCGGCCCTAAAATTTTCACAATTAAATCCATTTTCCTGAAATAATCCACTGGAATCGAGGAGGATTCGTTACAAGGATTTATTCCCACAAAGTGTTACAAAACGCAAGCAAGCACCTCCCGGGAGTGTACAGCCTTAAGCGGTTAGTCCAGCAAAAATAGAAGCAGCGCAGGCAAAGAAAAAAGCTGCTCCAACCGCGAAAAACAGGGCAATTATACCCTGTCCGCGGGACTTTCCTCCACCCCAAATTAATATGCATAAGTTTTCACCCTTTGATATTTAATCCTCACCCCATCAACACCCTTCACCCACTTTAGGACACATGCTTAAGGTGCCGTTTACACGAGACCGTTTACACTGGAAACGGTGTCGTTTTGATGCGTTTCGGCCTTGCGTTTACACGATAGCGTTTCAGAAACGATCCGCGTTTACACGAGGACACGTGAAACGATGTAGTTCCCATGCCAGGCCACAAGTTGGCGTTGGTTTTCTTTTTGCAAAGTTTTTTCACGCATGACGCGCATGCGTGGAGGGATTCAGTAGGAAGCGCGGCAAATTGTTCATTATTTACAAAATGGCCAGTGTGAGAGGTTTCGTGTGGACAGATGATGAAGTGGAGTTGCTGCTCCACACAACCCTAAATTACAAAACATCAAAATCACAAGAAAATGTAGACTGGGAATCGTGCTACTCAAGGTACGCTGACATCCACGCTGAATACCTTGAGCATTATCCTGCAAATGGGACGGCAGATGGCAAAGACTTCCGCACGACCGCAGCGCAATAACGAAGGCCCAGGTAACCGGCAAGCTGAAAGCGGTAAGGATGAAGTACAGGCAGGCAGTGGATTCGGGGTGTCGTAGTGGTCATGGACGTGTTGTGCTCCTGGTTTTTGAACTCTGTGAGCAAATATGGGGCGGATCGCCAGCCACTAGCACCCTGGAAGTAGGTCTCGAAACCGCCGATTTAGAAGACAGTGGGGCGGACAGCACAGCTTCGAGTTCACGGAGCTCTACGCCCTTGCCAGCCATGAGCTACGCTCCCATGGATGACCCAGGTGCCTCCCCAGTTCAGCTGGATGTGTCACAAGCCCGTCGGGCTGAGCTTGAAGTACGTATAAGTAAGCAGTGCTAAACGGTGTAATTGCTGTTTGTTTTAAAAAATGCTTAGATGTGTACATCTGTGTCGTATTTACAAATAATGTAACATCTGCTTTATTTTTTAAGGCAAAGTTGTCCAACCATAGGAAAGACAGACTGAAGCGGAAAATGCACTCTGACCCAGCAGTTCTGGAAGAGCTCCAGCTAAAGAGGAGGATGATCGACCTACTAGAGGAGTCAGAGAGACGCAACTCAGAGAGACTGGATAAAATTTCAGAAAATATTTGCAATATAACCTCAACGATTAGAGATGGCTTTACACTTCTTGGGCAACTAATGACCCAGCAGCAACAGCCATACAGTTTTGCACAGGGGCACATGGGAGGATATGCACAAGGGCCATTTGCACACACCCAACAGCATTTTTTCAGCGGCCCTGCCAGTGCACAGGCACATAGGGCCCCAACACAGCACAACTGTCAGCACAACTCTCAGCACAACTCTCAGCACGGGGACTTTCTGGACTTGTGACAGACTTTGGAGTTCACTTCATGTACATAAATGGGACATGCAGATGGTGTGTAAAAAGGACACCATCTTTTGTAAAGCCACTTTGTACTTGCTCTTTTAACCTTTTTACTATTTATGCATGTATAGCACTATTAGTGATTTTGGTATTGACATTTTATTTTCCTCAATAAAAGCATGAAAATGGCACTTTCAAACGGTTATTTGTTTACAAACATCACTCAAAAATTACACGCAACTTTTTTTTTTCCCCAAAGCAACATCAACATACTGCTGTCTAAAACTATCAGTACCTACATAAGCAGTTTTCCATTTACATTGATTACACAAGTAATCACAGGACGGCAGCTCCAAATTACATGCAGTGTAAAACTGTACATGACAGAAACAGAATCATGGATCGAGGTACTTTGTGACAATTCTTCTCACACATTTCCCAGCACTTTCATTGCAGTCCGTCACATATCTATTATTCTGTGTGCGAGGCTGCCAGTCGTGGTCGATATCTATGGCGTTACGCACACATTGTGCATCCACAGTCTCTTGTGCGGCCTCGCAGTAATTGTGTAGGACAAAACATGCGTAAATCACATGGGGCAAGTCCTTTAGGTTAATGTCCATTGGTCGCCTGAGTGCTGCAAATCGGGCCTTGAGTCTGCCAAAAACACACTCTATAACCATTCGCGCTCGACACAAACAAAGTCCAAAATACTGTTCCTGTGCAGTTGAACCACCGTTTGAGTATTCCTTCATGAGGTACGACAATAAAGGGTAAGCGGGGTCCCCCAGAAGAAAAATTGGAACCGGTTCCTCATCATCAACAATTTGCTTTGCTAGGGCAGGGATTTTACCAGTCTTGAAATAAGTGTTTATTTTTGAGTTCGCAAAGACGCGGGCATCATGCACACTTCCAGGCCACTTGATAACAACGTCCATGAATCTGTATTTATAATCACAGACCGCTTGAACATTTAGGGAATAATTACCTTTCCTGTTAATGTAGTCTGTGGAGTTAGCTGATGGTTGTTTAATGCCGATGTGTGTTCCGTCGATGGCTCCCAAACACTGCGGCATACCGTGAGCATCTTGGAATCCGTTTACGAGCCTTTGTGCCTCTGGTTCGGTGAACGGCAGCTGTATGTATTTTGGTCCGAGGTGAACAGAGATGGCGTGGCAGGTTTGCCTGATAATTATCGACACAGTTGCCCGTGACAAACTGAAAGCATTGGCCGTTTTCCGCAGTCTGCCCTCATCACTTAAGTAATAAATTGTACACGCCACCTTTGTGAGTGCATCCACCGGCGCTCTCATGGTTGTATTTTCACCATCGATGTAAGGGCGAAGTTCCCGCACAGGGCTACAAGAGATGTTTTGGACATTCGAAAATTTTCCCTCCATTCATCGCCATCGACTACATCAGCCACAAAGTTATCCCACCATTTGCTTGTCCTCCCAGGCCGCTTCCAGAAGCGCCTTCTTGCTGCCCTTCGTCGCCGAACACGCCCGCTCAGAACCTGACGCATGATAGAAATGCGTCTCCGTTGATCCACATGATGGTGTAGCAAATGTACATTTTGTTGAAGAAGGGCTGCTAAGTTTAAAAGACTGAGCAGCACAAGAAGCACTCGTGAATCCGCCATAGCGAGTATTGTTTACCAATTTGCGCGTGCGCGAAAAACTTTGGCCGTCGCAACCAGAGTGCGCATGTGCGAGTCGAGCGTTTTCAAATCACCCCGGTTTCAAGTGTTTACACGAGAACGCAAGCCGGTGCGTTTCTGAAACGCTCCACTCTGGACCCCGTTTCCAAAACACATCGTTTTCACTCTGTTGTCGTGTAAACAGAAGGGCGAAACGCATCAAAACGACACCGTTGTCATGTAAACGCAAGGCCGAAACGCATCAAAACGACACCGTTTCAAAATGAAAACGGTCTCGTGTAAATGGCACCTAAGGCTGCAGCTCACAGGTCTAGCTCATAGGTCACAACAGTTCAAACAGAGGTTACCAGTGATGACCTTTTCTACTCAAACATCTGTTAAGATAAGATCATCAGTCCCCCACTTAGCCAGGTTTTTAATTTCTTCCCCCCCTTTGGGCTGTAAAACTGCGAGGGGGCCCACAGAACTCCCTTTTTTGGGAGTGCACCTGCCGTAAAACTCGACTGAAACATGACGATAAAGTCCAAGTGTCAAGTAAGACAGTGCTTACACCGGCAACTCTTCAAAGGCCTCAAACAGACAAATCTGATCACACAGGTCCTTCACTTTTTGTCTCTCTAAAGATGTTATTCCTCTCTCCTACATCCTCGCTTGCAGCTACATGCAAATAACCAATTATGCAAATTGGGTGATGACGTCATATAGTGACTTTTAGGACATCCAATAGCTACTTTCCTTGCTGAGGAGTGGGCAACAGTGTTTCGAAATACACCCACTCCCCTAACTTGAGGCAGCTCTGCATTAACAATAAACTATTTTTCACATTGTCAAGTGATTCTACTTTCTGCCTAATCTATATATATATATATATATATATATATATATATATATATATATATATATATATATTAGGGGTGGGACTTTAACGCGTTAATTTCGATTAATTAATTACGGGGAAATTAACGCGTTAAAAAATGTAACGCATTTTAATCGCACTTTGCACCGTGGAACGTTTCTCAGTGCGCGAGTTCCCGGCATACAGATTATATCGACGCACAATGTCCAAATTAGGGGCCGCATCCTGCGAAGGACCCGGCCCACGTCTTTCGCAGCCCACAAAGGCCGGAAGTGAGCGGCTAGCCTTCATATCAGCTGCCGTCACCTCTGCGTAGCGGAAGAAAGCGAGTACCGATTCATTTAAGACTTCCGGGTGGAATGGCGAGTGGAGCGGCTGCGCTTTACTGAAGCTGCGAACACCGTCCCGAATTGATACTGATGTAACAGTTATATCTCCTCTATATAAGATCTTAAGTGTAGTATACTCACCCGGCTTCTAGATGAAAAGCACCAAGAACCCCTCTGGGGTAAAAGCCCTCCCGTTCAGACATTCGGGAAATGCAGTGGAGCACGACTATGCTGTACCGATGGAGGTTGCTAGCTCCTCTGCCAAGCGGAGCAGAGACAACCGGACGCCAATGAACACACCAGAAAAGAACCAACAGGAAAAAAAGGCTAAAGACACACATAAAGAAAGTGAGTGTAACACTTTGAAGGAAGACATTTTGTCGGCTATTAATCAACTTGGGCAGCGTCTTGATGGCCGTATGGATGACCTTTGCTCACAAATGCAACAACAGAGTGCCATGCTAGCCTCTGTTGCAAAAATAGCACAGCTTAAGTCAGAAGACATAGAAGATTGCAAAACCAAAATCAAGTCTTTGGAGCAACAGGTCGGCTCCCTTATCAAAGACAAAGAAAATCTGAAAGAACGGCTGGCGGAGCAGGAAAGGTACAAAAGAAGATGGAGCCTTCGGATTAAAGGGATAAAAGAAGATGAAAATGAGAGCATCAGAGCCGACATTGTTAAACTGCTGTGCAAAGTGGCCCCAGACCTGGCGGAGAAGATGGAGGATACTGTGGACATTGTTCACAGAGTAGGAAAAAAGATAGAGAACAGGCACCGACAAATTATAGTTCTCTTCTCCAAAAGATCAATCCGTGACATCATCTGGAAAAGAACAAAGTCATCAGAGGTGTGCAAAAAAGCAGGTGTCCGGTTTGCTGAAGATCTAACAAGAGATGACTTTTTGGCAAGACAAGCAGTGTGGCCCAAGATTGAGCAAGCGAGGAAAGAGGGGAAAGCTGCAGGCTTCCGAGGCCCATATGGATACATCAACGGCAAACGAATTGAAGAGACTCCATAGAAGCGGGTTGAGTATTTAAAAAAAAAAAAAAAAAAAAAAGATTAGATGGAGAAAATGTTCATAAGGGGACGTTCACAAGTATCACTTCTACCTCCTTAACTGTTTTTTCATCTTTTTGTTCCGTCTCATTATGTGTTCACTGTACCCATCTCAAACTGTTATCTCTTGTTCTTCGTTTAATGCTAGGGGTTTAAAAGACTCAGTCAAAAGAAAAGCAGTTTTTTTATTTTGTAAGGGGCTAAAGTCAAATGTTTCTTTTTTCAAGAGACTCATTCTGATAAGTCTGATGCCAAATTTTGGGCCCAGCAATGGGGTGAGAAGATAATTTTTAGTCATGGATCCACTCGCTCTGCAGGAGTTGCTATTTGTTTTCATAAATTTTCTGGTGAAGTCGTTTCAGAAAGAATGGACAATGAAGGTCATTGGGTAGCCTGCGTTTTGAAAATAGAAAAAGCCACTTTTATTTTGCTTAATGCTTATGGTTACAACAACGAACTTAAAAATAAAATTTTTAAATTCTCTATAAGAAAATTCTCTATTGATTTTAGCAAAAGACTAGAATTGGAAAAGAGAGAGAAGGAAAATAACTTGGTTAAAACATTGCTCAATTATTATTCTAAATTGAATTGGTCGGAAGAAGATAAAATAGAGATTTCAAGTATACAGACTGAATTAGACCAGCTTTACATTAATAAAGCCCGAGGTGCTTTTGTCAGATCACGGGCAAAGTGGATTGAAGATGGAGAAAAGAATTCATCCTTTTTTATTAGGCTCGAAAAACAAAGACAAGAAAAAAATGCAATTTCTTCCTTATTAATTAATGGGGAGGAATGCACAAGCTCAAAAATAATATCCAGAGGAATTTATGACTTCTACAGTAATATTTATTCTACTTATTATAATGAACAGTATTCAAAACGGTTTTTTTTTGAAACGTTAGGGGATAGGATTCCAAAAATTGATGATAACTTTAAAAATCTTGTGAAGAAAGTTTAAATTAGCAGAATTAGACGCAGCTATTAAAAAAATCGCTTCTGATCGCTCGCCTGGTCTGATGGGTTAACTGCTAACTTTTACAAGCATTTTTGGGAAGAAATAAAAGGGTTATTATTTGATGCTATTACAGAAAGTATTAACAAAAGGAATTGATGACAACGATGAAACAAGGATTAATAAAATTAATCCCTAAACCGGAAAAAGACAAAGAATATTAAATATTTAAGGCCCTATAAACTTTTTACTATGGCACTGGCATCTAAGTTAAAAGTAGGCCTTTCCAAAATTATAAGCAACTCACAATCAGGATTTATGAAAGGTAGGTTAATTCATAATAATATTAGATTAGTTTTAGATCTTTTAGATTACAAAGATCTGGTGAAAGATAACGCTTATATTTTATTCCTTGATTTTCAAAAGCCTTTGACTCAGTTGAGCATCCCTTCATTTATAAGACATTAGAATATTTTGGTTTTGGGCACTATGTTTTGGATATAATTAAGATGTTACACACAGATATCAATAGTTGTGTCTCCCTTCCTGAAGGCACAGGCCCAAGATTTAATATAGGGAGAGGAATAAGACAAGGGTGCAGTTTGTCTCCACTATTGTTTATTATGGTTGCTGAGCTGCTGTCCATCAGTTTAAGAAACTCTGAAATTGAAGGCATTACTATTGATGAAAGAAAAATAGTTATTAGTCAATTAGCTGATGACACAACACTATTTTTGAAAAATAAAGAACAAATACCGGTTGCTCTTCAGGTGGTGGAATCATTCTCCCGGGCCTCAGGCCTAACTCTAAACCTTAAAAAATCTGAACTCCTAAGTATTCATGATAGTTTTGAAGATGTGTTATACAATATTCCAGTGAAAAAGGAGGTTCGGTACTTAGGTATATTGGTGTCCAAAGATTCTAAATCTAGTTACAGAAAAACATCCAGAAGCCAATTGAAAAATCCAGACGAATCCTAAATAATTGGCTGCAAAGAGACATTAACACTATTTGGAAGATCGTTATTGACAAAAATTGAACTTATTTCCAGACTAATATACCCCACGTACTCTTTACCCCTTTCCACAAAAATCATAAAAGAAATAAACTCCCTCATTTTTAACTTCATTTGGAGAAATAAACATCATTATATTAGAAAAGCTGACATGATCAAAGGTTTTGAGGAAGGAGGAATAAAAGCAATTGACTTTGAAACTATAAATGGTGTACTTAAGTTAAGATGGCTGCAGTCCTTTTTTAAAATGCAGCGAGGATATTTGGTTCTCTTTACCCAACTTTGTCTTTAAAAAATTAGGTGGCATAGATTTTCTTTTGAAATGTGGACTTTGAGGTTTCTAAATTACCAGTGAAACTTTCTGCCTTCCATCAACAAGTTCTGTTTTACTGGAAAATGATTTACAAACATAACTTTAGTCCACATAATGTTCCACTGTGGAACAATAGGGGTGATTCAAAGGAGAAGAAAATCAATATTCATGGAAGGATGGATGGAAAAACAAAATTGGTCAATTGTTCATCTGTTAAATGATAAGGGGGATCTATTAAAGTATGACGAATTTAGTGGACAAATATAAAATAGTCTGTAGCCCTGATGACTATAGAAGCGTAGTTGACAATATTCCAGCTGCAATGATTAATCTAATTAGAAACAACTTAGAGCAGACCCCAACCCCCAGATTAATAAAGTGTTCATCAATGGCATAAATTTTGTAGAGAAAAAATGCAATAACCTATTTTTGAGAAAACTTTTAATTGATGAGCTCTATCCTGGATCTTCTAAAAGAACACATCATTTAAAAAACTTTAACAAACAAGAAATTCGATCCATCAGAACTAAATTCCTGAAATTTCCAATCCTTCCTAAAGTCAAGAAATCCATTTTAAAATTTTAAATGAAATTTATCCTTCGCGGAATTTATTAAAAGAATATTCAAATTTGAAATGGAGAATTGTTATTTTTGTAAATCATTGTTGGAATCAACAGAACATCTGTTGTTTTGAGTGCGAGGTTTGTATGCATACTTTTGGAAGAAATACATAACTGGTTGCTGTCTAAATCTCTTCATATAGATACTTTATACCTGGAAGGGGGGCAAATATGGTATACATGTATCAATAAAAAACAAAAAAGCTGAATACTTGATAAATAATGTCATATTGTTTGCCAAGTATTTCATCCATAAATGTCGTTGCACAAAATCGATCCCAAACGAAAAATGCGTTAAAAATGACTTTTCATTATTTTCGAAATCCTTAAAAAAATTAATACAGCCCCTGCAACTAACTTTTCTACTTATAGAAGAATTTGATTTGCTATAAACCCAGGTCTTTTTTTGTCCAGGTCTGTTTCTGTTCATAATTATACTGTGATCTCATTCTGCTTATAGATTCTAATAATCCATGTGAATATTTGTATAATATAGTTATCCTGTTACTAAAATCTGACTTTTGTAAGGAGGTATTGTTTAAGAGTTATTATCTAAAAGATCTTTTAATGTGAAATGGTCATTGTTTTGTTCTTTTGGTTTGTTTTTCTTGTTTTTTTCTATTTGTTCTCTTTTTCTCTTTCTTATATTAGTGTGAAGTTGTAGCAATCTATTTTTTGTATTGATAAATAAATTAAAAAAAAAAAAAAACCTCTGCGTAGCTCATGTCGCCTAGCAACCGTGAGTGTGAAGCACAGCTGTGTAAAGCAGCTGTTAAACGGAGAACGAACTTTTTCTCCTTTTGTGGTTTAATTTTAAGTCTTTCTGTTAAGGTTTGTGCTCTGTAGTGTGTATGTATAATGCCTTTAATCCCAAAAGTCAGTTATGGGAAGTGACGTGTTAGACAATAGCCCAATGTTAAGTGGTGTTGTTCTGTGAAGCGAGCGCTGGCGGGAAGCTCTCTCTCTGCCCCGCTCCGAGTTGCACTTCAGAGTGTGTGATCTGCTTATTCCTCCATCAAAGAAATGACATGTTAAGAGAACCGCATCTGAATACCGCTGCGCAGTCTCATCTGCTAACAGGTTATGGGCCCAGTCCCGATACGAGACCCAGGCAAGAACGAGAATGAGCACCTGAAGTTAAGGGTAGGTACCGCCGAGAGCGAGGAAAGTCACAACGTACTGCATGCCCGGCGAAGATAAGTGCTAAAGCTAAAAGGACGCCATGAGCCGGAGGACCACAGAAACGAGCAATCGCTGGTCACGGCTAGTTTTTGATGGAGATGCTGAGAAGTACGAATTATGGGAGACAAAGTTTTTAGGACACCTTCGACTGCAAGGCTTAAAGGAGGTTATTTTAAAGCCCGAAGAAGAATGGGAAGAGGAAGACGGAGACGACACAAAAAATGCGGACGCATACGCAGAGCTTATCCAGTTCCTCGATGATACCAGTCTATCGCTAGTAATGCGTGAAGCTGCCGACAACGGAAGCAAAGGCTTTAAGGATTACTAAGAGACTTTTATGCGGAAAGGGTAAGCCCGTGTTATCAGCCTATATACAGAACTGACTTCGCTACAGAAAGCTAAAGCGAGAGGTGTGACAGACTATGTTTGAGAGCGGAAGCCGCCATTACAGCATTAAGAAACGCTGAAGAAACTTTGAGTGATGGCCTGCTCATTGCTATGATTATGAAAGGACTACCGGAGTCATTCAAACCATTTATCATCCATGTCACACAAAACGAAACTACAATGACATTCACTGACTTTAAATGTAAATTAAGGAGTTATGAAGACACCGAAAAATGCGCGCGGTGGTGGCGACGGAGGACAACGTCATGAAAGCGCGAGCACAGTCAGGCACGAAGTATGCACAGATAGGTGTGGGTGAACGAAGAGCAGATGGCGCCGACTTGGTGTGCTTCAGATGCGGACAAAAGGGGCACAAAGCTAAAGCATGCCACCGCAAGAAATGGTGCAACTTCTGCAAAAGCACCACACACCGAGAGGAAATGTGCAGGAGAAAACAGCGACTGGATGAGGCGCGGAAAGCTACTGATGAAGAGGATGACAAGGAATATGCTTTTCGGCTGAGCGAAGAAAACCAGGAGGTATGGACGAGTGGTAAAGGTTTGATGGTGGACACGGGAGCGACCTCGCACATCATCACAGACCTTGGAAGATTTAAAAGATTTGACGACAACTTTAAACCCGAGACACACTGCATTGAACTGGCTGACGGCACCCGATGCAAAGGAGTAGCGAAAAGAAGAGGAGAGGCAGAGGTGACTTTGATGGACAGCAGAGGGCGACATTGCAAGACGATCCTAAAACAGGCGCTGTACATCCCCTCTTATCCACAGGACATATTTTCTGTGAAAGCAGCTACGAACAATGGTGCAACAGTAACTTTCAAACAGGGAGAAGATGTTCTGAAACATCAAGATGGAACAAAGTTTCCCATCAAAGAGTACAATAGACTGTACTATCTACAAACTGTGAGTAATGAATGGGAAGATCAGTGTAAGGGTTCTTATGATATCCAAACATGGCACAAAATTTTGGGACATTGTAATTACGATGACATACAAAATTTACAGGATGTTGTTGAAGGAATGAACATTAAGGGTAACAGTGATAAACAGGTGAAGCAATGTGAAGTGTGTATTAAAGGAAAGTTCACTCAATGGAGAAACAGGGAACCAGACAAGAGAGCTAAAGCTGCATTAGAACTGGTTCACACAGATTTAGCTGGACCAATAGACCCAGAGTCTACTGAAGGTTACAGATTTGTGTTATCATTCACGGATGATTTTTCCAGTGCAGTTTTTGTGTACTTTCTAAACATAAGAGTGACACTACGCAAGCAACAGAAAAGTTTATTGCAGACACAGCACCGTACGGCAAGATTAAGTGTATACGGTCTGATAATGGCACAGAGTTTACCGGAAAGTGTTATCGAGCACTATTGAACAAAAATGGCATCAAACATGAGACCTCAGCACCATACTCGCCGCACCAGAACGGCACAGCCGAGCGAAATTGGCGCACACTGTTCGACATGGCAAGGTGCATGCTGATAGAGAGCAACTTACCTAAAACATTGTGGGTTTACGCGGTTCAGACAGCTGCCATAATAAGAAATAGATGTTTCAACAGACGTACAGGGCAAACCCCTTACCAAAAGGTGAGCGGTAAAAGACCAAATCTATCCAGAATGCAGAAGTTTGGTTCAGCCTGTTACGCTTACAAACAAGACAAGGGAAAACTAGACTCAAAATGTGAGGAGGGAATTTTTGTGGGATATGACAAAAATAGCCCAGCCTACCTAATCTATTTTCCACACAAAGGAAAAGTTCAAAAGCACAGACTAGTGAAGTTTGTGTCCAAAAAGGTGGTAGAGCAACAGACACAAACTGATTTAATACCAGAAGATGAGTTTGACATACAAAACAGGTCCAGGAAAGAGACAGAAGAGCCTAAGACACCTGAACAAAATCAGGATCCCGTCTCCTTATTGGAGTCGAACAGCAAAACTGATACTATCAGTGACCCAGAACCAGCCACAACAGGCTATCCCTCTAGGGTAAGGAAGAAACCAAGTTACCTGAATGAATATGTGATGGATGAGGAAATCAATGATCAGGTGTTAACAAATATTGATTATTGCTACAGACTTGTATGTGGTGTACCTTTAACATTTGAAGAAGCTGTACATTCTCAAAATTCCAAAGAATGGAGAAATGCAATGGATGAGGAAATGTTGTCGCTCAAAGAAAACAATACATTTACCCTAACAGCCCTTGTTCTGTCCCTCACACTTGCAGTAAGATTTGTTTATTTGTTTTAATCCCAGTTGGTCAACATTTGAATTCTCTTTTATGTCACAAGAGGTCAGCCTTGCTACATTTGTTGTGTTTTCTGACTTTTGATTCTGAATAATAGTGCCATCTAATGGCTAATGGCTATAGGCAGCAAGCCAGGTCAGGGAAGCAGCCATGTCATGCTCATGCTTTCAAGGACAAAAGGGTCTTCATATCATCTGTGAGCCTTGGCGATTCATAATCTTTTTACAAGTAAAAATGGGTCTCAGTAAAGAACAGAAGACAACGTCACAGAGTCTCATCATTGCTGAATCCATTAATGTTTAGCTCGCTGTCTAGGTTAATTAAATAACAGTTAACTGAGGGCAGAAGAGTAAAAAGATTATCTACACGTCAGGTGCAACACCAGAGACATTTGATCCAGCAACGCAGGATGTCACACACAAGGGACACGCCACCTCTCTCCCAGTTTGAAGTCAGGTCAGAGTGCCATTCGTCTGCTTCACGCCGGTCCAGCGGCTCAAATGTGAGTCAGGCTGCAGCACAAGCACGGGCCAACGCAGAAGCTGCCCGAACCAGAGCACAGTACGCCAAACGCCAAATAGACATGGAGGTCGAAAAGGCACGCATTGAGGCAACACTAAACGCTCTGAAGCAGGAGGGTGAGGCTCAGGCAGCCCTTGCTGCAGCTCAAGTCTGGGAGGCTGCAGCTGAAGAAGCACTTCAATCGACTGAGGTCACGAATCCAGGCATCCCTGTTACTACACCTCCTTCCATCGGACGAACACAGGAATACGTTAACACCCACTTTCACAACAGTCATGATGTTAAAGACAAAGAAAACATCGACACAGGACAACAGGCTGACTCAAGCAGCACCCGCAATCGGAACCTGAGCTCATTGCCAGCCTCTGCACATCCATGTGAGTGCTCTACGGATACCACCAGAGGGCAGCCAAATTTGACATCCAACCACATCAGGTCAGACGAGCCACACCTCCAGCACAGACCACCACAGGCCCAACGAACTGAAATCTCAGACTTAGCAGCCTACCTGGCACGCCGTGATCTGCTCACAGCAGGTTTCAAAGTTTTTGACAACAAGCCAGAAACCTATCTGTCCTGGAAGTCTATGTTCTTTAATGCTACTGAAGGTCTCAACCTCAAAGCAAGCGAAGAGCTCGATTTACTCACCAAGTGGCTTGGTGGGGAGTCACTTCAACACGCCATGAGGATCAGGGCAGTCCATGTGAACAATCCTGAGGCTGGTCTTCTGCGTCTCTGGCAACGGCTTGATAAGAATTATGGCTCTCCAGAGGTAATCGAGGCATCTCTGTTTAAGCGCCTAGAGAATTTCCCAAGGATTTCCAATAAGGACACTTACCTGTTGCAGGAGCTAGCAGATCTCCTTCTTGAGTTACAGTATGCGAAAAATGAGGGCTACTTGACAGGCCTTAGCTTCCTTGACACTTCAAAGGGAGTAAACCCAATAGTTGAAAAACTTCCTTACAGTCTCCAAGAGTCATGGGTCAGACAGGGGTCAAAATACAAAAGGGACAATGACGCTGTCTATCCACCCTTTTCCTATTTTGTCCAGTTTGTCAATGACCATGCAGAAATGAAAACGGATCCAAGCTTCATCTTGCAAGCTCACAGCACACTATCCCCAAAGGTTGAAAAGACAGCAATAAGACAAGCACGATTCAGAGTTCCTGTTGCAGTAAGTAAAACCGACATTAACAAAACTGACAACGATGCTGTACCACTCCCTCTCAATCCAGACAAACAATGTCCCATACATCAGAAGCAACATTCACTTGCCAAATGCAGGGGCTTTAGGTTGAAAACATTAGATGAGAGGAAGAGGCTACTTAAAGAACACTCTATTTGTTACAAATGCTGCTCATCTACAAGTCACCAAGCAAAGGACTGTAAAGCCATTATTTATTGCTCCGAATGCAATAGCAGTGGTCACATTTCAGCCATGCATGGAGGATCACCACCCCCTGGTCACTCAAAGACTCTGATACAACACCACAGAGTCATGGTGGGGAGTCTGGCTCACCAAGCTCCACAATTAACTCATCCAGTTGTACAGAGATATGTGGCCCAGGCTTCCGAGGAAAGTCATGCTCAAAGATTTGCTTAGTCAATGTGTATCCCAGAGCATTCCCTGAAAAGAAAAGAAGGATGTATGCAATGTTAGACGACCAAAGCAATGTGTCACTGGCTAGGTCTGCCTTTTTTGATATTTTTGGTGTACAAGGTAGCGCACTCCCATACACTATAAAGACGTGTACTGGCTTATCCGACACAAAAGGGCGCAGAGCTAAAGACTTTATCATTGAGCACATCAATGAAAAGGTGTCCATGCCATTGCCAACACTCACCGAATGCGACCAAATTCCAGACAACAGAAGTGAGATACCTACTCCAGAGGCAGCCGCTGCTCACCCTCATCTGCGACCAATAGCATCACAGATACCATCACTAGATCCATCAGTGGACATTCTCCTCCTGGGGAGAGACATCATTCGAGCTCACAAGGTCCGCAGTCAGGTAAATGGCCCTCACGATGCACCTTATGCTCAGTGCCTGGATTTAGGGTGGGTAATCATAGGAGATGTTTGCCTCTCAGGGGCCCATAAACCCACTGTGAACTCTTTTAAGACAAATGTTCTCAGTAATGGCCGACACAGCTTTCTCTCGCCCTGTGAAAATGTGGTCCATATTAAAGAGAATTACACAGACAAACGCTCCCCCTCTAAAGATGCACAGTATGAACTAGGCAGACATCTTTTCCAGCAAACTACAGACGATGAAAAGTTTGCGTTCTCGGCAGAAGATGCACTATTCTTGAACATTATGGACAAAGAATTTGCCAAAGATGAGGCAAATAACTGGGTGGCTCCACTCCCATTTCGTTTCCCAAGACGGCTTCTACCCAACAACAAGGAACAAGCTCTCAATCGCTTGATGTCACTCCGCAAAACACTGACAAAGAAAACTGCGATGAAAGAGCATTATGTTGAGTTCATGGAGAAAATCTTCAGGAAGGGTCATGCAGAATCTGCCCCTCCTCTTGCACCAGATCAAGAATGCTGGTATCTCCCGAGCTTTGGTATTTACCACCCTCAAAAGCCAGGCAAAATCAGAATAGTGTTCGATTCAAGTGCTCAGTGTAACAACGTGTCTCTCAATGATGTACTGCTTAAAGGGCCGGACCTCAACAACAGTCTTGTGGGTGTGCTGATCCGTTTCCGGTCTGACCCATATGCAGTGATGGCAGATGTGGAGCAAATGTTTCACAATTTTCTAGTCAAAGAAGATCACCGCAACTACCTTCGCTTCTTGTGGTTCAAAGATCACGATCTGGATGGAGAAGTGCAGGAGTTCAGAATGACGGTCCATGTATTTGGAAACTGCCCATCACCATCTGTTGCCATCTATGGGCTAAAGAGAACAGCGGTAGAGGGAGAGACTGAATATGGGAGGGATGTGAGGCAATTCATTGAACGTCACTTTTATGTAGATGACGGACTGAAGTCATTCTGTTCCCCAGATGAAGCCATCGATGTGCTGTGCAGAACTCAGAAAATGCTGGCACAGTCTAACATACGTCTGCACAAAATAACATCTAACAGTTCAACCATCACCGGCGCCTTCCCAAATGAAGACCTCGCAACTAGCATGCAGGACCTTGAATTGGGACAGACCTCACCACACATGCAGCGCACCTTAGGCTTGGGCTGGGACCTGTCTGCAGACCTGTTCAAATTCCAGGTAACAAGCGGTGAAAAGCCTTTCACTAAACGTGGTGTACTGTCAGTCATTAACAGTTTGTATGACCCCCTCGGCTTTGCTGCGCCTGTCATTATTGAAGGCAGAGCTATATTAAGAGACATTGCATCAGATGTGTGCGACTGGGACACTGAACTGCCAAAAGAAAAACAAGAACAGTGGCAAAGGTGGAAAGGCTCTCTAAAACACTTGCAACAGCTTGAAATCCCCAGAATGTACACCTCGATTCCACTGTCTGCCGCACAGAGGAAAGAGGTAAATGTTTTCTGTGATGCCTCCACTAAGGCAGTGGGTGCTGTTGCCTATCTCAAGCTCACAAATGCTGAAGGTCACAGTGAAGTGGGCTTTCTTCTTGGCAAGACAAGACTTGCTCCAAAACCAGACATCACTATACCAAGACTGGAGCTCTGTGCAGCAGTGCTGGCAGTAGAAGTGGCTGAATTAGTCCTGGAAGAGCTAGATATCAAAGTAGACCAGGAGCTTCTTCACAGACTCCAAGGTAGTGCTGGGATACATCTTTAATGAAAAGAGACGCTTTTATGTTTATGTCCATAACAGAGTCGAGCGCATTAAGCATTCTACACAAGCTCACCAGTGGCATTATGTGCCAACTCACTTAAACCCAGCTGACCATGCCACACGCGCATTATCTGCTCAGCAGCTGTCTCACTCCACATGGCTGAGTGGACCCGCATTTCTCACTGACTCCAACCAACGTCTGAAACAGAAACAACCGTTTGGTCTCATTGACCCAGAGAATGACACTGAGCTGCGTCCAGAGGCAACAACATGTGCCACCACTCTGTCAAAAGATACGCTTGGAAGTGCACGGTTTGAAAGGTTTTCAAGCTGGAGTTTACTACTGAGGGCCATTGCCAGACTTCAGCACATCGCCGCATCCTTTATACACAGTCCAGAGAACACATGTCAAGGGTGGCACAAATGCAGTAGACATCTGGATGAAAACCAGCTTCACCAAGCCAAAGCCACCATCATTCGCACCGTCCAGAGAGAGCTCTATGCAGAGGACATCAAACATCTTAAAAGAGGTGAGCCCATTAAAAATTCAAGTCCACTCAGCAAATTGAGCCCATTTATTGACACAAATGGGGTTCTCAGAGTCGGTGGGAGGCTAAACAGAGCACAGTTAACATCTAATGAAACGCATCCCATGCTCATCCCTGGGAAACATCACCTTACCCAGCTCATAATCCGACACTTTCATGTGAAGGTGAGCCATCAGGGCAGACACTTCACTGAAGGAGCAGTCAGAGCCGCAGGGTTTTGGATTGTAGGAGGTAAAAAAGCAGTGAGCAGCACAATATTCAAATGTGTCACATGCCGCAGACTAAGAGGCAAACAGCAAGAACAAATCATGTCTGATTTGCCAGAAGACAGGTTCTCCATAGATCCACCATTCACGTCTGTGGGCCTTGATGTATTTGGCCCATGGCCTATCACAGCCAGGAAAACAAGGGGAGGTCAAGCAGATGCGAAAAGGTGGGCAGTGATCTTTACGTGCATGAGCACACGCGCCATTCACATCGAAATCATTGAATCAATGGACACATCATCTTTCATCAATGCATTGCGCTGTTTTTTCGCAATCAGGGGTGCTGCCAAGTTGCTCAGATCAGACTGTGGGACTAACTTTGTGAGCGCCTGTCGAGAACTGCAAATTGACAGGAACGGCTACAACAACAGCAAAATCGATGGCTTTCTTAAAGACAGTGGCTGTAAGTGGCAGTTTAATCCCCCACATGCATCGCATATGGCAGGCTCCTGGGAACGCATGATTGGAGTCACTCGTCGGATTCTTGATGCAATGCTGCTAGAACAAAGAAACACAAAGCTCACACATGAGGTGTTGGTGACATTCCTGGCCGAAGTCACAGCGATAGTAAATGCACGGCCACTCACAACTGTTTCTACAGACCCAGATAACCCAGTTATTCTCACTCCTGCCATGCTGCTTACCCAAAAGATTGGTGCACCACCCACACCGCCTGGTCAGTTTGAAAGCCGTGACCTGTTTAGAGCACAGTGGAGACGTGTGCAGTACTTGGCCAACATCTTCTGGGGGCGGTGGCAGAAAGAATATATCACTGGACTTCAGGATCGTCGCAAGTGGAGAGTGGTGAGACCAAATCTACAAACAGGGGATGTAGTCCTGCTGAAAGAGACACTTGAGAACAGAAACAATTGGCCACTTGGTCTAATCACAAAGACTTTTCCCAGTGAAGATGGTCGAGTCAGAAAGATAGAGGTCAAGATTTTCCGTAAGGGTGAGCAAAGACATTATGTGCGACCTATAACTGAAGTTGTTTTGTTGGTGTCTAAAGACAATGCTTGATTTTTACAGTTCCCTTTTGCAGTGTTCTCAAGCTAGATAAATGGTGACATCTTATTGATGTCAGGTGGGGAGTGTTCTGTCCCTCACACTTGCAGTAAGATTTGTTTATTTGTTTTAATCCCAGTTGGTCAACATTTGAATTCTCTTTTATGTCACAAGAGGTCAGCCTTGCTACATTTGTTGTGTTTTCTGACTTTTGATTCTGAATAATAGTGCCATCTAATGGCTAATGGCTATAGGCAGCAAGCCAGGTCAGGGAAGCAGCCATGTCATGCTCATGCTTTCAAGGACAAAAGGGTCTTCATATCATCTGTGAGCCTTGGCGATTCATAAAATCTTTTTACAAGTAAAAATGGGTCTCAGTAAAGAACAGAAGACAACGTCACAGAGTCTCATCATTGCTGAATCCATTAATGTTTAGCTCGCTGTCTAGGTTAATTAAATAACAGTTAACTGAGGGCAGAAGAGCCCTTCCTGAAGGCAAGCAGGCAGTGGGGGGAAAATGGGTTTATGCAGTGAAAAAGAATGCCGACGGAACTGACAAATTCAAAGCTAGATATGTGGCAAAGGGGTTTTGTCAGAAAAAGGGAACTGATTATGAAGAAACCTTCTCTCCTACTGCCAATCTAACTAGTATTAGAGTCCTGATGCAGAAAGCGGCACAGGAAAACCTTATCCTACACCAAATGGATGTCAAAACAGCGTATCTCCACGCACCAATAGATTGTGAAATATACCTGGAACAACCAGAAGGTTACAAAGAGGGATCAAATGGAAAAGAACAGTTGGTGTGTAAACTGAACAAATCATTATATGGTCTCAAACAGGCAGGTAGAAATTGGAACAACACTTTGCATAATTACCTGTGTGAAAACAATTTTGTACAAAATCCAGCAGATTATTGTGTGTACACCAAACAGACAGAACATGATAAAATCATTCTTGTAGTATGGGTAGATGATCTGATCATCGCTGCTACTAATAGAAAAGTACTAAATGATGTCAAAAAGGTTCTGACAGCAAGGTTTCAAATGAAGGATTTGGGAAAGCTGAGATATTTTCTCGGGATTGATTTCGAACAGAGTGAAAACTGTGTAAAAATGTCCCAAACAAGGTATGTAAAGAAAATACTCGAGAGATTTGATATGCAGGACTGCAAACCTAGAGTTACACCTTGTGAACAAAACTGGACTATGATGATGAAACAGAAAGAATGAACAATGTCAAAAAATACAGAGAAGCTGTTGGCAGTCTTATTTACTTAACTACATGTACCAGACCGGACTTAAGCTTTGTGGTGAGTAAGCTGTCACAGTATTTTGCAGAACCTACAGAGCAACAATGGACTACTGTAAAACATGTGTTAAAGTATCTTAAAGGTACTTCTGGAAAGGAGTTGTGTTACAAAAAATGTGAAAATGAGAATCTCAGACTCCATGCATACAGTGATGCTGACTGGGCAGCTGATGTGAATGATCGCCACAGCACAACTGGTTATTGTGTTAGTCTGTCTGAAAAGGGACCACTGATTTCATGGAAGACTAAGAAGCAGCCCACGGTTGCATTATCCACATGTGAAGCAGAATATATGGCTTTAGCTGCTACCATTCAAGAGTGTCTATACTTGATGCAACTACTTAAAAGCATTGACTCTTATGAATATGCATCAACTATGCTTTATGAAGACAACCAGGGTACTATAGCATTAGCTAAAAATCCTGTAAAGAGACAGCGATGTAAACATGTCGACATAAAGTACCACTTTGTCAGATCAACAGTGAAGGAAGGAAAGGTCATCCTAAACTATTGCCCAACGGACCAGATGGTGGCAGACATAATGACCAAGCCTGTGACAACAGTTAAGTTAGCCAAGTTTAACAGTTTTGTTTTTGGAACCCAGTATTAAGAAGGTCATTTTGGTTATGAAGCAAATAACCTCAGAGCAAGTGGGGGTGTTAAGGTTTGTGCTCTGTAGTGTGTATGTATATGCCTTTACTCCCAAAAGTCAGTTACGGGAAGTGACGTGTTAGACACATAGCCCAATGTTAAGTGGTGTTGTTCTGTGATGCAGTGCGGAAATAAAGTGAAGCGAGCGCTGGCGGGAAGCTCTCTCTCTGCCCGCTCCGAGTTGGACTTCAGAGTGTGTGATCTGCTTATTCCTCCATCAAAGAAATGACATGTTAAGAGAACCGCATCTGAATACCGCTGCGCAGTCTCATCTGCTAACACTTTGA
Source organism: Archocentrus centrarchus (assembly GCF_007364275.1). Taxonomy (NCBI): domain Eukaryota; kingdom Metazoa; phylum Chordata; class Actinopteri; order Cichliformes; family Cichlidae; genus Archocentrus; species Archocentrus centrarchus. The sequence continues at coordinate 22,270,339 of NC_044364.1, forward strand.
TTCAAAATAAGCTGTTAAAACAAGCATAACACATTTCAACATCAAGGAATACAGCTGAGCGAATGATTAATTTTCAACTATATTAAGTGAGACATTAATGTTGAATAAAACTATCCAGTTATGATGCTTAACTTTAATTTTAGGAGTTTGCTTATCACAGGAGTACTTCCACCTTTTGTTGGTCTGTGTAGCAGACTGGTGGGAAAATAAACAAAATTTTGAAGTTTAAGCTTATGTATATTGATTCATTCATCAACTAAACTTAAATTAATATTTATCATGTCAAATATTGAAATGCGATTAAAATGCGATTAATTTCGATTAATTAATTACAAAGCTTGTAATTAATTCGATTAATTTTTTTAATCGAGTCCCACCCCTAATATATATATATATATGGCATCCACTGTGTTTTGGAGCTGAATGTTTTGTTATAGTACCGGCAAAATTTAAAACTACTTTTACCCCTGAGTATATATAAAAACATTGACACAGATACTTTCTTTTTTTTATTATTTATTTTTTTATTATTATTTTAAATTTGGGCTCACTATCCTAGAAATCCTATTTATATACAACCAAACGTGACTCAATATGTTTTAAATGGATGATTCCTCACTTTGTGACACAGTGAATTGTCACAATTGTGAGGAGTCATCCATTTGCATATTTGCTGAGTCTGAAATTTAATGGCAGTGAACTGATCAGTGGTTGGTTTAAAGAGCCCCCAACAATCAGAAGATCCCCTCTGAGCAAGCTCTTGGCGACAGTGGGGAGGAAAAACTCCCTTTAATAGGAAGAAACCTCCGGCAGAACCAGGCTCAGGAAGTGGCAGCCATCTGCCGCGGCCGGTTGGGGGGCGTGATGGAAAAAAGGAATGATTTTTTACCGTACCGCTGAGCCGTTCACTGACATATTTAGTTGTATGTAAATGTGATTTTAGGACAATAAATCAGCTTTTTAGGACGAATTTCTGGTGAACAGCCGAAGGAACCAATTGCGCTTCTTCTTCTTCTTCTTTTTAGGTTCCTCTGGCACAGTTGTAGGTTGTTCCTCAAGCTTGTCCACCTTGGAGATAAGGACGCCCTCTTTATCTTGTCCTGTTTGTAAAGACTCCTGCAAAGATTTTAAAGTTTCCAGGTCTCCTTTTCCTTCCTTTCCTTGCTCTGTGTGGGAAGCATGAAGGTCCTTGTTGGTAGAGGGCTGGGATTTTAACTCATTAACTTCAGACTGGAATCTCTCTCTGCTGTCTGTTTTGAGCAGCCTGTTCTTCCAGTTGCCTCTGAGCTTCCGGAGCTTGCTGCAGGAGCTGTTGGGTCTCACGTGGCTTGGCTGGAAGGCTCTGCACACAGTTCTGCAGCAGGGTGGCTTCTTTTGTCCTGCAGGTTGTTGATATATGCTTCCCAGTTTGGCATCGTGGGACTCTTGTCTGTAACAGTGACTGTATCACTGTTGTTCTCTGGCTTCACACACCACGAGCCTTTGCCAGCCTGTTTTTTCAGATCATTAATGTTTTCTCTGAATTTGTTTTATGGCGGCTAAAATGCTTTTGAGCACAGTCATCTGAAACTGGCATTGTGCAGCCTTGTCAAAGGCAGCTACCCATTCTGAATGAAGTTCTCCTACTTTATTCTTAGATTCCTGCAGCAGGTATTTGAGATCATTAATCTCTGCCGTTGCGTTTACTGTGAAGTAGTGGTAACTCTGGTAAGCTGCTCCAACTGAGACTTGCATTGTGAACCCTCGGCAGTGGAAGCTACCCATTTCCGCTGAAGATCGTACACCTGATCCTGGGATTCCTGCAGTTGCTGTTTCAGAGCTGTGATCTCCTTCCACTGTATTATACGGACTCTGTCCTTATTGGGTCAACATTGGGATTAGGCCCATGATGTTGGTGTCCCCTGCATTAAGGCCTGGGATTTGGCTTCTGGGACTTGCATTTCATGCGTCTGCATGTTTGTTGCTTTTGGTGTGACAACAATTTGCTTTGTGTGTCTGTCATTGTAGATGCTTCAGAGTTTTGTCGTCTGGGGATTTGTTCTAAGTTGTTAAGCGTCTGCCTTCCTTTGGGTCTGGGCATCGTCTTGTTTTGTGTTTTTGCAGTTGGAGTTTAACTAAATCTGCTTGAACCTCCAGGTCTACTTATAGACACTTATATCAAAGTCTTGTGACAATCATCTCTTTATTTGATGTGTTTCTGGAATGAATCTCTTTGAATCTCTTGAAAGCCACTCTACCAGAATTCCAGAATTAAATCAAACCATAACACCTCTCTCTCCTCTCTGTCTCTCTATGTCTATGTCTCTCTCTCTCTCTGTCTCTCTCTATGTCTCTCTCTATGTCTCTGTCTCTCTCTCTCTATGTCTCTCTCTCTCTCTCTCTCTCCTCTCTCTCTCTATGTCTCTCTGTCTCTCTCTCTCTCTCTGTCTCGCCTCTCTGTCTCTCTCTCTCTGTCTCTCTCTCTGTCTCTCTCTCTCTGTCTCTCCTCTGCTCTCTATGTCTATGCTCTCTCTGTCTCCTCTCTCTCTCTCTATGTCTCTCTCTATGTCTTCTCTTTTCTATGTCTCTCTCTCTCTCTGTCTCTCTCTAATGTCTCCTCTCTATGCTCCTCTCTCTATGTCTATGTCCTCTCTCTCTCTCTCCTCTGTCTCTTCTCTCTCTCTGTCTCTCTCTATGTCTCTCTGTCGTCTCTCTCTCCTCTCTCTGTCTCTCTCTCTTCTCTGTTATGTTGTGTGTTTTCGGTTGCGTTGTTTTTTTTCTGTCTGTTTGTCAGCAGAATTACTACTCCAAAAGTTATGAACGGATGTCACTGAAATTTTGTGGAGCGGTTGGAAATGACAAGAGGAAGCAGTGGATTAAATTTTGGCGGCGATTCAAATCACGATCTGGATCCAGGAATTTTTTTAAGGATTCTTCAGTATTGCGGGATACAGGCAGAGCTTCCCCTTTAAGAGACACCACCCACTTTTCTCTGCCCCGTGTGTGTGTATGCGGGCTAGCGTGGGAGATGAGCGCGAGGGAAAAAGGTGTGTTCAGTGGAAAAAGGAATAAAGTTCTGTTGCTAAAATCCTTCGACTTGCTGCATTTCTCCGCCTTGCTAAGGTGACCCACATGGATGAGCAAGTTAGTTACCAGCCACAGCCAAGCGAAGTAGAGACCTGAGGTCTCCCTACTACGGTTAGGAGCCGCGATCTGGTTGAGGTAACACACTATGGCGGGATAGGGGGTTATTGTTGTCTGGGAAAGATGAAAGATTATTTCAAAGTATTTAGGATAGCACGTATTACAGCGTCAGTGACCCTATGGCCTTGGCGGAGGTTTGTGCTCTGAGTGCTTCTAGTTAAATATATATCACACCTGGTGCTATTAACATGAGTTTCAATGGAGGTTTTTGTTGTGTTGGGCTGGCAACTGTCAGTCAGATCTGACAAACCCTGTGGATGGGCGGTGGTGATAACCTATTCAGCTTCAGTGCAAATTACGGCAGATGGAAAGGAAAGGTCAAAGCCATCAGGTGTGCAGTTTAGGAAAAAGAGAAAAGAACAACAGGAGAAATAAGCAAAGATGAAGGTAAGCAGAAGCTGTGTAATATTTCAGTTTCTTCCATGTTTTTTCAAATAAAATTTAAAAGAAATTCTGAGTGCCTGTGATGGTGGGGAGACCTTCAGTTAAAAGCTGTCTGTCAGACCATGGCAGAAAGCTACATGCACCACACAGCAGGTGCTCATTACCCCCCAAGTGGAGTAGTGCGGTAGGCGCTGCTGCGCGATTGCTATGGGGGTTGGGGTAGGGGTGGGAGGGCGCCGGCAGGGATGCTCGCCCAGGGCGCCAAACAGGCTAGGACCGCCACTGATTCCACTTGTCATTATTTTCATTTTGGGTTTATGCATAGCGGGTGGTGAAACGGCGCCATCTCTTGGTGGTTAGCCGCGATAAGGGTAGTGGACACAGGAACCTCGTTGCCAGTGTATGGGAGAAGAGCACGAGGTGGGTTCGCTGATATTAGCACTGTGGTAAAATGTTGTGTATTTGTATGTTCGTATATGATCACTGGCTAACTGTAATATGTACTTATATCAACCAGGACACTAATGAGTTGCATATTGTACCTTTGATGAGATTAATAACATTATAACACACAGTTGGAAAAGTTCGCTAGCCTGATGCTAATGGAAAATGCCATTCCTTGTAAGGTGCTGTACCCGATGATGAGCCCATGATTCTGACCAGTACATGTTCCGTTTCATGCAGGTATTTATTTCATGATATTGTATTTTATTTCAATATAAATGTATTAGACCTCGTTGCCAGTGTATGGGAGAAGAGCACGAGGCAGATAAAGTCAGCATTCATCTCATCCTGTCTCCTGATTGTCATTGAACACAACGCAGACACAAACTATACGACGAATTAAAACACAGAACTGGGTTATGATTATTTGGACCGAGCTGAATTAATACACGGCCAAGTTCAGCACGGTTACACTGGTGCCGTGACCCGTTCTTCAGCTGCGTCGGCGCGGGCAGAGTCTACTTCCCGGAGCGCTCCGCATCGAGTACCGGGGCTGCGTCTACTTCCTGGAGCCGCCTCGCTTTGGAAGTGCCTCGGATTCAGGACAGCTGTGTGGACTCTTTACCGCTTTGGCGGTGTGGCGCTAATTTGTTTAGTAAATGCAAAGCTATTTTTAACCCTTTGTACCGTTGTTTGGAGCTGTTTGTGGTTTTATGAGTGGCGGCACTGTCGCCATTGACCGCAAATTTTTTTTGCTCTCTCTACCTCAGTGAAGGAGGGGCGTTTGAGACAGCAACATATTTGAGTGTATTTATTTTGTGGATGATTTCTGTTGCCCTGTTCTACTTTGTTGACCTGTTGGGGATGCTTTTGTTCCCCTGTATTTGAGTGTATGTGCTTTATTTTTTTTTGTTATTGTTGACTGTTTTTTTTGCTGTTGTTGTAAAGTGTTGAGTATGGCAGGCAATTTTTTTGGTAGGGGGAGAGGGTTTTACCCCTATCCTGCAGCTGCTAGAGGGAGAGGTGTGCTTTTGTACACTCCAGATTCATCCTCACCAATACCAAGTTATGCAGATTTGGGTGGAAATGTTAATGACACTTTGATGCACCACAAAGTGATGTTAATGATAAACGTTTGGGTGATATAGCTCACAGATTGGAATTTCTATTGGTGAAAGTATTGCATCTTGCATATTGAAACCCGCCTTATAATACACTGTGTTCAGGAGTAGTTGGGGTACACCTAATGAGTCTGCAATGTTAAATGTTATTGTTCGCCCTGATGTTAACCTGTGAGTTTTACAGGGGATCATGACTCATGTTCAGTCCAAGAGTGGGAAGTCATGATGTTATCCTATTTGAAAAAGAAGGGCTCCCTGTGGCTGAACAAGCTGATGAAGTAGTATCTAAGCTTGTGGGGAGGGCACATGAAGTGGTTAAAGTGGGCTTACGCAGTAAGCCAGTTTTGGAATCTGCGTGAAGGACCTGAGCCCATTTTTGATTACTGAAGCAACACTTTAGTGATACTATGTCCTCCAGCTTGCCCTTAGCTGATTTTTATGCTACTGTGCCCATCCTGACGAGCACCCCTTTGACTATTGGCTGAGACTTAATAAAGCTCTGGAGATGACAGAGGACTCTCTAAAGAGACAAAATAAGGCTTTTGACTATCTGTCACGTGACTTAGCTGCCATGTTTATCCAGAACTGTCCTGATCCTGAACTGTCGCTCATATTCAAGTGTAGACAGCTGAAAGAATGGACAGTTGCAGAAATTCACGAGAAGCTCGTTGAACACTGCAGAGCTCGCAAGCGACTATCCAAACACAGTGTGACCAATGTTTTGCCTTCTCAGCAAACAGGAGGTCACCACTTCTATGCAACGTGCGACACTCACAAGGGCGGTTGTGCCTGCGGCTGCTGTTGTGTCGCCACCTGCTGGACAGGCAGCCGAGAGCTCCCCGGACCGCCTGGACCAGGTCATCACTCTGCTCGAACGTGTTCTGGAGCAGCAGCCACAACAGTACAAGTTTCACAAGTAAGTTCAATGTGCGCACACAGAGAGACCAACCAATGAAAGTAAAGCCCGTAGTACCTTGTGCGGTATGCAGCGATGATGGACACACTACTCAGTACCACTGCAGGTCAAAACAACCGTCTGTGCTTTAACTGTTTTGCGCCTGACCATGTGCGAGTGGAGTGTCCGGGGGCCGTGGTGAGGAAAGCTAGAGGCGCTAAGCAGGGGGCGCAACCACAGGGAAAACTGAGTGGCCTGCATGTGGTGGGGGCAAGTGTTGGGCCTAAAAGTGATCCCCCTGTCGCAAATGTTGATGATGACATGGAGTCTGTATGCCAAAGTGTGTGCGAAGTGAGAGAAGATGGGATACACACCTATAGTTCAAAACATTCAGAGACTCAAACAACATGACAAACTGTTTTATGAAGATGTGACGCTGGGAGGAGAGGTTACGGTCAGAGCTTGTTAGATAGCGGATCAATGGCATGCACCCTGAGCTCTGATGTAATACCTCGGCTGTTACATCAGCATGTGTTGAGGGGCCCCACCCTTGAGCGACAGACACCGTGTTGATTGGGTGTGGGGGTTCCAGAACCTTACCCTGCTGGAATGTGCGATCTGGAGATGGAACTTTACAGCTGCAAGTGGTTGTTCCAACATTGGTAGTTGAGAACCAGAATGAAGAAACTGATTGTTGGCAGTAACCTGCTAAGATATATTGTTGAACGGTTTAAGGTGAAGAGTGATCTTCAGAACAGGGCTCCACAGCACCCAGTGACAGTCGTGATGTGGGGCAGAGGTTAAGCTTGTTTTCAAGGATGGAAAATGGTGATGAAGATATCCAAGATGCGGTCGGAACTGCTAAAATTAAACGAGCTGTTACACTTGAGCCCATGACAGAGCACCTGATTTGGGGCAAGCTGCCGCGGGGTGATACTATGTTGGTTGGAAGTACTGTTGTTGCGGAGCCAACAACAGCAAGATCTAAACCACGGACAGTCTTAGTGGGGAGGTCGGTGTCGATCTTAAGGGGTGATGGCTGGCTCCCGCTAAAGGTGATTAATTCGTCTAACAAGCCAGTTACTCTGAAACGTAACGCTAAGTTGGCGGATGTGTCTATTTGCAGTTCAGTGCAAGTGTTCGCTGATTCCCAAATCGGTATCCAACAACAAGTACAGGTGCCGCTTGATGATGGTATGAGACACAGGCCTGGTTTCGGAGACCTCCACCTTACCAGATCATCCTCACCCTGTGACAGCATGTGTAACCGACCCTCCCCAGTCAAGCTAAGTGAACTGGACTCTCTGATGTGACATTGAGTCGTGTGACGTTGCCCCCGAATACAAGGCTAGACTGGTGGAACTCATAGTCGAATACCAGTCGATTTTCTCGAGGGACAGCTGATTGTGGTAAGGCCACTGGTTGCCTACAACCGTATCAGAGTCATGGATGAGAAACCATTCCAGTTACCATGTAGACGCATACCGCCCACCCAGTATGAAAACTGAGAGAGGTGTTAGATGAGATGGAGGAGCGTGAATCATTCGAAAGTCTAGCAGTGAGTTTGGCATCTCCACTGGTGATCATTTGGAAGAAGACGGGTGACCTGCGGATCTGCAATGATTTCCGCTGGCTCAACGCACGCACTATAAGGATGCTCACCCGCTCCCTCATCCAGCTGATGCTCTAGCAGCCTTGGGGGGCAATGCATTTTTTTCGACCATGGATTTGACCTCTGGCTATTACAATGTGGAAGTCCATGAGGCTGATCGAAAGTACACTGCCTTTCATCGCCATTTGGATTGTACGGAGTACAATCGGATGCTCAAGGACTTTGTAATAGTCAGCTACATTCATGAGGATGATGTTAAATATCTTTGGGACCAGAACTTCATGAGCTTACTGTGCTATCTGGATGATGTTTGGTGTTTGCCCCGACAGAGGAGCTGGCACTCGAGCGTCTGAAAATGGTCTTTCAGAGGCTGCAGAACCATAACCTCAAACTCGCCCCAAAGAAATGTCACTTTCTGAGAGGTCAGTGAAGTTTCTCGGTCATGTCATTTGTACAGATGGGATCCAGCCCGATCCTGACAAAGTGTCCTGCTATCACCGCTCTAACTGAGTCAGACCTTATGGAGGATGGCACGAATATTCCTTCTCAGAGAAAGATCCACTCCTTCCTTGGCATGGCAGTCTACTACCAGCCATTTATTGAGGGTTGTTCTGCCATGGCCAGACCATTATTTCAACTAATCTCAGGTTCTAAAGGTCCACGTGGAGGTGGGAGGAAACGTCGCCAAGCCGTAAACAGCTCCATGCTGAGGATTGGACTGGGGATTGTCAGCAAGCTTTCTGCCAACTTAAGCAGGCTTTGCTGGATCGGGTCAATGCTGGCCCACCCGAACTTTAGTGAGCCCTTTCTGCTGTCTGTGATGCTTCTTCTGACGGACTTGGTGCAGTCCTGTCACAGGTACCTGCTGGTGGTTCAACAGCCAGAGCAGTTGCGCACCAGTTATGGAACAACTACTTTGCATTTATGGGTTTCCCCAAGCGGCTACCATTCGATCAGGGGCCAGCTTGAGAGTTCGCTAATTGCAGAGCTATTGAATGTGGCAGGTGTGCAAAAGTCACACACTACACCTTATCACCCTATGGGAAATGGCTCGTGTGAAAGGATGAATCGGACTCTAGGTAACATGATTTGAGCGCTGCCACCAAGAGCTAAACACCGTTGGCCTGAGGCCCCTGAAATCCCTGACATTCGCCTACAACTGTACAGTGCATGAAACAACTGGATATGCACCATTTCTCCTCATGTTTGGGAGGGTGCCACGTCTTCCGGTGGATGTCATATTTGGCTCTGTACTCAGTGATCCAGAGGTGGTGGACTATGACCGCTACATTGAGTCCTTGCGGAAGGACATGAGAGAAGCCATGGCCGTAGCTCAGTCAGCGGCAACTAAACAGCTCCAGCGTCACGCTGATTTATACAACCGTAAGGTACGGGGTGTACCGGTGGAAGTAAACGACAGAGTGTTGCTGGCCAACAGAAAGGAACGTGGCAAACGGAAGCTTGCTGACCGCTGGGAAAGCACGGTGTATGTGGTGGTCGGAAAGGACAACGAGAGCCACACATTTAGGATTCAGAATCCTGTTACAGAGCAAGTGAAAGTGGTCCATCGCAACCTAATAATGCCAGTAAACTTCCTCCCTCTGTCCGAACATGACTCTGATGACCAGGAGGAGGTTGTATTGTCTCCATCTTCAAGTGAACTTGACCTTAGTGTCGAGAGGTCAGTTGTCGGTGACACTATTTCTGACTCAGCAGAGTTTAGGACAAGAGTGTGGGTGTCTGAACTGCCTTTGGGAGCAGGCAGTGGGCCAAGTGCAGAGGATGCTGAGCAGTTGGAGCTGGATGAAGCGTTGGAACCTGCTGATGTCTTGTCCAGGGGCAGTGCGTTACCTCAAGGCCAGCCAGTTTTTGATCAGTTGCAACCCACTGACGAAGCTACGTTGATGGACAGCAGTTCACCAGACTATGGCTGCCCGGCATCCCTGGCAGTTTGCCCAGAGACTCTTATGGCTCCTAATACTGACGCTCCTACCGATATACCTGCTACTGATGCTGCCACAGCAACAGTAATTGACGGTGCGACTCACCGTAGATCTAGAGCTGGGCGGTTGTTGAGACCAGTGACTAGACTTATTGAAATGATGCACCAGAAACCAACATTGGTCTCATGAGTTCTTTGTTATAGACTTACAGTTTTGTTTGTTCTCATTTTTACCTTGACGAGGTTTTGTGACATTTTTGATCAATTGTCCTGTTTGTCTTGCTATTCAAGAGGTGTGTTTTGCAGCTACATGTTCATTTAATATGTATATGGGCATATTTGTTTCCCCTACGTGTGTAGATAGGGTCTGGCCTGCCCTTTTCTCATACGGATCCTCATGGGATAGTCTTTGTGACTGGGTAATTGTAACTGTGATTTTGATGTGATAATACCTCACCAGCAATTTTGGAAACGGTGGTTCTGTCTTGGTTTCCATTGCATTAGAATAGCGGTTGTGCACCTTTTTGTGAGATTGTACCTGTGGTTTTATTGTATTGGTCATTTTTTTGTTGTTTTGTTTGTTGCAATGGGACAAGTGCAATTCAGCAGAGGGGAGTGTAACAGTTAATATTGTATTGGATTCCACTTGTCATTATTTTTCATTTTGGGTTTATGCATAGCGGGTGAAACGGAGCCATCTCTTGGTGGTTAGCCGCGATAAGGGTAGTGGACACAGGAACCTTGTTGCCAGTGTATGGGAGAAGAGCACGAGGTGGGTTCGCTGATATTAGCACTGTGGTAAAATGTTGTGTATTATTGCTGTATGTTCGTATATGATCACTGGCTAACTGTAATATGTACTTATATCAACCAGGACACTAATGAGTTGCATATTGTACCTTTGATGAGATTAATAACATTATAACACACAGTTGGAAAAGTTCGCTAGCCTGATGCTAATGGAAAATGCCATTCCTTGTAAGGTGCTGTACCCGATGATGAGCCCATGATTCTGACCAGTACATGTTCCGTTTCATGCAGGTATTTATTTCATGATATTGTATTTTATTTCAATATAAATGTATTAGACCTCGTTGCCAGTGTATGGGAGAAGAGCACGAGCAGATAAAGTCAGCATTCATCTCATCCTGTCTCCTGATTGTCATTGAACACAACGCAGACACAACTATACGACGAATGAAACACAGAACTGGGTTATGATTATTTGGACCGAGCTGAATTAATACACGGCCAAGTTCAGCACGGTTACACATAGATAAACGTGACTTTTCTGCAATGAGTCCAAACAGTTTACATTCTTTTATCTTTTAATTATTCTCTGCACAGTATATTTTGTAATATTGTGTTATAGTTATAGTTCTAATACCTCTGTATTTTGGAATTTGTAACATTGTCTTATAGTTTTTATACTTATTGTTTTTTATGTAAGCACGAAGTACCGCAGCAATTTCCTAATCACCCATATGGCAATAAAGCCTTCTGATTCTGATCACTGTTTACTGACTTTGTAGCTGCAGCTCAACATCAGAGTCAAACAGAAAATCAAGAGAGCTGAGCAGCAGTCAACCCGAGTCCAAGTTTTGCTGAGTCCAGAGGTCCCTCTAAGCCAGATGTTGACTGACAGCAGCTGGACATGATTCACTGTCAGGTAGAGATGAGCTGATGAGATGATCCTCACAGCTGAGAAGGGAAGAGCTGTGAGGAATGAATACTGTTCACATGAACTATAAATAACGTGTTACTATTATCGTTCGTGACGAACAGCAGAAATCTTGTGCTGTTGTTGCAGTCACACTGAAACACAAACTACACTTCTTTCAGTGAATGCACGCTCCATGGTGACCCTGCTGCTTTATAACTAATAAATCTGTAATCAGTTGAAGGCCGTTGCATGAAGCCACCTCTGTTTATTTCAGCATGAACACCTGCATATCCAGACCCTTCAGTGCTGAGTAAGTTCAAAGTTTAGGCTCTGCTGTACTGGTGTCAACACAACCTCATGACCACTAGATGGCAGCAAAGTCAAGATCACAGCTTTCTTAGCCCATCGAAGACGAGTCATGATAAAAATTAAAGCTGCAGCTGAATTTTAAAATAATAGCAAAATGTTTTGAGGAATGAAAATAGAATCAAACACAGTTATATTATATTATCTTTTTTGTGTTGTCTTGATCTTTATTTGTTTTTCAGAACTGGGTTGTAAACTGTGGAAGGGTGAGAATATTCTTGGAGCTGTCACGTTGGCAGGTATTGCATCATGCAGCAATCATACTCATATGTCTATATTAGGGCTGATATCAGGGCTTTTGACTGTACTTTAGACCATTAATAAGTATTCCTGTTGAAGAAGCTTATCATACTTATTACATTATTGCATATAATGTGTATTTTTCTGTATCACATTCACTTTTCAGCCCATTGTCTAGTCATGCTAGACGTTCCTTTCTTCAGTATTTTTACAGGCCTTCTGTTACACCATCCATACCAACAAATCTGACTATGACCAAGTGTGTTTTTATAGTCTATGTTGTATAAATATATTGAGAGACTTAATTCTCATCAAGAGGAAAATAGTGGCTATTTCAGACCTAATGGAATTATGGGAGTGGTGCTTATCTGACTACACCTGTGCTAATTTGTGACTTACAGGCACATGGTACACAGCAGACAAGCACCCTGGAATGAGTTGTGCAGATCCATAAACCAAATATTCATATCAATGGCATTGTGGGATTGCTTTTACTTTTTGAAGCACGTATCTGAAACATCTGCACAGAATTTGGTCACTTAAATAAAACTGTTTAGCAATATGTTTTGTTGTTGTAACACAGTTGTTCCAACATATACGCACCTTCAGATGTTACTGTAATGAGATTTTTCTGAACTTCTGAACTTTATACATGTCTTTTTTAAAAATCCTAATCATTGTTAACGGTATCCAGTCTCAAGACACTGGGTGTGGAAACAGCTGTTATGTCGTTCGGCTGTCAAAAGGCCAACATAGACGTGCATGAAGTGAGCAGCAAAGGAGCCGCTGGGTTTTGGATTCAGCAGACATGCTCAGTAGTTTTGCTTTGCATTTTAAGGGTCAAGCACACACACATTCACTGCGTTAAACCCAAACTTGTCATATCGCTAATTACAATGTTTTTCCACTACTTTTTTCAGGAAGCTCTTTAAAGGCTTCTGGTGCCAAAGAGCCAGTTGATGTCCTTGCTAAGAAGGTGCAGGAAGTATTCAGCTGCAACCGGACAGCTTACAACTACAATCCGCTTATCTCAGGATAAACTCGGACCTCTACATTTGAGGAACCCAACAGCCTCTTAACAAACGAATGGCACAACATAGAAGAGCCACCTCAACAGGACAATGCCAACGTTCACATTTTGGACAGGGAAGAAGCCATTTATTTCCACTGTGAACAACCATCACTGAACAGAGGAGGAACATTACGTCACCAACTTTCCCCCGTTTACAGTCCGATCCTGAGCTTCCTCCCACGCACCTCAACCCCCATTCACACTTTAGTTCAGGTGACCTCATAGATCACTTGACACTATGGAGCAAAGTCCCAAATTGGTTTCACCTGAAATCACTGATGTAATGACCCATGCCTCCCTTCACACCTTGGTGCATGTGATCATGCACATGAACAATAGAGGGTCACAACCACTTCCAGGGGACTACGCCACTGGGGTTTAAATCCCTGGTCTCTCCACCTTCTGGTTTGAGAACTGAAGAAGCCTTTGGGATGAGAGATGAAACATCTTCAAGAAACAAAAAGAGGTCCAGTCGCCCTTTTTCAAGCTAAAGAGACTGTTTCAGAGTTTAAAAAAACTTGAAGCCAGTTTACTTAACTGAGTTTCCACACAATGCATCTACCTGCCTGAATGACTAAGAATCTTCATTAAACCAACCCCACAAAAAGCAAACTCATACTTAAGAAATCAATAAGCTAAAGAAATGGATCATTTTGTGAATGGCTCAAACATGGGCACAAACTCTGCCTCATGGACGAGCTCCTGGATTTTAATTCTTATCCATGATTGCTTTGGTGGAGCCAGTCTCCTCGTGGCTGGAGCTAACTGAGCAAGCAGTGTGTTGTGTCATCCCTCCCTTGACTTCTTTCCTCTTCAAATACTCCTCCAACATCTCGTCACTACGCTTCCTCTGTGCCTTGCCTGGTCTGGGGGTCACTGCAGTCCCCCTCTCCTGCACTCTCTGCCTGATCAGATAGCTCCCCTGCTGCTTCTGTCTCTCTCTCCTCCCCATCCTGGCCATGCAGATTGCTCTATGTGGCCAGGATGAGGAGGAGACATAATCTTCTCACTGTAGCATGATGGACTTGTCGGCCGTGGTTCGAGTTACCTTTTTATCCTCAGGGTGGCCCCGGCCCTAAAATTTTCACAATTAAATCCATTTTCCTGAAATAATCCACTGGAATCGAGGAGGATTCGTTACAAGGATTTATTCCCACAAAGTGTTACAAAACGCAGCAAGCCCCTCCCGGGAGTGTACAGCCTTAAGCGGTTAGTCCAGCAAAATAGAAGCAGTGCAGGCAAAGAAAAAAGCTGCTCCAACCGCGACAAACAGGGCAATTATACCCTGTCCGCGGGACTTTCCTCCACCCCAAATTAATATGCATAAGTTTTCATCACCCTTTGATATTTAATCCTCACCCCATCAACACCCTTCACCCACTTTAGGACACATGCTTAAGGCTGCAGCTCACAGGTCTAGCTCATAGGTCACAACAGTTCAAACAGAGGTTACCAGTGATGACCTTTTCTACTCAAACATCTGTTAAGATAAGATCATCAGTCCCCCACTTAGCCAGGTTTTTAATTTCTTCCCCCCCTTTGGGCTGTAAACTGCGAGGGGCCCACAGAACTCCCTTTTTGGGAGTGCACCTGCCGTAAAACTCGACTGAAACATGACGGTAAAGTCCAAGTGTCAAGTAAGACAGTGCTTACACCAGCAACTCTTCAAAGGCCTCAAACAGACAATCTGATCACACAGGTCCTTCACTTTTGTCTCTCTAAAGATGTTATTCCTCTCTCCTACATCCTCGCTTGCAGCTACATGCAAATAACCAATTATGCAAATTGGGTGATGATGTCATATAGCGACTTTTAGGACATCCAATAGCTACTTTCCTTGCTGAGGAGTGGGCAACAGTGTTTCGAAATACAACCCACTCCCAAGCAGCTGCTTCCACAAGCAAACGTGAACGCCGGCGCTTGGTAGAGAAAGCGGGTTGGGTGATACCAAGTTTTTGTGGGGAGAGGGGGGTTACATTACCAAATGATTAAATATGCTAGTACTTTACCCCAAATTGATAATGAATAAAGAAAATTAACATGTTGTTCATGTAAGATTTTTTTTTTGTAAATGAAGTGACTTTATTGGGGGTTTATAGTGATTGGATCAGATTATTGGGGGGGGGGGGGGGGGGCGCTCTTGTGCGGCGCTCCTATGCATTGCATAGTGGTTCTGTTTCAGCGTGGGACTTGGAAGCTTCTTGCTGTGTCTGAATGTGGAAATGCAGTCCACAGACCTGTAGCTGTGGTGAGTGTTGACAGTGTAAAATGTGAAAGCCTCTCTGCTGCATTTACTGCATCTTCTGTTTCCTTGCTCTCCTCGCACAGCCGCGTATCCGGTCTCGAGCCCCTTTCTGAGACAGATGTGCCAGCTTTGATCACGACCACGCAGAAGACACGAAAACATTTTCCTGCAGTTCACCTGTAAAATCACATCTACGTTTCTGCATTATTTTAGATCGCAGCTGTTACGTCGCGTGGAACAGGTGCACCGCGACACATTTAAATTCACCTGTGACCCAGCAGAACTGGACATTGTAAACCAAAGAGACGAGAAGCTAACAGAGGCAGAACCTTTCAAGCCTGCAGCTGATTTAGAACCACCAGGTAACCTAACCCCACTGACTGCTGTCTGTGGACCGTGCGAGGAAGACGGAGAGAACCCACGCCACAGGGAGAAGATGAAAACTACACACAGAAAAGCCCCGGCCAGATGGTGGATTCGAACCCAGGACCTTCTTGCTGCGAGGCGAATCACTGCTGCCTGGAATATTTTAACAAAATCATGATTGCTTCATTGGCATGACTGGGCCTCCCTACCTCAGCTGGGGACGTTTAGGCGTTTCAAACTGACGTTAAACACGCCTGACGTCACATCTCAGCGAGGAGCCTCCTCCTGACGTCACGTAGAGTTTTTAGGGGATTTGCGCCGGTCGGTGGATCATTGATGGTGTGCGCGCGTGGGTATCAGCATGAGGAGCGCCAGGACGTTGTGGCAGGTCGCTGTGATGGTGAAGCGGAGCCTTCATCATCACCATCCTCCTTCTCAACGCTCTGCGGGGATCATCGGAGCACCTTTCTCCAAGGGACAGGTGAGAGCGCGAGGATAAACTGTGTGTGTGTGTGTGTGTGTGTGTGTGTGTGTGTGTGTGTGTGTGTGTGTGTGAGTGAGTGAGTGATCCTCCAGCCTCTCCTTGTGTGTTTCGCTGCAGTCCAGAGGCGGAGTGGAGCAGGGACCGGACAGGATTCGCGCCACCGGCCTGCAGCAGCGGCTGCAGCAGCTGGGTGAGTGTGAGAAGCTCTCCGCCTCTGTGAGGACATCAGCGGCTGCAGGTCCGATTCCCGTCAGCGGGAGGTTGTGTTTAGGTGGTTTTAATTTTGGAACTGTGCGATGATGCCAAAAAGCACCCCTTAATATGAGATAATAACAGTGATATATAAGAAAATAAAACAATGTGACAAAACAAACAATTTAATAAAATTAAAAACTAACCTGATGTCAAACTAAATAAAGTAAAATAAATGTGTATTAAATGTGAAATAATCAGAGTGAGCCGGAGCTTCAGGGCAGGTCCTGCGGGAACTGGAAGCTCAGGAATTTAATCCATCACATCAGCACATATTTCTCCTGTTCAGAGATCAGAAAGCTGCTGCACACAGTTCAGCAGAAAACAGTCAGAATTCATTCAAGCAGCAGAACCTGAGCGTTTGTGCTCTGCAGCATCCGGACTAATGATCAGTGTGTTTAAATGCTGTTTGTGACTTTTTGTCGCTGAATTAAAGTTTGTGACATGAAATCTCAGTACGTAGCATTTGGGAGCCGTGCATTCTTCCTAATTTCAGACTTTTCCAGTTCAGGAAACAGGATTCTTCTGAAGTTGACCTGGCTTTTTACCGCGTGATCACTTTCAGCTGCCTTGGATGGTTAATGTTCGCCCAGATTAATTTATCGCTCTACGTCCCGAACAGAGCCGGGCACAGCTGGGCACAGATGTTTGATGGACCTCTAACCACCTCTGGTTTGGAGATCTGGTCTTTGATACATCAACCACAGACTTCGGCAGCAGGAGCACAGAAAGCTCAGAGCTTCATCAGGGACAGAAAAATCCAACAGATGGACTCTGTTTAGTCACAAAAAGAAAATTAATCTGTAACTTTGGTAAAACATTCACATTTGAAACATTGATTCAACCATCACCGTAGGCAGTCTCAGTCTTTGGCACAGTTTGAATCTTAAGTTCTTCCTGCTCGGAGCCTTTGGAGCGTGACTGCTCTGTGTTTGCTCAGTTAACTTTATTCAACACATATTAAACAAAGGTGTGTTTAACAAACATCTTTGTGGCCAGCCTGTCAAAGGGCATGGAAAAACATTCACACCTATGGGCAATTTAGAATAACCAATTAACCAGAAACCGGAGTAAAGCTGCACAGACACAGGGAGAACACGCAAACTCCACACAAGGAAGATTTGAACCTAAGACCTTTTTTGCTGTCATACAGTAGTGCTAGCCACCACGCCACCATAGTGCCCATGTTAAACACACCCTTGTTTAATATCTGTTGGACAAAAGTGTGTTTATTAAACCCCAGTTCCAAAAAAAACCAAAAAACCCTTTGAGCTGATTTGTTGGTGCGCTGGTATAAAAATGAAATCTGGATGCATTTAATAAGACAGCACGTGTGGCAAATGTGACACTTTCTGGTTAGAATGAATCTAAAGGAATTACTGTAAGCCGGAGTAATGTCCTCAGGAGAGGTGGAAACATTTGTGATTCTGCACATGCTCAGTTTAATTGTTGGAGCAGCCCTGACCTTCATTTACCAGCAGCAAACAGTGAGTGTTTACAGGTCCATATGGGTCAGTGAACATCTCATTACACCATCTTCTTCAAGTCAGACCTGTGCAGGTGAACCTCTCAGGCTGTGCTCTTATTGGTCACTTATTCCTCAGCGTTTACAAAAAAACCAGGACTCTGATCTGCTTGCTGCCAATGTTCACACAGAGAGCATGCTGGGAAAACACTGTACCCTTTAATGTTGGATAATCAATATGACTGAGCCTGTGTGTGTGTGTGCAGGCTGTGCAGTGAAGGATTATGGGAACCTGACATTTGAAGATGTGACCGTGGATGAGCCTGTGGGTTTGCTGAAAGGTGTGAGGGCAGTGGGAGGTGCCAACCGGAGGCTGTCGGAGGCGGTGCGGGCAGTGAAGGAGGATGGGCACACGGCCGTGATCCTGGGAGGAGACCACAGGTCGGTCCATAAAGGAAGAGGAAGTCAGGACAACAAACACTGAACAGAAAAAAGATCTCACTCCTCTTTCTTCTTTCTGCTGCTGCCTTTAGGGGGCGCCAAAGCAGATCATCTGCCTGCATCTCACCCTATCCCAGTACCCCCCACCCCCCAGCATGTCCTCCTTCACTGCATCCATGAACCTCCTCTGTGGTCTTCCTCTTTTCCTCCTGCCTGCCAGCTCCATCTTCAGCGTATCCTCTCTCCCTCCTCTGCACGTCCAAACTTCTCAGCCTCTCTGACTCTGCGTCACTCTGATGTTTCCAGGTTTCTGCTCTCTTTATTGATCCATACCTGCAGAGAATGTGAAGTAGTCCTGGTAAACATCCTGTTTCTGGTTTCCTTCCTCAGTCTGGCAATTGGATCTATCCACGGTCACTCGGCGGCAGTCGGGGAGCTGAGCATCGTGTGGGTGGACGCCCATGCCGACATCAACACACCACTGACCTCGTACACGGGAAACATCCATGGGCAGCCCGTGTCCTACCTGCTCCATGAGCTGCACTCCAAGGTGAGCTCAGCAGCAGAGATCTTCATCACGCTGTCACGCTGAATCATTAACTCTTCTCTTCCTTGCCAGATTCCCGTTTTACCGAACTTCTCCTGGCTGAAGCCATGCGTGTCCGCCAGGGACGTGGTCTACATCGGCCTGAGAGACGTGGATCCAGCAGAGCAGTGAGTCCATGCAGAAACCCACCTGTCTGAAACCCTCTAAAAACAGTCAGACATCCTTCTGGGCACTCTACCTGCTATCTTGAGGCATTTAGAAGATTATCTACTTTAAATCTGTTATAAATGCTCTTTGGGACACAAAAACGACAAAATCTGTAGCCTGATAAAAGTTTACTAAACTCGCTCTATAATAAGGTTCAAAAAGCTGGAAGTTTAAAGTGTCCTCAGTGGACCTGCCTGCAGGGTTACACTGTTGTTCTTAAACTTTTCTCCTCCTCAGCTACATCCTGAAGATGCTGGGTGTGAAGATGTTCTCCATGTCTGAGGTGGATCAGTTCGGTGTGGCCCGAGTCATGGAGGAAACATGTGACTACCTGTGTGCCAGGTACTGTTCACGTGAACCTGTAACAACATGGTCATCTGAGCGGACGCAGTTCTGCTTTTAAATATCAAAAATGCTTTTTGGTGTTTAACAGAGGGAAGAAACCGATTCACCTCAGCTATGACATCGACGCCATCGACCCCTCTGTTGCCCCAGCAACTGGGACGCCTGTAGTCGGAGGGCTCACCTACAGAGAGGGAGTTTACATCACAGAGCACCTGTGTCAGACAGGTACGACTCATAAACCACAGGAAAGCCAAAAGTTTTCCCTCAGTTAAAGCATGGGTGATCCTCCCCTTCAGGTGGAGCGCCGGGTTCCTGCTCCGGTCCACATCCGCCACTCCCAGGATCAGTTTACACTAGATTTTCCAGTAGAAACAACAGGGAAATGTTTTTAGTGTAAGCAGCTCATGTGGCTGCTTACACTAAACACATCAACTGGGGGTGGTGATGAGGACGAATGACATGCAGGAAACGGCCAGAGACCCCGGAGACGCTTCAGTACCTGGGTCACATTGCCTCTGTTCATGGCTGAAGTCCTAAGTTCATAACAAAGAATTTGTCTGATAAAACCCTCGTTTGTGTTAGTTTAAGTCTTTATTTACCCGTGAAATGATCAGTGGAAGCGTGTGGTCACATGACGCTGAAGCTTCCTGTTAGTGACAGCGCTTTAGACGTTTACGCCGGTGACGTACGTCAAATATTTCAAACTGCCAAATTTCTGAGAAACAGCTGCGAAAACTGAGTCAATGAACTCAACGATAAACTGAAGCATGTGAACATCACATCATTAAATAATATGTTAAAAAATTAATAATGATTAATACAAATAAATACACAATAATTAGCTATAAAAATAATTAATGAAAAGAAATAATAATTAATGAAAATAAGTATATTATTAGCAGCCATGTTTGAGACCTTGTCACAAACCACATACCGAGTGTAATGTTGTCAGGTGACATTTCGAAACAACAGTTGGCGATGATCAATACATTCACAGAGGCATTAGAAACACCGGCACAGGGACTGTCAACAACCACATGGTGACCTCAGGTTACCAGGGAAATGTGTGTCTCTTGTGGCCGGCTGTCAAGTGCTTGCTGGCGGTTGTTAGCATGAAATCAGTCACAAAGACAGCATTTCAATGAAAACCTTGTGATTACTTTGGTCACCTGTAGTTTGCGTGGAAATTGCAGACTTGTCTGAAAACACTTGCAAACTGCTCGGCAGGCGTTTGTGGAACTACAGAAGTGTGACGCAAATTGGAAACAAAGGCTGTTTGCACCTTTTGAAATGTGTTAGCTCCAAGTTTTCATTGAAGCGCTGTTTTGTGACCGATTTCATTGAGCTACCTCCAGGATGATCACTGACCGATCTCTAGGTTTACCCTGCAAAGTCTAAAATATGAACACCTGTTCATCGCTACCGCACGCCACACAGCCTAAAACAGGAGTATGAAAAGATGCAGTATAACCAGGAAGTGACCATAAATCTTTTTTTTTTCTCGCTCTTCTTCTCTCCTGCAGGCCTGCTGTCAGCGGTGGACCTAGTGGAGGTGAACCCTCTGAGGGGTCAGACGGAGGAGGACGTCCGCTCTACTGTCAGCACCGCCGTCGACCTGGTGCTCGGCTGCTTCGGACGTGTGCGTGAGGGAAACCACGCGCCGGATTACCACCTCCCTGAACCTTAATACTGGCCTCTCCAATGACACCTGAAGGTCTTGCTCATCCCCAACAGAAACTGAAGGACCAATCAGATTTTTCCCTCTAAAGCCCACAGGTGGTTCATTTCATACAATTCCTTCTGCATGATGTCACCTGTCTGCACGCTGTAACAGTCGTAATTGTGATGTCTCTTTACGACAGTCTGGTCTTGTTGTGTTGATGTCACCAGTGTGCGCCCACCGCTCCTCGGTAGAGAGCGCGGGAGATGTTCTTGCAGACAGACATTTTGGCTTGAGGCGGACCTTTCCCTTTTATTTTTTGTACCGTCATAGGTTGTATGAACACTGCTCGTTTTCATGTGTGTTTATGTAGCAGCCGTTCAACCGGGCTTCATAAGGTTGTGAAGATTACGTTTATTAAAACGGCAACACTGAAATTCTCAGTGCCAGTGTGCTTGTGTGTTTTTTTGGCTGCTCGCCGCCTCCTCTTCACCACCGAACACAACCCAGACGTTACGCCTTGAAGATCTGGTCTTCCTGCCAACGGAGCGCATGCTCTGATTATAATAGCATCAATTAGCAACTGATCAATCACCTGTTTTGTTTTTAATTATTAAATTTATATGTAAAAAAAAAGTGTTTACTTCTTTTTTTAATACAACGAACGGTCACCATGTTTGATTCACAGCAGAAAGGCAGAGATCGCATGTTTCAGGCAGCACAGGTGAAACCCACCGTGACCTGTCACCTCTTTGGCGTTCTGAGCTGACTCAATCTGCTCACTCATTGGCTGACAGTCTGACCCTCCTGTAAGCTCAGCAGCAGTTACAAAACTGCAGCTGCCACTGTCACACCTCATAAAAACAGATGCCATTTTTTTCCTCATTTGCAGCAGCATTTTATTCTGATTAGAAACACATTTTCATCAAGTTAAAATGCACAGGACAAAAAAAAAAATGCACATCACCAACACAACAGACACACAAACAGGAGTGTCAAAGAGATAGCGCAGAGCAGAACCCTGTGAGCAACCTGAAAATCAGGGTCAGGAGCTTTGATCATCTGGCTGTTGGTGCAAAGAGGAAGAGCTTTACACTCAGCGAAGTACGCACACCTTCTACAGAGGAGTCGCCCCCTGCTGGCTGCTAGGCAGACTGCAGGTTTAGGAGACAACGTCACCAATCTTGATTCGAAATGTTTGGAGAAAGAAGTGAGCGTGCTCAGAATACACTGAAAGGGTTAAAGAGGAGTGAGAGGAGGTGGTTTGGTGCATGGCGTGCTTTGTTTATCCGGAGTTTGACCTGCGGTGCAAGAATGACCTCACAGTTAAATCTCAAACAATCCTGTTATTGGTGGAAAGAGGGGGTGTAACCATGAGGACAGTTGGACACAGTGAGGGAGGGCTTTAATTTTTCTCTCTGATGGATTTTGGACTCATTTCTGTCACCCCGATTTTCAAAATAAGACCACGATGTAACTTCTGGAACACAATCATGTCTCGCCAAAATAAAATCCAATCTGGAAAACAGGAACAGAAGCAATTATTTTGTAAGACTGAATGACAGAAATCATTTTAAAATGAAAGAAAAATTAAAACAGGAAATTTTAAAAAGTTTGACTAAAAATGGACCTTCACCCGAGTTCATTTGTGAAGTTGTTCAATGAGTTCCAGATATGAACAAATTTTCCTGTTTTCCAACACCCAAATTTATTGTTCATGTCCTGAATTTTTATTTTTTCAGTTATTTTGGACTCATTTCTGTTGCCCTGATTTTCAGAATAAGAGCATGGAGTAACTTCTTAATGTCTCACCAAAATAAAATGTATCTGCCAAAAAATCTGGACTAATATCATCTGAATTTTTCTTTGTGAGGGACCAGCGTTTTCCCTACACTTGGAGTGAACATTTATGGTTTTTTCCTGGTCCGGAAGACATTTTTTGAACTACCCTGACACCATAACAGCTGCTCTGATGGTATCACTCAGAAAAAGTGATGTTTGGGTCCAAGTTGAGGCTCTGATTGTTGCTTCTGCTGTTTCATTTCAATGTTTTATTGACTTAGGACTTATTTCTGCTGCTCTGCTCTTCAGAATAAGAGCGTTCAGCTGATGTGCAGAACGTTGTGTCAAAATAAAATCCACTTGGTTACGACAGAAATGAGTCAGCAGCAGAAAGCTTTTTCAGACTACAACAAAAATAAAAAATATAAACAGGCAACAGAAAAAATGATTTGCTAATCATTAAAACATCATGTTTTAAAAGAGGAGCCGTTAAGAAGAATTTTAAAAAGCTTTTACATATAAGAAAAACAGAAAACACAGTGAGGAGTTTAAAAAAAAAAAAGCCTGAGAGGTGAATCAATAAGCTGATCAATAAAATGGCTGAGGCGTTTAAATGAATCCTCTCAGAAAGCAATAAATATCAGTGTCAGCTGTGATTGTCTAAAAGAGCCAAATAATCGATTGATCGGTTCAGATGATTCTCCGCCTTCCTCCTGGTTGATTCTTGGTGATGAAGGTCGAGAGTAATTTGATTCCTCGCCGTCTTTGTAACAGTCGTAAAGGTTTAGGAGTGAAAACGGAGTGCTTCTCTGTCTGTAGTGACTAATTTAATCAGAAGAACAAAGAACGCTGAATGATGAGAGCTTCTCTTTTACAAGTTTCCTCCCAAAGATTTAATCCAGACTGCTGATCCGCTGACCTTTTGACCTTGTGTAGCGTTCGTGTCTGAAGCTGGGTTATTATCTGGGGAGCTGGATTGTTTGTGTAAATGGATCCAGGCTCACTAAACAGACTGAGGTCAGTTTCATAGTTTTAGCTGCAGAGCTCATTTTACGAGCTGTTAGCAACCTCAAGCCAAACTCCATTCAAAATTTGTCACATTTAACTCTCTTGCTTGCTCACTCCCTTTTAATTGCCCCCTTTTCTCTGGTTTAATCAGCATAACTCAGTCGATGTAACCAGATTAAATCAGTCAGATTTTCCGCTTGTAACAAGAAGCCTCCTCATTGGATAAAGGTGCTTCACTTGTCCTTAAATGGATTTTTCATACAGCGTTCTTTGCTCTTGAGATAAGTTTTAGCTTTTAGGCTGAACACCTGGACAGGTACAGATGTCTGAATGTTGGCATGTGATTCTCATTAAAAGAAAAAACAGCCAAACACACACATACACACACACACACACACACACTGTAGATAAAAATAAACATGTCTGATCACATGTGCAGTCACACTCTGCAGCCTGCAGGCAGGAAGCAGAGGAGGAGGAAGACGGCTGGGATGAAGGAGGAGGGTCGGTCGTCAGTCGGTCTCGTTGAGGCCGCAGCGCCGCCTGAACTCCTGCCCACGTTCATGGATCCATTTGTTTGATACTGCGGGAAGAACGAGCAGAGAGAGTTTCAGCAAATGAAACAGACCGACGAGTTTTAATTAAAGTCTCAGTTCATGAAAACTGAGCAGCGTGAAGGTTTCACCATCTTTACTCTTTAGGGCGTTTGCTTGGTCAAATTTAACGTCATAAATAACTATCTTCAGAGCAGAACGTGAACCACCTTCAAATGTTTTACTTTATTATTCATTTGATGTATTTATTTTTTTATGTATTTATTTTTTTTTAATGTCTACACGTGTGAATATGGCGTGATGACCTCACCCCACTTATTTCCGAGCAGCACGGGACAGGCGGCGTGTCGGGTCCGATAGTCACCTTCTCCGCTTGGATACAGGTTGTACCAGAACACCGCCGTCCCCTAGAGAAACACAGTCACATGACGTGTCACATGACTCCTCACTGTATCAGACGAACGATCTGATTACTGTATTAATGATCAATGGACTGAGAGTCATACAGCACCTCTGTATGCAATTTGAGCACTCAGAGCACTTTCTACTACAAGGCACATTCACCCAGCCAGACACACATTCATTTCTGTGTCTCTCTCTCTCTCACACACACACACACACACACACACACACACACACACACACACACACACACACACACACACACACACACACACACACACACACACATCCAGATGATGTTGATGAAAAAAATTTATAATCACATAAAAATACTGAGAACAATGAAAAAATATCCACAGTATGTATGTAAAATGTCTAAGAAATATGAATCAAATGCCTTAAATTAATCTTAAACAGAGATCCACATAAAAATCTGTTTTATGGTCGTTCTCATTTTTTTGTATTTGATTGACAAAGCAAAGACTCGCCCGTCTGACCTTCTTTCAGTTTTAGGACTTTATGAAACACAGACGGTGTTTTTGAGGTTTGACGATGATCAAAGCGAGCAGTTTTACCTTTTTCGGTCTGACGGAGGCTCCGACGTCGGTGAAGACGGTGGCGCCTCCTGCCTGCACATCGCTCATCTGCAGCAGGAAAGAGGAGACAGTGAGCAGCAGCGGGACACACACAGCAACAAGTTCAACACAAAGAGACGTAAAGCACTGACGTAAAGCAGCCATGTGGCGATCCGGTTCCCCGTGCCCAGCTCCTCGAATGCGTCCGGCTCGTCTTTCTGAAACAGGAAGTGCACACGGGTCAGAGTTCAGCCTATTTATGATGATGTTTACACTGAAATCAACATGTTTATGTTTGATTTTCATTTCAATATTTTAAAAATGCCTGACCCAACAATAACACGCCCAAACATATTAATATTTATCTTTTAAAAATTTGATGTCTAAATAAATGATTAACATGTTTAAAAAGCATCCAATAAATTATGATCAAAGCTAAAAATAATACCCTCATGTCAAAAATCTTGTTAAAATGTTTAAAAATATATTGATGAAAGTTTCTTTTAAAAATCTATGAAAAGTGGTCCATAAATAACAATTCATATTCATCAGTTTATTTTAGGACAATTTAATGAAAATATTCCTGCAGTTTGTTCAGATAAGCTGCTTCACGAGGTCTTTGTTCTTTATTCAGTTTTATTTACCCGGCCGAAGTCGAAGTGGGGCTCATACTGTCCTCCGACGCCGTAGTTAGCCACCTGCACGAAACACGGCCAAGAAAAGGTGACATCACTGCTCATGTTTAGCAATCTCTGAATCCAGGTGAGACGTTACCTGCAGGTCCTCGGCCGTTTTCACATTCAGCCCTGTGATGTCTTCGATCATCTGGTTGATCTTGTCCACCACGGGATGTTCGTACGCTCCGAGCCAGGCGCTGAGAGGACAGAGAGGTCACAGGGTCACTACTGAGGTCAGAACAGCAACACAAGCTGCCGGTGAACAGCGAGGAGAGCACGGCGAGCAGACGGAAGCGAGGCGGGGAGACAGCGACATGTTTCTAAAGTGGCTCCTCTACGGAGAGAAATTAGTGCCAATAAAAAGGAGGAAAGCATTCAAAGACAAAAACAGTGTTGACAGAGCGCGATGACAGCAACTTCACCTTTGACGTTTGTTTTCATGACATCAGCTTAAAGGTAGAAAAGCATGAAGGAAGAGACTCCGCCCCAACAACTGACCACAGGCTGTGAATAAAGATGGACGCCATGACAATGAGCTCAGATACATTTAAATAAAGACACATCTCTGCTGCCACTATCTTCCTCAAGGCCTCTGACCCATCTACCAAATTTACCCGAATAAAACTGGCAAATGTATGAGAAAAAAACTAAACATGAATTTTGTTTCCAGCATAACCCTGAAAAGAGCTACAATATTCTGACTAATTGAAAACCATCTCTGATCAGTTTGTGACTGATTAGTATTTGATGCTATGAATGATGCATGTGGCCTGGCCTGATAGCTGCTCTAGGTAAAATATTGTGGACGTTTCTAAAGGGGCCTCCACAGCACTTTATCCAGAGCAGCCATCAGTCGCCTGGACTGATGGCTGCTCTGGATAAAGTGCTGTGCAGGCGTGTGCAGGCGTGTGCAGGCGTGTGGGATTTTGGAGGATCTACGTCCATCTTTACAAACAGTCTGTGGTACGTTCTGTATCTCAGTCGACCTCTGAGCATTTGTGGGACTGAACCAAATAAGCCTGCAGCAGCTGAGTACCGCTGGTGTCCAGCTCTTACCTCTTGGAGACTCTGTAATGGGCCGTGGTCAGTTTGCCTGTCTGGGGGTCATGCACCGTGGCACGTCTGAGCTACTCCCCAATTATATATTTATACAGAGAGAGACAGAGAGAGGACAGAGAGAGGAAGGTCACTATCCACACAGAGACGGTGCAGTCAGGGAGGCAGCACGAGCTTCAAACTCAAATAAAGCCACTTAATTAGGTACGCCTGTGAAGCCCACAAATCTGACGGCATCTTGGCTTCCTGTTGAATCTCTGCCATGGAGAGTTCAAGAGCTCTGAAGGCAAAAGTGTACCTAATAAAGTGGGCACTGAGTGCATGTGGTCAACACTGAGAGGAGACCTCAGTTTGAATCTGTTCATTTCCAGCTCCCTGTAGCTTTGTTTTTCTGATCCTGCACCTCGGTGCGGCCCCTCAGTTCATCTGCTGCCTGAAACAGGCCGTTTTAGCTCCTCCCCCTTTTTTTCTGATCCACAAACAGAAAGTTTGAAAAGCACAGGGCTCAATATCCTGCCATAATTTGAGCTGAAAATAATATTTCAACCTCTCCCAGCTTTTTTCAACATTTTGCATAACTGAAACAAAGTAGTTATAAACTAACTATGCAGAGCTGAGCAGTGACCACAACAGGATTATACACCAACTACACAGTAACTACAAAGTAACTCCCCACAAACTTTACAGTAATTTCCCAGTAATTTTACTGTACCTCTAAAGTTCTCAAGTCTTGCATAAGGCTTTCATAGGTTAAAATAAAATATAAATACATGCAAACTTTATGGTCTGTGTCCACACAAAGCATTTTTTTATATGAAGACCCCATGAAGCACGATGACACAATAAAGACCGTCTCAACACTTTGGCATGCTGGGAAAAAGTCTGAGTTTGGAACGAGTGAACGAGCTTTATTTTGAAACTTTTGCAGACGCTCATTATTTTACATGAACATCCACCACCGGGGCAGGAAATGCAGAGGAAATAAGGAGAAGAACACTTTAGCTTATGACACATGAACCCTCCTGCTGCCTCCACAAAAACGTTAGAGACATCGAGACTCTTAAATCTTTGGCCTGCGGTCCCTGAATGAGTGAAGAAAACAAGCAGAGGCTTGAATCCCGGCGAGAGCAGAAACACCAACGGTACGTTTGATGGAAAAATGTCTGATATATTTCCAACAGAGTCTGAAAAGCTGAATTTAAAAAAAACTGAAAATCCAAAAGCACAAATATGTTCAGGTTACTCTCAGACATGAAAGAAAAGCAGCAGATCCTCTCACTGCAGCAGCTGCTACCTGCACATATTTGTCAGGTTATCTTTAAAAATATCTGCCGACTCTAAAAAGTGAAATCTCATAACCACATACGTCCTTTATACTCCAGTAAATAAAACTAGATTAAAATACTTTTTCAGGCTTATATCCCATATTTTGAAGATTATTGGTTGTTCTTGTTCATATTCTATGCCAGTGAAACAAAAACAAAAACTCTCCATATTCAGAGAAAACAACTGTTTTAACCATTTCAGCCGTTCTTTCCTTCGATGCTGCAGGACCTTCTTATACACCTACCTGCATTTACTCCCGTGTGGCCTTTCACACCTGTTCAGGTGTGATTTATTGAGCTAATGAAAATGAGAGTCCCAATTTAAACTCTCTCTGTGCTGCAGCTCCCCCTGGTGGGAGGACAGAGGTAAAGCCAACTTCTTAGGAACAAATAGATCAAATTAAAAATTTAGGGATCTGCTGCCGTTTTAGAATTAATAAAAATAATTCACAGTGAATTAAAGCTGAGAGCATCCTGGACATTAAAGAACATTTAAAAAGTTCTTAAACGTTTTTTAAAAACTTTTTACCCAGAATACGAGAACAAAAATCCAGGATTGTCCTGCAGATAAAAAGTTATTCATGTTTATTCATTTAATGCTCCAAATGTCTTCCTGTTAAACTCTGTGCTTTAAAATCCGGTGTAAATTGGTCCAAAACATGAAAACTCCTGTGTTTTTAAACACTGACAGTCTGCAAAATAAGAACTTATTTAAGCATTTTCTGCTATTAATGCGTATTGATTCTTTCTTATGTGAAATTTAAATGTAGTAAAAGACGAATCCAGTAAAAGAAGAGTCAGACTGTGGAGGGAAAAAAAAAAAATCTTTTAAAAGGATTAGTCAGACTTTTCTGCTCTTGCCAGGATGTCCACCATCACAGAGGGGGGAGGAGAGGGTGGTGTTGGGGGCAGAGAGGTGAAGTCCACCCCGCAGACGCCGCCTCCTGCCCCGGTAGCTCTTACCTCTTACTGATGCGGTAGTGGGCCGTCTCCAGCACGCCAGTAACAGGGTTGGAGATGGTGGCTCGACGGAGCTGTGGAGCCAATCGGCCGACAGTTACAGGGAGACACAGACCGACTCCCCGAAGCACCGACTAACGCCTACCGACACTGACTGAGGAGGCTCGCAGCACTGACCCGGATACAGGACGACCCCGAGTACAGTTTCTTCATTTGCACTCGTTTTACCGTTTTATCATTTACTCCTTTCACTCTGGTGCATTTACACTGCTTTAGTTTCCTTTATGGCTCAAATATGAGGTTTGTTTCATCATAATTTCACAGCAACTTTGTAGTAACTTTCCACTAAAAATAATTCAGCAGCTCTACATTAATTTTACATTAATTAACTCTATAACTTTACTTTATAGGACTTTTGACATAACTTCACCAGTACTTATAATATAATTAACCAATAACAATTATGCATTTACTTCCCAGGAATTTGACGGTAAATTCTGAGTCATTTTTACTGGAACCTTCCGACAGCATGTGCTCTGAAAGTCCGGTCATGGGAGCTTCTGTGGGTACAGGCACTTCTAGGTGTTTGAGATTACACCAACTTCCCAGTAATGGTACAGTACACAACTTCTAACTTATTTTTATTTAGTTTTTTTTTTTTTTCTCCTTTCTCTGTCAGACATTTAAGCGAATTAGTGCATCACTAATGAGGTAATATCTAAATTTAAAAATGTAAACACTAAAAGTTGGTTCTTGTTTAGGGATAATTTAGAGTCTGATTTATTGAACTCTTTCCTGTTTTCTGACTGATTTATTAACTGATAAAATGCGATTTTCCAACTCCTAATGGAAGAAACATTCTGACACTGTTTTTCCTCCAGTGTCCAGATTTATATCTGCATATTTAATATACGCCTATTTAATGAGATAATCTCACTGGTATATTTATGCAACATTTCAGAAAACAAAAATAAACTATGTTAATGTAAGTAATCATCTGCGTGAGTTTCAGGAGTGGAAAAAATATATGGGTATTTATTTTTTTAAGTTCCTGTCTGTTCCTGTGGTTTGTACAGATGAGTTTGTCTGAATTAAAGAACATTTAATTCATAAAAACATGCAGAAATGTTCTTTTTCCTCATTGATTTATGAGGTACCCAAAGGAAACCTTTTTCAATCTAAACAGTTTCAAACGTATAAAAATGAATGTATGTGTTACCTAATTTCACAGATTAAAACTTAAAATTTAACAAAATGTTATATGAACATCTGACATGAATTTTCTTAAACTGGTTAATCATCTGGATACATGAGCTGAGTGCAGCTGATAATCTGCCGATATTTTAGGCAAACTGTCATATTTTGACCAACCAGCAAACACGTGCGTCTCCAGCTTTATATGCAGATGAAGTCTCCACGTAGCCTTCGTCCTATATTCAGGCCAGCACGAGCCATAAAAACGAAAGCTCTGAATATACGACAATTCACGGGTGGAATCGTAACTATACAGTACAACGGTACAGCAATTACCGTCCAGTTTTAATATTCCGACAGCTCTCCAATTCATTTTTCAACATTTTCCACCCTGTGACTTTCTTGCTCTTCACCTGAGTTCTTTCCTCTCCATCATCTGACAAGCTCCACCTGCAGGAGTCATGCAGTCGCGACTGTTAGGTCGGGCTGGCGGGGGAATAAATAAAAAACTGATATTTAGCACCAGTGCATCGCTAAGTTTTCGGGGAGGATTATTTTTACATATTGGTATTTAGCTCCACCCTGGTGAAAGGTTCACGGTGGAAAACACGAACTGCTGGAGCTTTTATGGAATCCGATCTCCAGATAAACTCTCCAGCAGTGCGTGAGTTAAAGTTCCTGATGCTCTGACTCACCCTGGGTTTGGCCAGCTCTTTCACCTTCTCCATGTCTTTCTCTGACACGATGTTGTGGTAGCGGACGATGTGGGGGCTGTCCCACTCGTCTTCCTGTTTCACCGGACCAATCACGTACCGCGGGTGCCGGTTGTTGTCATAGTAGCGGCAGAAGAGGCGGCTCTGCCTGCGAGGAGTCTGACAGGAAACAGAACTTAAAGCGACACCGATAAACACCTCTCATGAGTTTGTTTCACCCGCCTCACCAGCTTGATGCCTTCGCCGCGACACAGCTGCTCGTACTTCTTCCTCTCAGGCAGGTAGTCGTCTTTGGTCTCTCTCCTCTCCCTCTTGTCTTCTTCCTCCTTCTCCTCCACCTCCGCCTTCTTCTGTTTGGCCAGTTGATACTCAAAGTATTTCAGGTTCCCGTTGGCTCGCTGGTGTGTCGGATCTAATAGGAAGAATCAGAACTTCAGGTCAGTGAAATAAAAACTTTCTGGATAAAACCTCTCTGATCACATAACGGAAGTTACTCATGTGGAGGGTGAGGAATTTGGAGTTCTCCAAGGCAGCTAGCTGGGGCCACTTACGTCTTTCATCTCTTACCCATTTGTTTTATTAATGTTAAACTTAATCATGTATGCTGATGATACCACATTATACACAGAAGGAACAGCACCACAATGATCTAACTGCCACTTTCAAATATCCTCCAAGGTCGTTTCATCATATTCTCGAAGATATGAGCTGGAGCTTAATCTCATCCATCCCCCCATTTTCTTCCGTTTATCCAGTCGGATCCTGGTGGCAGCAACGTAGCAGGTTATTCCACATCCTTTTGCCCAAGTGACGGTTTCCTGGTTCCTCTTGGGAGATCCTGAGGCGTTCACAACCCGGATAAGATATATAATCTCTCCAGCAAGTTCTGAGTCTCCTCACCCTATTTCTATGGGAGAACCATGAAATCCCTTCAAGGGAAGCTTATTTCAGCTGCTTGTACTCATGATCCCCTTTACTTCAGCCACTACCCACAGCAAGTGCTTGTAGGTGGAATGTAGACTGACCAATAAATCGAAAACTTTGCCTTCTGGCTCAGTTTTATCTATACAACAGTGGTGTGGTACAACACAGTGAAACTATGGATGCAGGACTAATGTGCCAATCAACCTCACGCTCCATCTTCCCGTCAGAAGACTTCGATGTTCTCTGTGTTACCCCAACATGGCTGAATGGGACGCTCCATAGCGTCTTCATAAATCCTCTGTTACAAGATATACTCGACTGTACAGGCTATCCTATGTGTAGAAATTTCTGCCTGTATTCTATAA
Source organism: Archocentrus centrarchus (assembly GCF_007364275.1). Taxonomy (NCBI): domain Eukaryota; kingdom Metazoa; phylum Chordata; class Actinopteri; order Cichliformes; family Cichlidae; genus Archocentrus; species Archocentrus centrarchus. The sequence continues at coordinate 22,302,808 of NC_044364.1, forward strand.
TAATGATGGGCAGATAACATGTTCCTATGAATTATTCTGTGATTGTTATTCTTCGTTAAATACCACGCAGACAGCTGCTGTACTGTGTTGTTCTTTGACTGCTCTGCAGAGGCAAATTAAAATCTCACAAAGACTACCTGTTTGTGTATAAATCGATTTATTTCAAATTTCCAGAACAATTTCGTGTCAGAAGTGGGATTCAAACCCAAGTCTCCACGATCCTATAGCAGAATAGCAAGTCATGCTATCTGGGTGCAGAGTCAGACTGGAGAGCCAGCTTTAAGTCAACAAAACCTGTTCAACCTCCAGCATCCATGTCACCAATAGCAGTAAGTGGTGCTTCCAAAACAGCAGAGTTTTTGGTAAGTTCTGAACTGCTTCAATGCACCTGGGTGAGAGAGAGCTGCTCTCAGCTGTGATCACATGACCCAGAAAAGGTGACCTGTTGCTTTACAAACTGCAGTTTAGAAAAACGGAGTCCCTCCGCTGCCAGATGCTTCAATAACCTTACAGAGTCAACTTCACATTATTCTTTACTTGGACTGCAGATCATTAAATCATCAACATACTGCAGTATATTAGTCAGTGATTCCAAACTTCTTCTTAGTGCATCAGCCTCACAGCAGCCAGGACACAAGCAAGTAAGGGTATAACCTTTCCAATGAAAAGTAAAGGCAAACCAGTTCTGGCTGTCCGGGTGAACTGGAACACTAAACAAAAGCATTCACCAAATCCACCACAGAGAACCAGCCAGCATCAGGAGGTACCTGAAACAGGATAGTGTCGGGGAACATTAGGGGCTCAGCTTCACAGATCCATTTACTGCCTGTAAATCTTGCACAAATCTCCACTCTGCAGACTGATCTTTATCACCAATTTCTTAACAGGGAAAACTGGTGTGTGCAATTGTCAGATGAAGCAATTAATCCCTTAAAGACTCAAAAACAGGGGTAAAACCCACAATGGCCTCCTGACTTAATGGGGTTTGCTGTTGGTGAAGGTTAAAATCAAAATCCCAAGACACTCACTTCTCCCGCCCAGAGAGGATATTTGATTTTCTTGTTTGCTGAGCTTTGACTGAACTAAACCATCTGTTTGGGTCTCTGCTGCATGTCTGCAGGTACTAACCGAGCTCCAGCAGCCTCCTGGTGAACTCCAGCGCTCTCTCCAGCTCCCCCTGCTGGTACACAGAGTAGCTCAGGTAGTCGAGGACGGTGACGGCATCCACAACCGCAGACGTCTCGCCTTGGTCCAGCTGCCTCAGGGCCTGAACCATCCACAGCTCAGTGTGGTAGTAATCCGCATCTGAGTACGCCACCTTCCCGAGGTCATAGCAGTCATCCACCGTCAGAGCGCTCAAGGAGGAGGAGGTGGGGGACATGCCTGAGGAGGCGAGAGGGGAGCATTAGAGCTGTAAACTGAGCTGGAGGAATATTTTTAACTGCTTGTTCCTGCTATTAAAGCCTGAGCTGTAAGTTTACATCATTTTATGGTAAATTATTTTCAGACAGCCGACTGAGAATAAAAAAACATTTCTGGTTTAAGTTATTTTCCCTCCTGAATGAAGTCTGACTGAAATGCTTCTTTCCATCAGGAAGAAACAACATCAAATTCAGAAAGAGTCCGGAAAAGTCCGGAGTCAGGAAAAATATGCTCAGAAACCTGTGATTCTAGGATTATACTTTGTGATTTTAGCCTATAAATATATTTTTCCTTATAAACTCAAAGTCACAGTTCTTTCCTTTAATCATGATATTTGTGCAGCAGTGTTTCTGGGTCACGTGTAAACCGAGGGGAAGGCAGGAGGGTCTGCAGACCTGGAAGTTCTCCGGTGGAGATGGCGTTGGTGTCCAGCTGGTAGGTGTCCTGCAGTCTCAGCAGAGCTTTGGCAGCTCCCGTCTGGTCGTCGTCGTTGGGGAAGTGCTGCCTCTGGATGGTGAGGTTGGAGATGAACACTGAAATACCACAGAAGAAGAAGAAGAAGAGAACAGTCAGACAGAAGATGAAGGGCAAAATTTAAATGATCAAACGCTGGAAGCTTGTGCTCCTCTCTGAGGTTGGCGTTGCTTTTGGGTATATTTTAGCTAATTTCCTAAAACTGAATGTAAATAAAGTAGACTTTGAAACAAGTCCTTCATGGTTTGTTGGAGTTTAAGGTGTGTTTATGAAATCAGGAGTATTTAGCGGATGTTACCATGTAAGAACAGAGAGTCTAAAAAGTGCTTTGATACTTTACGCCACAGATCTGCTGTAGTAAATCTTTAAGTTTCTGCTGCTTGATTTAAATGCCTTTTTACACAGAAATACTGAAGGCGTCACCTCTTCATGTCATCATCATTTATCTTAATTCCTAAACCCCTTTCAAAATGTTCTGCACACAATTTTAAGGAATCACGCTCATCTCAACCGTGTTAAGAAGTCTGCCTGAAAACAAGAGGAGCAGGAGGATCAGCCGGGAGAATACCAACAACTTCTAAACTGCTCGGCAGTTTTGGATAATAAAGGCTGCCGACTCCCGAGTTAGACTATGCAATTTCTGGAGAAACTGTGGTAGGATTGTTGGTACTGCCAAACTTTGTCTGTAAATAGGTTGGCTAAAAAAGCTGAAGGGAAATATGTGAGTCAAGTTTGTACAAATGAGCAGCTGCAGCAGAAGATGGAGGTGGAGAGAACCTTCTTTTAAAGTCTTTTGCTGTTCTTGGGTGTGTCCATACTTAAACACAGTCAGGGACACAGACTGGTTTAAACAGATTAATCGACTCCACACCTGCTGAGAAACGGCTCAAAAACTCAAAACTGTATCGACTCACCTTAAAAACTATCCAAAAAAAAAGCTGCTCTACAGTAAATGTGATCACAGGAGTGAGAGAGAAAAAAATGTCCCCTTCTGCTTCTGTCCAAAAATCCTATAATAAATTATAATGGATATTTATGAGTCAGTTAGATGGCTGTCCTCCAGATCAGAGAGTGTGCTAACAGAGGCAGAGTGAATCCTGGGCTTCTGACCTGATTCTGCGATTGGTTGTGTTTAATGTTCCAGCTGCTGGAACACACTTATTTCCCAACATCTGGATGAAGTAAAGTAGATTTTATCTCATCTGATGAAATTTTGGGAGAGCATACCATCAGACATGTCGGTGAGCACCAGGCTCTCCAGCTCCCCCCACTCTGTGTTCAGCCTCTTCATCAGTTTGAAGGCGTTCACCGGGTGACCCAGGAAGCCTTCGGGGTCCTTAGTGGCAGCAGCTGAGAGGGCGTCCAGTTTGTCCGCCCACCTGAATACACACACACACACACACACACACACACACACACACACACACACACACACACACACACACACACACCAACAAATAGATGTCTGTTAAGAAAACTGTCTCTGGAGCTTGCAAAAAGGCGACTGGACTTCTTTTTGTTTCTTGAAGACGTTTCACCTCTCATCCGAAAGGCTTCTTCAGTTCTCAACCAAATGGTGGAGAGACCCAGGTATTTAAACCCCTGTGGGCGTAGTCCGCTGGAGGTGGTTATGACCCTCTATTGATCATGTGCGTGAACACATGTGCCCAGGTGTGAAGGGGGCGTGGGTCATATTTAATCAGTGGTTTCAGTTGAAACCAATTTAGGACTCCGCTCCATTGTTTCCTGTGGCCTATTGAGGTCACTGGAACAAAGGTGTGAATGGGGGTTGAGACGTCTGGGAAGGGAGCTCAGGACAGCACTGTACGCGGGGGAAAGTTGGTGACGTAATCCACCTCCTCTGTTCAATGATGGTTGTTCACAGTGGACATAGATGGCTTCTTTCACTCCTCTTTCAAACCATCTGTTTTCCCTGTCCAAAATGTGAACATTGGCATCCTCAAAAGAGTGCCCTTTTTCCTTCAGATGCAGATGTACTGCTGAATCTTGTCCTGTCGAGGTGGCTCTTCTATGTTGTGCCATTCGTTTGTGAAGAGGCTGTTTGGTTTCACCAATGTAGAGGTCCGAGCACTCTTCACTGCACTGAACAGCATACACTACATCGCTGATCTTGTGTTTGGCGGGTTTGTCCTTGGGATGAACCAGTTTTTGTCTTAGGGTGTGACTTGGTTTGAAGTATACTGAGATGTCATGCTTGGAGAAAATTCTTCTGAGTTTCTCTGACAAGCCTGCCACATATGGGATGACAATGTTGTTCCTCTTGTCCTTCCCATTCTCTGTAGTTTGTGTTTGGCCTTCATTCCTGTGCATCTTAGCTGATTTGATGAAGGCCCAGTTGGGGTAACCGCATGTTTTGAGGGCTTTCTTAATGTGTGTGTGTTCCTTATGCTTCCCTTCTGCCTTAGAGGGAACACTTTCCGCACGGTGTTGTAGGGTCCTGATCACCCCAAGTTTGTGTTCCAGAGGGTGGTGGGAGTCAAAGAGGAGATACTGGTCTGTGTGTGTGGGCTTCCGGTAAACTTCAATGTTGAGGCTTCCATCTTCCTCGATAAGCACCGCACAGTCCAGGAATGGTAACTTGTTATCTCTGGTGTCCTCCCTGGTAAAACGTATGTATTTATCCACTGAGTTAATGTGACGAGTGAAGGCTTCTACTTCTTGGGTTTTGATTTTGACCCAGGTGTCATCTACATATCTGTACCAGTGGCTAGGTGCCATCCCTTTGAAAGAACCAAGTAAAAGGACATAGAGCTGACCAAATTCTATGGAGAGCACAGAACCACCTTTTAAGTGAAAGGATAAGACAGGTCCATTTCACCATAGATGCACTCCAGAACAAAATCCACCAGACGCAGCAGAAACTCTCATCACTCTTACCTCACACCATCGCAGAAGAAGTTTCTACATTTGTGGACAAAGCCCAGCTCGCACAACACATCAAAGGCAAGGAAAGACAACTACGTAAATTTCAAACTCTGCAAACCAAGGCATACCATTCATCTGTTAACAAACAGGACGACACGACAAGCAATGGAAACCAAGGAAAGTGGGTGAAGAACCTATCAGATAGGGTCCTCACCAAACCAGAAGAAAATGTGCTAGCCAAAGGACTCAACTTTGCCATAGCCCCACAACAGCTTCCTATAGTAGACCTCATCACAGCAACAGAAACCGCTATAAGAAATAACAAACTTTCTCATCCTGTAGCAGAACAGATCAGGATGAAAGTTTCAGCCACTCTTTCCAGTGCAAGACTTCCTCCATCCAACCTCACCATTCAGGAGAAGAAGGCCATCACAGCCCTAAGCAAGGATCAAAACATCACCATACTGCCAGCCGACAAGGGGAGGTGCACGGTTGTGCTGAATTCATCGGATTACCACAACAAAATTACTACACTCCTCAGTGACAACAATACTTATGAGGTCTTGAGACGTGATCCCACAAGCAACTACAAGAAAAAAGTTGTTTGCTGCCTGCAACAACTTGAAAAGGAAAAAGCCATTGACCGCCCCACTTACTACCGCCTGTACCCTGGAGAAGTCACTCCATGCATTTATGGACTCCCAAAGATCCACAAAGAAGGAGTCCCACTTCGACCCATTATCAGCAGTATAAACTCGGTCACCTACAACATTTCCAAACACCTCGCCACCATCTTATCACCGCTTGTTGGCATCACACCCCACCACATTGAAAACTCTACAGATTTTACTAACAAGGTCCAGAATCTTGTACTGGATCCAGATGAAACCATGGTGTCCTTTGATGTGGTTTCACTTTTCACTTGCATACCTACAACTGAGGCAGTGGAGACCGTCAGAAGACGACTACAGGAAGACGATTCCTTACTGAACAGAACCAGCTTCACCCCAGATCAGATTTGTGCACTTTTAGATCTCTGCCTTACCACAACATATTTTAAATACAATGATGGATTCTACAGACAGAAGCATGGATGTGCCATGGGCTCCCCAGTGTCTCCCATTGTAGCCAACCTTTACATGGAGGAAGTGGAAAGTAAAGCTCTTGGTTCTTTCAAAGGGATGGCACCTAGCCACTGGTACAGATATGTAGATGACACCTGGGTCAAAATCAAAACCCAAGAAGTAGAAGCCTTCACTCGTCACATTAACTCAGTGGATAAATACATACGTTTTACCAGGGAGGACACCAGAGATAACAAGTTACCATTCCTGGACTGTGCGGTGCTTATCGAGGAAGATGGAAGCCTCAACATTGAAGTTTACCGGAAGCCCACACACACAGACCAGTATCTCCTCTTTGACTCCCACCACCCTCTGGAACACAAACTTGGGGTGATCAGGACCCTACAACACCGTGCGGAAAGTGTTCCCTCTAAGGCAGAAGGGAAGCATAAGGAACACACACACATTAAGAAAGCCCTCAAAACATGCGGTTACCCCAACTGGGCCTTCATCAAATCAGCTAAGATGCACAGGAATGAAGGCCAAACACAAACTACAGAGAATGGGAAGGACAAGAGGAACAACATTGTCATCCCATATGTGGCAGGCTTGTCAGAGAAACTCAGAAGAATTTTCTCCAAGCATGACATCTCAGTATACTTCAAACCAAGTCACACCCTAAGACAAAAACTGGTTCATCCCAAGGACAAACCCGCCAAACACAAGATCAGCGATGTAGTGTATGCTGTTCAGTGCAGTGAAGAGTGCTCGGACCTCTACATTGGTGAAACCAAACAGCCTCTTCACAAACGAATGGCACAACATAGAAGAGCCACCTCGACAGGACAAGATTCAGCAGTACATCTGCATCTGAAGGAAAAAGGGCACTCTTTTGAGGATGCCAATGTTCACATTTTGGACAGGGAAAACAGATGGTTTGAAAGAGGAGTGAAAGAAGCCATCTATGTCCACTGTGAACAACCATCATTGAACAGAGGAGGTGGATTACGTCACCAACTTTCCCCCGCTTACAGTGCTGTCCTGAGCTCCCTTCCCAGACGTCTCAACCCCCATTCACACCTTTGTTCCAGTGACCTCAATAGGCCACAGGAAACAATGGAGCGGAGTCCTAAATTGGTTTCAACTGAAACCACTGATTAAATATGACCCACGCCCCCTTCACACCTGGGCACATGTGTTCACGCACATGATCAATAGAGGGTCATAACCACCTCCAGCGGACTACGCCCACAGGGGTTTAAATACCTGGGTCTCTCCACCATTTGGTTGAGAACTGAAGAAGCCTTTCGGATGAGAGGTGAAACGTCTTCAAGAAACAAAAAGAAGTCCAGTCGCCTTTTTGCAAGCTCCAGAGACTACTATGACCTGGATGACTGAGAATCTACACAGACATGTTAAGAAAACTGCTTAAAAAATATGATTTTCAGTCCTCCGGGTAAAAGATGTTTGAGAGACACCAAAATTGTCTCTAAAAAAAGAAAACCAGATGCAGATGTTTAACACCCCCATTTCATTAACACTTTGGTTCCTGTCTCAGTGCGAGGATGAAGTTTATTGATGAGCAGCAACTCTCACTTTTTGATCTGCTCCAGTTTGTTCTCCTCTGCTTGGATGTAGTCCTTCAGGGATGTGACCAGGTCCTTCTCTGTGAACACCAAGTCCGTCATCTGGCCTGTTTAAAAAAAAAAGAAAAAAGAAAAACAGAATAAATATAATAGCAGAGAAGAGAAAGAGAGGATGTGGAAGGTGAAGGGAACTGGGAGACTGGCTCCAGCAGATTCCAGGAACGACGCCTGAGATCGCTGTCCAGAAGAGCGCAGTCCTGGGAGCTTGGAGGAGGACAAAGACCGCCTGCAAGGCGAGTACGCATGTGCAAATGATCCTGCTGAATCAGGCCACAGCCATCAGCAAATACCATTTCCATGAAAGGGTCTACATGGTGTGCAACAATGCTTAGATAGGTGGTATGTGTTAAATTAACATCCACATGGATGGAAGGACCCAGAACACTGCCCAAAGCATCACACTGCCTCCGCTGGCTTTCCTTCTTCCCATAGTGAATCCTGGTGACAGGTGTTCCCCAGGAAAGCGACACACATGCACCCAGCCATCCACATGACATGAAAGAAAAATCTGACTCATCAGACCAGGTCAGCTTCTTCCATTGCTCTGTGGTCCAGTTCTGATGCTCATGTGTTGGACAGGGGTCGACATGGGCACTCTGACTGGTCTGCAGTTACGCAGACCCATTTACAACAAACTGTGATGCACTGTGCATTCTGACACCTTTCTATCAGAACCAGCAGTAACTTTTTCAGCAGTTCGAGCTACAGTAGTTCATCTTTTGGATCAAACCACACAGTCTAGCCTTTGCTCCCCACGTGCATCACTGAGCCATGACCCTGTTGCTGGTTCACCACTGTTCCTTCCTTGGACAACTTTTGATACATACTGACCACTGCAGACTGGGAACACCCCACAAGAGCTGCAGTTTGGCCAGCACAATGTGGTCCATGTCAAACTGGCTCCGATCCTCATGCTGCCCATTTTTCCTGCTTCTAACACATCAATTTTGAGGAAAAATGTTCACTTGCTCCCTGATATATCCCACCCACTAACAGCTGCCACAATGAAGAGATAATCAGTGTTACCCACTTCACCTGCCAGTGGTCAAAATGTTATGCTTGATCATCGCATACATGCCCACTGAGTGAGGGCTTCAGTAGGACTATCTGTGCAGCATGATACAGGTGACTTAATAAAGGAGGAAAACAGACGTGATAAACTCACCAATGGAGGTGAAGAAGTCGTGAGCCGAGCAGGAAGTGAAGAGGAGGAAGTGGAACAACCACCACCGACAGAGTGCCATCCTTCCTGTAGAGAGAGGACAGAAACAGAAGAATGAGACAGTCCCCAAAATCAAACATCAGTGCTGAGCCCGTCTGCCTCACAGTAATACAATAAATAAATAGACCAAAATGACCATAAAGACACAAAACGTACCATAGATGCAAAAAACATCCATGAAGAGAAAAAAAAACCTCAAGGCACACAAAAGTACCACAAAGATACGAAAGACCACAACACACACCAGGGTTTATACAGGAATCCTAGAGTTAAATTTACTACCTTTTACTACCCATTTTTACTACCTCTAAAATATTTTTACTACCAGGACGACATCGAGCAGCAGCCTTTTTTTGGGGTAGCGGTGGATTCACAGCACTAAGACATGTAAGATGATCGCCCATCTCTCACCAAAGATAAACCTTTATCCCACTTACTTGAAGGTGTAACTGTGACTTTGTCTTGACTAAGACCTCATACACATTAATATTTCAAACACATTTCAAAAAGTGGCGCAGTAGGTAGGCACCTGTCTTGCAGCCGGTGGGTTGCTGGTTTGAGTCCCTGTCCCTGTGCTGCGTTGTGTCCTTGGGCAAGACACTTAAACCACATTGCCTAACAGTAGTGCAATGTGGCTGCATGACCGCAGATGCTCGTCTCTGGATGAGTGATCTGGAACAATCATTTCATTGTGAGCCTTGTGCGCACAATGACAATGAGTTGAATCTATCTAAATTTGTTTTTTTAAGAATATAAACAAAATGCAATGAAATTCAAGTTTCACAAGCCGATTATTTCCCAATAGAATATTGGAATACTGGTTTGCTCCTGAGGTGTGACGGCAATACTCGTAGCTGACCTTGAGGTTGCAGTTGCAGTGCTTTGTGTAGCACCAAAAAACAAAATAGGGATCTGCTCAACACGTGCACGAATCCGCTGCTGGTGAACGGTGGATGCTCGGTGTGATCTGATCGCCGTCACACCGTTTCAGGTCAAATTTATATTTTTTCTGCACACTTTACAAAACGCCTCTTGATCATTCCCCATGACCACCTTAACCCTCTGGGGTCCGGGGTATATTTGGCCATTTTTGACTGTTTTTGGTTTAGCTTCATAGTTGACCTTAGAAACTGTTTACCTTGCCTTGTTTGGTATAATTTATAATAAATAAAGTTAAATACAACTATTCACATTAAAATGCAGGAAAGGCCTCAGGTGTTTTTGTGTACAACTATTGGCAGAGCAATCAGGACTCACATTAAGATGCTACACAAATTATTTATGCCACCTCAAAAAACAGTTTCTGACCTCCACAAGACTGAGGAGCCCATCACAGGCAGAACTTGCCAGTAATGTCTCTTTTACCACTTTTTCACCTGCTCCTCAGCAGCCAAATGCACCCAAATGCATCGTGTTACCACATAATTTTCTGATTGGTTGATTTTTCCACCAATAGGAAAGGGGTTGTCGGGAATTTTGTTTTGTTGTTTTTATTAGCAAGCACTTCCTGTTAGTGAAACTCACATTTTCGCCGTTTATTTCTGCACAAAACGCGCATCGAAGGTGAGGACAATATACAGGAAAAAGCATGGCGTAAATTATTGGGCATAACTCTGGTTTTACTTGGCCTATCAACGTAATTTAAAAACTGGCACATAGTTTGAAGTCTGCACTTTCGATTCATGACAGCAGCGTCCCGATGCTACGTCATCTAAAATCGGCGATGTCATTTTGACGCGCCAGCGCGTCCGTGTACTCCGGAGGGTTAAGCCAGTCTTTGCCGGGTCATCGAGCCAAAGTTGTGAAAACTACATTTTCCCATGATGAGGCGCAAAATGACTCCGCGCATGCGCACAGCAGATCGGACAGTGGAACCACTCGTCTATCAACGTCAGCTCAGGTCCTGCTGATTAGTTATATTTCTATACATTTCTTATAGTTAAATGAACTTAAAACAAAAAGTTTGCAACAACGGAAAAGTCAAAATATATTCAAGGGGCGATGAAAAATTTACTACCTTTTACTGCCCCGCGGAAACCCTGACACACACACACACACACACACACACACACACACACACACACACACACACACACACACACAAAATGAATACAAACCAAAAATACCACAAAAAAACTAAACAAGAAAAACAGTGACAAAAATAAAATAGATTAAAAAACTAACACCTGCCTGCTGGAAACAGGTGAGTTGCTCATGTTACAGGTTACAGTGTGGAGCAATGATGTGGTCTCACACAGATGGTGAGCTGATCTTCATCCTGGTTTCATGTGGACCAGTGTGACTCTGTGGAGGAGTCTCTGCTTCACACAGCAGTAATGCAGCCCGGAGAACACAATAACTTGGACTAAATGTGTCAGAGAGCTTCTGGCCTCGCTTGCAACAGGCGGGCCAGCATAAAATAACACACCAGAGCTTTTAACAAACACACTGAGATGAGGTTCCACAGCTGCACACGGACACACTCTGGCCCGATGACAGGAAGCAGTGCCAAGAAATGAGGCGCCGCATCCTGTGACTGCACGCCTCTGCTTAAAGAGCCCCCGGCCTGATTTCAGCACCTCTCAACAGGGGAGGACGTCACCTACAGCCACAGGTAAACCCATACCTGCATACCGAGAGCAGCTTTTCAGGGCTCACATCCTTCTTTATCTGACACACAGCACTCTGATCATCCTGAGCAGAGAGAACACCTTACAGGTGTGCTGCTCACGAATACTGCTGATAAAAAGCTGGACAGGTCCATTTCAAACACCCCATACAAGGTTGTCCCCTCTCTGTGACGTCACACAGATCCCAGAGTGAAAAAATGGTGACACGCAGCGTTTGCAGCAGCTTTTCCTACAACATCCAGCACTGGGACGGGAAATGACAAAAGTGACCCACCAACCCCTTTAGTTTCACTTCTGAGCACTGAGCAGGTAGACCTGTGCCGGACTCACCTGTGCTGCAGGATCTCCGCCGGCAGCTCGCAGACTGCATGAACATTACTTCGGTCTGAGCAGCACCGTGTGTGACGCCAAGGGTGCTGCCGCCTCAGGTAAAAGTTACGGGTCTCCGCCAAAGAAGTTTCCAGATACCCAGACCCGTCACCGCTGACAACTTCCGGTCAAAAAGCGGACGCAGCGGTTGGATTTCCTCTGCTTTCACCGTGTTTGTGTCCGACTTCAGACCGAAAACAGCCGCGCTCAACTCGGGACCCGATATGCAGCACCGACCTCCGCAGCCTTCTCCAGAGCCAAGCTGGCAGCACAGACCTCTCCTCTTCCTCCGCTTTCCCGGCTTCCTCTACCGGCAACACGGCGGCGCCTCCGCCTCCTGCCGGACTGGAGGTTTCCACTCTGATCGTCATCAGTCTATTTACCTGCATTAATGTGCTGATTAATGTTCTATATGCGCTGCTTACTCATCTATTGTATGAAATACCATTTAGCAGACATGCAGTTGTTTATGGATCACTGAATAAAAAGTGTCTTTATAACAGAAACGGACCACAGAGTCCAAAAACGATCCATAAGGACTAAAATTACTCAAAAATAATGATCACAAAGACACAAAACGACCAAAAGACAACAAATATGCTCACTACGAGGCACAAAGATCACACGAAATTAACACAAGGCGACAAACATGAGCAAAATCAGACAAAAAGAAAGACTGCAGAGACACAAATCAACAAAAAACAATTACAGAAGCACAAAATTAACACAAAATGGCTCAAAGGACAAAACTGGATGAAAAAAATATCAGAATGAGATAAAAAACGGTTAAGAAAAGAAACAAAAACACAGAAATCACATGACTAGACAAAAATGAGTACAACACAAATTGACCAGAAAGACCCACAAGATGACCACAGTGGCACAAAACAACCCACAAACAGACACAAGTGAAGAAGAGCAGATAAATAAATCAACACACAGACAGAAGCTCAGGGGCTTAAAGATGAATTTTACAGAAACGTGTGTGAGACCTGCAGAAGAACTCAGAAAACAGGAGACACGAAGCAGGACACGTGCGCTCTGACGGCTGAACTTTATTGGAAACACTGCCGGTAAACAGTGACCTCTGTGGGGCAGAGGTCACATTGATCTTCATCATCATCATCATCCACACACGCATTTACAACACGTACAAATATTGTACACAAAAAGTTAGTGTGTCTGAAGAAGTGTGCAAAAATACAGCTTCAAAGTGCTTCTATGTACAGGTGAGTAAAGGTGAGTACAGGTGAGCATCATCGTCTGTGCTCCTTGTTTGTAGAAAGCATCATGCGGAGGATTGAAGTGGTGTCACACCTGTAGGAATAAAAAAAAAAAAAAACTTTCCGCAGGTAAGAAAATACGTCAGACTGTGGGTCGTACCGCAGAGTGACGTCAAAAACATCGTGCGCTCTGGGTAACAGCGTCAGTGTTTGGAAAAACATCATCACCACGGGAAAGAAGTCGAAATGTGTCATGAGAGAAAAAATGATTTTAAGAGCAAATTAGAAATTTTCCAAACTTTAAAACATTCCTGTCAGTAAAATTCTGCAGAAAACAGAAAGTTTACAGAAAAATTCATCTCTGAAATAAAAAGTCACAACATTCTTCTCAGAAATGCTTATTTATGAAAAAAGTCTGAGCTAAATTTGGTGCAAGAAGAAAATCTGAATTTTTGACCTCATTTACAAAAAATAAATATATATTTTAATTTTTTAACATTAAATCTTTAAATTTTCCCAGAAAATAAGAAAAAAGTGGATTTGTGAAATTAAAAAACAAAAAACAGAGTAAAGTAGGAAGAATAAAATGTAAATATTGAGCAGTTTCTGCTGCAGCTCTGAGCTCAACATTTATTCAGGTTTTATTTCATTGTCCAGAGTTTTCTGAGCGGTTTGAGTTGCATGAATAATTTTCACGTTAACGTAAACCGGGATGACGCACGTGCTGCTTTTCCCATCAGCGGCCTGATTTTCGCCGCAGGACCGACGTCAAGTCACCTGCGATCGGATGGTTACAGGTGAAAACAGAGGCACCTCTGACGTCAGCAAACAGGAAGTTTTAGGGGCGGTTCCGATCGGTCGAACCGAGAGCGGGTGGTGCCTTCACTGCCGTTAGGATATTTTACAGCTGTTTCTGCAGCTCTGTGCCTGCGGGCTCAGGGGCGGCGGCCGGATCAGTTTGGGTTTCTTCAGCAGCGCCCCTCCGCTCCTCTTGGTGGCGGCGGCGGTGACGGAGTAGGAGCGTCCGTGCATCATGCGGGCGTTGAGGCCGTTAGCCATGGAGAAGGACTTGAGGTGGGACTTTAAGGCCAGTGGGAGCGGCAGCGTGTCGACCAGATGGACCGGAGTGCAGGAGACGATGGAGCGACAGCAGAGGTCCTGAAGACTCAGCACTGACACACAGAGAACAACCAATCAGGTCACAGCAATCAATCAAGTGTTCCTTTAATTATTTTTTTTGTTGAGCAGTATATTTACGGAATAAAGTACGGTATGTAAAGCTTAACGATTTTAGAAAAAGTTTTAATATTTTTGGATACATATTTTAGGACTAAACTGATTACATTTTAGGGGTAAAGTCATAAAAAATAAAAAAAAATTTAAAGAATAAAGTTATATTTAAGAAATAAAATCATATTTAAAAGAAATACTTTAGAAATAAAGTCACACGATTATGAGAAAAATGCTCTAATATTTCAGGAATAAAGTGATAATATTTTATTAACGAAGTGTAAAGAACATGTTAAGAATATAAGAATAACATCTCAACAATAAGGTGAAAAGATTAGAAAAAAGTTAGAATATTTCAGGAATAGAGCCAAAATATATTCTAAGAACAGCGTTATAGGGAAAAGTAATATATGAAGAATATGAATGTTGGAATATTTAGGTGTATAAACAAACTAAAATGATGATAAGAGATGAATCAGTGATGCTGCGTGAAAACTGCAGAGCCTCCAGCAGAGGGCAGCGCAGAGCTGAAAGCAACATGTTGAGGGATCAGGAGGAGCTGAGCGTCCTGCACGAAAACTACCTCTAAGCAACTCCCTGGACCTTGAAATGTAACCACAACCCAACACTAATGTCAGACCTTTGTTGGGCCTCCACAGGCGCTCCATGCCATGTCTCATCAGGACGATTCGTGCGAGCTCCGTGAACGACTCTGTGATGTTGAAGTTGCACAGCGGGCTGACCTCGAAGAAGGTGACACCCAGCTTCTCAGCATACACCTGTGCCTGCTCTGTGGTCACCTGACGCTTGTAGGCCAGGTGGAGACGGTTCCCAACAAGGATCTTAGGAACCCCTGGGGCATGCTGGGTAAGCAGGAAACAGAAAGGAGATTGTAACAATTACCACTTAGTTTGTGAAAGATGTTCTTGTTAGTAATTTTGAAACTGATTTGCATCATTAAGCATGCTCAGTGTTACAGGTGTCACTACACTGATCCTCAGGTACACAAGCAACACACAACAGAGGGAGCAGAAGCAAACACAATGAAGAAGCAGCTTTACACACGGTGAAACATGAAAGGTCTAAAAGCCTGAAGGTCTCAAGTGAGCGTGGGTGGTGGTTGTGACATCACTGTCAGCCTGTTAAATCTGAATGATGAAGAGCGTGCTGACTGCAGGGAAAATCGCAGAAACTGGATGGGAAACTGATGGAGCGATCCGCCGGTCTATCGCTAACCTCATCAATCTCTTTGATCCACCTGTCGATGCCGTCAAAGGACCAGCGGTTGGTGATGTCATACACCAGAATGACCCCCTGGAAAACAGAGAAGCAGAATCAGGATCATTTTGAGAGAAATTACAGGAAGTGGTTGAAACTTATCGACCCCCATGTTAACATTTCCATGTTAAAACTCTACAGCAGAAATAAGCATATTTACAGCCTGATTTCCCCTCATAAAGGGGGTGGGGGTGTGTGTCTATAACTCACCTGTTTAAACGGCATTAAAACTTGCATCATCAGGGGGCGTGGCCTTGGCTGCAGCTGTGAGTACACCGCAGGTCCTTACCTGCTCTTTCTGACTTTACACAAACTACAGATTCAAGATCAGCTTTAAGTCTCACCGTGGCAACAGTCTCACTGTTACCATGGTGATGTCTCCTCTGTTGCCACTAATAGCCTGACGAGTGATGACAACAGCGCAGCGTTATTCAGAGAGAAGTGCTGGGAAGATAACAAAGCAGCGTGTTTTGGAGGTGTGGGATGAGTTTTCTCACACTTCCTTCCACCGCTGCGTCTCTGCGAGAGTCACACGCCTGAAAGCATCACGGACAGCGGGTGGCTTCATTTCCAATCAGAGACGGCGCACAGCTCTGACACGTTTGAAATAACCCAGCTGACATATTCAGTAAATAAAATGAACTCATGCTTTTCAGTTTGTTTGTTTTTTTTTTGCAGTTTTGGCCACAGCGGCTTTTATCGGCAGTGGAAGGAGAGAGGAAATGGGGGAAAGATACAGGGGAAAACACGCGGGCAAATTGGCGACAGGCCGGGACTCGAACCCACGCCGCCACACAGCATATGTATGTGGTCACCGGCTTCACCACTAAGCCACCTGGGCGCCCTGAACTCATGTTTTTATACCCAAATGTGAGCAGGACTCTCTGAGCAGTCAGAAATTAATCAAGCAGGACGTTCAGCCACTAAAACTCACACTTCTGGACAAAAAGAAACAACAGCCAGAAGCACGACCTCCTGACCTCTCACTGCCTGCTGTCACCTAATGAGCTCATAAAGCTTCTTGAACTTAGTTCCATTTCAAAGTAACCTGGAAGAACCTCCGATAAACAGTTACATACAGTTATTACACTGAATGCAGGGCTGGTGTAATGGGGATACCTGCTCCATCAGTTTGATTTTAGAGCTTCATGGGCAAAGATGAACAGGATCCTTTTTACAGCATGAACTGAGAAAGTTAAAATAAAGGTATTCAAGCTGTTTCATTGAATTGTAGTTTTAGGGTTGGCACGGTGGTGCATCAAGAAGGTCCTGGGTTTGAATCCACCATCTGGCATTTCTATGTGGAGTTTGCATGTTCTCCCCATGTCTGCGTGGGTTTTCTCCGGGTTCCTCCCAAAGTCCAAAGACATGCAGTTAGTGGGGTTAGGTTACCTGGTGATTCTAATTGCCCATAGGTGTGAGTGTGCATGGTTGTCTGTCTCTCTGTGTTAGCCCTGTGACAGGCTGGCAACCTGTCCAGGTGTACCCCGCCTCTCGCCCTATGACAGCTGGGATAGACTCCAGCCCCCCGTGACCCTGAATTGGATTGGCTGAAGAAGATTGATGGTATTTTTAAGTTTTGTGCCTCTTATGTCATCATAACCAGTTTAGTTTTTCTGGGAGAAAATTAACTTTTTTGTTAAAGCTACAAAGCTGGAAGGCAGCTATTTCCTGATTTTTAACAGACTCAGGTGAAAAGTCTTTAATATTATTGCATTATTGTGGAAACCTGGTATATTCAAGGTACAATCCAAATCTCATCTTGCAGGCCTTCATTATAAGACCTTACGAAAGAGAGACAAACCACCTGAGGAATCCTGAGTGGAAACGTGGGTTAATTCCTTAATGCCAGAGGGTTAGGGTCATATATCAGGAATATATCCCACTCCTGTCCCATAAAAAAAGCAGTCGCCTGCTTTATAGCAACTGAGCCAGGAAACACAGAGCCAATTCTGCTGGTGTTGTGAAACAACAAACTTTCTCCATGCAGATATTATGTCCTGTGGTCACTGATATTGTTCATGGACTTCATGGAGGTCTTTGGTCCTATTAACCTTAAATAACTGCCTGTGGGTGTTACCAAGGTGATGCCGACTGGAAAGACTCGTCTAAGGTTGCGGTCCTTTTTCCCAGAAAGGTTCCAAACTTTGAAGTAACTGAATAATAAGAGCTGGTCGGGGTTAAATATGTAAGCTGTGCAGTCCATCATCAGAACATAAGCAAGTCTCACAAACCTTTAACCAATCAGCATGCAGCGTGCAGAGCCTCTTCTCTTTGTTTGGTGCACTCTGCTTACCTGTGCTCCTCTGGAGTAGGATCTGAATATGGTGCAGAACCTCCCCTGACCCGACGTGTCCCTGAAACAACACGGACAATAAGAGGTTAAGGGTCAAGATGACACGTTTAAAGTCAGTTCCTTTGGCTTTTTCCTGCCTTGTAACGAGGTCTAAACAAACACTTGAACATTACTGGTGAAAACTACAAGCCAGAAGGTGTGAGGATGATTCAGAGGGCTGGGATCTGTTTTACATTCCCTCCAAGAACTACGAGGTCGTGTTTGTGCCAAAGAACTGTTGTTGTGTAGTTTTATTTCAGAAGCTCCCGGGGCGTTTCATCTGTGCTGAGAGGCCACAGAAGGGCGAGCACGTCAAACAAAGCCTTTTTTCTTCTGTTATTCCAAGATTTCCTAACGATTCAGGTTTGAGCTGGTTCTCTCCTCTGCATTACAGGAAAGCAAATCCAGACTTTTTTTTTTAACCTTCAGCTGAAAATTATTTGTGACAGATTTGAGTCCAAATGCAAATCCTCACATCAGCAGACTCCTGATCCGCACCTGCAGAGGTATGAACTTGAGTCACTTGGATTAGTTTTACGTAATGATTCAGAAGCTGAAGACTTGACATGATTCAAATGAGTTTGGAATAATTTCTTAGGAACATCAAGACGATGCCTACTAGTTTTTGAAGTTATCATTCCCACTGTGCAGTTTTGCTTTATCTGTTAATGGGAAAGAATCTTAACTCCAAAAATTAATCAGATTCATGCTCTCAGAAAAATCTGCACAAATTTTTGAGTAATCCCGTTAACACACAGACAAACAAACCAGTCCCTCTCAGAGGAGGCAACAACAAAAACAACACACTTCCTGCTTTACTTTGGAGAACTGTCACATGGTTTATGACTTGATCCAAACATGAAAACGTGTTCTAATTATCGATTAGAACAAGCACAGAGTGGAGGTGGACTTCACTTTGGACTTTACAATCTCTGATTTGTCTACAGTGTGCTTTCTTGTTTTAAGGGTTTTGTTACCTTCAAAAAACGGTTCTGTGACTGGTTCGGCTTATCTGCTTCTTGGCGGGATCATCCATGAAGGCTTGGACAGATTAAAGCTTTCTCTGAGGTGAAGCTGAGAAGTGTGGACAGATTCCTTACAGTGCTGCAGACATCGGAGGGCTGCCTGAGCATATTTTATTAATTTGAGAACATCTGAAAAAATGACCTGATCGGTTTAGTGTTCATCTCCTCACTCTTATTTTGAAAGTTCAGTCAATGCCGACCTCCACTGCTTCCTGGTCAGACAGAGCGCTCCGGCTGCTGCTGGGCTTGTTTCTTCCTCTTGTTTAAACATGTTTTATTTGGTTTTCTGAAACCAGACAGTTGATGCTTTCATTGAGTCTATAACTGCTCACTTATTCAACTTACTGTATTTTACTTTATTAATTATTTTGTGTAAGGTTAGAATTTTAATTTGTTTGCGACCTTTTCTTGTTTCATATGTTCTGTATAAATGTTTTTTTGGACATCCTCAAAAACGAGATCTCAAGAGCTTCTTCCTGCTTCGAACGTCCTTCAAGAAGCCTGGAGAACGATTCCTGACACGAAAGCAGCCTCAGAGCGTTCAGGCTGTGCTGAAGAATAAAGGTAGACATAAAATATTGACCTTCAGGCTTGTTAGATCTGTACAAATGCTGACATATTTGCACATATTTTAGGTAATCTCTGCAGCTATTTCACATGTTCCTGCAAGATCTGAAGAAATGAAGGGTGGTTCAAGACTTTTGCACAGTACCAGCTCTGACTGTGATGATAAACATGTTGACAGACGCTCGTCCCTGCTGTCACACTCTCCACCTCTCCCTGAAACACAGCCTGCTCTGAGGGTTCGTTGTTCTTGTGAGTCCACAGTGAAAAACAAGCGTGTTTCTGCAGCAGCTGAATACCGCAGCAGTGTTTGGTTTGGCTGGCGAGGACGCTGGCTGGATGCCGGCCCGCTGCTCCTGACGGGGAAAAGATGGCAGCCAGCTGCCTGTTTTCATGTCAGGTGGTCAAACAAAGCCTCGTAGAGCGATCCTGATTTAGAGTCCAAAGAGCCGAAGGAGTCACGTCGGATCATGCAGGGATTTACTCAAAGTGTGTGAAGCCAGAGAGAGCTAGTGACACACACACACACACACACACGCAAACGGAGTCTCATCCGCTTAAACATCAAAGTTTCAGATTAAACATTTAACGGTGTCTCGGCTGAAAGCTAAAACACTTTCTAAAAATATGTCTGAGGGCTCTGAGGAGGTCTGTGCAGAGCGGCAAACATCATCACTGAGTACTTCTACTCGAGTACAGCTCAGCTGATCTTATAAAACAAACCCAATGACATCATTCCTCCTTTAAAGGTTTAATGAAAAATAAAAATTCTGTTTTTCCTTTGCAGGAACTCCGTCTTTCTTCATCATAAGAACATTTGGACATAGTGCTGTATTTAGTGCACTTCTTCAGTCTTAATGGTAACAAAGGATTTATATGGTAATAACCATTTCCTCTGCCATGTGTGAAAACTGAGTGTAAAACCTGACCTCTGTGTCCATTAAACATCAGCCGAGTTGCTGAGAATAAAGAGGTTTTGGTGCAAAAGTAGATGCTGCTGTCAGTGGGAAAAAGCTAAAGGCTGTACTGGACTTCTGGGTGGATCAGTTGTGGCTCAGGAGGTACAGCAGGTCATCTACTAATCAGAGGGTTGGTGGTTTGATCCCTGGCTGCTACATTCTACATGCCAAAGTATCCTGGAGCAAGATACTCAGCCCTGAGTCACTCCCATTGTGTTCATTGGAGTGTGACTGTTTGTATGAACGGTGCTCACATAGAGTAGAAAAGTGTCCATTCATCATCCTTCAAAATAAAACTCCCAGTCATTTCCAGGTTAGTGTGTGTGATATGATCACACACACTAACCTGGAAATGACTGGGAGTGTGTGTGATATGATCAGCTGAAGGGTGGTGTGTTGTTTGGTCAAGCTTTTAAACTGTTTGGGTCTCATAATAAAAACTCTCTCAGCTGTAGGTCACAGTGTGGGCTCAGTCACTGAGATCAGAGCCTTCAGAACCAAAATGAGCCTCAAAGGAGGTTTTTAATCTGATTCAGTAATGAATCCAACCTGCTGCTTCCTCACTGTCAGATGTGTGACATCAAAGGCTTTTAATCATCAAACCTAAGTTTTTTTTTCTAATTTTATCCTCTGAAGACCTGTCTCTGAAGGGAGAAACGTGTTGTGTTGTGAGCAGCAAACTAATTCCCATTCCCCTCAGTTTTATTAGACATGAGGCTGAAACATCAAAGTAAACTGCCTGCATGGACCCAAACCTCTGAGGTAAAAAAACTGAAGGAATATTTTTCACTAATTGAGTGAATTGAGCCTTTAATACATCACTGGACTGAAGCTGAATGGAGCTCAGCATCAACTCTTTTATCGAGTCAAAGCAGCCTCACATGCTCCCTTATTCCTCCTCTGCTGTTTTTACGCAGCGGGCTTTCTGCGACCGATCTCGTGACACGAGGACAGCTGGGAGGTGAACGGCACCGGTGTGACGGTGTTTTCATACCAGAGCTGCAGCTTCACCCTTCTCCCGTCCAGGAGGATGGTGGTCGTCTTGTAGTCGATTCCTGAAACAAAGCAGAGGTAAAGATGAATTAAAATCAGACGCACAAACAGATGACTGACAGTTTTAGATTCAGTCTCAGAGGAGACCGTTACCTCAAACGTACATCATAGGTAACATGAAATGAGGGAAAAAAGGCCGCACATCGAGATTCTCATGAAAGAAAATTGTGCTATTTGGAAGCTCCAGGATCTGAGAACTCAGTTTTCTTTCAATCCTTTCACATTTCAGCTGTACAGAGAAAAACAAAGATTACAGACTCATCAGTTTTTGAAAAGGATTATTCCTGAAAATGCACCAGAGAAAATAATAATTTGACACAGAATCAGAAAAGTACATACAAATAAGCTCAGAGCAGAGTAACCATATTCACGCAACACAAACACAAAGGTGGGAACCAAAAACTACTTCCTGGTCAGGTTTAAGAAAAGGTTGCTGTTTAGGTTGATATCCGTCCTTTTAAAACACAAACCCGCCAGTGAACGTCTGCTGGTGTTGGTTATACAGCAGCTGGTGCTAATTCTCCAGGTAGGGCCATTAAAGCCGCTTTCATCTGTGTCTCTGCGGTTTTTGTTGTCGGGAAGAAAAAAGGAGGTGTTAAAGGATGTGACGGTGAGAGAGGTGAGTAATGCTGGTGGAGCGAGACGAATGCTATCAAAGGTGCCTTTGGTTCAACTCCTGGTATGGGAAGTTTGTAATTTCATAGGTTAGTTATATAAATGCTGAATTTGTGAGAAAAAAACAGAATAAAACAAAGAACAAACTCATGCAAAGGAACAAGTCCAGGAAAATTACACAGAAATTACTTTTAGATGCAAAAGCTACTTTACTTCACAAAAGGGGGGGGGACCTTCAGTTGGTTGAAGGTCAAAAATTCAACTCTTGAAGCCTAAACCTGCTCAGGTACTTTTTGCTACTTAATGTAGTTAAAAACTTCCTGAGTAAGTTTAGTACTTGAAAATACTCACAGGTAAGAAATGTATTTGTTTTAATAATGAAACTACAAACTTCCCATACCGGGAGTTGAAGCCGGGCCACCTGGGTGAAAACCAGGAATCCTGACCATATAGGACTGTTCAAGGAACCTTTGATAGCATTCGTCTTGCTCCACCAGCATTACTCACCTCTGTCTCCATCACATCCTTTACCACCTCCTTTTTACTCCAAAAAACAACACAGATCCTGCTAAAAGCTAACAAACTAGTTTTTCCAACCTTAATCAAGTAGTTTTTTTTTTTAGTTTTTTTTTAACCTACTGAGGTAGTTTTTGCTACCTGAAGCTAACGAAGTCACTTTTTTCTACCTGAAAGTACTCACAGAACAGAAATTTCAGTGTCAGAATTTCTTGCCTGTGAGAACTTTCAGGTACAAAAAAACCTCCCTGAGTAGGTCCAGGCTCTAAGACACTTTAGATACCAAAAAAACACTCGGTTAGCTTCAACTGCCAGCACGTGCAGGCCGTGTCCAGGTGTATCTGCTGCTGACCAAATGAAATCTTTCTACAGTCACATCTTTGTTCGCTCATTCTTTGCTGGAGGGTTTCCAGCAGACATTTCTGTGTGTGTGACTTTCTTAATTTATGCTAAAACTAGTTTTTGAAATATTTTCATCTTGAGCTCGAGTTTGTTCAGGATTTTGGTCCAGATGAGCATATCCAGGGAGCAGCGAACTTCCACTTTCAGGAGTTCATGAGGAACTTTTTCCAGTTCTGATCTTATTCATGAACTCATGAGCCCCGAGAGCTGCTGTGTTTCTTAGGGGACTAGAACCAGCAACCTCCATCCATCATTTTAAGAAAAATGTCCTGGTTGGAAGCCTCTAACCAACATATCCCTGGATTTACTGAGGAATTTCAGGGATTTGAACCAGAGCCCTGCAGCTGCCAAAATCCATCAGTGATGCACAGTTATTCAAAGCATCCTGCACAGGCCTCTGGTTTCTCTCCCACTTACTCCTGATTGCTGCTAATATCAGGCTGCTCTCACACGGGAACAAAAGCAGCAGGCAGCTCGTCTCTTTTATAACAGTAATTATCAGGAGCTTCCTGCAGCGCGGCCTCGACACGGGCTGCACACACACTCACCGTCATGTATGGCACGTGAAAGCTGTTGGCTGCTCACAGGAGGTACGAAGATGCTGCCTCTGAGCCCCACTACGTCACTAGGATGGAGTACAGATGGGACGGACCTCCATCACTTTTCTAATAACCTAAAATGATTCCTTCTGCTGTTTCATATGTGCTTAATTATTACACAAACGACGGCACTAATACGACTCCCGCCTCTCTAACCCAACGCTGAGAACTGGATTAGCTTTGACATCTTTTAATGTGAGGCAACAGCTGCATCTCACAACCAGACGTCCACGTAGGCCGAGAAGATGCCAACATACAAGACAAACGTCTGTTATTGAACCAAAAAGAACATTTTATTTTTTAACAGCAGGTGATTCTCCAGTTTACTCATTCACCTAACCAGTGAAAGCTCACAGTCCAGTCCCAGGAGGAGACGCAAATCCCTCTGCAGCTGCATCAGGATGCTGGAGTTTTTGCTTCCACCAATACTGAAACCGATGGCCTGGCTTTAGATTGAAGAAAATGAGGTTTACATTTTATGTGTAAATCTTTGGTTTGAATCTTAAGTAATTTATGTATTTATTAAACAAGTCTTTATGTAGATCCTCAGGTGGATGCTGGATTATAATCCATCTAAGCGTGTCATTTTAAACATTTTAAATATGCACAATCCACAGGCTGCTAAAAACTACAAGCCTTTACAAACTGCTGCAGTGTTCAGCAAAAACACGTTTTCTCTTTCTGTCGCCTCTCCTCGAGAAAAAGCATAAAAGCAAAAACAGCATACTAAATGATGAACACTGAGAAATATGCCAGCTCACTGCAGGCTGAATTTCCTGCATAGCAATGAACATGTACACATTGGCAAGTTAATAATTAAACAAATTAAATTGCTTAACCAACAAAAGGGGGCTCCCTGATAACTGACTATAAATTAATAATGTGCCATTAGCAAAGAACAAACACTCAAAGCCAGCTTTTTGTACATGAAAATAGCTCCAGCATCCCAGCGAGGACGGAGATCTTGAGAGAACACGACATGGAATAATGCAGGAGTTATTCTTGGAAATGTAAGTCCAGCTGACACGCACGCTATATGTCCAAGTTATTGCACACACACTCTGGCATGCATGATACATGAAGCATCCTGGGAAAGTGGAGTTACATAAGCAGTTATAAGAGAAAGGTCTGCTGACAGACGTCTAAGCAATCAGAGCTCCAACCTTCAGTACAAATACCAACACAACCATGAAATTAAACACAATTCCTTTATTCAAATCTGCAGTTACACACAAATTAGCTTTAATTCTTCACTTCAGCACAACAAAGACCGAAGCTGAGACTCACACTCAGCCCCTCACTGTGTCCTGACATTAAATATGCTGCCGTAGACCTACTTATGTGTGCATCAGAAGGTTATTATAGTTGACTTATACCAATTATTGGGGTATAATACTGCTCAGCCTCCAGGGGACAGGAGGCTCCGGTCGAACATCAAACCTTGGGTTCAGGAGGAGCACTGCAGATTAAGTCCTCACTGTGGAACAGATCTCCACCCTTCATTGTTTCGTGGACTTGGGAGAAGGCTTACGTCTGGGTTCCCTGGGGGCACCTGTGGGGTGTACTGCGTGAGTATGGGGTCACAGGCCTGCTGCTATGGCCATCGGGGCCCATAGCATCAGCAGTAATCCAGGCATTGTACTAGTCTGTGGTGATGAGCAGAAAGGAAACCCTTTCAATTTACCAGTCCATCCACGTCCCAAACCTCACCTATGGCCATGAAGTCTGGGTAATGACCTAAAGAGCAAGCTTGTACGGTGTCTGGGCTCAGCCTTAGAGACAGGGTGAGGAGCTCAGACATTAAGGAGCCAATTGAGGTGGTTCGGGCATCTGCTTAAGATGCCTCCTGGGGAGGAGACCCTGGGGTAGTCCCAGAGCCTCCTTACTGTTGAGCATACCTGGAAAACCTCCAAAAGGAGAGATTATATATCTTGTCTGGCCTAGGAATTCCTTTGGAGATCCCAGGAGGCACTGGAAAGTGTGGCTGCAGAGAAGGATACCCTACCGTGACCCACCTTAGATGGAAAATCTCACACTAGACTTGTGGCAACATGAGAAAAACTACGATGAGTGTTTGTGTTAGTTTTTGTGTTTGGTTAGTTGTTATTTTAATAACTGGTAGTTTATCCTTCCTAATGTGAGCTGGCATTAGACAGACAGGAGCCCTTTATGTTTCATTAGCTTAATGTTGAACTCATGTTTTAAATTTGGTACCTTACCAATTATTTCTGTGTTAGCGCTGTGTCCTAATTGAGTCTGAATAATTAAACAGTTGGTAGAAATCGACATTAAGCTTTATTGTAACACCTGGGAGAACAGACACACTGATCATTTTATTGGACCGCTTTTAACTCTGGGAACTGAAGGAGGATTTGGACTCAGAAATGAGTAACGATGTTAGAGTTTTCCAACTTTGTGTCAAGTATTTCTGTCGTGCTGCTGCCTTGTGTATTTTAAATAAAAATGTGACCACTTAAATCTCCTTGTCTCCCACATGAAGTATGCCACACAATCAGTGCAAAACCAAATAAACACATCACCTCTAATAGTGTATTTTTCATGTACCAGTCAAGGTCATCTGTATGAGTGGGTTCACACATGCAGAGCAATGAGTCAGCCTCTCCTGGCAGCACCAGCAGCATCTCCACTTTCTTCATCATTATACCCCCACAAAGCAGCAACCACATAAACACTCTCACACTGCACATTTGGAGAAAATGGAAGTGTTTTTTGGAGTTACACAACACTCAGAAGGATGTTATAAAAGAGCTGATCGTGGCATTCAAACCGTAAACAAGCACTTGGCCGGTTTTCACGTGTCTCATTTGTGAGTAATTATCAACGGCTCATAAAACAGAGAATAAACTAGGAGGCTGTTTGTGTGCATTTTTCCGAGCTCACGTCGGCACTAATCAAGACTTCCCCGTGTGGGTTTGGCTCAGTTTTCTCGTTGCAGCCGGTTCTTCTCTGGACTTGGCTGAAGAGTGAAGCCCCCTCCAGGACCTGAGAGCCAACAATCGGCCCACAGTTTCACCACAGCTATGTCTGTCTGCCGTCATGCCTCCTATTAAAGCAGATGACCCAGAAACAGAAGAAACCAGCGCTCCAGCTTTTCCAGCAGCAGAGCCAGCCCGAAACTGTCCTCAACTGACAGAAAACCCAGAAACTCTGCGACTCTGACAACCAGCACGGCAACTCTAATCACAACTGACACGACAGGCAGTTGGTAACAAGACATTTAACTCAGGGCTGATAATGACTCTTGTTGTTACTGATTAATCCACTCAAGGGTAGTCATACCTGTGAGACAAAAACCAATCAGAGCCCAAAAACAAAACTGAATTTTATTCATCAGCAGCATCACAGACGATGTTTATCAAAAATTCAAATCATGGCACCATGAGGAAACTAGTCCTGTTCCTCTGGAAATCCACACATTTTCCTCCACTTGTCTGGGGCTGGGTTGTGTGGGCAACAGCCTAAGCAGAGAAGCCCAGACCTCCCTCTCCCCAGCCACCGCCAACCGAGAGATATAATCTGTCCAGCATGTCCTGGGTCTGCCCCAGGGCCTCCTCCCACTAGGACATGGCCGGAACACCTCATCCAAGAGGTGTACAGGAGGCATTCGAGTCAGATGCCCAAAACACCTCAACTGGCTCCGTTCAATGTGGGGGAGCAGCGACTCTACTCTGAGCCCCCCCCAAATGGCTGCACTAATCCTATCTCTAAGGGAGAGGCCAGCCACCCTTCAGAGGAAGCTCATTTCTGCTGCTTGTATCTGCAATCTCGTTCTTTCGGTCATTACTCAAAGCTCATGACCATCGGTGAGGGCAGGGACGTAGATTGATGTTAGCACCTGTAAGGTAATAAATATTCTCCTGACATTCACATTTCTTCAGTTTTTTTAATAATTCAAACTTTCTGGGCTGCATTTTTCTACATTTCAGTTTTGTTAAAAGTTTTTATTGTATTTGTGCTGTTGGGTAGAAAGTAACTTGTTACTGTAATCACATTATATTTTTCAGCATGTTAGCACAAAGATAGCCGAGACCCCAGAGTGATGATAAAGCTGAGTGTGTGCTGATCCCAGACCAGCAGCAGAGCCCAAACTTCAACAGGTAGCAAAGGTTGTGATGAGTCAGGGTGCAGCCACCACTGTGAGGAAGTAATGTAATGAGTACTCTAATTACTTTCTCCACCAAGTACTTAAGTAACATACTGCATTACTTTTAAGAAAAGTAAGGAGTAATGTGTAATACATTACTTTTCTCTGAGTAACGATCCCACCGCTATCTTTCATTCTTACTCTGCTGAAGCAGCTTTGCATGACTCCCAGTTAATAATAATTCATCTCATACTGAAGGTTTCTTCCAGTTGGCTGCGCCTCAGAAGGTTTTAACAGCTGGTGGGTGGGGCTTCTGTGCCTGAGATGACCATATAAGGATAGCCTCTATGACATCATAGAGAGTGAAGGGCGTAAAAAGACAGTGATAAACGGAGTGTTTAGAGCAGACTGTACACACACTGAGCTCTTTAATGTAAACTTTGGTCATGTTTCATGTGATGATCCATCTCTGGAACATTAGATATGCCATTTCACTTTTAGGAGCAACAACTTTTTTCAGCTCAGATATTCCTGAAAGTGCATCTTTGTGGAATATTTTAAAACCTGGATAATTGGATCAAACTTATTTTAACTTTTTTGTTTTTACACATTTTCAATTTTTTTATTGATCTTTTATTTTAGAATTAGACTTAAAGCCTTTTTTATTTTACTTTTAATAAAACTGCACCTTCCTTCCTCCATCCAGGATGATTCAGAGACCATGCTGTTGTTTTTCTACATCCACACACCATGACACTGGCCCGTCATCCTTGATCTTTGACCTCCTCACTGCGGCTGGCCATGTGAGCAGGGCTTTTCCTGCCATTCCACTAAGTCGCTGTAGATGCTGTCAGCCTGAAATATTAAAGCTGTGCAGCAGGGATTTGTTTCCATGTGAGGACACGCTCAGATTCTGCAGCAGTGAAGTCTGTGCCTAACATCCGGCTGCCATCCTCAGAAAGTGACAAATCCAACATCCAGACTGTTCCCTGCTGTTACATTTTCTCTTCTGTCTGAAGCATAAAAAGACACAAAAACATGAGCCTGTTTTCAGGTGGATGATGTCACCTGCTGCTGCTGGATGTGAACATTAGGTTGAATTTTTCTGCTGTAAATAATGCAGAGAAATTACATTAATCTGCAGGATGTTACATGTTTAACTATAAAATCTGCATTTTTCTTCATCTGTTTTTACAGCAGCAGGTTGTGCATGTGATCATGTGACTCAGTGAGTGTAGTCAGAGCACAGCGTGTTACATCATGTGTCAGTGTGTGAAGCTGGAGAGCTTCAACTCGTCCTGTCGGCCTCCTGCAGGCCAGGCGTGAGTCATGAGCAGCTGCCTGCCAGCGTTTATTAATACACACACACACACACACACACACACACACACACACACACACACACACACACACACACACACACACACACACACACACACACACACACATACACACACTACATGGCAACAGATACGAATGGCTCCAGTATCACAAACAAAAAGCCTTGTGGAGCTGCTCATGTTTCCCAGAACAAAGCAGCAACATTTCAGGGACTAAAAAGCACCAAAACCTGCAGTTCCTCTAATGTCCACTTGAGGCCGACTCCAAAAAAAAAACACAGCCAAACACCAATGTTTGACGACATCACAGCGATTATGTCCAGTTTTCATATGCAGACTATGGTCTAATTCACAGATTAAACATCAGTTTGGGGGTTTTCTGGTCATCAGAGAAAAACCTTTTTTTTTGCCTCTTATTTTGAAAGGGACTTGACACTGAATGTTGGCAGTAATAAATTACACTAGCTGTTAATGCAAATAAACTTATAAATTTGCAGGAAAAATCTCACAAGTTTTCTCTGATAAGGTTGAGATTTCTATGCATAAAACTGTGCATTTATGTCACTAAAACTGTTTTTTCTAGGAATTAAAAAAAATGTTCTCGTAAAGATTAATCTAAAAAAATATTATTTTATTTTTTTTATCTCTGAATAATATCCCCTTATGTATTTATTTACCTCTGATAGTCACAGTAGGCCGCTGTAGAGAAATGGAGTGCTTGAAGTTTTAATGAGTAAAGTAGAAGTGTGTTTACGCTCTCGCGCTGCCTTCAGACTCATGACGCGAGGACTCTGCCAGAGTCTCATGTTTCCCCACGAAAAAGAAAAGAAAAAAAAAACTGGCTGCGCACTCGGGACTTGAACTGTCGCTTAAAAAAGTGCATAAAAGCAGGACACCCCTGTGCCTAAAACCTACAACAGTAACCCGACAGGTGGCCCCCACTCCCACCCTGACCCCCTCTCTTACCCATGTTGTACCCGTACGGGGACTCTGTCGCTCCGTCCTGCAGACTCGCCAGGATCTCGCCCTTCCCCACGTCGCTGTCGCCCACCAGCAGGAACTTGAGCAGAAAGTCGTACGCACGCGCCGGACTGCTTCTGTGGCTCATCCTCGCGGTGGATGACAGCTGCGGTGTCCCATCATGAGATGAGAGCCAACCTTCCTCCTCCTCTTCCTCCTGCTAAGCGAGGATTACACAGATGCGTAAAGTCCTTCAGTCCCCCTAGAATCCAGCACTCAGATTCTGCTGTTCGCTCTTCAGATTCGGAGTCCACAGTGAAGCGCTGATGGAGGATGCACTGCGCTCTGTGCCATCGGCGCGCACAGGACGCGGCGAGCTTTTACGCACGAAGGTAAAAATCCTCTGCACACGGTTCAGGTCTGCTCCTGGACTCCCGAACTGAGGAGGACCAGCTGAAGCCTCTCTGGCCCCCTCCTCCCTGCTCCAGCTGAGGAGGCGGTGGGGGTGGGTGGGGGTGCTGTTTGCCTCAAATTGATTGGGCCATCATTTGAGTTGCTAGGGCAACGTTGAGCTCGGATTGGATGCTGCAGACGTCCATCAGTGCACGGGACGAGCTCTGCAATCTTTATGTGTGCAATGCTCTCCCTGAGTGACGTCAAGCCGTACAGAATGAGATAAGCAAACTGCTTCCTGTTTGGGCTGACAAAATAAAAGCGTAACACCGCATGGGCGGAAAAAACATTTAATGACTCTACCCTTCGGTTCAGGTTAATGCGAGCAAACAAATAATGGTGGGTTATTAATTTATTTAGATCCACAAATTCAGTTTTTCTACATTTACAAGTTCTTTTACTCCCAGTATTTGCAGTATAAATTATGGTATCAGAGTATTTGGACTCTGGGGTGTATGGGGTGTTGTTACAATTTTAAATAAGATCTGAACTCTTCAATATTTAAATAAATTATATCAAGATGAATTTTATTTATTGCTGTCAGGCATGTGTGACATGTGACAGAGAGGCTGCAGACTAATGTTTCAATGTCTGTAAGTTTGCTGCATTATGGAGAATAAACTGACCCAAATGCACTTTGTGGACTTTGTCTTGTTTTTTTGACCTGCATAAGATCAAGTCCTAGAGATGCCTTGGTGGCCATTTGATTTGTTGTTGGTGTGGACGAATAGCCACTACAACATTTATAAAACAAGTAAATTTAGGCGAACTTAAAAACAACAATGACTTCATTGTTTCCTGTTGAATAAAATGTAAACACACACACTCACACACACACACACTCATACTCTCAGTGGCAGGGGAACAGCCCCCCCCCCCCACCAAGGCTGGAGACAGAACAATACTGGAAGAGCATATGGAAGAAGGATACAACACACAGCACCAATGCTCAGTGGCTAGTGGATCTAAGAGCAGACCATGGCAACCTCCCTGAACAGACTCCAGTAACCATTACAGTGGCAAACATCCAAGAAAGAGTCTAATATATGAAGAATTGGACAGCTCCAAGCCCTGACAGGATTCACACCTACTGAGTAAAGAAGCTATCTGCACTCCATGAGTGCCTGGCAGCACAAATGAACCAGCTGCTAATGGCTAAGATGCACTTGAAATGGCTGACCCAAGACCAGACAGTCCTGATCCCCAGTGATCCCCAGTGATCCCCAGAAGGGACCTGTCCCATCCAACTACCAGCCAATAACATACCTCAACACAACATGGAAGCTCCTCTCAGGGATCATAGCAGCCAAGATGAGCAGGCACATGGTTCAATGCATGAGTGAGGCCCAGAAAGTAATTGGCAGAGATACAAGGGGAGCAAAAAAAAAAAAAAAACAGTTACTGGTAGATGGAGCAGTCACCAGAGACTGTAAGACCAGACTGATCAACCTGTGCACTATCTGGATTGATTACAAGAAAACCTATGACTTGATGCCTCACACATGGATCTGGAATGCCTAGAAGTGCACAAGATCAAAAGGACCCTAAGAGCCTTCATCAGGATGAAGGGGATGTGGAAACCAACAGCACAGTAGAGGCCAACTTCAAGCCAAATGCACACGTCACCACCAAGTGTGGGACGACACTGTAATGTCATTCAGACTGGAGCAGTGTAGTCGGATGGTAACAAAGAGAGGGAAGGTAGTCAGACCTGAGGGGATTGCAATACCAGAAACCAACATACCAGCCAATGACAGACTGATTTTTTTCCTCTGGCCAGATTGCTCAACTATAGCATCAGTTCACTGCAAAATGATGTCACTTCCTGTTGTAGTTAGTGGCTACTGTTAACAGTTGATCGGCTCAATAAACTGGATTATCATGTTTTTGTTCTGTACGCTTTTTACATGATTTCTGCAAACATATTAGTGGAAGGAAATGGTGCTCTGGGACATGTTTAATGTGTGATATGTAAGTGTAACTCTGGTTTGTATGCAAAAAGAATTATCTCTCTAATTGATAAGATAAGATAAGATAGTGTTTATTTGTCACATGCACAGTTATACACAGTACAATGCACAGTGAAATGTATTTTGTACCTGCAACCTTATATACACACACATATAAATAAGAAGAATAAAAATAAAAAAAGTAATTCACACTATACACTATACTCTATATACTATACACTATACACACTTTTTAAATTATAATATTTACACTGTGCAATAATGGTCCAGTTAGGGCTCAGAGTTGAGCAGATGGATGGCTTGTGGGTAAAAACTCTTCTTCAACCTTTCAGTCTTAGCCCTCAGGCAGCGGTAACGCCGGCCTGATGGGAGCAGGGAGAAGAGAGAGTGTCCAGGGTGGCTGGGCTGTTTTAGGATCTTCATGGCCCTCAGCCTGCACTGCTTGGTGTAAATGTCCTGCAGGTTGGGGAGGGTGGTTCTGATGGTCCGTTCAGCTGAACGAACCACCCTTTTTAGGGCCATGAAGTCCTGCTTGGTGCAGTTTCCCATCCAGGTGGTGATGCTCCCACGCATGATGCTCTCGATGGTGCAGGTGTAAAAGTTCCTGAGCACCTTGAGTGGGAGCTTGAAGTCTCTCAGCCGCCTGAGGAGGTAGAGACGCTGTCTGGCCTTCTTCACAGTGATGTTTATGTGATGAGTCCAGGACAGGTCCTGTGAGATGGTCACTCCCAGGTATTTGAAGGTGTCCACTCTTTCCACCTCAGCACCACTGATGACAAGTGGATGGTAGTCCCTCTGCTGCTTCCTGCTGAAGTCCACGATCAGTTCCTTTGTTTTGCTGACGGTGAGCAGGAGGTGGTTCTCCTGGCACCAGTTCTCCAGGCGGGAGACCTCTCTCCTGTAGGCTGTCTCCTCATTGTGAGAGATTAGTCCCACAACAGCAGTGTCGTCAGCAAACTTGATGATGACGTTGGACTCTGACGTGGCCTCGCAGTCATGGGTGTACAGTGAGTACAGCAGAGGGCTGAGCACACAGCCTTGGGGGGATCCAGTGTTGAGGGTGAGGGAGGATGAGGTGAGGTGACCCACTCGTACCACCTGTGGTCTGCTGGTCAGGAAGCTGTGAACCCACCTGCACAGGGATGGGCCCAGGCCCAGGTCCAGCAGCTTAGAGACCAGCCTGGAGGGAACTATGGTGTTGAATGCTGAGCTGTAATCTACAAACAGCACTCTCACATAGTTCCCCTTACCAGTGTCTATGTGTGAAAGGGTCTTGTGGAGGAGGAAGGATATGGCGTCGTCTCTGGATCTGTCTGGCCGGTATGCAA
Source organism: Archocentrus centrarchus (assembly GCF_007364275.1). NCBI lineage: Eukaryota > Metazoa > Chordata > Actinopteri > Cichliformes > Cichlidae > Archocentrus > Archocentrus centrarchus. The sequence continues at coordinate 22,336,476 of NC_044364.1, forward strand.
ACTGTAGTGGGTCGAGGGTGGTGGGCAGTGAGGAGGTGATGAATGTCTTGATGAGTCTCTCAAAACACTTCATCACCACAGAGGTGAGTGCTATGGGCCTGAAGTCATTGGGGCTGCTGGGGTGTGGTTTCTTTGGGACAGGGACTATGATGGACTTTTTAAAGCAGGTGGGAATCACACACAGTTTCAGTGAGAGGTTGAATATCACTGTAAACACAGGTGCCAGCTGGTCAGCGCAGGTCTTAAGGACACGTCCACTAATACCGTCTGGTCCAGCCGCTTTCCTGGTGTTTACACGTCTAAACGCCCTCCTCACGTCGCGCTCCGTCACAGTGAGTGTCTCCGCCCCTCCGGCCGGGAGCGCAGCGGGCTGTCGGCTTCCCGACTCAAAGCGCGCAAAGAAGATGTTGAGTTCATCAGCCAGAGAAGCGTCGGCACTCACCGGGTGTGTGTGTGGTGCTTTGTAGTCCGTGATGGTGCGTAGTCCCTGCCACAGTCCCCTGGGGTCAGACTGTTGTAGTTGCTGTTCCAGTCTGCGGCCGTAGCGATGTTTTGCCTCTTTCACCGCTCTGCGGACGTTGTATGATGCAACCTTGTAGTCCTCCATGTTCCCAGAGGCGAGGCCGGAGTTGTAGGCAACGGTGCGGGACCTCAGGGCGTCGCGGACAGATTTATCCACCCACGGCTTCTGGTTGGGAAAAGTCCTGATGGTCCTCCTAAGTGAAGTGTCTTCAACAACTTTCCCAATAAATCCCACAACAGTTTCCGTAAACCCATCGATCTCTCCGCCCGCGCTGCTGCGAAACATGTCCAGTCGGTTGAATCCAACGCACCCTGCAGAGCGGCCTCTGTTTGATCAGACCACCGTGTCACTTCTCTCACAGCAGGGGGTTCCTGCCTGAGCCGTTGTTTGTATTTCGGCATGAGAAGTACAGAGGTGTGGTCAGACTTCCCAAAAGGCGGAAGAGGCTTTGCTTTGTAGCCATCTTTGAATGGAGAATAGCAGTGGTCTAGGGTCCTCTCTCCTCTGGTGGGGCAGTCGATGTGTTGAATCAACTCCGGTATCAGCTTTTTCAAGTTTGCACTGTTAAAGTCCCCGGCTACGATGAGAGCCGCATCACGCTGGTTAGCCTGATAGGTGGAAATAGCCTCATGTAGCTCGGATAGTGCAGTGTTTGTGTCCGCCTGAGGTGGAATATAGACGGCGCTGAAGATGACCGACGTAAACTCGCGGGGCAGGTAGTGGGGACGGCATTTCAGGGTTAGGAGCTCCAGGTTAGGTGAACATGATTGTTTCAGAAGGACAACATTCCTACTGTCACACCAGTTGTTATTAATCATTAGGCACACACCTCCTCCTCTTGATTTTCCAGACTCACTCGTTCTGTCCGTGCGATGAACACTGAAGAACTCCGACGGCTGTACGGCGTGGTCCGGTATGAGGGGGGTCAGCCATGTCTCCGTGAGACAGATGATGTTGCAGTCCCTTATGTCCCTCTGAAACTGTATCCTGGCCCTGAGTTCGTCCAGCTTGTTATCCAGTGACTGGACATTAGCCAACAGGATGCTCGGCAGTGGCGTTTGGTGCGCTCTGCGCCTCAGCCTCTCTCTTACGCCGGCTCCTTTCCCTCGGGGCCTTGTCCGTGACCTGGGTCCTTTGTTTGAGCTGGCCCACTGGAAACGCAGTATCTCCCGAGGCCAAGTCGGGTCGGGAGAAAAAGGTGTCAGAATACAGCCAGAGTGCTGTATTCTGATATTAAAAAGAGTCTGTCTGTCATACGTGATATGACACAGAGCAGGCGGAATTATAAAGTCCAAAATTAGAGCTAAACCTAATATATACAAAAAGAGCGTAGGAGCAGGTACGACGGCTGCTGACCTCACCGGCGCCATCTTCAGTTTTATTGTACACCATTGCTGCAATTAGCAAGTGGGTGAGGCATTTAGTGCTTAATATTAGCAAGCGCTAGGACACGGGGAAGCCAAATTGAACACAATACACATGATACAACACATTAACAAAATAAGACAAAAAGTGCCAACCACTAGGACAAAGACTCATACATCCAAACTTGACACCAGGACAGGAAGGTGAACAAACACAGAGACACACACAAGAGAGAAAACACAGAGACAAAGACGAGACTAGGGTGGACTGAATCAGAAAGGAACAAACATATAGTGAGGAACTAACATAAACACAGAAGTCATAGAAATCATAATATCAAAAGGCACAGGAAACAAACTAGACAATCTCCCCCAAACCAAAAACATTATCTTGGCTTCTGTGCTAGTTTTCTCAGGTCACTGATGAATGTGTGCTTGTTTGGGGGATTGGTTTGAACACCCTATGTGCCTTATTATATAATGTCAGGTTGTTATGTGACCTGGTGGTTGAGACTTTCAAGATGGTGAAGTAAGCAGTCGCGCTTTTTGACGCTTGTCTAAATTCATCCCAAAATTAGTCTAAAACTCTATTTTGTCCACACCTGACCGTGAGAATGAGTGCACCTAAATTTGCTAAAGCTGTTAAGGACTCCAAAGGACCTAAACCTTTGCATCACACAGAGAAGAAAGTTGATAGCTGAGAGACGAAGCGTGACTATGCTAGGGGGGTGTCACCAAAAGGTAAAAGAGACCATGATGGAGACGACTCTGCACCAACAACACCAAGCAAGCAACCCGTGGGTAAGAAAGTTAAACCAACAGACGACAGCGAGAGTGTGGAAGTGTCTAACAAAACCATTTTGTAGGCGATACTGAAGTTAGAGAAGAGGGTGGATGGACAACTCGCTGAGCTAAGTGAGCAAACAAAACAGAGCAGTGATTGCTAGCTTAGCCAAGGCGGTCCAGTTCAACACGGGGGGAGCTAACAGAAAGCACAAAGAAAGCTGATGATCTGAAGAAACAAAACTAGACAGTCTCTGCAAAGAGAACAGAGAACTTAAGGAAAGAGTCAGAGAGCAAGAGAGGTCCAAAATGAGATGCCTGAAAGAAAAAAGATGATATCAGAGCGCAGCTAATTCAGATTCTGTGCAGGGTTGCCCCAGACATGGAGCTAGAGCTGGAAGATGCGGTGGACCTCATCCATAGAGTGGGTAAAAGGATGGATAATAATGTTAGACATGTTATCATTCTTTTTGCCAAAAGACATGTGAAGGAAGAGAACTGGCAACGCACCAAAACATCCCCAGTCTGCAAAGAAAGAGGCATCTGTTTCGCTGAGGTATTACCACGGGAGGATTGGGAGGAAAGCAGAAGATTGTGGCCCCAAATTGAACAGGCCAGAAGGAGCAGGAAAGTGGCTTTCTGTCAAGGGCCACATGCATACATAGATGGATTTTTCCTTTTCTTTTTTTTTTTATATGGTGAATGTTAAAATTTCTTGTGGTTCATTAAATGTTAGAAGCTTGAAAGACATTGTTAAGAAAAAAAGCACTTTTCTTCTGAAGCTGATGTGACTTTCTGGACTCCACAGTGGGGTGACAGGATCAAATCGATCTGGCGGTGTAGCAATATGCTACAATAAATTCCCTGGAGAGATTGTGCCGCACCGAGCTGATAAAGACAGACATTGGCTGAAAACTCCTATCATCACAACCAACATTTATGGCTATAATTATGGGCAAAACAAAACACTGTTGGAAACTGTTACAAAGGGTGTTTCTGATTTTAAAGTATTGTACCCTACTGATCACACTTTAGTAGGCGGTGACTGGAACATGACACCAGATGAATGGGAGGATAGAATGCCACCAAGAATAGTTAAGCTGCAGCCAGAGGTGGCAAAAGTACAGACATTCAGTACTTTAGTAGAAGTACAGATACATGTGTTAAAAAATACTCTGGTAAAAGTATTGAAAGTATTAAAAGTACTGATTCAACTTCTTTATTCAAGTAACAGTGAAAAAGTACAGGCTCTGAAAGGTACTTAAAGTACGAAAGTAAAATTAACTCTTTGGAGGACGTTTCTACCAGCTATTTTTGCACAAAGCTAACTGAACTTCATGCTGTATTAATGTAATAATAAAACAATATTAGTCCATGAGAAACTTTATTTCAATCTAAATTCTAATTAATGTACTCAGCTTGAACACTGTTAAGTAGAACATGAGCAGAGAAAAAGATAAAATAAAAAATAAAGCTCTATTTGCTGTTACCTACATCGTAGATGGGTGACTCTGCCTCATCACCTAAACAGAATTGTAGGGTCTTTACCTTAGAGTCCAACGTCATCATCAAGTTTGCTGACGACACTGCTGTTGTGGGAGTAATCTCCCACAATGAGGAGACAGCCTACAGGAGAGAGGTCTCCCGCCTGGAGAACTGGTGCCAGGAGAACCACCTCCTGCTCAACGTCAGCAAAACGAAGGAACTGATCGTGGACTTCAGCAGGAAGCAGCAGAGGGACTACCATCCACTTGTCATCAGTGGTGCTGAGGTGGAAAGAGTGGACACTTTCAAATACCTGGGAGTGACCATCTCACAGGACCTGTCCTGGACTCATCACATCACACTGTGAAGAAGGCCAGACAGCGTCTCTACCTCCTCAGGCGGCTGAGAGACTTCAAGCTCCCACTCAAGGTGCTCAGGAACTTTTACACCTGCACCATTGAGAGCATCATGCGTGGGAGCATCACCACCTGGATGGGAAACTGCACCAAGCAGGACTTCATGGCCCTAAAAAGGGTGGTTCGTTCAGCTGAACGGACCATCAGAACCACCCTCCCCAACCTGCAGGACATTTACACCAAGCAGTGCAGGCTGAGGGCCATGAAGATCCTAAAACAGCCCAGCCACCCCGGACACTCTCTCTTCTCCCTGCTCCCATCAGGCCGGCGTTACCGCTGCCTGAGGGCTAAGACTGAAAGGTTGAAGAAGAGTTTTTACCCACAAGCCATCCGTCTGCTCAACTCTGAGCCCTAACTGGACCATTATTGCACAATGTAAATATTATAATTTATAAAAGTGTGTATAGTATATAGAGTATAGTGTATAGTGTGAATTATTTTTTTATTTTTATTCTTCTTATTTATGTGTGTGTGTATATATGGTTGCAGGTACAAAATACATTTCACTGTGCATTGTACTGTGTATAACTGTGCATGTGACGAATAAACACTATCTTAATCTTAATCTTAAAGCACCTTGAGGAAGCTGATGTTGTGATTTGGTGCTTTATAAATAAAATTGAATTCTTCTACTGCAGGTTTTTTTTTTATAGTCTCGTATCGAGTGATTCCTACAGAAGTTTATCAACGGCAAAGTCTGTGTAGAAGAAAAAGGGTTAATCCAGATAGTTTAGAAAAAAATGTTCCAACACAAGTCACTCTGGGTACCTTGCTGAGGCAACAACCTGGCATTGAGTGAGAGTTTTCCACCATCTTATACCTCCACTCCATTAGTGACATGAAGAACAGGTGTGACAGATCAGCCACAGGTGAGCCTTGGAACCGTGGGTGGAGTCTCAAGGACTGCCTCCCTCTGCCACAGGCACAACTCCCCACAGAATACCCAAAAAACACATGCAAAGAAAACTAAACAAAAACACACAAGCAGGCCAGCTGGAGCCCAAAGGGGACCATGACAACTGTACGCACACAATTTTCAAATCTCTGTAAATAAAGTTTAACTGATTTTTTTGCACGAAACATCATGATTGTTTCTGAACTTCAACAGCAAACTGAGGATAAAGACAGATTCAGCTGTGTTATTATTAGGCTTTTATTTTGAATAAAACAAAGCTGCCTCTTTCGATTTCAATAGAAATGGTGCAGTGTGAGTTCATGTGGAGTTTGATGGTGAAATTATTCTCCACATGCTGATGAACTTTCATTACATCCTTACAAGTGAAGCCTTCGATCTGAGAGTGGGTGTGTTTTCTGTTCACCATGACTGCACACAGCTATCACTGAGGTCTGACCTGAGGTGTTTCACCCTGCCGACCCCTCCGCAGGTGGAGCTTCTCGTTCTTTAAAAGTGGAAAAGCTTCACTTTTTATGGATTTGCTTTTTAAACTGTATCTTGGAAAGTGCAGCTTTGAGAGAAGATCAGCTGCTCTCAGCAACCTTTCACACCTGAACACTTTGATAACAGGGACATGAAACTGGCCAATTCACATGAAGTCAGCAAGAGGTGAAGGGTCGGCCCACCTTCATGATCACGCCGTCCTCTTCTTTCTCTGAAGCAGACCTCACTTCCTCCTGAACTCCTGCTGTTAACCTCAGTGGCTCTTTGATAAGCTGCAGAAGTTAGACCTGGATTAATAAAGTTTCCTAAAAGATTTTATAAAGTTCACCTGAGGAACAAAACATCCTCAGAGAGCTGCAGCGAAAACTACGCTGAAAAGAGCCTCAAAGTTTACCCAGAATGCACTTTGTGAAGTGAACCAGATCAAACATCTGGGGTACCGACGTTTGTTTAGGCTTGTCTGCATCACAGGCATCAAACTGCTGCAAACTATGATGGATCATCACGCTGATGCTCACAGCTGCTGACAGAACAGAAACCAGAGCCTGTGTGAAGCTGATCTGGCTGCAGTTTTTAACGGAGCTTAAATGGGTTTTTCAGAGGAGTCAGGTGGGGTTCTTCTCATTTTTCTATTATTCTAATGCGGCGGTCTGTGTGGGACCTCAGTGCTCAGGCTGAAGGTGGCTGGACTTCTTTCAGGTGTTTCACCTTCATACAAAAGGCTTCTGCAGCTCCAAAAACTGATGGGGAGGGGGGGTCCTGGGTGTCTGACCTCTCGTGAGGCTGTCACCTCGAAGGCAGTTCTCAGCGTCATCGTCCTATAATCACGTGAATCGTTAGGGTCACAGGGTCACGGTGAGAGTGGGGTCTGAGTCATCCAGGACAAGGCCACACCCCTCATAATGCACACTGCTGCCCTTTCTTCTTTGTGCCAGCAGAGGGCGGCATTTCTCTTTCTTAGACAGAGGAGGTCCTCAGAGAAACGAAGCCTTCATCCTGATGGGCGAATCCATCAGAAAAACGCAGCTTACGCTGATATTGTTTGAAAACCTGGTGGAAACTTTCAGTGCTTCTGTGTCTGTTTTGCTGCTGTGAACACGTTTTAAGTGCTGTAACCTGAACTTGTTTCTCCAGCCTGATCATGTGCACTGCTGGAGATGAAGCAGCAGCTGCTGTCTGCAGTGCATCAAGGATTTATAGATAAAAATCACACTGCAGGACCCTGAACAGAACACTGATTCTCCGGCTCCTGAGTGGCTTTTTCTCTGTTTCTGGAGTTTATTCAACATGAACAGTAGAAATAAAGACATTAAAGTCACTCCAATTCAAAGCACAGGTTTCATATTAAATCATTTGTGGAGACTACAAATAAAAGCAAAAAAATTAATAATAAAACCTGCAGTATTAAGACACATTTTACAAATGAATCTTAAAATGCAACTGAAATGTTAATAGATAATATTACAGTACGTGAAGTAAGTATGAAATGAATCATCAGTGAAAAGGTTAATTTTTCAGTCACGCTGAGGCCAGGCGTGGTGCTCGCTTCAGGTTCTCCTGTTGGAGCTCTCAGTTCCCTGGGAGGACCACATGGAGGAGATGAATGAATGGAAGCAGCTCAAACACCAGCAGCTGGTGGAGCTCTGCAGGAGGAGAGGCTGGAAGGACACTGAAGATTTGTCCTGGCACCTCATGGAACATATTTTTGACTCTGCTTTGTAACTGCTGAAAGTATGAATTACTAATATGCTCACATACTGACTCCTTTAACCCGGCCTAATATCTGCTACAGTGACCCAGCTCGCTCATCATCAGCCAAAATAGATAATAGTCAGACTCAGCTCACTGCTGACAAAACTATTACAGACATGTCACCATTGAAACTTATTCAAACTAAAAACTTTTTTTTAAATTCAGTTTTAAATATGCAAATGAGGTGTTTGTCCCATTAATTATGAGACAAAATGTAGTAAACTAAAAATCTAAATGACTGTTTTGGGCATATTCTTTTGTACTGAAAGAAAATGGAGAAAAACAGTGTGTCTGGACCTAGAGAAGATGATTTCGGTCCTATTTTTAGAGAAGTAATATTAGATATCAGGTCCTCTCTGGCTCCCCCCATGGCCCAAACACATGCAGTTAGTGGGGTTAGGTTCATTTGTTTTCTTCAATAACTGATGAATTAATTTGCTTATTGTACTAGAAATATTGAGAAATATATTGCTCTAAAAATTAAACAAATACTAAGATTTCTGAGGACTGTTTTGTGTCTGTGCTTATAATTTGTTTTCTAAGGGAATAAGGATTCTGATATGTATCGTGGGCTCAGTGGGCACATATTTTCTGCCCTGGAGTCCTTGAGGAGGCTGATCTGGCCACGATGAAGATTGTGGATGAGGAGATGCTGGAAACAGACGGAATGGAATGTTTAGAACTGGAGACACAATGTAGCTACTCTGCAGTGTTCTTCAGGCTGAAATTATTCAATTCACACACATGCGTATGCGTTTGTAGCTTGTAGTTTGTAGTTAGGGTCCTCTAAGAAACATTCAGATATGCTGTTAAATTTTAGGCCTGTTTAATGGACAATGTCAAACCTGCTGCTTAACTGTGTGGTACCGTACATCATGCGTTATGAACACTGCACGTTATACTCCAAACAAACAAGGAAAAAAAAATTTTAATTGATGTTTAATATATGAAAACGCCTCACTGCAAACGATGTTCACGCATCATTAAATTATGAGAAAACAGCATCCGAAAAATTAATTATGACTGAATGTGGCGCATTGTGCTGTACATTATGAACAATGCTAATTGTTCTATATTCATGACATGCATCTCAATAAAAATTAAAATCTAAAATGATAATAAACCAATACAATACAAACATACATTCTTGCATTTTCTTCCGCTTATCCGGGGCCCTCTTCCACAGCATCCTCCATCAACTTACCGCTGAGTCAGACTCCAGCACAAGTGGCTGATGTTGCCGGTGTTTATGCTTGTGCAGTTGGATTGCATGTGTTAATTACCTTTCGGTCATGTCCCAGTGTTTTACATACGGTGTCGGCTGACAGAAACATAAAATGCTGGGACTTTGTTTTTCACTCCTGGGTCCTGCACTTTGCTGTGGTTAGTTTTTTAAAGGTGCAACTGTAGGAGTCAATGGAAGGAGACACGAGCAGGTATGTAGTCTCAGCTTTATTGGCGGTAAACTCACAACAAGCTAGGACTTAAAATATGACTGCCTCTCAAAAGGAGAAGTCAAGCCCTTTTATTCCAGGCCTCTCTCTCCCGCCTTTTCCAGATCTATTCCGGTCTCTCCCTTTGCAATAAGAGCTTGGGGCATTCTGGTGTGAAATGTGCATACATGTGGCCACCACACAGGCCCCCCCTGAACACACAGAATGGCAAACAATACAATAATAAAAACAGCAACCATTTTCAACTCAACATAGCAAAAATAAAATACCACATCAAGAGTATCTCCTAGAGGGTTTAACAAGCTACGGCTGTGCTTGGCGACCACAGGTGGTGAAAACGAGGGAGGGGCATAGCCCCGACTACGGCGAGACTGCCCCCTCGCAGGGGAAAAAACAGCAGCTGGGGGCAGGTCCTCCGAGTGAGGCATAGAAACGGGAGGACGACCGCGGCGCGGAGGTTGGGCCAACTCAATAGGACCATCCGGAAACACGTGAGCAGGCTTAAGGCGATCCACCGAAACCCGCTCCTGACTACCTCCCAGCTTAACCAAAAAATCCTTAGGTCCCACCTCTAGCACACGGAATGGACCATCATAAGGAGGTCGCGTCATGGCGGATAAAAATGTACTTGGCAGACATCAGGACTTGGCAGACATCAGGTCCTTTGGCACATATGACTGTGGAAGGCAGTGATGCGCCGCTACTGGGGCCAAAAACCCATCATTCCCCGGGAAATCCGGCCTGCTCCTTTTGTCGGCCCCCGAAGCAGATGCGCCAGGAAGGAATTCCCCTGGAACCCTCAAAGGCCGGCCCAGGACCAGCTCAGCTGCAGAAGACTGCAGGTCCTCCTTAGGTGTTGCACGCAGGCCCAGCAGGACCCAAGGAAGGTGGTCAACCCAGCTGCTGTCCACCAGCGCAGCCCGTAAGGCAGCCTTCATGGTACGGTGGAACCTCTCGCAAAGGCCATTGGCCTGCGGGTGGTACGCGGTAGTGCGATGGAGTTTGACGCCAAGGTTCTCCGCCACAGCAGTCCACAGCTCAGACGTGAACTGAGGACCCCTGTCAGATGTCAAGTCAAGCGGTACGCCAAACCGAGATACCCAGGAGGAGACGAACGCACGAGCAACATCTGCTGAGGTGGTTGACGACAAAGGAACTGCTTCAGGCCACCGAGTCGTCCTGTCCACCATTGTCAGGAGATGGGTGAAACCCCGGGAAGGGGGAAATGGACCTACCAGGTCTACATGGACATGTTCGAACCTTCTCTGGGGTATGCGAAAGTGCTCCAGAGGGGATTTGGTGTGTCGTTGCACTTTGGCGCGCTGACAAGCAACACATGAGGAAGCCCACGCCCTCACCTCTTTCCGGAGGCCGGGCCACACAAACTTGGCCCCCACCAACTTAACTGAGGCTTTAACTCCTGGGTGCGAAAGAGAATGAACTGCCTCAAAAACCCGCCGACGCCAGCAAGCAGGAACCAAGGGGCAAGGCCTGCCCAATGAGACGTCGCAAAGTAGGGTTACGCCACTATCCTGAAATGAGACATCTTCCAAACGCAAACTGGACTCGGCCATCTTAAAAGCCTGAATCTCCGTATCCGTAAGTTGGTTGGCAGCCATGGCAGAGTAGTCCACTCCCAAATGCACAGAGCTAACCTGCGCCCTGGACAGACAGTCAGCCACCCGATTACACTTGCCGGCGACGTGCTGAATGTCAGTGGTAAACTCTGAAATAGCAGAAAGCTGCCGTTGCTGCCGTGCAGTCCATGGTTCTGAAACCTTTGCCATGGCAAATGTGAGAGGTTTGTGGTCTACAAAAGCGGTAAAGTCACGGCCCTCAAGCAGGAACCAGAAATGACGTGTCGCGAGAAAAAGGGCAAGGAGCTCCCTGTCAAACGTACTGTACTTTCTCTCCGCATCCCGAAGCTTCCTGCTAAAAAAGGCGAGGGGCTGCCAAGCACCACCCACCCATTGTTCGCACACGGCCCCGACTGCAAAATCGGAGGCATCGGTAGTAAGGGCAACAGGCGCCTCGGGAGACGGGTGGGCCAGCAGGGCAGCGTTGGCAAGAGCAGCCCTGGCACTGTCAAATGCCTGCACCCCCTCAGGTGTCCACTCTATCTCTTGGTTGCCTTTCTTGCCCTTAAGTGCATTGTACAGAGGGTGCATGAGGTGAGCAGCCCGGGGGATGAAACGGTTATAAAAGTTCACCATCCCCAAAAACTCCTGCAGGGGCTTCACTGAGGGAGGGCGCGGAAAAGCAGAAACCGCCTCCACCTTAGCGGGCAGGGGAAATGCCCCTTGGGGCGAAACGAGGTGTCCCAAAAACTCTATGGCCAGCAGACCGAACTGGCATTTAGCTGGATTCACAATCAAACCGTGCTCACTGAGACGCTCAAACAACTGGCGGAGGTGCACTGAATGCTCCGCGGCGGAAGGACTGGCAACCAGTATGTCATCTAGATAGACGAACAAAAATGGCATACCATGCAAAACGGAGTCCATGAGGCGCTGAAACGTCTGTGCCGCGCCCTTCAGACCGAAGGGCATTCGCAAAAACTCAAAAAGGCCAAAAGGAGTGATAACCGCGGTCTTGGGCACATCACGCGGATGGACAGGAACCTCATGGTATTCCCTCACCAAATCCACCTTTGAAAAAATAGTTGCCCCCGCAAGATGAACCGAAAAATCTTGAATGTGGGGAACCGGGTACCTGTCATTAGTCGTCGCATTATTAAGGCGCCGAAAATCCCCACAAGGGCGCCACCCACCGTCAGCTTTAGGGACCATGTGCAACGGGGACACCCACGGGCTGTTCGAGCGGCGCACAATACCAAGGCGCTCCATGTTTGCAAACTCCTCCCTGGCTATCGCTAACTTAGCGGCATCGAGACGGCGTGCATGCGCAAAAACCGGCGGACCCACAGTGGTAATGTAATGCTCCACACCATGTTTAGCTACGGCTGCAGAGAAGGTGGGAACCGTGAGGGTGGGAAACTCGGCAAGCAAACGCTGGTACTCATCACCTGTGGCAAGCATGTTAGCGAGGGGCAGGGGGCCAGGACTACCAAGTGTACAGGGGTAGGTATCAAAAGACACAGCATCTATCAAGCACCTATTAGCTACATTGACCAACAACCTGAAAGCACACAAGAAATCAGCGCCGAGTATAGGTACTGACACAGACGCTATCACAAAGTCCCAGTTAAACTGACGTCCCTTGAAACACACAGTCACCAACCTCATTCCATATGTGCGAATGGGGGTACCGTTCGCCGCGTCCAGCAGGGGTCCGTGACATTGTCCCAAGGCGTCCGCAGCTGAAGCCGGCATGATGCTACGCTGAGCACCCGAGTCCACAAGCAGACGGCGTCCCGAAGCAGTGTCCTCAATGAAGAGCAGCTTGTCCGAGCTGCCAGCGCACACAGCTGCTAGTGAGCACCGGCCCTCTCGTTTCCCTGGTGCTGGAAGGTACACGGCGGAATGCAGCGCTTCGCCTTCACTCTGAACCGGCGATGATAGAAGCAGAGCACGCTCTCCTTCCTCCGGCGCTCTGCGACGGCGGCCACAGCACCAGCTTCTCTAGTCTCCGTCCCTTGTAGAGCCGCACTCGGTAAAAGTGCATGCACGCCGGAATGCCTGGATGCCAGCAAAATCTTGTCCGCCTCTTCAGCTAGCCCGCGGTAATCCTTGGCCCGTATCAGAGCGGAGCTGGCTAGCGCGGTGCGTACGGGAGGGGGGAGCTGGCGCAGGAACAGATGCGTAAAGAGAAACGAAGCGTCGCCCGGGCCGAGCAGAGCCAGCATGTGCTCCATCAGTTCGGAGGGTTTACCATCTCCCAAGCCATTCAGGGACAACAGGCGATCAGCCCGCTCTTCGTCTGAAAGCTGATAAATCCGCAGCAGGTTCTCCTTCAGCGCTCCATACTTGTTAGCAGGCGGCGGGTCCCGGAGCAGTCCCATCAGCCGGCGGGTAGAAGCAGAGTCCAGCGCCGCGACGACATGGTAATACTTGGTGTCATCTGAGGTGATCCCGCGGAGGTGAAACTGGGCCTCCACATGCTGGAACCAAGGCTCTGGATCGTGCTGCCAGAACTCCGGGAGCTTGACCGTGGCCGCAAAAATAGCGAGAGAAACAGCGGCGGCTGGTGAGGAAACAGCAGCCGCTGGTGAGGAAACAGCGGCCGCGGCCGTTGAGCTGTCGTCAGCAGACATGTTCTTTAGTCTGGGTCACCAATGCAGGAGTCAGTGGAAGGAGACACGAGCAGGTATGTAGTTTTAGCTTTATTGGCGGTAAACTCACAACAAGCTAGGACTCAAAATATGACTGCCTCTCAAAAGGAGAAGTCAAGCCCTTTTATTCCAGGCCTCTCTCTCCCACCTTTTCCAGATCTATTCCGGTCTCTCTCTTCACAATAAGAGCTTGGGGCATTCTGGTGTGAAATGTGCATATATATGGCCACCACACAAACACTTTTGTCCCTCTAGATTTTTTTTTTGCTTCTTTGTATAAACTTAAGGGAAGTAGTCAGAAATGAAGGGAACCACGGTGTTTCTCGGGAGGTGCGCTTCAGGTTATGTCGTAAAACTTCAAAAATAACTAACAATATTAGACGTACTAAAAAAATTCAGTCCAAAATTAACAGAGTTATGGCATTTTTCCATGACGATGTCAAGACTGCAGCGCCATCTGGTGGCAGATGGCTGTGTAACATTAAGGACAAAGGTACCGGTGTTGTGCCAAAACGTGATCGGCTGCCAGAAATTGATTGCATGCCGCTGGAACGTGCAACTCCTTAAAGCTACGGCTGCCCCGCGTTCACGTGGTCCGCGGGAGCACGCAGCTCCTTAAAGATGCAGCGACTAGCTTAAAACGCCTACCGTACATAACCAGCTGCTCATTTCAGGATTAAACTGACATACTGACATTTACAGTAATTTCTGCTGTTATAGAGGGTGTGTATGAGGCATAACCTGTCTCACATGATAGTACTGAATGACATGAAGCACATATGAGGGAGAAACAAGATCCCAGACCCATGTTATGAGAGGCAATCATCTTCTGGCAGCCTGGAAACGTCCTATTTTCAGTTGTAATGTCCCTTTACAGTAATTTCTGCTGTTATAGAGGGTGTGTTTGAGGCATAGCCTGCCTAACATGAGGCTTATGAGCTGTAATAAGTTTTTGGCAGCTGTTAAACTCCTTGTTCTCAATTGTTGCTTTCAAAAACAGTACAAAGTCATAAGTATGGATGCGCGTGGCGTCTTTATTTATTTACCTACCTACAACAGCTACAATCTTTGAACCAAGGTAAACAAAGATAGTAAACATACTATTCGATAGATATAAATTATATTGTGTAATTCATTTCTGGGCTGTAAACTGCAAACCACGTCATCTTTCGGTTTCAAGACACACTAAAGTTCCATGCATACATACATGCATGCATACATACCTTTGCCTTATAAAAAGAGCATAAAATTGTAGTTATTTGCACGTTATGTCAGTTTAATCCTGAAATGAGCAGCTGGTTATGTACTGTAGGCGTTTTAAGCTAGTCGCTGCATCTTTAAGGAGCTGCGTGCTCCCGCGGACCGCGTGAACGCGGGGCAGCCGTAGCTTTAAGGAGTTGCGCGTTCCAGCGGCACGCAATCAATTTCTGGCAGCCGATCACTTTTTGGCACAACACCGGCACTGGGTATCGATTAAAATCTTAACAATTAGGCTAACCGACTAGTACGTCTGGTACCGACAAGTGACAATAGTGATGATTAGTCGTCTAGTTGACTAGTCCTGCACATCTGGAAACAACGTGGTGACTCTGAAATGGATTCTGGGTCAGGGTTGGAAGACGTGCTGAGATGTGCTGAGACCCCACTCAGAGGTTTCCTGAGTGGCACATTGCAATTATTTTAAGAGAAAAAAAAGTCACAAAAGGTAAAAGATTCAAAAGATTATAACAAAGGTGCTTAGATAGTCAAATTCTGCAAGACAATGAAAAAGACTGTTATAAGTTGTTTGCTTTGAAACTCACACTGATCCCTGCCAACATTTTTATCTCCAACAGAAAGAAACTGAGCTATCATCACTTTTATTTGTGCCTCACTTGCACAGTAAATTTTATATATGCTATATTTTAGGTTTGTCACATTAATAGCTGTGAATAACAGCATGTGAGAAAAATAAAAGTAAATGCTTTACTAAATAATAGAAACAAGCAAAAAACATCACCATATTTTTTTACCAATATTTCAAGGAATTAACTGATCTACAGGAATATTTTAAAAAGAAAATGATTCTAGTGTAATAAAACCCAATTTCCCCTTAATTAAAAGTCTTTATAATGATAGAGGATAAGTATTTAAGTATTCTCACACCCCAGTTTCGTGCACCTCGCCTGGGATGGGGAATGGGTTGTTGTTCGGGGCTGGGTTGGCTGCTTCCCTGGGTTGCCGCTGGCTCTGTGCTGGTACCCGCTCTCCCACACTAGGTGTCCATGTGTGTGAGCATGAGCGTGTAACTGGTGCATGTGGATGTGTGTGTGTGTGCATGTGTGTGTATGAGTGAACGACTGGTGTGTGTGTGTGTGTGGACAGCTGGGCCTGGGTCTGTGGCTTGCCGAGCCCTGGCACCTGTGGGATGCAAAGGGCGGGAGTTACCCGTCCCTACTGCTCCACGCTGCTCCCCACTGGTCGTCACTGCCGCCCCTGGGGTGTGGGCGCCCGTGGGTCCCTGGGTGTGCGGCCGGATGTCTCGGCGTGGTTTTTGACCTGCTCCCTTGGTGGCTGTGGCCTGGGGGTGGCTTGGGCTTCTTTGGCGTGTGGGGGGGGCTCTGCCGGGTGTCGGGCTGCTCTCGGGGGCTTGGGGCCTCGGGGGCCGCGTGCTCGACTCGTGCTGGTGGTGCTGGCATGCTGGGGGGGTGGGCTGCTTGTTGCCTCTGGCTCTCTGGACTCTTGCCCTCTGACCGTGGGAGCTCCGTCTGTGGTCTCCCTCCTTCCTCCTCTGGGGAGTGTATGCGGTTGTCATCGGAATGTGTGGCCTCAGGTCTTCTGAGCTCCTGGGCTGTGGATGGCCTGGGTTCCATGGGTCCTTCCCTATCTGCCTCTGGGTCGCGGGGGGCATGGTTGCAGTTTCTTGCCCTCATTATTGAGTACATTGCATGACAGAGGCGCATACATACACATTACTACAAACAATAAAATTGTGTGTGTGTGTGTGTATGTATGTGCACGTGGGTGTGTGTATGGATGTGAGTGTGAATATATCTACTTTTCTTTGATTTCCTTCTTTTTTTTTTCCTTTCTTCCTCCCCCCCCCCCCCCCGACCTCTTTTTCTTGCCCCTTCCTTGTTGCCTGTCATACTTGGCATAAATAACTAAATAAAAAAATAAATAAATAAAAATACAAACATTAACAAGAATAGCCTGTAGAAACTTATAGAGCTGTTCTTGTTAAAGCAAATATGTTTGGTACATCAGTGCATTCGGATCATCATTCCAATTGTGAAAAATGCCAGACATGACAGGCTAAAAAAAAAAAAAAAAAAAAAGTATTGGAGCAAATTTAAGATCCTCTTTATTCCCTTAGTAATCCATCATAATGAGATTATACCATATATTCTATATAAGTCTTTAATGGTGATTTGATGTCATAAATATCATGTAGCTATGATAAAGACTAGAAAAGGAAGAAAAAAAGTTCACTAGCACTCAGGAACAAAGAATAAATGCACCACTGTGACTGACTCTGCTGCTCTTAATAAACTGGATGGAGGCAGGGGGCTGGCTGGCTGGCTGGTGTTTCAACCTTGCCCCATGCAAAGAGGTTTGATGGGCCGGGAAGAACATCATATACCCCCTGAATCAGGAACTTAATCCTCTGTGGGTTCCACATCCAGATGTCCTGCCAGGTCACATTTCACTCCATTGCCTGCTCCCAACTTGTCCAAGCACCTTACTGTTGCATAACAACAGCACTGGTCCTGTGTATTGGTAGCAATTTAACTATTCACACAATTTAAAAGGAATTTTTTTTTTTTTTTTTTTAACTGGAGACTGTTTTAAAAATCACTGTAAATTAAACATCTTTGGGTTTTTCACTGAGCTACAGTTTTTAAGACAAATTATTGGTTAATAATAAACAATATATGAAAATGTCTAACCTTGGTATTCAAAGAAATGATGCAAAACACAAAACTTCCATAAAATTTGATTTGTATCACATATATGAGGCTACATTAATGAATAAAGGCATTCATGTGATTTATGCTTGCTGCAGTTTACAGATACTTAACCAAAATACTCAAAAAACTCACTCGTTATGCAAAAGTGAAACAAGTCATTATTGATGATCAATACTAGATATCAACCAAATTATTAATAAAAAGCATCAGTTATGAAAACAGTAAATAGGAAGTTAGACTCAGCTGTAACAACTTGGCCAAATGAAAACACTTCAAGTGTAACAATGGAATAAATGCTTCCTAATCAATCAGCTGATCCAATGCAACAAGTTTAAATGAAAACAGACAAATTATTCTTACATCCACTTGGATTCTAATTTCACTTGGATCAATGAAGGCATAAATGGCAAAAAGAGAAAAGTTGTTACAAACCAGCTGAGGCTCAAAAACTTTGTGCTGTCGTGTCATGATTTATACTCAACCACCCAGGAAAGAAATCCCAGAAAGTTGATGCTGTTCATGTGGACGAAACCTTGTCAGTGAGAGAAATGTTTGTCACTCATCCAAGTGATTTCTTCAGTCTCAGCTGTCTGCAGGTTTCCCCAACCTTACAATCAGTACATTTGCATAATAACTAAAACTAACACCACTGACTAACACTGAGGTGCCGTTTACACGAAGCCATTTTCACTGGAAACGGTGTCGTTTTGATGCGTTTCAGCCTTTCGTTTACACGATGGCGTTTCAGAAACGATCCGCGTTTACACGAGGACATGTGAAACGATGAAAACGATGTAGTTCCCATGCCAGGCCACAAGTTGGCGTTGGTTTTCTCTTTGCAGTTTGTTTACGCAAGACGCGCATGCGTGGAGTGACACAGTAGGTAGTGCGGCAAATTGTTCATTACTTAAAAAACGGCCAATGTGAGAGGTTTTGTGTGGACCGATGATGAGGTTGGATCGCTGCTGCACACAACGCTGAATTACAAAACGGTAAAAACACAGGAAGAGCATAAGAAGCACTCGTGAATCCGCGAGTACTGTTTATCAGTTTGCGCGTGCGCGAAAAACTGGCCGTCGCAACCATAGTGCGCATGTGCGAGTCGAGCGTTTTCAAATCACCCCGGTTTCAAGTGTTTACACGAAAACGCAAGCCGGTGCGTTTCTGAAACGCTCCACTCTGGACCCCGTTTCTGAAACACATCGTTTTCACTCTGTTGTCGTGTAAACAGAAGGGCGAAACGCATCAAAACGACACCGTTGTCGTGTAAACGCAAGGCCGAAACGCATCAAAACGACACCGTTTCAAAATGAAAACGGTCTCGTGTAAACGGCACCTGAGCCGTGAGATGTTTCTCCCAGAGACAATGCTACCTCCAGATGAACAGGTTTCAACTTTCTGGAATTTTGCTCTGCAGCCTTTCATGGTTACTGGTGCATACAGCTAATCATGAAAATGTGCAGGTGGATGGAAAAACATTTCTGTTACTGAGAGGACCGATTTATGTGAACACAGCAACTGAAAAAAAGTATCTAGAAAAGAAAATCATAAATTTAAGCAAAAGGTGTTTATAAATGTCTGTTAACTGTGATCAGACATATTGACATATATTCGCATATATGCTGACACATCATTTACCACAGCCCTGATGTCACGTGGCTCCAGTTTTACAGACAGAGTAACACGTTTTCATTGCAGACCTTGAAGGCAGGAAAAACAGGCTCAGAGAATTTGGTTCTGAAGGTGTGAATGTGACTGAGTTTATTAAATGAGACTATATAGTAGGACAGAGTGCCTGGAGGCCAATCCAGAAACACCCCCAGTCGGGGGCAGCCAGTAGGAGGAAGAGAGTAATTACTGGTCTTCCCACCATGCTCTGCATAAAAAGCTGCATCTGGTTCCCACTTGTGGCCCAAAGACCAGGAGATGTTATTCCAGCCAAGCCCACACAATCTACCCTTCCCTTTCCTCTCTACTTTTCTGTAGCAAACAGCTGCAGCAGCATCTGCACCTTTGTTCATGTTCAACTCCACCTCCCAGTAACAGCACCCAGTCAGAGCCTCACTGCACAGAATGTGAGGATAAGAATCAAACCTCTCAGGAAGGAAATGACATCGGACTTAAAGACCGGATAGCATTCAGCAGCACGTTTAGTGATGGGGGATACTTGTGAAACTGTGCCAACTTTGTTTTACAGGGATGAAAAAGTACTATATATATATTTTTTTTTTGTTATGGTTGGAAAAATGGACTGTTAAAGTTATATCAGCAGCAAACCTGATTAAAAGTTTTGAATGAAGTATGTGTTTTACTACCACATTTTAAATAACCTTATGCAAAATGTAAAAGCTGATAGCTAAATAAGTGCCATTTCATAATTATGTGATTCGTAATCCGATTAGTCGACTAATTGTTTCAATAGTCAACTAATTGACAATCAAAACAGTCGTTAGTTGCAGCCCTAGTGACATCAGTGACACCTAGTAATCATCAGTGACCAGGACGGTGTTGTTGTAGTGGTAGATACTTCCTCCTTGGTATTTGTCGTTTTCAATGGCTGTTATAAATAATCTGCTGCAGTTCTTCACAGCTTTTGCTTTGTTTCTCATTTCCACTATCACTTCATCTGAGAAGTACCATTGGTCCTGGGTAGATGGAGTGATATCCTCAGTATCTTGGGATTTAGGTTTGTCCAAGTAGTCAGACATGTTCTGCAGATTTGGGTCAGTGGATTTCAGGGAGGTGAAAACAAAGCAGAGAACTTCCTCTACTCTTGGATTAAACACCTCTCTGTCCAGCTCAGACTGATCTGAGATGATCTTTGTTCCCTCCATCATGTCTACAAAGTACCTGATGATGGTGACTTCTCTCTCTTCATCTTTGATCCACTTGGTTAATTTCTCCTGACTGAACGGTGACTTGTATCCGTCATTAAAGACTTTCTCTAATTCCTGCTCATCTTCCTTACCTGCCCTGATGGAGGGAAGTTTTTTGGCCAGTGTCTGCTGGAGTGAAGATCTGAAATACAGACAGAGGTCCTGGAATCTGCTCAACTTTTCTTGTATCTGTGGAAAGCTTTTCACCACTCTGTCCTCCAGCAGATCGTTGCATCTCATTTCCAGGTTATGAAGCTCCTTAAAAGCATCTTGAGCCTTTCTAACAAGTCCAGCACTGATCTCTGTCATCATCTCAGCAGATTCTGGATGTAAATTCTTCAGTGGCATCAGTGTGACCTTCAGTGGAACACCATTATCTTTGTCTTCTCCCAGTAGTTTTGGAAGTTGGATGTAGGCCTTCACTGCATCTTCAAATGTTGCAGGGTTGTTTTCAAGAATGAAGTCTCCATAGAATTTGCAGGTGAATTTATCAGTCACAGCTTTTTCATCATCACTCAGCTTGATGTCAACTTTTCCCTCAATATTAAATGAGGGAATCTTCTTTATCACAGCTTGCATGCTGCCCTGGATGTCCTGAATGCTGCTATCATCTAACTTCTCACTGTCAAACACAAAGAAAGCATTTGCTCCATAAAGGATTCCTGTGACTACATGTGTCGCCAAACTCTTCACATCTTCTGTTAGTTGAGTGTTTTTGGTTTCATCAGGAGTCAACATCAGCTGGTTGAATTTGGTGGTAGCTTTGTACTGAAGAGTGACTCGGCTCTGATGGTGAGATTTCTTCTTATCATTCAGATATTTGGCTGACCCTCCAACTTCAATGAGTCCACTCATGAAACTGGCCTTCAGGGAACCATCAACATCCAGCAGAGAAGACTTTTTGTCGATGGAATCAGATGCACTGACTTCAAACTCACTGCTGTGCTGATTTTTCTGAGCTGACTTCTCCTGCAGAGTTTTATCATCCCACAGAGTGAGACCTTTAAGACATGAAAGCCACAAAATATTTAAAAGGAAAAAAACAAGTCCTTAGAAAAGTCACCACCAGAGTACATACTTAATCTGGTTTATTTTCATATACACAGCTTGTATTTTTTCAATAAGATGTCTCCACTACAGTCAGAAGAATTTATTAGGTTTATATTGAATATAATATTCATTAAGCTTCAGTGATTTTAATATTGGTGCCATAATATACTGCAAAGACGTATTTTAAGCTTTTGAGTCTGTGGATCATGTTTTACTAGGACAGCTGTTCATTTTGTGGTTTAAGATATTTCCAAACCAGCTGATCTTAATTGTAGGTTTTCCTCAAGGTTATATTCATGTCTGATTATATTCAACTTTATTATTGGTATAATTTCTGCAGCAGTAAACTGTCATCGACAGAGTTTATGTGATTTTTCACAAATAGCAAAACTAGTTTGATTATCGATTACTTCAGGTACTTCTATTTTTCATTGGATTTGGGACAATAACATGAGACAAGGTATCTGAATAAGCCATCTTGGGTGTCTTATATTATTATAAAGAGTTACTGCATGTGTTATGAAAGATTTCTTTTATCTGTCTTTGTAGCAATGGAGCTTAACTACATTTTACTCTATAAAGATCAATCTGAATTTTTTTTTACTGTTTGGTTTTACAGAAATTTGGTAAAAATCAGTTCTCTTGAAAAAGTTTGAAACAAAGACATTTTCCTTTATTTGCCCCTGTGCGCCACTGCCTTAAATTTGAAATTGAACAATTCACATGACGTATGATTAAACTGTACAATCAAAAATGCAAACTAAGAGACCGAGACACTGTGGATCCCTGAAATGAGGGACTGTGTATAAAATGTGCTGTAATTTTCCCCTGGTCTCCATTTCAATCCATGAAAATGACATTTTAATAAACCCTGGCATTTATACTTCTGTCTCATGTGACCTGTTTGATTAAAGAATGAAAAGTTTATCCTTAAACAGCTTGAACACTCAAGAACATATGCAAGAATTTTATTTTTAGACTTTAGTTCAGCTTTTAATACAATCACCCCGGGACAGCTACACAACAAATTACTTCAACTCAGCGTGCCAAGCCCCACCTGCCAGTGGATCACCAACTTTCTCACTGGCAGAGAGCAGCAGGTGAGGTTGGGTAAGTTTACCTCAAACACCCAGATCATCAGTACAGGCGCTCCACAGGGTTGTGTCCTCTCACCACTGCTTTTTTCTCTGTACACAAACGACTGTACCTCCACGGACCCCTCGGTCAAGATCTTGAAGTATGCAGACGACACTACAGTCACTGGTCTCATCCGAGATGGTGATGAGTCTGCCTACAGACGGGTGGTTGAGGAGGTGGTCCTGTGGAGCAGCCACAATAACCTGGTGCTGAACACAGAGAAAACAGTGGAGATGACAGTGGACTTCAGGAAGAGCCCTCCGGCCCACCATCCTGGACAGAACTGTGATGGCAGTGGAGTCTTGCAGGTTCCTGAGCACAACAATTACCAGGGACCTGAAGTGGGACAGCAACATCAGCTCCATCGTCAAGAGAGCCCAGCAGAGGATGTACTTCCTGCGTCAGCTGAGGAAGTTCAAACTACCCCAGAAGCTGATGGTGCAGTTCTACACAGCCATCATAGAGTCTGTCATCACCACATCCATCACAGTGTGGGGCAGCTCAGCTTCCAAGCATGACCTCCACAGACTGCAGCGCATCATCAGGTCTGCAGAGAGGACAATTGGGGTTAAGTTGCCTACACTGCTGGACCTGCATGCCTCTAGAACCAGGAGGCGCGCAGAGAAGATCTTCACTGACCCGTCTCACCCCGGACACCATCTGTTTCAGCTCCTCCCCTCAGGTCGGAGTTTCAGCCAGATGAGGTTCAGGACATCCAGGCTACAAAGGAGTTTCTTCCCACAAGCCATCACTCTCTTGAACAGTTAACTATCACACAAACAATATTTCAGTTTTTAAACTGCACCTTTTCAGACACTCTTATATAGTATCAAGTCCAACTCCACCCTCTGGAACTGCTGCTCAAACCAGTGTTTGTTCCAGAATCTTACATCTCCTGCCATATTATCCCACCGGACCTAACGGTTACCTCACTGGACCCTTCTGTGCCACTAGACACCCTGAGTGCAACAGCAGTGCAACTGCTGTTGCACTCAGCATTTTAACTTTAGACCCCTACTTCCCACAATATAAGGTTTATAGGTATGACCTTGTGTGCGCGTGTGTGTGTGCGCCTGAGTGAGTGAGGTAGTAATTGCAGGTTACAGTTTATTTATTTTTATTTCTTATTTATCTTATCTTATGTGAAAGTTTGATAATGTGCACTGTGAGCTCCTGTAACCAAAATCACATTCCTTGTATGCATAGCATACCTTGGCCAATAAAGTTTGATTCTGATTCTGAACTGGAGCACAGGGGCAAGTAAAGGAAGACGTGTCTTTCCTAAAACATTTCCAGACTGTCCAGACTTTCTAAAATCAGTTTGGATACAGATGTGGGCTGGCAGTCTGAACAATGTGTCACATTTTACCTGGGATGAGTTTATCACTCCTGGTATCATACAGCATGCCTAAAGTGAAAGGTCGACCCAGACCAGCCACTTCCGTAACACCTGAGGCCATGGTTCCTACACAAATAAAAACATACAAATACATGGTCTTAAAGATGTGGTGACTACTCGGTTTCCTTCATTCCATCAAAGTAACAAAAATAGCATCCCAGTGTAGTTTTACTTCAAATGTGGAAGCCAGAAAAGAGAGAACAGTGCTGCTGTTCACAGTACACTGCAGAGCACCTGATAATGACAGCAAAACAAATTTTCTGATGCACAAAGAATCAGGGCTAGAAAATAATAAAGCATAGTGTAACCCCTGACACACATGAACATCAACAGGGAGAAACAAAGAAAAACATGAATTCCCAAACTCAATAAATTCTACAATAAACTCCACAATAAACTTCAGCATCAGGGCAGCAGATTAACAACACCTACATGTGGTGTTTGACAAAAACAAACTCTTTGAAGGAGTCAAAGCTCAAATCCAGCTGCATCCTGATGTTCTCACCACCTGAAGCTGCTTCTGTTTTGGAGCTAGCTTGGTTAGATGCTCGCTAATTAAACTTGCAGGGTCTTTGCGGCCTCTGTACATAACCTACGGAAGTTGCCAACCTCATGTCCACATTTATGCTTGTGTAGCTGGATTGTGTGTGTTAATTACCTTGTGGTCGTATGCAGGTGTTTTATATGCGGTGCAGGCTGGGACTTCTTTTTTGGTCCTCGCTCTTTGTGCTCAGTTTTTTTGGCTGCAAACATATTTGTCCCTGTTATTTTTTTGTTGTTTTTTTTTTCACTTTCTTCATTCCTTCACGTCCATCCTGACAGTTTCAGCAGTCTCCTACCAGGAATTTGCTGACAGTTGTGAGTCCTTATATTGATGCTTTGATTATTATTCCTGATTGTTATTCTCTCACTGATAAAGTAGCCGGAAACGCACAAGGACGCAACAGTTTAGTCACAACATTCTGGGCTGCATGGACCCGACAAGTAGTCACATTTTTCCAGAGGCGCAGGCCAGGTTACCTGGTAGGATCAGAGCGGTTTCTGTAGCCGTTGTGCACTTCTCAGGTGGACTTTGATGTTGCTGGTTTTTCCTGACTGAGAAATGTTCCACACATTTTTCATCATCCACAACAAGACTTTCGATTCTATCTGTGCTCTTGTACTCAAAGAGCCTCCATACAGGACTCTGCCGCTTTCTCGGCAGACCGCAGCCATTACTTTGCGGACCAGCGCGGTGAGTGCACACACTCACACAGTTGTCCTATGGCGCTCCCAGCTTAAACTCGGAGAGCGGAAAAAATTATTTCGTATCAATCCACAAGGCTTAAAAAAAAACAAAAAAACAGGTAAATTAAAGTCAGTTTATCGATAATTTCAGTTAGTTTTAGTTAGTTTTGTAAACTCACAATTCAGTTTTAATTAGTTATCGTTTTTTCCTTTTAATTATAGTTTTTATTTATTTCAGTTAACGACAATGTTTTTTCAATTTCAGTTTTCGTTATTTCGTTCGTTTTCGTTAACTATAATAACCCTGGAACAGACCCACTTTATGTAGCATAAGTCACGTGACTTATGCTACATACCAACAGCCAGGTACTCTTGGGGGTCCGGGCGATGCCAAAGCGTCTGAATGGACGCAGTATGAAGGTTGTATGTACACAAAACATGGCGACAGAGGAGGATTTCAGGTTAACAAAAAACTTTCCAAAAGTCGCCGACGTCACCGGGATCATCGCTAGTCGCTTTTTGGAAAAAAAACTCGCTGGGGGGCTCTGAAAATCTGCTAAGTCTAGCGACAAAGTCGCCAAGTTGGCAACAGTGAGTGCTGCATATAGTGAGACCGGGAATAAGGTTAAAATGAGGGAATCACACTTCCTCTTTTCAAAATAAAAGTTTTTTCAAAATAAAAGAGTACAAGCGTATTGATAAAAGAAGAGAAAGGGGGACACTTTCTCAACTGGGTTACAATAGCGCCTGGGATCACTGGGACACACACAAATCCCTACCCCCTCCAATGTGACGGTTCAGAGAAGGGTAAAAAAAAAAAAAAAAGACCTCTCTGGTGGGTAGGAGACTGAGCTAGTGCGTGAGGTTGAGAGATACCATCTAGATATAGTTGGGCTCACCTCAGCGCATGGCCTGGGCTCTGGAACCAGTCTCCTGAAGAGGGGCTGGACTCTGTTCCAGTCTGGAGTTGCTCTCAGTGAGAGGCAGTGGGCTAGGGTGGGTATTCTTGTATCCCCCCAGCTTGCTGTCTGTACAGAGTTTTCACCGGTGGATGAGAGGGTTGTTCCCCTGTGACTTTGAGCCAGGGAACAGGTCCTGACTGTAGTTTGCACTTACCCTCCAAATGACAGTTCAGAGGACCCAGCCTTCTTGGAGTCACTGGGTGGGGTGCTTAAGGGTGCTCCATCCAGCAACTCCATTGAGACTTCAACATTGATGTGGGCAATGACACTGAGACCTGGAGGGATGTGATTGGGAGGAACAGCCTGCCTGATCTGAAACTGAGTGGTGTTTTTTTATTGGACTAACGAACACCACATTCGAACATAAGGATCTCCATATGTGGACGTGGCACCAGGACACTCTAGGTTGCAGGTCGATGATCGTTTTTTAATTGTATCATCAGATCTGCGGCCGTATGATCTTGGGCGAAGAGAAGAACTG
This sequence comes from Archocentrus centrarchus, assembly GCF_007364275.1. Classification (NCBI taxonomy): domain Eukaryota; kingdom Metazoa; phylum Chordata; class Actinopteri; order Cichliformes; family Cichlidae; genus Archocentrus; species Archocentrus centrarchus. Next base: position 22,362,965 of record NC_044364.1, read on the forward strand.
AGCTGTCGAGTCATCACCACCAGGACATAAACTAAAATCTTGGTGCCACATGTCTGTTTAAAAATTCAGAAAGTCAAGGAAAACCAGAAAGGGACCCCCCTATCCATTACAAAGTAATGTATAAAAACATCAGCATACACTAAAAATTCAAGCTCATGCAGGCAACAGAGGATCTGAGGAGATTTTTCATTTTGTCCTTTTTTACTCATTCACACAGCAGAACAAACATGTTGTCTGAATCACTGTACAAAACGTGTTTTAGTGAGTGAAAATCTGCCAAAAGGTTAAAGGAGATCTGCAGAGTGTCAGAAGCTGAAAAATATTTAAGACTTTCTCTACCAGAGTGTTATTTTGAACTTACTAATGAATGACTAATCATTCAAGACCTCTCTGCTCTTTCTTTTGATATACATCAAAAGAAACAGTTCAACACGATATGAAAAGAATGATTGCTGGACGATTTCATCACTGGCATCATCGGGGTCGTGTTAAGGATTTGGCAATAGAGTAATTGATTCAGAAAATTAGACTACAACACAAAGAATTTGGTTTAAATAATTGGACTCAGTGTTTTAGTTAGTGAAAAAAACAACAACTTTAAATTCAGCTGTTTAAATTTAAAAGCTTTTCCTAAACAAAATATTCAAAAAGTAAAACTGAAAAAAAGTAAAAGGTAAACAAAATCTGAATTATATCGCCAGACCGAGTAAATTGAAAGACTCTGTTTTTAATTACCTGGTGAAGGAGTGTTCAGCTTCAGTCTTCTTGATGCATGGCTGCAGCTTCCAGTCCACAGACACACAGGTTATTTTATAGCCTGATAATGAGCTCCTCCCCTGGCAGAAGCATCTGGAACACTTTCACTTTTTTCATACTTCAGAACATGAAGTATGAAACATAAAGAAGGTAAACATGTGATTTTTCTCCGCAGTACTGTGACTTACTGTTCAGACTTTTTAATCAACTGTCCCCTGAATGTGTGACTTGGCCCCCATCTCTCTTCCACCCACACACTGGCTCCTCACAGGGCTGTGTGCTGAGCCCCCTCCTGTACTGCCACTATACCCAAGACTGCACAAAAACATCCTCATCTGATAGACATCCACACCTCCCGCTGCCTCAACAGAGCCAAAAACATCATTAAGGACGGCCCCCACCCTGTTTGAGCTGCTGGCCTCTGGTAGGTGCTACAGGTGCATCAAAGCCAGAAGAAACAGACTCAACAACAGTTTCTTAGCTAAAGCAATCACCACTCTGAATTCACACACTCACCCACTCTAACTGAACAATACCCATATCCTGTGCATTATTTATATTATTCATACTGAGCAAAATCCCCTACTCATGAATGGTGCAATATCTATATATATTGATTCACCAAATCAATACTTACCCACTCTACTCATGGTCCGTGGGTTTTGTTGTGTTGACTTCCTGGTTAACATCTGAATTTGGGTCTCCAGTTTTTCATATTTGAAGTGTGTTTGAAGTTTGTGATTCTTTTCTTTTGATGCTTTTGTTTTTCTTTAAGAGAGAAGATAAAACTTTAATGATCCCAGGATGGGGAAATTTGTGCATTACAGCAGCTCAGTGCAGAGAAGAAGGATGAACAAAAAAATGAAATAAAATAGAACAGAAAATCACAATATACATAAAATATATGTCAATACACATCAGTATATACATATACATATACACATAACCACATATCCATTGTAAACCCAGATTTTGATTTGACTTAAAAATATTGAGTTCATATTACTTAGATTGCCTAATATGTGAATGTTACTTGTTAATTCTGAGTAAGCTGAGCTGTTTCACGTCCTTTTTTATTGTAATTGTGTTTTTAACTCCAATCAAAACTGAGTTTATATTACTTAAACAGCTGTCATTTTGCTACATTACTTATCAATACTGAGTAGACTGTACTTTTTTAATGGTCTCCCTTATTGTAATTATGTGTTTGAATTCAAACAACTTAATATCATCAGGGTTTGCACCCACCAAAAGTTTGCATGTTCTCCCCGCGTCTGTGTGGGTTTCCTCCCACACTCAAAAGACATGCAGTTACTGGGGTTAGCTGGGATATGCTCTGCTCCATATTTTTTTGTACAATTTAATTTACCCAGCTTGATTGATTAAAAGACATATTTTGATTTTTAAGTACTATAAAAGATAAGGTTGATCAATTAGAACATACAGTTTAGTTCAGTTGGTAATAGAGTAGTGCTTACTTAACAAGCTGAGTTAAATAAATGGGTGGTGAATGATTACTTAAACTAAGTATCTTCAGTTACTGAAACTCTGACATTAGTACATTCAACTTAAATCTTTCATTCCATTCCAAAAGGGCCTCAAGCACATTGAACATAGTCCACTGCACTTATTCAACTAATGTTTCATTAATTAAAATTTTAAGGCAACGAGTTACCTTGTTTTTTTTTAGTAGATTCAACTTATCTGGGTTTACAGTGTACATCAGAACACTATATACAGATATCAAAACACTATATACATATCGTTAGCCTAATAGCATAATGGCCTAAGTCATATTTTGGCCAAAATTGAGATATCTATCTAAATGAATCTACACTGTTAGCAGAGTAGAATTAGGTAGGTATCTCAAAATATGCCAAAATATGACTTAGGCCATTATGCTATTAGGCTAACAATATGTAGCCGGTAAAGTTTACAGCATATACAGTATGCATTATATGGCTGAGAGTGTTATAAATAAAAATTTATATGTACTGTATGCATAAAGTGATGGCCGTGGAGGTGAAGGTTCCAAGTGTTTCATGATATCATGATGTGTTGTACAGTCTAACTGCTGTTGGTATGAATGAGCTGTGAAAGCGCTCCTTCCTGCAGCGAGGATGTTTCAGTCTCTGACTGAAGGAGCTGCTCAGCTCACCCACGGTCTCATGCAGAGGGTGATGATGGTTGTCTATGATGGATGTCAGCTTTGCTAACATCCTCCTCTCACCCACCACAATCACAGACTCTAGAGGACATCCCAGCACAGAGCTAGACCTCCACAGCAGTTTTTCACTCCTGCTTCTGTCCCTTTCAGTGCATCCATCCCCCAGGAGACCGCTGCATAGAAAAGGGCAGATGCTACCACAAGTCTTTAACAGAGTCCTGCAGACCCTGAAGGACCTCAGTCTCCTCAGCAGGTGGAGTCGACTCTGGCCCTTCTTATACAGGACATCTGTGTTTGTAGCCCAGTCCAGCTTGTTATTGAGGTGAACACCCAGGTACTGAGACTGCTGTCTCGATGTCCTTTCCCTGGATGTTCACCGGTGCTGTAGGGGGTAACTTCCCCCTGAAGTCTATGACCATCTCCTTCGTCTTGCTGGCGTTGATTTGGAGTGCGTTGGTCTCACATTAGCCGACAAAGTCACTGATGACCCCCCCAGAATCCTCATCATTCCCATCTGATACGCATTTGATGAACTGAGAACTTCTGTAGGTGGCAGTGGTCTGAGTTGTACCTGAAGTCTGAAGTGTACAGACTGAACAGAAAGGGTGAGAGGACCCTCTTGATGCTCTTGTATATTTTTATATCCCCTTTTAAAGCTTCAATAGTTTTTTCAAGTTGTGTTTATGTGTAATCGATGGTAACTGCAGGCTAATAAAACTTGTCACAGTAGCTTTATATCAAAGCTCAGAAGGTTTACTATTAAAACATCTTTGGTGTTTAGGCACAGTTGGGGTCACCAGGGGTCACAAAAATAATACGATCACTCAGTATGACTTGCACTTCATAGCCATCTACCAAACTGTCACCATCGATACTTCAGTTTTCATCACTGCTTCCAGGCTCAGCTCCCAGCTGGGCCTATCCCAGCTGTCCCATGAGGTGAGAGGCAGGTACACCTGAAACTCAGAGACAGACAGCTATTCACTCCTCACAAGGAAACTGTTCAGTCCTCTGAAATTCTTCTTTGGAAATCTTGGCAGTTTACATGGAAATAGCAAGATGCAAATAAGTTTGTGAAAAGCTGGGTGTTCAAATATTGATAAAACATTTAAGCGGATGATGCACATTACAGAAAAAACACCACAGCACAGCAAAAAGCACAGCATTGGCTGAACATAATCAGGTTGCTGAGAAGGCTGGCGCCAGACATTAACAGATGCCTTGTTATGTTGGTGGTAAATCTAATATTACAGTCACAGTGAGATGAAAATGCTGTTTCAGATTTTTGCTGATCCAGAAACTTTATATATTTTATCTTCTTCTCAATGTCCCGAAAGAGATATTTACTATTTATATCTAGAACTAAATAATAAACAGGGCTTTAATGAACTCAGCAGGTAATCAGCTTTTCTCTAACACCCTTATGTTCAAATATGGTGTTTGTTATGGACCAACTGTGATTGAAGTCCAGTAACAGAACACCATTCGTGTTCATATCAAAGCAGGTCATTCCTCCCAATCACGCCCCTCCAGGTCTCACTGTTGTTGCCCATGTGAGTGTTGAAGTCTCTCAGTATGCCAAAGGAGTCACCAGATGGATCACCCTCGAGCACCCCAACCAGTGAATCCAAGAAGGCTGGGTACTCCAAACTGTCGCTCGATGCATAAGCAGACCTGAGGAACCTTCTCATCTACTATTAAAAACTACAATGTACAGGTTCCAAGCTGAGGGGATATAAAAATACCCCCTCTCACCAACTGGTCCCAGGTGGCTGTGGCTCAGGAGGTAGAGCACTAAACGGAAGGTTCATGGTTCAATTCCTGGTTGCTCCAGTCTGCGGCTCCTTGGGCAAGATGCTGAACCCCAAGTTGCTCTCTGATGCAACTGTCAGAGTATGGATGTGTGTGAATGTTAGATAGAAAGCACTTAGCTGTAGACTGAAGTGCTTGTGTGAATGGGTAAATGCAAACGTGCTGCATAAAGCACTTTGAGTGTTTAGCTAGAGTAGAAAAGCGCTATATAAGATCTAGTCCATTTACCTCTCTGTCACAGCTAACGGCCGCAGGCAAAAGGAGGACCCAAATGCAAACCAGGACAAGACAGCTGAACGTAACTGCACAAAGCTTATTTACAATGACACAACACCAAGTCAAAATGTTAGATGGGGAGAATCCCAGGGAAGGTCCAGATAGGGCGTACATTCGTAGGGACCAAGCGTGGAGGGAGCAGACTGGTGGAGAGAGGGTGCCTCTCTGGATCGAGAGAAGGAGAAGTAAAGGTTTGGCAGCGAGAAGTAGTGTTATACAGATTATTCCAAGTAGATGCAGAGGGTCTTACTTGTGCGCCGGTCTTGTGAAATCCGAGGAAGGGAAATGTAGTTGCTGTGAAGGCCTTGAGGTTGTCCAGGAGGGCAGGCAGGCAAAAGGTAGGTAAGGCAGGTGGGAATATCCAAAGTACTGGCAAATGGAAACAGAATTGAACTTAGCAATATAGGTGCAAGACAAACACAGAGGCATGAGCGAAAGCGCAAAATCCAAAAGAAGGCCTGGATTTCCTACCACACAATAGCAGACACTCTGGCAAAGACTGGGGCATCAGGCAGAGCCTTAAGTACAGCATAGATGGCCACCAAACGAGAAACAGGTGTGACTGCCCTGACCACCAGTCCCGCCCTCGAGGGGCGGAGGGACTCCATGCTGCCTGCCTCCTGGAGGAAAAGAAAAAAGAAAAAGAGCACCACAGCAACAACACCACCACATCCTGACACTCTCTCCAGTTGACTGGTTCCAGAGTCCAAGCCGTTGAGGTGAGCCAGACTATATCTAGCTGGTACATCTCAACCTCACTAGCTCACGCTTCTTCCCTGCCGGAGAGATGAAGTACCATATCCTAATAGCCAACTTAGATCGTAAGGGATTGGACCGCCAGGGCTGCTGCCCGACACATTGCACCAGACCCCTATGGCACCTCCTGCGGACGATAAGGTTAGGCTTTAAGGCCATAAGAAGATCATTCATAATCTTCACTCGTGCTGTTTCTGTACTGTGATGAATTCTGAAACCTGACTGAAACTCTTCCCCTGCAAATGATCAGTTAGCTGTTTTATAACTACTCTTTCAAGAAGTTCTGAGAGAAAAGGAAGGTTAGATATTGGCCAATAAGACAGCTGGGTCAAGTGATGGCTTTTCAAGTAATGGTTTAATTACTGCCACCTTAAAGGCCTGTGGAAATTTAAAGGAAAAAACAATAACTAGCTAAAACTGTATTGTACGTTTACAAAACTAACTGAAATTATACATAAAATGACCTTCATTTACATGTTTGTCATTTTAATTAAAAGCCTTGTGAATTGATATGAAATAACTTCTTCCACTCTACGAGTTTAAGCTGGGAGTGCCATCGGGCAACTGCGTGCGTGTGTGCATATGCTCACCGCACTGGTCTGAAAAGTAATGGCAGCGATCTACTGAGAAAGTGGCAGAGTCCCATATGGAGTTTCTTTGAGTACGATAGCACAGATAGAAGCGAGTGTCTTGTTGTGGATGATGAAAAATGTGCGAAACACTTCTGAAACAGAAAACCACCAACATCAAAATCCACCTGAGAACCGCACGCAAGGCAGCTACGGAAACCGCTCTGATCCTACAATGTAGGACCAGTGGACAAACCAATCTGAGAAAGCCAAGTCTAACCCACAGTTTGCTCCATTTGTTTTTGAATTGATAGTGCTTGTAGATAGTGGTAGTATAAAATTGTTATGTTTAGCCTAGAATCTTTGCTCTGTTAGGGAGGGGAGTCAAAATTGTCCATGTACATGTGATATCTTCTGATTCTTTAGTATATTAAATGTTGTAACACTTGAGTTTAAAATTAAAACATTTAATATATTAAATGTTTTAATTTTAAGCTCAAGTGTTTTAATTGTCTTCCTTCACAAACAAAAGACATGCCGTGACAAATGGTGACCCTGATATGTTGAAGTGCTATGAAATACTCGGATTCTCCCATGATCCTTAAAACAGGCATGGAGACAAAACATTGAGGGAGCAGTAGTTTATGATAATGAAATTGTTCATCAAAACAATAAGCTGAAATCATCTAAAATTAGCAAAGTTCTCTAGAGTACTTTGTCAACTTGCAGCGGGATGTGAATCATGCCAGAGCATTTACATTATATGCCTAAATTTCATCAGTATTGTTATTCTGCGGTCTTTGCCTTGCAGTGTGGGGTGCCTTGGGGTGACTGGTTGCTGTGATTCAGTGCTAAATAAATATATAAATAATACTGAATTGAATTGAATTTCATAAAAATGCCAATGACAAATTTTCCATCGCAACAGACAGCACGGTGGCACAGTGATTAGCACCGCTGCCTCACAGTTAGAATACCATCTGGAAGGTCTGGGTTCGATTCCACCTTGTCCCAGGCCTCTCCCTCTCTCTGTGTGGAGTTTGCATGTTCTCCCCGTGCTTGCGTGGGTTTCCACTGGGTACTCCGGTTTCCTCCCACATTCCAAAGACATGCACTTACTGGGGTTAGGTTAATTGGCTACTCTAAATTGCTCATAGGTGTGAAAGGTTGTTTGTCTCTCTGTGTTGGCCCCGTGACAGGCTGGTGACCTGTTCAGGGTGTACCCTGCCTCTCGCCCTATGACAGCTGGGATAGGCTCCAGCCCCACCGCGACCTTGAACAAGATGAGTGGAAGCGAATGGATGGATGGATGGATGGATGGAATGGACTGTTAAGGAAAGTTTATGAAACTTGCCCTCGTGTCACAAGTGAAAGTTATAAAGATTTCAATATCATCCTATACAGATCACATTTTGGAGGATAAGTACAGCCATGGAGTGATATTCTGGTCTGTTGATGTAAAGTTGATTCTCTGCGATGACCGCTCGGGAGACTCCTTAGATGAAATTCTTCCAGATTGGGAACAGGACCTTGCATTGCTCCAGGATCTCCTTGGGAAACTAGTCATTTATGCTTAAGTCCGTCCCTCTCAGTTCGCAGCCACAGCTCTTCATCAGCTCTTTATGCTTGAAGATTTCAAATTTGGCCACGATCAGTCTGGGTCTGCGTTTGTCCGCTCGCTTCCCTCTCAGGCAGTGAACACAATGGAAGGTGATGGTCTTCACAGTGTCCTCCCAGAGTTTCAGGTGAGTCTGTATAAATGCTTTCACCGTAGTTTCTTATTCTACCTTCTCCGGTATTCCTGAAAACACAAGCTTTTCCCTCAGGCTGTGGGCCTGGAGCTCCATAACTCTTCCTTGTTTTAATTTTCTTCTGAGACCCGGGTCATTTCACTGAGTCCCTGAGGATGGCTGGATGAACTCTACCAACTGCCGCAGAGCCTAAAACTCCTTGTGGAGGATTTCCAGCAGGGCCAGGTGGTGTCAAAGCTGGACACCACCTGGTGTCCAGCTTTATTTATGGACTCCAAAATGTCCACCACGGTGCTGGTTTGTGGAGAGACCACATCTGAGGAGACTTCGGGGCAGCTTTGCTTAGTGGATGGAGTTCCTTTACTGGTAGAGTGAAACTGGACAGGATGCTGACTCACTCCACCACAGATATAAATCTGTAAACTGTCCAACTGTTCTCTTCACCATGCTCCAGAGTGCTGAAGTTATTAAAAAATGCCTAGGAATTATTCTTTATTACCTTTAAAGCTGTCTAAAAGTAAGCTGGGGGAGAAAAGTAATCACTGAAATGTTTGCAGTCAGTGGCGCTTCGCCATGTTCAAAACTGCAGAGATTTGCATCGAGTTCTTGCATCACTACAGCATAGCGCCCTTCATTACCTGAAAAAGCACATTCCTCCCTCTGAGATATCACTGCCCCTACTCTCTGGTCTCAGAGGCATCCACCTCCACTATGAAGTGAGAGGGTAGGTTGGACCAGGATAGGGGCTGAGGAGAAAATCTTCTTGAGGTGAGTGAATTCAGCCTCAGCTTATGGGAACCATAGAAAAGGCACTTTAATAGAAGTTAGCTTGGTGAGAGGTGCTGCGATCTGGCTGAAACTGCAAACAGACCCTCTATAAAAATGGCCAAATCCAAGGAAGCTTTGGAGAAACTGGTTTTGGTCACTCTACAACTGGTTTTACCTTTTCAGTCTTCACTTGCCCTCAGTCCAGAATAAACCCCCAGTAAGTTACCCAGGGAGAGTGGAACTCACATGTCTCCACTTTGATGTGAAGGCGATTCTTCAACAGTTGCTGTAGCACATAGAACATGCACCCAATGCTCTTCAATCGTCTTGGAGAAAATCAAGATATATATATATATATATATATATATATATATATATATATATGATGTTCCTGGTGACTAATATCTTGTAACAATCTACAGTGTACAAGGTACAAGGTATCTAAACAATGAAAAAAAAATTAGACTAACCGACTAGTCTAAAACTAAGAAACACTCAGACATGCAGTTAAATTTTAGGCCTGTTTAATGGACAGTGTCAAACCTGCTGCTTAACTGTGTGGTATCATACACCATGCGTTATGAACACTGCACGTTATACGCCAAACAGAAAAACAATTTAAATTGATGTCTGTGTAGATTCTCAGTTATCCAGGTCATAGTAGTCTCTGGAGCTTGAAAAAGGCGACTGGACTTCTTTTTGTTTCTTGAAGACGTTTCACCTCTCATCCGGAAGCCTTTTGGTTGAGAACTGAAGAAGCCTTTCGGATGAGAGGTGAAACGTCTTCAAGAAACAAAAAGAAGTCCAGTCGCCTTTTTCAAGCTCCAGAGACAATTTAAATTGATGTTAAATATATGAAAACGCCTTACTGCAAACAATGTTCATGCATCATTAAAATATGAGAAAACATCCGAAAAATAAATTGTGACTGAAAAATGTGGAGCATTGTGTCACGCATTATGAACGATGCTCACTGTTCTATTTATCTCAATAAAAATTAAAATCTAAAATGATAATAAAACAAAACAATAAATAGAAACATGCATTTTCTTCCGCTTATCCGGGGCCCTCTCTCCCAGTGTCTTCCTTTAACCTACCACTGATTTAGACTTCAGCGCAAGTGGCCGATTTTGTTGCGGGTGTTTCTGCTTGTGCAGGTTTATTGCATGTGTTAATTACCTTTCGGTCATGTCCCAGGATTTTGCATGCAGTGTTGGCCGACAGAAACATAAAATGCTGGGACTTTTTTCCCTCCTGGATCCTGCTCTTTGCTGTGGCTAGTTTTTTTAAAGGTGTAACACATTTTTCCTTCTTTATATAAACTTAAGTGGTCGGAAATGAAGAAAACCACGATGTTTCTCGGGAAAGTTCGGGTTATGTCGTAAAACTTCAAAAATAACTAATGATATTAGACGTACTAAAAAATTAAATCCAAGATTGACAGATTTATTCAATTTTTCTATGATGATGTCAAGGCTGCAGCTCCATCTGGTGGCAGATGGCTGTGTAACACTTAGGACAAACATTTAATGGCACTGGGTATCGATTAAAATCTTAATAATTAGGCTAAGCGACTAGTACGTCTGATACCGACAAGTGACAATAGTGACGATTAGTTGTCTAGCTGACTACTCCTGCAACCTGGAAAAATCAGCAACATTACAAAAATTGCTGAAGTCAAATGAGTTACTCTTGCAACTATAAAAGCATCCTTTCTGCATGCCAGGACTGAGTTTTTCTTTCCTCCTTTATCATTTGAAATGAAGTTTACCTGAAGTTTCTAACAAACAGAAAGTAGCACACAGTGTTCAACTCAGGATTCAGCTTTATTGTTGCCAGTGTTACACAAAGCAGAAGAGCTTCAGCTTCACAAACATCAGCGTGTTAACAACTGAACTGGATTCTCGGTCAGGGTTGGAAGATGTGATGAGACCCCACTGAGTAGTACATTACAATTATTTTAAGAGAAAAAAAGTCACAAAAGGTAAAAGATTCAAAAGATTATAGGAAAGGTGCTTAGATAGTCAAATTCTGCAAGACAATGAAAAAGACTTTTTTGTTTTAAAACAAAAGTTTTTTGTTTTAAAACTCACACTGATCCCTGCCAACATTTTTATCTCTAACAGAAAGAAACTATCATCACTTTTATTTGTGCCTCACTTTGATATTCATGCACAGTAAATTTCATATGTGCTATATTTTAGGTTTGTCACATTAATAGCTGTGAGTAAGAGCAGGTGAGAAAAATAACAGTAAATGCTTTACTAAATAAGAGAAACTGAAATAAAAAAAAACATCACCATATTTTTACCATTATGTCAAGAAATTAACTGATCTACAGGAATATTTTAAAAAGAAAATGATTCTAGTGTACTAATACCCAATGTCCCCTTAATTAAAAGTATTTATAATGATGGAAGATAAGTATTTAAGTATTGGAGCAAATTTAAGATCCCATTTATTCCCTTAGTAACCCATCATAATGAGATTATACCATATATTCTATAGAAGCCTTTAATGGTGAGTTGATGTCATAAATATCATGTAGCTATGATAAAGACTACAAAGGGGAAAAAAGTTCACTAGCACTCATTAACAATGAATAAATGCACCATTGTGACTGACTCTGCTGCTCTTAATAAACTGGATTCAGGGCAGCATAGTTGGATTTGTGATAGATGTAGAAGCCTGGGTAAACAGGCTCTCTGAATGTGGTGCGGAAGGTGTAAAGGTGACTCAGTGTGTTCTGGGAGACGTTGTAGAAAGACAGAGTACCAGCAGGCCAATCAAGAAACACTCCAACTCTGCTGCAGCTGGTACTGGGAAGAGGTCTGGTCCATACTTCACCATTATGCCAAGCAGTGAACCTACCCGTCACACCAAAATACCAGGATTTGAGATTAGAACCGAGCCCCGAGTCTGTATTTCCCCCCTTCCTCGCAATACTTTGGTTTGTAACACCTACACCAACGTCATTATTATTGCCCTCACTCAACTCTACTTCCCAGTAATGGCGCTTTTTCAGCCCCTCCCTGCACAGAACCTGAGGCCTTTGGTCAAACCTCTCAGGGAGGTCAGGATAATTCTGCAAGCCTCCATGTGTTGCCTTCTTGTTCTCCTCAGACAGAATCAGGTAGTTGTTTGCAGTGTTTGGGTCCAGGGTGAGATCACAGGTGTCTGAACAAGAAAGAAAGAGACTGAGTTTCTTACAAGTCCTTGTTGTCTGTGCCACTTTACAACAGCAGACTCACAACAATTTCACCATGCACATTAAATCTTCATTAATTATAAACATTAATTATAACCAGAATGTTAAATAGGAGTAGAAATTATAAGGAAACAAGTGGACAAAAATGGACTTACACCAGGTGAGATCTCTTCTGTCTGTAACGCCTTCCACACCTGGAACAGCAGGCTTTGAAAAGTTGTCAGTAATTTGACGGCCCTTCCTGTAGTGGTAGATGGTTGCTCCTTTGTATTTCTCATTTCTTTGTGACGCTACAATGAAACTAAATTGTCTGCTGTGCTTCAGACCTTTGGCAATTGTGCAGAAATCTTCTGCTTTCTCTCTCATTTCAGCAAACACTTCATCTGAGAAGAACCAGTGGTCTCTTGTTGGTGGACTGAAACTGATATCTTGTGGTTTATGACAATGGAGGTAGTTCTCCATCTGGTCCAGGTAGGGGTCGTCAGTTTCCAAGGAGGTGAAAACAAAGCACAGAGTATCCTCTACACCTCGAGCAAGAACCTCTCTGTCAAATTCTGCCTCATCTTTGGCGATCTTTATTCCCTCCATTGTTTCCACACAGGGTCTGATGACATTGATTTCTCTCTCTGTATTATCTAACCATTTGTCTAAGTTCTCCATACTGAATGGTGACTTCTCCTGATCGTCAAAGAGTTTTTCCAGTGAACTCTCGTCTTCTTTACCCTCACGGATGGCAGGAACTTTCTCCTCCAGGGCCTGTTGGAGCATTTTTGCATTATCTTCACAGAGATGTTTGAAACGGCGCAAATTTTCTCTAATCTGCGGAAAACTCTGAACGACTTTTTCATCCAGAGAATCATTGCATCTCAATCCCATTTCTTTTATATTTTCTAGAGCCTTCTCAGCTTTCCTCAGTAACCCAACACAAATCTCTCCCTTCAGATCATCAGCAGTTGGGTCCAGATTCTTCAGTGGTGTCAGCCACACTTTGACAGGAACTACCTGCTCCACATTTTCTCTAATGAGCTTTGGAAGCTGTGAGTAGGTCTTCACCGCGTCTTCAAATGTTGCAGGGTTGCTGTCAAGAATGAAGTCTCCGTAGAATTTGCAGGAGAATTTCTCAGTCACATCTTTTTCTTCTTTACTCAGCTTGACATCAACTTTTGCCTCAAAATCAAATGTTGGAATCTTCTTTATCGCAGCATACATACCAGCCTCGATGTTCTGAACGCTGCTGTTGTTCAGCTTCTCACTGTCAAACACAAAGAAAGCATTCGCCCCGTAAAGGATGCCCGTGACTACATGTGTTGCTTGGCTTTTCTTAATGACGTCTTGCATTTGCATGTTCTTTGCTTCAAGATGGGTCATTGTCAGTCGTTCAAATGCAGTTGTAGCTTTGAACTGAAGCGTCACTCTGCTCTGGTTCTTGAATTTCTTGTTGTCATTCAGATAGCTGGCAGATCCTCCAACTTCAACCAATCCACCCAGAAAACTGGCTTTGAGAGAAGCACTGACATCCAGCAGAGAAGCCTTGGATGTGATGGAATCTGATGCAGTAATTTCATATGCACTGCTGGTCTGACTCTGCCTACTGCTGGTTTTTTTTATCGTTTCTTTGTCCCACAGTGTGAAATCTGCAGAAAAGATAGAAATTACAATGTGCAAGAAGAAAAAGTGAAAAAGTTTTATAAATGTATTCATCAGATTTTTGCCCTTTTGGGACAACAATAATAAAACTGCACTCAGAGTTTTTATCTGATTTATTTTTCAGTTCAGATAAATGAATTATTGTAGGTGATTTTAACCTTCATGTAGAAGCTTAGACCAACAGTCTCAATGTTTCATTTCATTCATCATTAGACTCAGTCGGCTTCTCTCAAGATGTAAATGAGCCCACTCATCGTTTCAGTCACACTCTGATCTAACATTTGGCATAGAAAGTGAACATTTTGCAGTTTTTCCTAAAAAAACCCAACTTTTTGTCTGATCATATTTTGATGGGCGCAGGAAGTCATTAATTTGTTACATACGTTTTTTTTTTTTTTTTTTAAAGTACATCCTTATAAGAGAAAAACACTACTGAACAGAATTAAGTACAAGGCTTTGAAAAGCCAAAATATAATATCCCCATATGAGCTGTTGTTACAAATAAATATGGGATCATCTGCAGAGGAATGGTTTATTTGAAAACTGAAAACTACCCACACTGTTTTGTTTTTATAACCCTGCATTTTTTAGAGTGCATAATATGTGAAAACTGGATTTTCATATAATTATCAGCAGCAGTGAACAATGTAAGCAAGTGATCCACACCTTAAAATTTCCACTACTGACTCAGACTTCAGTTTTTTGTGATCAAAGATTATTTGTTTAAATCCTGCTCAGACGTATACACTGACTATATTCTGAGACACAACAGGAAATAAAGGAGGGCTCACCTGTGTTCAGTTTATCACTCCTTGCATTGTACAGCATCCCCAAAGCAAAGGTTCGACCGAGGGCGGCAACCTCCATCTGATCTGAGGCCATTTCTCTAACCTGAGAGAAAACATCCAACATGTCAAACCAACATAAAGCAGCTTTTAATCCAAACTATTAAACCAAGGTATATCACTGTTTCACATCTGCCACAGCAATTTTTAAAGCGTCCACCATTTTCTTCAAACTCTAAACCTAATTATAAATGATAGAACCCGTGCTGCAATTCTGTTTAACCTTTGTCTCCTGTGGTTAGATTTAGGTCTGAATCACTGTATGAAATGTGCTTTAGTGAGTGGGAATCTGCAGAAAGGTTAAATGAGATCCACAGATTGTCAGAAGCAGGAGAAAACTGTTTAAGGTTTTGCTCAAAAAAGTGACTGATTCAATAAATTCAGCTTAGCATACTGAGAATTTGATTCAGAGAATAAGAGTAATGCAATGTAAATAAAGAAATATTCCAACTAAAACTCAATTCTGTTCTTTATAAGAGACAAAATGATTTATATTAAAGTCCCTTTGCTCTGATGTGTGATTACCTGGTGAAGGTGTGAAGTTCTGAGTTGTAGGAAGGTCTTCTTAACTTGCAGCTGCAGCTTCCAGTCCACAGACACACAGGTTATTTTATAGCCTGATGGATAACTCCGCCCCCTGACAGACACACCTGGAACGCCTCATTCATGATAAGAGCGGTATTCCAGAGAAAAGTGGGAAAACATTCCCAGCAAGGAAACAAAAACTTCTCAGTTACTAAAGAAACAGATAATCAGCAACAACTGATAACCAATAGTTATTGAATTGTACATCAATACGTCTCCTGATTCAAGAGGTTATAGTAGAAAATATGTATACTGAGGTCAAAACTGATGTAGTGAAAAAAATTAGTTCATAATGATACATAAATCAGTCTCCACTTTGTTCCTGATTAAGTCTGATCAAAAAGTAAAGATTACTGATAACTCCAACATTAATAACTCTTTTTGTGTGTTTCCTCAGGCATCAGTGTAAGTATTTGATTGCCTGAGGATTGTTTTGTGTCCCTGTAAGTAATGTAAGCACCATCATCTGTAATTACGCGTTGGTTATTGATTATTTACATGTGTGGAAACTTAAATCAGTTTAATAAGGTGAGTATTTACAAATGCCTGAGTGTCTGCTAACAGTATAGTTAAAGAATAAACGGCTTTTAGAGAAACAATAAACTGACAATAAACTCACATTTTCTACACTTAAGCTTCACTACTCCCACATTTACAGACCTGTCATTATGTTGATGACCAATGTAATATTACAGTAGAAATGCTCCTTCAGATTTTTGCTGATTCAGAAACTAGTTTTTTCTCTTCCTCTCAGGGTCCAAGAAAAGACAATTTTAGATGTAAATGTAAATATTAAAACTAACATTGAACTGAGCCATTCTGAGCTCAGCAGGTAAAAAGCTTCTTTCCAGCACAGCATCACAGCTCAGGCCACGTTTTACTTAAGACTTTCCTAAAAGTTTCCCTGAACCAAAATCTTTGGCTGAAGTAAACCAACACGTGAGCGCAGCACTGTCACATCACAGAAGTGTTAACGAGGTGATCTTTGACCTTCATATGCTGCATGCTGTACTCTCCTTTATGTGGGAGCATTTGTTCATTATGAAAGGAGCGTGTTGTATTTATGCTCGTGCGTTTTTAATCATTATACTGCAAAGATGTTTCAGTAGTGAAATAAAAATGACTGAAAACTTTTGACACTTAAAATTTGAAACATTATCCTGCTGGCAATGCAGTTAGAGGCACTTTATTGTACTTTATGACCTTACAGACAGTAAATGGAAACATGTGATGTGAACATGTTATTGGTTCATTCAAATAAAACTTGAAACGGCACTTTATCACCATTATTAAAATTTATTTCCCATTTTTTTTTTTTTTTGCATACATGTCTATAAGCCTTTCATCAGGAATTTGCTGATTCCAGGAGCTTCTGCACAGAAACGTCTCCATACATGGAAACAGTAGAAGGTAGCATCATCTTCCTGCTCAGCCTTTCATCATTTACTGCTTCTGTACAATAAACCCATCACTGATAAACATACTTTCAGCTGCTCTCTTGTCCCAACGGTTTGCCACAGCTGGATGTCCTTCCTGACGTAACCCCAAAGGGCATTCATGTCACTGGCTCAAATTCAGCACCTTTCAATATCTTTCTTTTGCCAAGCAAATGTGTAACCCACTCTGCAGGGCAATTTCCAATAAACCAAGTTCAAAAAAGGATTCTATGGCTGATGCGTGTTCCTGATGTCCTAAAAAGAAATGCCTTCCACTTGAACTACGCTTGAAGATGTATTTATTTATCACAAACTGGTGACAGTGAATTCCTTCCAGAGATCAGCATGAACGCTCCAATAAAAAGGAGAATACATTATCAAGGACTGATTCGTGTACACGGTCAGAAAACCGTGAGACTCCAAATATCTCACACAGCTTCATATGCTGGTGGTAGGCACCACAGTTCAATATTATTACCATAGGTTGTTAACCTTAACTAAACATAACTCAAAAGTTCAAATTATATATTTAAAATGATCACTTATGCAAATCATAAACATCTATTAATTAGTAATCAAAGATTAATTTAATATTAAACCTAAAATATGAAGTAGTAATCTATATTACCAGCCCCTAATTGTTCTAATAATGTATTGACTTAGAACAATTACTACTTTTCTATTAATTTTACAACACATAATATGAACCAGTAAACACATTTAGATACATTCAGTGTTTCATCACATGACAAAGATGCTATTTATAGGCACATTAAATTCCCAATACTTTTCAATCAGCTTTGCAAAGGATATTAAGTCCACTGGCTGTTCACTTCCATAAGAGGATAGTAGGAGAGGTAGTGCTTCAGAGACAAAATACCACAGATAAGAATTTATTGATCCCAGGGACGTTTGCTAACATTAGCTCAAAGGAATATCTATAAAAACAGAATAAGCAAGAAAGATTGAGTAAAACAGAATAAAAACAACTGTAGCAATGGAGATTATTATAACCAGATTTTGTGTTTAAAAAATGTAGACATTTAGGTATAAAATATTTAGCAGAAAACAGTCTATATAGATATGGAAATTGCATGTATATCATAGTGAAATATTGCACAGAGGTCAGTGGATGTAGCAGTAAATATAATCTCCCCATAGTTCCCTGTTTCATCGTCTGGTAATAACAGTGCCACTGCCTACAGGGATCAGTTAGATATTCCCTGAAATAAAAAACCCTTACAGTGAAAACACCACTAAACCTACAGACACTTGATCAAAGGGGGAAAAGTTAAGCTGGCTCACTTATTCAAAAACCATGATGTGATCTGTTGCTGCAGACTCCAAACTCCATAAAACTGATAACAGAGGGACTGAGGGATTGGGTCAATGTAGGTCACATGGAAGGATTTTTCACTCTGGTTTTCAAAGGGGAAATGCCAGAGCCCAGAGTTAAGCCACCAAAAACAGGTCTCAGCAAAGCACTGCAGACTGAGGAACACTCCACACTGGAGCAAACGAAGGGCCAAAATAAAGATGTGCTTTTTGTGACGGACATACCTTGAATCTCATGGTTTTGGATGCTGCCAAATTTTCACTCTTCTCGGGTTCTCCTCAAAGGTGAGCCATCTTGCAGAAGCACGGCATGAACATCCCACTCAAGTCCTGGAGTTAAATGCAACGAGAACGCCAAATCACTGAACCATCGCACTACCGAGCAGATGAGGTGAGAGAAGCTTTGCTGGAAGTCAGGGAGAATACTCATGACTCAGCAGCAGATGCTAATGTCCATTCTCTTGGAGAAGAAATCAGGTCATTTATTGTATGGTCTGGGATGACGTGTCATAAATTAACACCACGCCTTCCTCAGTTAGCCAACATGGAGCTTGATGTTGGAATGGTCCTCATCCAAAAAAACAAGGGCAATTTAATGAGTTACAGGAAGACTGCTTCAAATGATGCACTGTGAACGCTTTGAGGACCACAAGAAGACACTTTGCCTGTGAAGCAGCTGATGAGCCACAAGCTGATGCAACAGAGACCGCAAGTGTCCTTTTTAAAGGCTGTAGTAGGCTGTAGCATCCAGTCCTTGGAACAGCACTTTCAATCTCTGGGAGAAGTCGGAGACAAATCTGCAGGTTCAAGCAACATGAGCCACAGACATGGAAAGAGCAATGGATACTTCCTAAGCTGATATTGATGGAAGTGCACTGGCTGCAGAACTAGAGCATCTTACAGAATCCCCCAAAGAAAGAAATTACAAAATTTGAGCATCTGGAAAATTAGATTTGTGAGTTATATCCAAACCTGCACTCTTCCTGTGACTGTAGCTTCTTCAGAGTACAGATTTTATACGGTGCAAGAAAACCTGAGTGGGCTGTGAGCTCTCATACCATCATGGTCACTGGGTCTTGGATGCAGGGTTTTGAGTTTGTGGGATATGTAAACGGTTCTCTAGCTCCGTACTTTTGCCTTGTTGGTATCTGGCTTTGTTTCTTTGTGCTCATGAGTTTAGTGCCTTAATTCTGGCTAAGCTGTTGTTGATTACAGGATAGTTTGTTCCCTCGGTCTCTGTGAAGTTCATGTGTGAGTCTGTCAACTATTACTACTTGTTTTACTGTGGTGGTCTTCTGTTTCTTGAGTTTTGTATCTAGTTCAACTTCCTTTGTCTCGTCCTCTGTGATTTCTTGCAGCTGTGCTCCCACCCGTCTCCTCTCCCCTCCTTACCTTATGTGTATATATTGCCTCAGTCTCTCCTTCTCCTCTTTTGTTGTGCGCGCTCTCAGGCTGTGTGTTCTGTCTGTTCTGTGTTGTTTCATTGTGAATCCCTGGCTCCATCTCTGGATTATTTCATATCAGGCGACTCTTCAGCATTAAAGCAGCTTTAAACTTATGTCTGTCTCACGCATCCTGGATTTTAGGTCCGCACTCTGTACGAGACAAAGCTTCTGAATGTGTACGGTTCATTTTGGGATATTTCCTGAAACTTTGTCACACGTCTGCAGACCACAGTTTAGGTACCCAAAAAAGTTTCATCTTCATCTTCTTGAATCCTGTTATATTATTTTAAGTTCCTCCATTTATTGTATGACATAATTTAAGTTTCTCTGTTTATCATTTGCATTTTTTATGTAAGAAAATAGCATTTCACCCTGTGTTTAATTCTTTGTGACTTTTTTAAAAGCTATTAAAATAGTCAATTTGTTTTGTAAATACATCGTCTGCTGGTTTATTATTTTTCAGAACAGTAATAAGCCATGATATGGTTGTGTTAGATGTGCAGCCCATAAAAAGTTGGTATTGGCTTCTCCTGTAAAACTCTGCCACCTAGTGGTGAAATCTTTGGCTAAATTTACAGTCGGTGCCTTTAATAACACATTCGTGCAAAATACACAGTCTGAGATAAGAATCACAGACTTCTTAATCTGTTTTATTTTTTTGAGCTACTTTTTTTTTTAAGTAAAATCAACTTATTCAAGTTCCTGAACCAAAAATGAATGAATATACTTCAGGCGTCCAGAACCAAGAGTTTGAGTACTCTTTTCCCTTCTTTTATGACTACAATTGGTTCTACTGTTGTAAGAATTTGTATTAATTTCAGAGTGTTATAAATCTAACCTGGTTACATGAACATGTTTTGGGTGTAACAACCAGGCTGTTACTGATGAACTGCTTCAACATGCAAATAAAGAGCCTCCAGTTTAATCCAGTGGTCTGAGAAATATGAATGAAAGTCACTGTAAACCACCATGTTAATCTTAAAAATGTCATTTCAATCAGCTGGGTCAACTCCATCATCACAGACTCAATCAAGTTTGATATCCAAGCAGTCGTAATTTAGCAGCTCAAACTTTGATTCGATGAAACTGAATCTAATTTTATGTCTGATGTTAAATCGAATGAGCTGACAGGACAGAATGTGGAGAAACGGCTCAGACAGTTTACTGATGGATGCTGATGTTAGGGACCCAGTTTGAGTCAAGCACAGCAGCCATCCTGCTGCAACGGCCCAAAGTCCAGAGCTCAGCCTGACTGGATCCTGCGGTGGGACCCTCAGAGCAGCAAATACTGCAGACCTCAATGAGCTAAACCCACGAAGAAAAGTGGGCCAAAACCCCTCCACGGTGAT
Organism: Archocentrus centrarchus; assembly: GCF_007364275.1. Taxonomy (NCBI): domain Eukaryota; kingdom Metazoa; phylum Chordata; class Actinopteri; order Cichliformes; family Cichlidae; genus Archocentrus; species Archocentrus centrarchus. The sequence goes on from NC_044364.1 coordinate 22,383,670, forward strand.
GTGACAGACTGATAAAATCACATGGGAAACAGCACTGCAACTTATTACTGCTGAAGGAGGTTTTACAGCTGCTGCATCAGGGGGTGGACTCAGTGCTGCACACACTGCTTCTGCATTTTGTTAAATAAATGTTAAAAGATTAAATAAAAATGTGAATTATTTCATGTGTTGCTTTTCATCTCAGGCTGTGTTTATATAATTTTACAACCTGTTAAAGACCAGATGATTTTTATATATGCGATACATAAAACCTTAAAAGTGACAGAGATGATGTTTTTAAAAATATATAAAATAAACTCCTGTGTGGATGCCTGTTTTGATTATCTGCATTTAAAGATAAGTTGAAGTGCAAATGTGAAACTACAGTAAAGGAGACCTCTGAGAAAATCAGAGAAATAAAAATCAACGTGGAAGAGTTTACAGCACTTCCTGTCCTCTGCTGCCCCCTGGAGTCCAGGTCGAAACAGGTAAAGTCTAAAATCATGAAGCCTGAGCAGCCGTTATTCTCAGGAAAAGAAAAGCTGTGAATTAAATTCATATTTAAAATAATCGACTGACAGGAAACATCTGGCTAAAATAAACCTGTGAGAAAAAGCTCATTACATGTCTGAACTAATTAAGAGTCATTTTATTTAAACTTTTCACAGCAACGATCATCTCAGTGCGCTGTATATAATACAAGTCAAAACACTACAATATGTAAGAATACACAGAAACGTAAACATGTACTGCATGTATTCAGCAAGATGTTCTCTTTTATTATATTCAATATTTTAATTTACTATATTTATATAGTTGTCCTGACAGGTACAGGTTGACACATACAGTGCAAGTCAGTTTAAATGTGTACCTGTATATGTGTACGTGTACTGTAGACACACACAGGTAAGAATGATCTGTTGTTTTTTCCCCTCCTGCCTTTAAACATTAAAATGTTTGAACTCAAAGAAAAAAACTGAAGATATCAGCTGTTCACAGAGGATTCAGACCAGTCAGTGTTGTGTTGCTGCAGCCTGATGTTACAGTCACTTAAACTCATTAAGCTACATTCAGTGCACCAGAATGACAAACTGAAAATGGAATTTTAGGACTTTCTGTGAATAAACTTAATAGAAAACCTGAAATATCACAGTTACATAAGTATTCAGGTCTTTTGCAAAAACGCTTGAAATTTAGCTCAGGTGCTCCCAGTTCTCCTGATTGTTGCTGAGATGTTTCTACAGCTTGACTGAATGGATAAATTGACTGGATGTGACTTAGAAAGACACACACCTCTGTATAAAAGGCCACAGCTGATACCAGAGCAAAGATGAAGCCATGAGGTCAAAGGAACTGCCCACAGAGCTCAGAGACGGGGTTGATGCAATGCACAGATCTGAGAAAGGCTACAAAAAATTTCTGCTGCTCTGAAGGTTTCCAGAAGCACAGCAGCCTTCATAACTGAGATGGAAGACGTTTAGCACAACCAGGATTCTTCCAAGAGCCGCTTGCCCAGACAAACTGAGCAAAACAAGCGAGAAGAGGCTTCATGAAAGCGACAACCAAGAACCTGATGGTCACTCTGAGCGCCAGAGATCCTGTGGAGATGTGACTCCTCTGATCTGGCCTTTATTGCAGAGTGGAGACAGAAGCCTCTCCTCAGTGGAAAACACTGCGAGAAAGGAGTTTGCACAAAAGCACCTGAAGGACTCTCAGACTGTGAGGAATAAGATCCTCTGGACTAATGTAAGACTGAACTATTTGGCCTCAGTTCTAAACATTATATCTGCAGGAAACCATCTCATCAGCTGCCCAGCACCAGCCCAATAGTGAAGCACGGTGGTGGCATCATCATGCTGTGGGGGACTGGGAGACTGGTCAGGGATGAAAACTGCTCCTCAGGTCTCAGGACCTCAGACTGGGGAGAAGGTTTCCCTCCCAACATGGCGGCACTAAGCACACAGCGAAGACAACACAGGAGTGGCTGTGGATGTCCTGGAGTGGCCCAGCCAGAGCCCAGGTTTGACCCCTGCTGAACATCTCCACAGAGACCTGAAAACGTCCGTCCACCGACAGTCCCCATCCAACCTGACTGATTTCCAAAGAATGGCAAAATTCCTTCAGTGAAGGGAGTACAAAGCTTTTTGCATTATAATCAGAAAGACTCGAGGATGTACTGACAAAGGTGCGTCCACTAAGCACACAAAGGCTCTGAATACTTATGGAAATGTGATATATTAGTTTTTGTTTTTATTAAATAAATTGACAAAAAAATCCTAAAATTCTTTTTTCAATTTGTTGTTTTGGTGTATTGAGTGTAGATTAATGAGGAAAAGACTGATTTAAACAATTGTAGCACTGAGTTGCTGCATAACACTGGAAAAACTGAAGGGCTCTGAATCCTTTCTGAACACACTGGAAATGTTATTACACACTTCTGATGTGATCTTTTATGGTTTTAGATGATTTGTGCTCAAACATAAAACATAAAAAAACGTAGTTCTCAATTCTTTACATTTGGCGGAAAGCCTGTGAGGTCATCCAGCATTTATGAATGTGTCTTCAGGCCTTTGAAACATTTTTATCACTCGAAGCTTCGACTCGTTTAGACTCGGTTCTGTTTTTATTTCTCACCCAGCAGAACATCGCGGCAGGAAAGCTTTCTGATCGTGCCCTAAAGGACTCGTCTGTCTGAAGTCAGACTTGGATTATCCAAACAATTTTCCATCATTTCCTCTGAGAAACACAGAGTCCACTTCCTGCCGCTCAGTTGTAGCTGTATCCGGGCAGAGGAAGTTTCTGACCCTCTTTGGCCTCGAAGAAGGTGTAGGACAGTGTGATGGTGTCCACTCGGGCCATCCGGGGGTCGCTGTCGAACTCTGGGTCGATGTAGAAGAAGACGGGCATGTCCACCTCCTCGTGAGGGTTCAGACGCTGCTCCTCGAAGCAGAAACACTGCAGACACGAGCAGAGAGACCGCGTTAAACACCTGAGAACAACCAGCTCAGAGAGCGTCGCCAACAACGACGCTGTTTTACTTCCTGAGATCGCTCGCTGTTTCTCTGCGTTAGCATGAAGCTGTTCTCACAGCAATTTGGCAGCCATCTGCAGACACCTCTGGTCACCGTTCTGGGTGGTGATTTTAATGCATTAATGAACTAAAATTAGGTTTAATGTCAAAGGTCACATGAATAAGATGTTTTTTTGCTCCAAAAATAAGGAGGGTAAATGTCTCCCAGCATCTCTGCTCCTACAGGAGTCTCTGAACACCGCGGCTGGTTGTGCCGGTGATCATGTGACTCACCTGGATCTTGTTAAAGTACTGCCCTGCATCAAAGGGTACCACATTGTAGGTGGAGATGCCGATGATGGGTTTATCTGTGGGGTTCTTGGCTCTGTAGAAGGCCAGCGCCGTCTCACCTGGAACCACCTGAGAACAGAGCGTGTGTGTGAGCAGGAGCAGGAGGAAGAGGAGGAGGAAGTGAGGATGAGGATGGAGGAGGAGGAGGTGGAGGAAATGAAGATGATGATGGAGGGTGAAGTCTTACAAAGATCTCCGTCTGCTGCGGTCTGAAGTTCCACTGCATGCTGGCGTGCGTGTCGGCGTTGAACGTCACCTTGATGACGCGCTCCTTCACCGGCGTCATCGTTGCCACCTGCTCTGTGTCGTGCCCGGCCACCGCCGTGCCCCCGAGCCCTGTCGCCTGGAAAGACAAACCGAGTGGTCACACAAGCTCACAGCAGAGTGTGTGTGTGTGTGTGTGTGTGTGTGTGTGTGTGTGTGTGTGTGTTCACCTGGCAGTAGAGTCGATACAGCGGCACTGTGGCGTACGCCAGGCCGATCATTCCCACACCGGCAGCAGCGATGTACGTCAGCACCGTCTTGTTCCTGCTCCTCCACTCCTCCTCCTGGTTCTGGCTCCTCCTGCTCCGCCCCCGAGCGTGGAGGCGGTGAGGACGTCGCCGCTGCAGGAATTTCTCAGCCTGAAAGCGGAGCCCCTGAGGAGCGCCGCAGTGAAGCATCCGGACACATCCTGTGAATAATCCGGAAGCCTGAGCATGGCAGAGAGGCGGCCGCAGCAGGAGAGGCAGCAACATATCTGCAGTCAGTCACACCTGAGGCTCACCTGGATGGACAAACAGCATCAGGTTTTAGTCTGAGACGAACAGGAAGACATGCTTGCTACATTTTTAGAGCAGCAGGTGCTGAAACTGGGCTGAAAAACTCAGTGAACCAAAATCCACTCAAAAAATAATTTTATATCACCAAACGTTTGTCACCTGTTCAGTTACTGAATACATTTTAATGTTGGTAAAGATGACTCTTTAATCCATCATACAACACAGTCTGTAAACTGATTTTATACTGACACAAACTGAACTTATATTTTAGTTAAACAGCTTTTCCACTTTGTTAAAGCCCCTCTTTAATTCGGTGGTGTGACTGTTAGTGTGTAAATGGAAGAAGCACACTGACATAAACTGACTTAAACCAGCTAAACTCCAATTGAAAAAGTTCCACTTTTAAGACACTTGGCTTAGTAACAAACGTTCCTTTCATATTACATTTTTACTAAGTACAGATCCTGTGAGGGTTAAAGCTGTTCTTCAGTTCAGCATGTCTCACTTTATAAGCAGAAACTCTTTAAATGTATCTGAGGCGAAAGAACCACGAGCCTCTCATCCTGCCGATCATCGCAGCAAAAACCAGCTCTAAACCCCGGATATTCTGCTTTATTCAGCTTCTCACATTTATCACTCAGAGGCCGATTTTTCCCCCGGACTCTGATCATGATTATAACACGTTCACTGTTGTGAGTCCGCCTGTTAAAACAGCACAGGCCGAATTTAAGGACCTTCAGTTACACGTTTGCAGCTGATTTATGCACAAAGAGCAGAAACGTCATCAGGACAAACTGAGAAGAATCCACGACCTGACACACTCACAGCTGATAAACACACCTGACTGACACTGACACACACACACACACACACACATAGCCGATAAACACACCTGACCTGCACGGGGCTCACCTGGACACGCTCAGCTGTTTTACCTGCTACCTTGAACTACAAATATGGAATAAGTGGAGAAACTCGGGTTCTGTTACCTGTGCAGCTTCTGTGTCACTCACCTCACCTTAGTTACCGAACATGTTCCCGGAAACATTTCGGTGTAACACACAATATGGTCCTCCCCTCCCCGTAGCAGCAAGCAGAAGGGTTCCGCCGACAGAGTTCCGCAAGGTGACGGATCACGAGTCAGGAATGATTGCATCCATCCATCCATTCACTTCCGCTTATCCGCTTCAGGGTCGCGGGGGGACTGGAGCCTGTCCCAGCTGTCATAGGGCGAGGGGCAGAGTACACCCTGTACAGGTCAGAGAGACAGACAACCAATCACACTCACATTCACACCTGTGGGCAATTTAGAATCACCAATTAACCTAACCCCAGTAACTGCATGTCATTGGACTGTAGGAGAAAACCCACGCAAACACAGGGAGAACATGCAAACTCCACACAGAAAGGCCCAGGCCAAGGAGGATTACCTGAGAAATATAAATAACAAACATCATAAAATACCAAAATAACCGGAGTACAGTATTTTGAGTAAGTAATTAATCCATTTACAGCTAAATAAAATGAATCTTACAGCATTGCTGACAAAAAAAAATCAAACATATAATAAATATATTTAAAAAATGTAAAAGAACAAAAGAGAAAAACAAACAAATGAAAACAAGATTTAAAATAAAAAATATGTGATTTAAAAGAAAGCAGCTAAAATATACAAATTAAGTTCAATTTAGCTTCATGGTAATGAGATCTTCTTCCTCTTCCAGCTGCTGCCTTTAGGGGGAGCCACAGCAGATCATCTGCCTCCCTCTCTCCCTCTATTGGACTCATTTCTGACTCTGTCCTTCCTCCCAGTAAAATCTCCAGCTCAGCCTCCTGTCTTTGTATAAGAGCCACCGTCTCCAAACCGTCATAGCAGGTCTCAGTGCCATCCTGGAGACCTTCCCTTTCGAATCACCCATGACACTCATCTCCACCCACTCCACCCTGCCTGCACTCTCTTCTTCACATTTCTCTGGGTGGCTGAATATTGTAATATTTTGGATGGCTGTAATATTTGGTTCCCCCTGCGTAACTTTGGCAAATAAAGAGCAAATGTTTTCAGATTCTCAAGGATAGTTGTGTGTGATGGTAAGATTGAACAACCAAAATCTCAAGATGATTTGTTAATCCCTGTTCTGTAGAGTAACAAAACATTACATGGTGTGAGCTTAAGGCCAAAATATTGTGTTCCTCTTTGATGTTTCTAGAAGCATTTTTTTTCTCAACTGAAAAAAGGGAGGAACAATGTTCTCATACTTCACAGATTGATAGAGGAATATTTTTTTTTTTTTTTTTTTAAAAGCCTGTCATGTCTGGCACTGTTTGCAAGCAGAATTGTGATCTGAATGCATTGTTGTGCCAAACATATTTATTCTTCCAAGATAAGCTCTATAGAGTCTGTATAAGCTTTTCTTGTTAATGTTAATGTTAATGTTAATGTTAATGTTTGTGTTTTTGTTTTGTTTTGTTTTATTTATTTATTTATTTATTTGTGTACATATACATTTAATTCCAGTTGACAGGCTGAGCATAAAAAAAAAAGGAGAGAGAAAGGGGAGAAAACAGAAAAAGAGGACAGAGCACCACTAAACTAACCAAAACAATTCAAATGCTGCAACTGCAAAAAAAAAAAAGAAAGAAAAAAGACAACATACCAAATCAGAACAAGCAACACCTGGAAAAATAACTATGTGGAAAAGGCACAACAAAATGAAGCATGATTGTATAAGAACAACAATTTTGTTATGCTGTGATTGTGTTAGTGTCTGTGCACTTACCAACGAGGGCAGAAAGCCGCCGCTCCTCCCACAAGGAGTCAGAGGCAGGCAGAGAGGGACCCAGGAAATCCGAGCCATCCGCAGCCCATCAAGAGCCACGAAAACCCGCGGCCGCACATTCTGGCGACAACCGCATACCCACCCCAGCAGAGGGGAGAGGGAGGTCCCAGATGGAGCCCCCCCAGTCGAGGGGCAAGGGCCCCAGGGAATTCGAGGCATCAGGAAACCGGCCCCCCCAGAGGCCAGCCCCCCGTGCAGGCCGGCAGCAGGGCCCCAGGGCCCAGGTGCCCAAGAACCGCCCGACATACCGCAGAGCCCGCCCCCACACCGGAGAAGCCCAAGCCGCCCCGGCCCACTGCCCCCAGGAGAGCAGGTCGACACCCACGCCAGAACATCCAGCCCGGCCCAGGAACCCCAAGGCACCCACACCCCAGGGAAGCGGGGGACGCAGGAGCGACCACTGAGAAGCAGCCGGGAGGCAAGGCACAAGAAGGCCCAGATTCAGGTCCAGCCATGCACACACCCACCCACATATGCTCACGTGCACACACACCTACACACATATGTTCATGCTCACACACACCCACCCACATATGCTCATGCGCACACACACACATACACACACACACACACACACACACACACACACACACACACACACAACCCTACCCACACGCATTCACCCACCCAAATACACCCACGAGAACTGTGAAAAATGCACAAAGATACACATTCATCCACATCTATCCACCCTCTGAGGCCAGGGCAAGTAGACACCCCACCCGGGCCAACAGTGACCCCACGATGCTGCCAGCCCAGCACCCGAAGCACCACCCGACTCCCACCCCGGGCGAGGTGCAGGAAATCCGGGTGTGTGATGGCCCACCCCACCCCCCACCCAAATTGAGGGGACAGCTGTGCCTCAAGCATCCATCGGTGCTTGACCACACCACCCCCTCAAAGCCCTTAATGTCTAAAGTGCCATTAAATTGGGGGGCTGACGGTAGACTTGACCAGAGTGGGGCCATCTCAGTAGCCCCCTCTCATCATCCCCATGCCTGCCCCACAAGGTCCTATGTGTATCAGAGTGTATTGTCGCTTGTAATGTCTGTAATGCAATTAAAATGGAGAGGCAAGTGTGGCACCGCACGTGGCCTATGAGAGCCAGCTGTCCGCTGGCTCAGTAGGCACCCCGATACCCCACACCCCAGCACAGGGCAGGCGCAGGTGGACCCGGGGCCCCGGTGACAGCACCATGGAGCACCGCAGCGCCCGAGATCGGCACCACAGCCCCCGCCACAGAGGGCAGCATGCTCTACTAAAGATACTCATTCACTCAACTAGGGACACAAACAAGAGACAAGACAAACTGGCCTGAATTGGGAAAACAGTGCCCCGTCCACCCCCACCACCCCCACCACCCCACGATGCAGGCACCCCAGAGCCCCAGAAGCGCAGACTGAACATCCCGACGCAGGCCGGGCCAACCCACCCCACCTGGGGGCGTGCCGGGACAGCAGAGACCCCCCCAGCACCAGGGGGAACCCACCGGCAGCCGGCGCGATCCCAGGGCCCCAGGCCCCAGACCCCACGCCCCGAGCCCCACAGAGAAGACCGGCCAATCCGGCCAAGGCCAGCAGCCATCACCCCAAGCACCCCGGCCACACCCCAAGACCGTAAGGCAGCACCCACCCAAGCCCCCCACCACCATCAACCAGGACAAGCACACGGACGCCACAAGAAGGCAGCCGCAGGATTCCAGTCCCAGGTGCTATCGGACACACACGGGCCCTGGGAGTCCGCCCCAGACCGCCCACAAAGCACACCAGGAGCAGAGCCCTCAGCCAGCCACCCCCGCTAAGTAATGGAGCTGATCAGTGGGAACCAGAGAGAGTCAAATTCATCCAATTGGTTTTTAGCAGAAGCAGACATTCTCTCTAAGCTAACATGATCTAATAGTAGATTTCTGTATTGAGTAATACACAGTTTATTTTTTGATTTCCAATTCATGACGATAGTTTTCTTAGCGATGCACAAGGCGGTAAGAACTATGTGTGATATATATGACTCCATCACTAATTCACTGACGTCACCTAAATACACAGTCTGGGGGAAGTTGGAACACGACAGCTAAACCATGTAGATAGATCTTCGCATATCCTCTGCCAGAACTTCTGAACAGGAATACAAGACCACAGAGCATGCATATAGTTCTCCTCTGAATTGCTTGTGCAGTGGGTGCATATGTTTGAGTGTGTAAGGCCCATTTGGAACATCCTTTGTCCAGTATAGTGCGTTCTATGGAGAATTTTATATTGTATAAGTTGTAATTGGGGATTTTTAGTCATTTTGAAGATATTTAAGCATATTTCTGTCCAGAAGTTTTGGTCCGGGCTGATAGAAAGATCACATTCCCATTTTGTAATCGGGAGGGAAACTGAATCATCAGTTTTTAATAATAATTTATATAATTTTGATAACAATTTGGGGGTACAGAGGTTTAGAAGTTCAGATACCCATGTAGGTATTTCTAAATTCAGTTGATTGAGATTAAATCTTCCCTGCAGGATAGATTTCAGTTGTTGATATTCGAGAAATCTACTGTTGCCAATTCCATATTTTAATATAAGTTCATGGAATGTCATAAGGTTTCCATCTTGGATAATATGTTCTAACTTATTTATCCCCTTATCACGCCATAATGGATAGAGGAATATTTAAATTTAATATTTTACATATGCTGGAGCTGATTATTTTAGACAAAACACAACAACAGACATTAACTACCAAAGGTTAGCAACTAGAAATATCTCTCATCCAGTAATGTCATATTTTACATTAGAAAGAGATTTACCAGACTTTCAGGAACTTTTCAGGAAGTCTAATTTTTTGTGTCCTGGTATCAGCTAGCTTCCACATATCAGCAATAAAGAATGATAAAAACACGCGATGTGTTGGAAAACAGTGTTTGGTGGCTGATTGATATCTGTCAGGCTAAAGTGAGCATGACAAAAGTTATTTATTTATTTTTGACTGGAGCAGAGTTTTTACCAACGCGATTCATAAAGGGACATAAGTATGGGTGGAGTTTCTGAGTGAAGCAGCAGCCAGTAAAGGAGTAGATCAGAGCTGCAGCATCTACATCATAGAAGGAGACCAGACCCTCCTCATAATCCACAAACACCCCCACCTTCTCAGGACCAGACTGAAGACAGAGAGGGAGTGGAGATCCAATAAGAGCTCCGTACTCATTTCCATTTCTCAGCCACACAGTCCAGAAACCATTCTGAGGTCTCAGTGTGATTTGTCCCTTCCTCTTGATGGACTCTGTGGCCACCCCAAAATCCCAGTCAGTCTTTCCTTTAACCTGAACCTCAAAGTAAAATCTGCCTGAAGAGCAACTCTGCTTTGCTAAAACCGTAACACAGTCAGAAAATCTGTTTGGTGGCTAATTGATATCTGTCAGGCTAAAGTGAACATGACAAAAGTTATGTATTTATTTTAGAGTTTTTTCTTTTTGTCTTTATTTTTACCAGGAGCTGTAGATTAATGTGAAATTTACAACCTTGACATGATTTTGTGGAGTCGTTTTACCGAGAAATCGATCAGAAGCGCCGCGAAGACTGTTGGATCCGCCTCTCTGGCTGCAGGGCGCGCTCTTGACACAGGGGGAACAGATTTTTGCACATGAACGATGCTTTTCTGCCTCCTCCTGCAGCTGTTTGTCTGGTTTTGCTGTCTCTCCCTTTACAGGAGGAGGAATCAGCTGGTTTATACTCAGTTACTTTGTGGAGCAGGTGGGAGGAGTGAGGAGTGCTAAACACAAGACTGGCTGTATCAGCACACATGGATTAAACGAATGCGTGCCTGAAGTTATGTTAGAGAGACTGAGAGAGGCTGTAAATCCAGATTCAGAACAGCGCTCACACTGACAGCAAACAGCAAACACCGTTTTCAGGCTCAGTGACCTGTTGGTAGAATGGAATAGAATAGAATAGAATACCTTTATTGTCATTATACAGGATGTACAATGAGATTGGAGGACCACTCCTGTTCAGTGCCATGCAACAGAAAAGTCAAACTCTCTAAAATAAAAATATAATAATATAATATAATCTAAAAATATACAGAAAATAAAACACAATGTCTAAAATATACAAAAAATAAAATATATAAAAATATATACAGAAAATAAAATGTATTAAAAATACAGAAAATAAGAGAATGTATAAAAAATATACATTGGTGCAGATATACAGTCATAAGAAATATATACATTGTAAGAAAAGTAAAATAAGTGTATACATTAGTGAAGATGGTGAATATTGCACTTGGTGAATGAATACTGGATATTACACAATATAGGAGTGATAGATAATGTTCAGTATGAATAATATAATATTGCACAGAGATGTGGGTGTTGCACAGTTACAGTGGGTGAGTGTGTGAGTTCAGGGTGGTGATTGCTCTGGCGAAGAAACTGTTCTTGAGTCTGTTTGTTCTGGCTTTGATGAACCTGTAGCGCCTGCCAGAGGGCAGCAGGTCAAACAGGTCAAAGCCAGGGTGTGAGCTGTCCTTGATGATGTTTCTGGCTCTGCTGATGCAGCGGGAGGTGTAGATGTCCATCAGGGAGGGGAGAGGGCAGCCAACGATTCTTTGTGCTGTCTTGACTACCCTCTGAAGCCTGACCCTGTCTGCCTCAGTGCAGCTGCCGTACCATACTGTGATACAGTACGTCAGCAGGCTCTCAATGGATGAGCAGTAGAAGGTCAGCAGCAGGTTTGAGTCCAAGTTGTTCTTCCTGAGGACCCTCAGGAAGTGAAGTCACTGCTGAGCCTTCTTGATAACAGCCGTGATGTTATCTGACCAAGAGAGATCAGCAGAGATGAGGACACCAAGAAACCTGAAGGTGTGGACCCTCCCCACACGCTCGCCGTTGATGTAGAGGGGAGCTGGGTCAGTCCTGTGTTTCCTGAAGTCGATGATGATCTCTTTGGTTTTCCTGGTGTTCAGTGCAGGTTGTTCTCTGAACACCAGGCTGTCAACTTCAGGACCTCCTCTCTGTAGGCTGCCTCATCTCCCTTTGAGATGAGTCCGACCACTGTGGTGTCGTCAGCAAATTTGACAATAAGGTTGTTATTGTGGGCCGGACTGCAGTCATGGGTGTAGAGGCAGTACAGGAGGGGGCTCAGCACACAGCCCTGTGGGGAGCCAGTGCTCAGTGTGCGGGTGGAGGAGAGATGGGGGCCAAGTCTCACAGTCTGGGGCCGGTTGGTTAAGAAGGCCTTTATCCAGGAACATGTGAGAGGGGGGAGGCCCAGGGTGTGCAGTTTGGTGGTGAGAATACTTCGGATGATTGTGTTGAACGCTGAGCTGTAATCCACAAAGAGCATGCGAGCGTAGCTCTGCTGCTGCTCCAAGTGGCTCAACACAGAGTGGAGAGCTACAGCGATGGCGTCCTCTGTGGGTCTGTTTGCACGATATGCAAACTGATGGGTGTCGAAAGTGGGGGGGGGGGGGGGGGGGGGGGGGGGGTGGTCTTTGATGTGCTGGAGAACCAGCCTCTCAAAGCACTTCATGATTACCAGTGTGAGGGCCACAGGGCGGTAATCATTTAGGCTGGTAATGGAAGACCTTTTGGTCACGGGGATGATTGTGGCTGTTTTTAGGCAGGGGGGGTGACTGCTTGGGCCAGGCAGAAATTGAAAATCCTGGTGAGAATCAGGGTGAGCTGGTAGGCACCTGCTCTGATCACCTTGCCAGATACTCCGTCTGGTCCAGCAGCCTTCCGGGGGTTCACTGCCAAGAGCACGCGCTGTAACTCATGCTCCTGGACAGTGAGTGGGGTGGAACCTGGTGGGGTGGCAGGACCGAAGCAGATGGGTGGTCCTGAGATGGGTAGGTGAGGTAATAAACCAAATATGAAGCTTCTCAGAGGTCTGATCTTTGCGAAAAGGGTCAAATTTTAAAAGTAACTGAATTTGATTCATCTCCATATTCATAGCTGTAATCTGATGTTACAGATTGTTCTCTCTGTGTCAGGGGGATGGCTGTACATGTATAACCTGATCTCTGAGTGAGCAGCACTGCACACTACAGTGGATAACAGCTGGGAAACTGTGACATGCTGCTCATTTTTATTACAGATTTATATAGTGACTTGATTCATTATTGAAGGACCAGGTCAAAGTCAAAGCACTCATCAAACAAATGTGATAAACATATAAATATCCATTTAAACACTGATGTGTCCTTTTACTATAGTAAGAAACACTCCTGTCACATGATCAGCAGCCTGCCCAGCACAGATGTGCTGATGTGTTCTCATTTAGCAGCAGATTTCTCTGCATACAACACAGACACATTTCTGCCTCTGTTACACAAAGTGGAGCGCAGAGTTGTCTTTGTTTTAATAATTAAGTGTGTAATGGATGCTCTGCTGCTCATATTTAGTGCCCTGAATTGTTCTGCTGTCATCACTGATTTCCACCTGTCAGTCTCAGTTTCTGAAAGTCTTCAATAACAGAGTCATCATGACATCACTGACAGCACAATGAAGAAAAACAGGCAGGTGGAAAATAATGAACTTGCAAATATTTATTCTGTTCCATCAAATATAGTAATACATATTAGGATTTGACTATTGATTAGGAAAGTTAAAAACCAAACAACTTGAAGATTAAAATATGTGGAGGAGGGAGGTCAGTAAAACTAGTCCTTGAATATCTGACTTAAGATTAAATGTATAAAGATTTTACAAAAGTGTCTGAGACACAGAAAAGGGCTCAGCTGAGAGCTGAGGGACCATCAGCTGGAGAAGGAAAAATGGGTTTATGAATATTTACATAATTCTTTGAATATTATCCCATCTTATCAGGTTTCACTGAACAGATCAGAAATCCTCACAGACCCAAAGTAACCAAAGCTCTGTGTAGCCGACATCAGCTGAGCTCTGAATGCTCCGTATAACAACAACACGTTTCTGTATCCACTAACAGCATTTAACAAACTTTATTCTTTAATGAAGCTTTCTGACATTTATTCTGATGTTTTGTTTTCAGCTCGAGTCTCGATTAGTGGGAAAATTTCCTGATTCAACTTTTCTTCTTTTTGCATCAAATTCTATGAGAATCAGATTCTAGAGAAAACATGGAAACTGTAGAGTATTCACACTGAATATGTTCATTTGTTCCCTTCAATAAAAATCAATCAGTTCATCAAATCAAATCAGTCGCTGATTGACTCAGTTTGATTGACAGGACAGATGATCAGAGGAGCAGAGTTTTTACCACCCTGATTCAAAAAGGGACTGAAGTATGGGTGGAGTTTCTGAGTGAAGCAGCAGCCAGTAAAGGAGTAGATCAGAGCTGCAGCATCTACATCATAGAAGGAGACCAGACCCTCATCATAATCCACAAACACCCCCACCTTCTCAGGACCAGACTGAAGATAGAGGGGGAGTGGAGATCCAATAAGAGCTCTGTACCTGTTTCCATTTCTCAGCCACACAGTCCAGAAACCATTCTGAGGACTCAGTGTGATGTATCCCTTCCTGTTGATGGACTCTGTGGCCACCCCGAAATCCCAGGCAGTCTTTCCTTTAACCTGAACCTCAAAGTAAAATCTGCCTGAAGAGAAACTCTGCTTTGCTAAAACACAAACACAGTAAGAAAATCTCTCTGGGTTGTCTGGAAGATTCTTCCTCACATCACCATGATACACTTGTTTTCCATCATCAGACAGGATGAGTTTAGGATGTGCTGTATCAGGATCAAGAGTCACATCCACTGCATACTGCTGGACCCTCTTCAGCTCAGCCTCAAACAGCTTCTTCTTCATGTGTTTCCTGAGTGTCTCCTCCAGCTGAGCCACAGCTCTCACCACAGTCCCCTCATATGATGGTGGATGGACACTGCCCTCTGTCCAGTCCTTGGTGGGTGGAGCAGCTTTCAGGGACAGGAAGTTTTGGAGAAGGTGGAGGTGGAGGTGGTCTTCAGAGCGTGAGAGCTGCTCCACCTCAGAGCTTCTCCTCATCAGTTCAGAGATTTCCTGTTCCAGATCCTTGATGAAACCTTCAGCCTGTTTCTCTGTTGTTTCCTGTTTGTCTTCGATCTCCTTTATGAGCTCCTTCAGGCCTCTCTCAACAGACTCCATCAGAACAGTGAAGACCTGAACACCTTCTGCTTTCTCTCTGTCTGCAGCATCTTTGCTCATCTTCACTGACTCTCTGATCTCCTGAACCTTCAGTCGTTTCTTCAGGATCATCTGCTGAATTTCAGCCTCTATCTTCCCCAGCTCTGCCCTCTTTCCTTCATATTCTTCTCTGAGAGGAACAAACTCGTGGTTCTTGTGGTCTAAAACAGGGCAGAGCATGCAGACACATGTCTGGTCGCTCTTACATAACAGCTCCAGAGGTTTATCGTGCTTCATACACATCATGCCTTCCAGGTCCTCTACAGGCTCCACCAGCTGATGTCTTTTCAGACGTGAAGCTGTCAGATGAGGCTCCAGGTGAGTCAAACAGTAGGACGTCAGACACGCCAGGCAGGACTTCAGGGCCTTCAGTTTGGTTCTGGTGCAGACGTCACAGGGAACTTCTCCTGGTTTGGCAGCTTGTTGCTCTGAGCTGCTGCTGCTGGCTTTCTGCTCAGCTTCACGTCTGAACTGAGCAACCACCTCAGAGATGAAGGTGTTAACATGAAGCTCAGGTCTGATATTAAACACCTTTTTACACATGGGACACTGACAGCTCTGATTCATGTCCCAGTGCAGAGTGATGCATTTCTTACAGAAGTTGTGTCCACATGATGTGCTGACTGGATCAGTGAACACATCCAGACAGATGGAGCACAGAAACTGATCTTCAGATTGTAGATTGCTGGAAGCAGACATGTCTGCACTCTGAGGGAGAAAGAAAAAAAGATACATTTTAGTTGAAATTCAGTTTAAATTTTATTTTTAGAAAGAAAGAATCTGGTGTCAGTATTGTACGATTCACATGTGTCTATCAACAGTTTGAGTTATTGATTCTTTGCTGTGATTGGATTTATTTTCTTGTAAAAGCAGAATGAAGCAGTTTAATCGTCTGAATGACCAAACCTGCAAGTGACACTGAAAGATGGAAATCACCAAAATGACTCTATTTTTCAGCCACAACATTTAAAGCAGGTGTGACTGGCAGATTTTCAGCTTTCTGATGGTTCTTGAATAATGTGTAATGTTATAGTTATATAGTTATATTACAGTAATGTATAATATAATTATAGCATTAGCCTTCCAATAGACTGTGACCTGTCAGAGTGGACCCCACCTCTCACTCAGTACCATCTGGGACCTTTAATTTGATGCGCAGTTATGAAAATAGATGGATGAAGTTTGCTGATGCTGTTGCTCCACCTTTATTTAGCTCACATTTAACTTCCTGTTCATGTTTTTATTGTTCATGATGAAAATGGTGGGATGTGAGGCTGCCACAAAATATAAGAACCACTGATTTATACAGAAGAACATCTGCAAACAAAGCTCTGCTCACTCAGTTGCAAACACACTGGATTTATTCTCACTGCTTCACAATAAAAGCCTCCATCTGCTTTGCTTTTATTGTGAAAGAGCTGAAGGAAACAAACAGTGTGAGAGTAGAAAGTGTGGAGTCAGCCTGAAGTCCAAAGCACAGAGATTCAGTCCAAAGTCCTGAGCAGTTCTGCAGCGAGACTTTCAAACAGCAGCTCGATGTTTCTGCTGTGGATCTGTGGCTACATGAACACATTTCCACTGACCCAGTGTGACTGTGATGAGTCAGCATGAAATGAACAGAGTGAACTGAAGATTTGTGTGGAAACAGGAAATGTGATCAGCTGCACTCACCAGTGTTGCTGAGAGGAGCCTGATGGACTCGGTGAATCTTCTTTTAGAGACAAACAGGACTCGACTGCAGCTCTGCTGCTGCTCTCACAATTTAACTTTTCACTTCTGGAAAATGACGTCAACCTTCTTGTGTTTCCGGTGTTGCTCCTCCTCCTCCTGCAGCTCTTTGCCTGGTTTTGCTGTCTCTCCCTTTACAGGAGGAGGAATCAGCTGATTTATACTCCGTTACTTTGTGCAACAGTTGGGAGGTGTGAGGAGTGCTAAACACAAGACTGTGTTTTTAGCACACATGGATTAAACGAATGCGTGCCTGAAGTTATGTTAGAGAGACTGAGAGAGGCTGTAAATCCAGATTCAGAGCAGCTCTCACACTGACAGCAAATGCAAACACCGTTTTCAGGCTCAGTGACCTGTTGGTAGGTGAGGTAATAAACCAAATATGAAGCTTCTCAGAGGTCTGATCTTTGCGAAAAGGGTCAAATTTTAAAAGTAACTGAATTTGATTCATCTCCATATTCATAGGTGTACCCTGATGTTACAGATTGTTCTCTCTGTGTCAGGGGGATGGCTGTACATGTATAACCTGATCTCTGAGTGAGCAGCACTGCACACTACAGATAACAGCTGAGAAACTGTGACATGCTGCTCATTTTTATTACAGATTTATATAGTGACTTGATTCATTATTGAAGGACCAGGTCAAAGTCAAAGCACTCATCAAACAAATGTGATAAACATATAAATATCCATTTAAACACTGATGTGTCCTTTTACTATAGTAAGAAACACTCCTGTCACATGATCAGCAGCCTGCCCAGCACAGATGTGCTGATGTGTTCTCATTTAGCAGCAGATTTCTCTGCATACAACACAGACACATTTCTGCCTCTGTTACACAAAGTGGAGCGCAGAGTTGTCTTTGTTTTAATAATTAAGTGTGTAATGGATGCTCTGCTGCTCATATTTAGTGCCCTGAATTGTTCTGCTGTCATCACTGATTTCCACCTGTCAGTCTCAGTTTCTGAAAGTCTTCAATAACAGAGTCATCATGACATCACTGACAGCACAATGAAGAAAAACAGGCAGGTGGAAAAAAATGAACTTGCAAATATTTATTCTGTTCCATCAAATATAGTAATACATATTAGGATTTGACTATTGATTAGGAAAGTTAAAAACCAAACAACTTGAAGATTAAAATATGTGGAGGAGGGAGGTCAGTAAAACTAATCCTTGAATATCTGACTTAAGATTAAATGTATAAAGATTTTACAAAAGTGTCTGAGACACAGAAAAGGGCTCAGCTGAGAGCTGAGGGACCATCAGCTGGAGAAGGAAAAATATGCTTATGAATATTTACATAATTCTTTGAATATTATCCCATCTTATCAGGTTTCACTGAACAGATCAGAAATCCTCACAGACCCAAAGTAACCAAAGCTCTGTGTAGCCGACATCAGCTGAGCTCTGAATGCTCCGTATAACAACAACACGTTTCTGTATCCACTAACAGCATTTAACAAACTTTATTCTTTAATGAAGCTTTCTGACATTTATTCTGATGTTTTGATTTCAGCTCGAGTCTCGATTAGTGGGAAAATTTCCTGATTCAACTTTTCTTCTTTTTGCATCAAATTCTATGAGAATCAGATTCTAGAGAAAACATGGAAACTGTAGAGTATTCACACTGAATATGTTCATTTGTTCCCTTCAATAAAAATCAATCAGTTCATCAAATCAAATCAGTTGTTGATCGACTAAGTTTGATTGACAGGACAGATGATCAGAGGAGCAGAGTTTTTACCACCCTGATTACGACAGGGACTGAAGTATGGGTGGAGTTTCTGAGTGAAGCAGCAGCCAGTAAAGGAGTAGATCAGAGCTGCAGCATCTACATCATAGAAGGAGACCAGACCCTCCTCATAATCCACAAACACCCCCACCTTCTCAGGACCAGACTGAAGATAGCGGGGGAGTGGAGATCTAATAAGAGCTCCGTACTTGTTTCCATTTCTCAGCCACACAGTCCAGAAACCATTCTGAGGACTCAGTGTGATTTTTCCCTTCCTGTTGATGGACTCTGTGGCCACCCCGAAATCCCAGTCAGTCTTTCCTTTAACCTGAACCTCAAAGTAAAATCTGCCTGAAGAGAAACTCTGCTTTGCTAAAACACAAACACAGTAAGAAAATCTCTCTGGGTTGTCTGGAAGATTCTTCCTCACATCACCATGATACACTTGTTTTCCATCATCAGACAGGATGAGATTAGGATGTGCTGTATCAGGATCAAGAGTCACATCCACTGCATACTGCTGGACCCTCTTCAGCTCAGCCTCAAACAGCTTCTTCTTCTTCATGTGTTTCCTGAGTGTCTCCTCCAGCTGAGCCACAGCTCTCACCACAGTCCCCTCATGTGATGGTGGATGGACACTGCCCTCTGTCCAGTCCTTGGTGGGTGGAGCAGCTTTCAGGGATGAGAAGCTTTGGAGGAGGTGGAGGTGGTCTTCGGAGCATGAGAGCTGCTCCACCTCAGAGCTTCTCCTCATCAGCTCAGAGATTTCCTGTTCCAGATCTTTGATGAAACCTTCAGCCTGTTTCTCTGTTGTTTCCTGTTTGTCTTCGATCTCCTTTATGAGCTCCTTCAGGCCTCTCTCAACAGACTCCATCAGAACAGTGAAGACCTGAACACCTTCTGCTTTCTCTCTGTCTGCAGCATCTCTGCTCATCTTCACTGACTTCTTGACCTCCTGAACCTTCAGTCGTTTCTTCAGGATCATCTGCTGAATTTCAGCCTGTATCTTCCCCAGCTCTGCCCTCTTTCCTTCATATTCTTCTCTGAGAGGAACAAACTCGTGGTTCTTGTGGTCTAAAACAGGGCAGAGCATGCAGACACATGTCTGGTCGGTCTTACATAACAGCTCCAGAGGTTTATCGTGCTTCACACACATCCTGCCTTCCAGGTTCTCCACAGGCTCCATCAGCTGGTGTCTTTTCAGACGTGAAGCTGTCAGATGAGGCTCCAGGTGAGTCTCACAGTAGGAGAGTAGACACACCAGGCAGGACTTCAGGGCCTTCAGTTTGGTTCTGGTGCAGACGTCACAGGGAACTTCTCCTGGTTTGGCAGCTTGTTGCTCTGAGCTGCTGCTGCTGGCTTTCTGCTCAGCTTCACGTCTGAACTGAGCAACCACCTCAGAGATGAAGGTGTTAACATGAAGCTCAGGTCTGATATTAAACACCTTTTTACACATGGGACACTGACAGCTCTGATTCATGTCCCAGTGCAGAGTGATGCATTTCTTACAGAAGTTGTGTCCACATGATGTGCTGACTGGATCAGTGAACACATCCAGACAGATGGAGCACAGAAACTGATCTTCAGATCGTAGATTGCTGGAAGCAGACATGTCTGCACTCTGAGGGAGAAAGAAAAAAAGACACATTTTAGTTGAAATTCAGTTTAAATTTCATTTTTAGAAAGAAAGAATCTGGTGTCAGTATTGTACTATTCACATGTGTCTATCAACAGTTTGAGTTATTGATTCTTTGCTGTGATTGGATTTATTTTCTTGTAAAAGCAGAATGAAGCAGTTTAATCGTCTGAATGACCAAACCTGCAAGTGACACTGAAAGATGGAAATCACCAAAATGACTCTATTTTTCAGCCACAACATTTAAAACAGGTGTGACTGGCAGATTTTCAGCTTTCTGATGGTTCTTGAATAATGTGTAATGTTATAGTTATATAGTTATATTACAGTCATGTATAATATAATTGTAGCATTAGCCTTCCAATAGACTGTGACCTCTCAGAGTGGACCCCACCTCTCACCCAGTACCACAATTAATTTGTTCTGTAGTTGAAAATGGAAAAATGGATGAAGTTTGCTGATGCTGTTGCTCTGCCATGTGAACTTCCTGTTCCCGTTTTTATTGTTCGTGATGAAAATGGTGGAATGTGAGGCTGCCACAAAGTCTGAGAACCAAGCGCGTAGGAACGAGTTTAATATTGGGGGGGACACATATTGGAAACCTGACAGAATCGTTTTTTGTAGCAAGGAAATCATTTCTGTTTTAGTACATAAACATAATGTAGTGATAACTATGAGGATGTTAAAGAGATGGTGCAGAAAGCTGCATCGGCTCAGAAGGAAAAACCACACAAACTGGCAATGGTCAGATGGAAGGATTTCAATGGTTGCACCTCCGTGCAGTACAGAGGGGATACGCAGAATCACAAGACAGCTGATCAAGTTGTTTCATCTACCCAAGGCATTTTGTAGAAAGTATAGCAGCTGTGGCCGTTATTTGACTTGAAATGACAACTTTGACTTTTTTTCTTGAAATTTTGACTTTATTTTCAAAATGCACAAAATGATTTATTTTTTTTCTCAGTGTGGCCCTAACATGCCTTCATATACTAGCAAGCTAAATATCTTAGTAGCACAAAATTAATTTAGTAGCACACACAAGGGCAAAGTTTATATGTTTTAGTGGTCAAAAACATTTAATACTGGTCAAAAATGCATTTGTGTAGGTTGGCAATAGAACTGGTTCTTTAATTAAACAATGTTCTGACATGAAAGAAGCCTCACAGATAATGTAATGAACAAATTATTCACTTTTTAATATCAACATTATGTAAAAAAAAAAAAAAAAAAAAAAAAAAAAAAAAAAGAACGCTATTAAAATATGCCTATTCAGTTTGAAACTCTGTTTGGCCAATAAAAACAAAATCTAAGAAATATCAATAAAAAAAATTTTTTTTTAAAACCATCAGAAAAAAATAAATAAAAGTGATACCTCTCAAATTTAATAGACAAGCTGTGTGGCTCTTTACAGCCCTGGCAAACATGTGCGGTGTTGTGCCAGAGAAGTTATCCCCGCCATAAATTGTATCCCCACCCTCGAGCGCGCAGAGGAGGAGGACGAGGAGCCGGAGCCAGTTGCCATCCCTTACGCTTCCTTCCAAAATCTCGGGGATTTTGGCGATTATTCCCTTTTCCTACCAAAAACCAGAGGGGATACACATTTTATCAGGCTGTTTCTCCAACTGCCAAAATCTGTGCCCCCTGCTATAATGCACACTTATCGTCCTACCTGATAAAATGTGTATCCTCTCTAATTTTTCACTTTGAAAATCACCCAGATTATTAGGCATTCTCTGCTTTATTCATCAAATAAAAGCAGTCATGGTAGAACAATAATTGTGCATTATAGCAGGGCGGCACAGATTTTGGCAGAGGGAGAATCTGCATGTGTAGTGCAGTTTAAGCTACTCCTTTCACGTAGTATGCTGCAATGTCCTGAAATTAGCATTAAAATTCATTCAATTTACTTACAAAATGATACGATACTTTTGTCATCTGCTAACAAAGCTCTGCTCACTCAGTAACACACTGGATTTCCTCTCACTGCTTCGCAATAAAAGCCTCCCTCTGCTTTGCTTTTATTGCAAAAGAGCTGAAGGAATTAAACAGTGTGAGAGCAGGAAGTGATGAATAACAGCAATCAGAGCAGGAAGTGATGAATAACAGCAATCAGAGCAGGAAGTGATGAATAACAGCAATCAGAGCAGGAAGTGTGGAGTCAGCCTGAAGTCCAAAGCACAGAGATTCAGTCCAAAGTCTTGAGCAGTTCTGCAGCGAGACTTTCAAACAGCAGCTCGATGTTTCAGCTGTGGATCTGTGGCTACATGAACACATTTCTACTGACCCAGTGTGACTGTGATGAGTCAAATGAACAGAGTGAACTGAAGATTTGTGTGGAAACAGAAAATGTGATCAGCTGCACTCACCAGTGTTGCTGAGAGGAGCCTGATGGACTCGGTGAATCTTCTTTTAGAGGCAAACAGGACTCGACTGCAGCTCTGCTGCTGCTCTCATACTTTAACTTTCACTTCTGGAAAATGACGTTATCAGGTGTTGCTCCTCCTCCTCCTGCAGCTGTTTGGCTGGTTTTGCTGCCTCTCCCTTTCCCGGAGGAGGAATCACCCGGTTTAAACTTGGTTACTTTGTGCAGCAGGTGGGAGGAGTGAGGAGTGCTGTGTAGGTAAAGGTGACACAGTAATGACGGCCTCAGGTGATCAGAAGAAACTCACCTGATTTGCTTTTTTCATACCAGGGAGCTGCTCGTCTCTGAATTCATCATGAAAACTGAAACCTGCTTCATGTTCACAGCATGACTCAGAAAACCTCCAGTCCAAATGTCCTGGTTCCTATAATTGGTTTGATAAATCGAGACAGATTCTTCAGGCAGTCCATCAGAGAAAGACATTATCCTGATGTCTCTGAGAAAGGAAGAAAGAATAAAGTTCTCTGTGAAACTTAAACTGAATGCCACAAAGCCGCCGTGGAAAGCTGCCCCACAGGCTGCAGCTCTGCAGGCTGCTGAGAAACCCGCAGCTTCAGAGCTCCAGCTGCCACGATGCTTCTGGTCCATAAGGGACATCAAGTGTCATCATCATCCTGCCTGCTCAGGCTCCTCAAAGGCTGGCATGTCCTCCTCTAATCTCTCACCTTTGGCCCTCCTGCACTTCCTCTCCAGACTCCACTTCCACAGCTGGGAGTCAGCTCCTGTCTGCCCCACTCAGCCATGTTAGTGGCACGGGTGGCGTGACCTGACAGCACAGAGTTTAATATAAAAGTTAGACTATGAGAAGTTATTTGTTAAAATGATGTTTAAGTGTTTTGATCTGTTTTTGTCTTCTGTTTTAATATTCATGAAATAAAAATACATTTAACCATCACGTCAGCTGAGCTGATGTGATGTATTTTATCATTACATCACAGCAGTCTGTGACCAACTGTCTCCGCAGGGGAAGTTTGAGTATGTGACCTGATGTAAGACAACAACAGGGGACCAAAGATTTAAAAAAATAAAATAAAATAAAAAAAAAAAGATGGTTCCTGGGAACCACAGCACTAAACTGATCTAAAATATCTAAATATCACAAATATTTTTCACCTGGCTCTCAGGAGGATAATAATCATTTTATTGTATTTTCTTTTATGTTCTTTTATTCTATCTTACTTTATTTTATTGTATTTCATTTTATTTTATGATATTTTATTTCACTTCAGTTGCCAAGGGGTTGATTCGGTTAACCGGCTGAGGAGGGGGAGTACGGTGGCCGGCAGGCTGAAACGCGGTGGTGCGGGGAGCTGCAGCATGGAGGGGGTCACCGTCGGCCAGGTGTTTGACGCGGAGTGCATCCTCAGCAAGCGGCCCAGGAAGGTAAGCGTCGGCCGCGGCCCGGTCGTGCTGTGTTCCGCTCGCCGTGCCCGCTGTGACTGTGGCTGTCTCCGCAGGGAAAGTTCGAGTATCTGGTGAAGTGGAGAGGATGGTCCTCCAAGTAAGTACGCCGCTAGCTGCTAACGGCTAACGGGTCACAACAAAGCCGGGCCGCTGCTCGGTTTCCGCCGCTGCCGGGGCTCCTGCCGCGGCGCACCGGGGGAGAACCACGGCCGGTACCGACCCACCAGCACACGGCGTTGATCCACGGTCCCGCCGCGGACCCGTCCAGCTTCGGAGCCGGAGCGGCTGCGGCTCGGCTGCTGCTTTATGCGCCGATCAGCTTTACTTAGATTTACTGCCATTGATTAGTGATCAGCCATGATCAGCTGAGAGAAATGAGCTCATTTACTGTAAATGTTCTGATTCTGAAACAGGAACTGGAACATATTTGTGATGATTTCAGGCACAACAGCTGGGAGCCCGAGGAGAACATCCTGGACCCGCGGCTGCTGGCAGCGTTTCATAAGAGGTCAGAGTGCACGTCTGCCGACCATTCATCTCCACACTAGAACCTCACCTGGGGGACCTCTGAGCTCCTCAGTGAGGAGCAGTCTGACCGCTGTGACCTCCTCCTGACTGTCCATTAAACCTCCTCTTAAAACATTTTTATCACAAATCTTTCATGATGGTCGAACACGGCAGGTTACGCTTTATGTTCCAGGATATTTCTAATATTTTATTTTTTTATTTTTAAGCAAGTCTTGGAGTAAACAAAATATTTCTGGAAGTACTTTGTAACTTTTTGAAGAAATCGCTTTATAAATAACGTTTATTATATTAAAGAAATGGTGCACTGTTTGAAAAATGGAATATCAGAATTTATAAATTATATGTATTGATAATATTCTAATAAATACACAATCATTTTAATGATAAATAGTGAAATAAACAGATTATTATTAAGTGTAAGTATTCAAATTGAGCAATATATGTAAATAAATTTATCTTTTAAAAATATAAAAATATATTTTAGAATCATGTAAAAATTGTAATTTAAATGTACATATATTAATAATTCATTTAATATGTAATTCTTTTGTGTGTTTTAAATTTTTTAATGAATGAAAATAAGATAATTAGATATATTAAATAAATAAAAATGTACTCATTGGTAAATCATTTAAAGCCTGTATCTAATGAAAGTAGAGTGATGTGTTTATAAGTAGAAATGTTTGGTTTTTTGGAAACAGTCCCGACTTCCTGTCTGTGTGTTTAAATAAAGTTTGTTTCGCTGTTTCAGGGAGCAGGAGCGGGAGCTTCTGTTTCAGAAGAAGGGAAAGCGGCCGAGAGGTCGACCACGAAAGATTCAGGTAAAAACGCTGGCCCTGCCTTCTGATTCGCACTCATGACCTCTGACCTCTATTCATCCCATTCTCTTTCTCTTCAATAGCCGGTGCCAACCGTCACGAAGGACAACCGCTCCTCATCCTCCTCTTCCTCCGGCCTGTTGTCATCCGCCTCCTCTTCTTCCTCGGAGGATGAAGAACACACAAAGAAGGTGAAGACTGGCCCTCGTGTCCACCCTGTTCCTCAGAAGAGGCCTCAGATCATGCTGGCCA
Organism: Archocentrus centrarchus; assembly: GCF_007364275.1. Taxonomy (NCBI): domain Eukaryota; kingdom Metazoa; phylum Chordata; class Actinopteri; order Cichliformes; family Cichlidae; genus Archocentrus; species Archocentrus centrarchus. The sequence goes on from NC_044364.1 coordinate 22,409,264, forward strand.
AACCCGACCCCCCACGAAAGAAGAAGCGAGGGAGGAAGCCGCTGCACCCTGACCTGAGGGCTCTAAAGCAGGCGAAGAGCCACCCTCCTCCTCCTCCACCTGCTCCACGCCACCACCAGATATCCAGAGACGAGCCACGGCCTAGCGTGAAGAAGCCGCTGCAGCCGGCCAGCTTCACCTACACCGGCCTGAGCAGGGCCTCCAGGGACGAGGCCAGCTCCGCCTCCCAGACCTCCTCCACCTCCTTCTCCCAGGCCTCCAAACCCGGGTCACTCAGCTGCATTTGGACCAATCGCTCACTGTCAGGCTCCTCGCCATCATCTGGCTCCTCCTCCCACAACAGAGCCACTCCCTCCTCACAGAGTAAGAACTCTCTGTCAGAGCTGAAGCGCTCCATCCCAGAGGCGGTCAGAGGAGACGGCTTTAAGGCGACGCCTCTGAAACAGGGCGGCACCTCGGGCTCGCTGGGATTGCACAGCAGCTTCGGGGGAGGTTCAGCCGTCCGGCGCTCCCCGCTGGGCCAGAGGAGGCAGGAAGGTGCCGGCGGTCAGAGCACGTTGGTTACACACAAGCAGCTGAACTCGAGTCTGTCCAAACCGTCATCATCGGCATCGCCGTTGCCTCGAGACCGAGCCAGCCAGGCACTGAGCCTCCGAGCACTCAACCTGCAAAGCGTCAGCAAACCACCATCCAGTATCGGCCTTCAGGGAAGCAACACGAGCGGCGCCGCAGTGGCGAGGGCGAGCCTGCGGAGCAGCGGCAGCAGTATGGTTATAAAAGGGGGATCGGGGAGCACCAAAGATACTCGCGCTGGAGCTACAGAGCAGGGCAGGGTAAAGGAGAAGCTGGCAGGAGGTGGCGCTGCTCGCGGGAACGGCGGTGGGCGGCAGGATGAGCGCAAACTTGGGCTCGGTTCTCAGAACAGGAACCTGAACGAGCTCAGCACCGGCGACTCCGACGAGACCAGCAGCAGCGAGTCGGAGCCTGAAGACACCCTGTTTCCCAGCAGCAGCAGACCCAGCCTGGGCAACAATGCCACCGACTCAGACACGGAGACGGACTGGAGGCCGGCACGGAGCCTCCTGGAGCACGTCTTCGTCACCGACGTCACAGCCAACTTCATCACGGTGACGGTGAAGGAGTCGCCGACCAGTGTGGGGTTCTTCAGTTCTCGGAATCACTGAGCCGGACATTCAGCTCTCTTACTAAAACCACTCAGGGTTCCTACACCTCTCTGGAAATCCAAACACTCAGTCATTCCCAGCGCTGTCTCCGAGGCAATCCTTCAGTTCCAGGAAAGAAAAACATGGCGGACAGATCAGATCGAGCAGGAAACTCCTCACAATCAGCAGTAGGAACCCTGATGTTTAGACTCTGTTTACACCTGACACAAGGCTGCAGTCTGCCAGCGTTTAACTTGCGACCTCTCTGGGGTCAAAGGTCAGGCAGCATTCACACCTTTTCAGAGAATTTCTTCCTGTTAGAAACACCCAGATGGAAAATATTTCAAAAGTTTAATAATCATTAATATAAAAACTGACTCTGTCCTTCCCCTGGTAAGATTTGATGCACAACGACTGCCAAGGTGCCAATGAACCTACCAGCTGTTTGCTGCCATTAAACACCTGTGGTGGAGGGCGATGGTGTCTCTCCCTGCAGGATAGGCATCCTAAGCTACCAGGCTTCTGAACAGGAAGCTGAGATTGAAACTAATCAGCTCGACTGAAATTACTCAGCATCTCGAACATCAGGAGTCGCAGATTAACGTCTGCGGGTCTGTACTGAGCATGCTCCGGTCGAGCTGATTAGTTCATTTTCTACATATAAATACTTGATGACGCTGATGGGTGACAGGAGTTATTTAACACTCTCTGACCCAGCTCACCCTTCGCTGGTTGCAGCTCACCTTCAAACACAGATACCTGCAGCTGTGTGTCAGGAAGGTGGACAGGTGTGAAAGTGGGTAGTGGCCCAGGTCACGTAGCTCTGACCAAAACAGTATGGAAGATGTGTCCATACTAAAAAAAAAAAAAACTGCCATCTGTGACTTGAAATTTCAAGTTAAGTGTCTCAACATTTTGAGTTAATAACTTGAAATTTTGAGTTATTTTCTCTAGATTTCAAGTTAGCTCTGCCAATCAGGAAGCTCCGTGACAGTCATTTCCTTGTTAACCAGAAGCAGGAGGCTGTTTTTTTTGCTAGAAAGCATTCAAAGGTCAAAAAGCTGACGACAGTTTGTTCACATTTGCTAGCAACAAGGATGACCTCTTTCATGGAGCTTCCTGATTGGTAGAGCTAACTCGAAATTGAGTTATTTTCTCAAAATTTTGAGTTAGTAACTTGAAATTCCAAGATACTTAACTAGAAATTTCAAGTTATGGATTTTTTTTTTCCTTTTCCTTTTGTTTTGTTTTTTGTTTTTTTTAGTTTAACAAACAGGCTTCCATTAACCAGGGGTTGAGGTCTGAACAAACCAAATGTTCTCCTCTTGGGAACGTTTCTCTGACAGATTAACCTGTGGTTCTCTTTCAGGAAGTTTAACTTTACTAAGGCGTCATCGCTCCACTCAAAGCCGCTCGCAGTATGGCGGCACAGAGCGACCCCAGCAGACTCGCTGTGGGACACGTTAGTGATGCTGGCAGGTCATCGGGCCAACCTTCACTGTTGTCTTCACATGCAGTGGGTGAGAGGCTGATTTTTAGAAAAGTGCACGTCATCTCAGGTCATTTTCAGACACCAGAACTTCCTGTTCTGGTGAATTCTCTCATGTGTTTTGGTGCTACACTCCTTCCATCTGGGTGAACGTTCAGTATAAAGTCAGATTCTTTTAGATTCTTGTTGGGGGGTTTGGTGTGAGCTCTCCTCAGCTTTGCAGACTGCAGCTTTGATCAGTAACTAAACGGGGTTTGGACTCACAGATGGATGTAGACAGCACCTCTCCAGTGCCTCAGGTTACCTCCTCGCCGTGCAGCGTGATTAGCTCCAGTAGGACATTTGTGTTTGTTGGACATACGTGGCTTCATCCGGGGCAGCATGTTTCCTCCATCTGTCGTCTTTAAGTTCTCTTTGGACCAAAGGTGTTACGAATGTGAACTGTCTCGTTCTCAGTGTGTTATTGACAGTATTTTTTGCACTACGCACAGTACAAGCTCATGAGACATCCCATAATCACTTCTATATACGTACATATATATATTTACCAGTTTTGTACCATTTGAAACCATCGCTGTGTCTTTTGGAGGTGAAATATGTGTTAATTTATATTTGTAAATATGGTTTTTCATGTGATATCTAATTATCTATCTGGTGCTCATTTTGGCTTTTAGCTTCACACACCTGTAGCCTGTGCCTCTCTGCCATTCAGAAGAATCTGAAATAAACCAGAAGCACCCGAAGCTTCCACAGGTCACACTCTGTGTGTGTGTGTGTGCGAGTGTGTGTGTGTGTGTGTGTGTGCGTGCGTGCGTGCGCTTGGGCTGCTGTTCACATGTTTACCACCAGGTGTCCCTGCTGTACAGCTAGTAAACCCTCAGGTGAGCAGGTGAGGGAGCCTCACTGATGAAGAGTCCATTCTGGATGCAGGCTGGTCTGTTTGATGATCTGCTGCTTGAGATGAAGATAAAAGCAGAGCAAATAAACACAAGAGGAAATAATTGATTATTAAATTAATAATAGGTTAATAACACAAATCAGTTTGTACTACAGCAGCTCAGGAGTGAGATTAATAAACCACAGCATCTGACAAACCAGTCATGGATGGAGAGTTCAGCTGCGACAGAACTCAAAGCACTGGTAATAAATGGTGACAAAGCTACACAGGCACAGTGATCCTTAATCAAACATTCAAAAGAGAAATCTGAGTAATTATGTATTGCATATTAATGATGAACACATTTTATAAATAAATATTCAAAATTAAGACAGAGCAAATAAATAAAAATAAAGTATTTCTCAGTACAATATTAAAAACTAAGATCTTGTCAAATTTTAAAATAAAATCAGTGTCAGTTTGGCCGGCAGTCACTTGGTGTTTAAGCAAAGGCATGAGGCTGGAATAAAATTCATCCAACTTATGATCTTTATTACATAAGCAAGAGCATTTCATGGACATCAACAAACCTCCAACAACCACAGCAACATGAACAGAAACAGGAGTTTTAGTCTTTGAATGTTATGCTTGATTTATTCTCAGTGGCTCAAATTTGGGTGTAAAATCATGAATTTAGTTCGTGTTTTGCTTCAGAACAATATAATCTTTAGTTAGTTTGGCTTTTTGATAGTTTTGTGTTTTCTTGTTTTTATCACAGGTGGTCTAATAAATTTGTTAAGCACTGTGCACAAAAATTTAACACATTCATATAAATATGAATCAGATGATATTCATTGTATTTATTAGTTGTGTTTTCCATAAAGTTGATGGTGAATGTGATAAAATGCTGCTCCTCCAACTGGAATCAGCTTAAGAACTCAGCCAAATCTTGTGGTGTAAATGAATCATTAAATTAATTAGAAGCGTTAAATTCAGGCTGGAAATGTTTGGCCTGAATGTCAATTATTTAGGCCACACCTCTAATAATGAAAACTGACGATAGAGACCACTAAATCTGCGATACTACTGGTCTACAGTTTTGCATGATATGAAAATTTTATCGCGATATGATCGCTATAGCAATACCATGAGTTTGTGTTTCCCAGTGTGTGCAACAACTAGACAAGCCCGGGCACAAATGAAAGCGAGAGCCACATGTAAGCCTCTAATGACGATTTAGTACCTGTGAACGGAGCTACTTCAAAAAACTCCAAAAAGTTCAGCACTTGAAAAGAGAGAATATACAAGAAAACGTTCTCACTAAAGGTGAAAAAAAAGAAAAAAAAACTTGTTTTGCCACTTAAAGCAAAAACGAAGGATGGACACTCAGTACAGAGGTGTTGGCACTGTGTCGAGCTTCAGAAGCGCAGATGTTTTGAAATGCTGCTCTGAAACACCCAGGTCATGTGACTGTGGCTAAGTGAAGTGTTGGTGTGTTTCCAGGCAGGTGACGCTCCAGGATTCCCATTTTTTTACAAATTCATCATTTGGGCCGGGCCTTTAATACCAGCACGTCTCTTTATTACAGCTGGATACATGGGCATGTATAACTGGGGCTTAGCAGAGGATGCGGGCACCCATAATCACCTTTGTTCCTCTCTGATGGGAGTCTGTGGCAGTCCACAGATCCATCTGTCAAAAGCTGTGAAATTTGGCACACTTCCTCAGGACAATCTTATTATTTTCACTAAGTTATGTGCCAATACCTTGAGCACTCTAGCGCTACCATTGGGGCAAAGTTGGTATTGTGTTTACGACCATAACTTGTGACCCATGTGGCTGATTTTGGAAATCGAGGTACCATTGGAATCCTTGTACCCTATGACGTCATTTTCGGCCATATCGGATTTTATGGAAATCCCATCTGAGTCATTGTAAACATGTTTATATCTGCTGTAAAGTTGAACATTTTAACATGGGAGTCTGTGGGAACTGACTCACTGCTGGAGCCCCCAGTGGAGGTTAGAGGAACTGCAGCTTTGGGGTCTTCATTGTTTCAGCTCTGGAAGTTGATTATTAAAATCCATCTAACCATCACAAATTTTTCATGAACTTCAGCAGCTTTCAAAATTTTCTAAGTCAGTTGAAGGCTCCATAAAACGTCCACACTGAGCGTCTGTTTGTGTCATGTTTGCAGAAGTAAAACATGACGGTGACCAAACGCTGACTAATTGACCTTAATGTGAGTTCTATGTGAGTTAAAACCTTTTTCTGTGCTGGAGGTGTTGATGGCATCATGGTTACCTGTAACAGCAGCTGTCAGATTAATGCAGCCATCACACACTGTGCGTGCGTGCGTGCGTGTGTGTGTGTGTGTGTGTGACAGACAGGAGCTATCATCCCACAAAGCTGCAGATTCAGTGATTTATGGCCAGAGCCGAGCCGAGGGGTGGAATTTTCCCAAAATAAGTTTGAGTAAACAGACTGCGACACAGGGGCCCTCACAGCACGCTGGTATGCATAAACAGTGTGAACAGTGCGGGGCAGTGTAACACCCCCACCTCCAGCACCACCGCCTCCACCGCCACCCCGAGCAGCGTGTTACAGCGCGGGAGGACGCCGCCTCCCTCTGACTCAGTGTAATGCTGCAGTTTTTGTTGTGGTGATTCGTGTTGAACTCAGAATGAGACACACCTTCACACAGAGGGAAGAAACGGGGTTATGATTGATTAAACGAGGGCAGAAGCACAGACAGCAGTGCACTACTGCCCCCTTGTGCCTGCTGGACCTGTTTCTTATCAATTCATTGATTTTTATTATTGCTTATTTTTTTAAATGAAACTTTTTATTATATTACAGCTGAGTTCTTACTATTATGACAGCAGCACACTGTCTGTAGGTGCATTTGCATCCACATATCCACAGTGGATTGAAAATCATAAAAATCATATCATCATAAAAATTAAGTCACATGATGTTGATGAGGATGATGTCATCCTATGTCAACTTATTCCCTTTACCCCAGCAAAGTTTAAACAAGAAAATACAAGATATATATTATTTATCCCAAATAAAATGTTATGCATTAGAAAAATGTTAGAAGTAAAATTTAAGACTCTAAATAAAATAGTAATAATGGTAAATTCAAATCTGAATAACACAGTACAGTGGCTTTATTAAATAACAGTAAATTCAATAGAACAAAACAGAATAAAACGACATCCTACATGTTTTAAAAACAAGCCATTTGTTCCATGTTGGTAATGTTCAGAGATTATTACAAACTGAAAATGCAGATAAAAATGGGACCACAGTTCCTGAGAAACTTCCACTGTAACACAAACAGAGGCGCGCAGCCTCCTCCTCCTCCCACTGACGGCAGCCTGTGTGTGTTTGTCTGGCTGGAGTCTCCCTGCTGGCACAAATACAGCCAGACTGCCATCAATCTGCTGCTGCTGTGCTCACACGACTGACTGCAGCCTGCAGGCCTCAGCCCGACCTTCATCTGGATGCTGCTGATCGGCTGCATCAAACCGTAAACACCAGAGGACCTGAAGCCAGAAGAGGAAGAACCTACTGTACTTTGCTGCTCCCAAGAAAAAGGGATCAGTATTTATTAATAAAGCACCACTCTCTTCCACAGTTTGCCTTTTGTCCTGTCTCCCTCCCCTCACCCCCAACCAGTTGCAACAGGTGACTGCCCCTCCCTGAGCCTGGTTCTGCTGGAGCTTTCTTCCTGTTAAAAAGGGAGTTCTTCTTTCCCACTGTCACAACTGCTGCTCATAGGAGGCCTGTTGGGGTTTCTCTGTATTATTGTAGGTTCTTTACCTTGCATCTTAAGTAGACGACTGTTGTGATTTGGCGCTCAAGATACTTAAACTCCTCCACTATGGGCAGCAGTTCATCACTGACCTGAAGTGGGCACTCCACCCTTTTCTGGCTAAGAGCCATGGTTTCAGAGTTGGGGTTGGTTATCCTCATTCCTGCTTCACAGTCGGCTGCAAACTGCTGGTGCAAGCTGGAGGTCACTGCCTGATGAAGCCAAGATAACCATATCATCTGAGATCACAGAATCTGACACCCCCCCACCCCTACGCCCAGAAATTCTGTTCGTAATAGTTATGAGCAGAATCCACCAGGAACGAGTCAGACTTTTCTGGAAATGTTCGCCAAGTTGTCACTGTGGATGTACAGGGACCAGAAACAAGCTAAACACTAACTGTGGGCAGTTACAGTTACACCTTCTTGTTTCAGGACCAAAGGTTTCACGTTTTTCAAGTAGCCTTTCCAGCAGATTATGCTGGACAGTCACATCAGCAGGTGGAGTTTTCCTCCCTCCCAAGAGGAGCATTGGTGCTCGGATTGGGTTGCAGTGTAGCTGTCTTCAAACCATCTTACATTCTCTGGAAACTTTATGAATCTCTCGTAAAACTACTGAAATGAAATGAATCTCTACTGATCTGTTGCTGTCTGTAGAAAATATGTCTTACCCTCCCAAAATGATCTAGTGCTCTCTAGAAACTGCCAGGCCCAGAGATCATCAGAAATCCTCTGTTACTCTGCTGAGCTCTTGCTCTGTGACGCTCTGTTGAAACCACCTGTTCTAGAAGCTCTCTGTTGCCCGCTTGAAAATCTGATCCAAAGCATGAAACAGACTCGTACCTGTTTAAAAAACTGAAAAAGCTGCAATAGAGCAAATAAGCAGGAATTGGCTGAAACGATGAAGTCCATCTGTTCCAAAATAGGAAAACAATTCAGGAAATTCCAGAAATGGAGGGAAAATATGAGGCCAAAAATTTAAGTTACTAATTTGGCTGTGGTTGTATTATTCTGTTTTTTTTTTCTTTTGTTTTCCCCAAAGTTCATTAATGTTCAGCAGATCTGGAGTCAGCGTACCTCTGGGAAAGCAGTCTGATAACCACAGTTTATGAAATACATTTATTTTTATATACAAATAAAACCATATTTGTACAGTATGAGAGTGTTTTTGAGTTGTTTTGTCTCCTTTTTCTGATTATTATCTGTTTTATTTTCAGTTTTTACACACTGACATCGTTGAATCTCCTGATTTATTAAAGTATTGCAGTAATGGTATGAAACTGTCCTCGTGGAACTGTGATTCATGGCGTGTCTGTCCTATGATTTAGGAGAAAAATATTTCATTCATCACCAGAGGACGATAACCTTACAGAGCTGAAGCCACACTTACTCGGGTGATATTTGTTGGCGTTAGAGTGTCCAGCAGGTTTTCTTTGGGAAGAGCTGGCTGATGTGAAACAATGCAGCCCCTCAGACAGCAGCTCCTGGCAGCGTCCTTTGAACGCTGTGATTTGCGATGAGTGGGTGGGGGATACTGGCGGCGGCTGGGCCAGGCGGTGGGTGGCTGCAGATGCCGGCTGTCTCCTCGCACTGTAGTGAAAGCCTTGAAACGTCTCGGTGTGACATCCGACATCTCCCACTCATCCTACCTGTCAAAACCTGCCTGCAGTTTGTTTTCACTGTGCTCCGTCACTGCTGCACAGACGAGTTACAGACGAGTTGATTTATGCAAAAATGGGTCAGTAACTGTCCAGAAAAGCAACGATTAGGTCCTTAAATCAGTTTTCAGAGTCCTAAAAATGCTTCAAACAGGGCAGATTTACTTCACTTTGTTTTACCGAGTCTTAAATTTGACCCGCCGCAGACATGTTGGTTTCTGTCAGACTTTCATGAGGAGATTAGAGCCCTTGAGAAGGACCTGTTAGTTCTGAAAGGTTTTTGAGGAGGTTTGAACAATCGTTTGGAGAGTATTTGAGGTACAAGAAAGAAAATTTGTGTTTTTGTGGTACTTTCGGACATCAGGAATCCGCTTAAGAAAGGTTTTACAAATATTTGAGGAGGTGCAGGATCCCTGAAATGAAAGGGGTTCATCTCAGTGAATTTAAGACTTGTTTTTTAGGGTTATACTAATATGGTGTTTAAAGAGAGTTTGTGGCACAAAAAGGTTCATTAAATGCCCGATGGCATTCTGGGGGTTATTAGGAAGTCACTGAGCTGTATTTCAGCGAGCTCTCGTGCTCTGTGTTGTGGCTGAATGAGTTCCTGGAGGCATTTTGGTGGTACTGTCCCTTTTCTTTGATTTTTTATTTACTTCTTTGGATTAAATTTTGTGTCAGACTGTCATTCATTTTGGTTTAATGATGGTTTGTGGAGTTTCTCATGTGGTCCTTATGCAGGATGAGGAAAATGTAAAAAGATTCTCTTCATACTTTTTTGGACCTCAAGTATGAGCCAAAGAACACTTCTGTGAAAGTTTAAGGTTTCATTGAGTTTAAAGTTGTTTTCTTTCAGGGGTTAAATGAATATTTTAGGATGTTTGTGAGGTCTTTAAGGTGTGTTTGTGGTATGAGAAAGGTTCAGTAATTGTGGGAACGCATTCTGGGAGGGTCATCAGGTAGCCCTTCAGTGGTCTGTGTTGTGGTTGAAAGAGTTCCTAGAGGGACTATACTTCTTTTGGCTGATTGTTGTTCATGGTGGAGTTTCTTGTATGATCTTTATGTTGGATTCAGGAATATGTAAGAACCAGCCTAAGAAAGGCTCGATGAGTGTCTGAGAAAGCTCGAGGATCCTTGAAGGAATGACATTTGATGAGTTTAAGTGTTTTTTGTAGAGGTTAAAGTGAGGTTTTTGGAGGAGCTCAGGATGTTTAAAGAGTGTTTGTGGTTCAGTAACTGAGTGCATTCTGAGAGGTTAACAGGAAGTCCTCGAGGAGGATTTCAGTGGCCTGTGTTGTGGCTGGAAGAAGAGGTTCCATGGTACTCCCTTTTTCATGATTTTTATTTCATTCTTTGGTTTAAAGAGTGTTCCTGGCATTTAAATCACAAACTTTAGCTTTTCTAATATTTGGTTTGTTTTGTACTGCATTTTTGGCTGTTTAGTTGTGGTAAATGAATTTAAAGCCCTGGATTAGACTCTGTATCTACAGTTTTAAGGCTGTGGGTGTTTTAAATTGAAAACCAGTTGAAATGAGTGTTAAATCATTTGGATCAGAGGTTCCTCCTCCTCCTCTTCATCCTCCTCCTCTCAAACATTTTCCAGTTCCAGCTCATTGTTTGTAAGGATTTGCTGGTTTTTTTTTTTTCATCCTTAGACAGTAAAATTCAGAATTTTTTATTCTTACAAACTGCATAAAAAAGACAATTTAATGACATCACCTTAACTTTTGGAAAAGTAACTCATGTTTTCAAAGTTTTTTAGGATTTTAGAGAAAATTCATATAAATACAACAAACAATAAAACTATATTAAAAAAGCACATCACATTCAGACCTGAAGCTGAAATATCTGAAGTGAATCTTTTGAAAAAAATGCTGATAACCACAAAGGAGGGAGAAGGAGGAGGTCTGATGTTGTTGCTGGTTTGTTAATTGCCCCTTTTACTTTTCAATTATTGTGAACAAAAACATCTGTTTTTAAAGTACTTTCAGAAGATTTAGTTTTACAGTAATAGTATTTTTTTGTTTTTTCAGAGGTCAAAACCTACTTTATGATGTGTTGCAGAGAGATCAGCTGATGTTAAAACAAGTCCAGGCTGTACTCTCATGTAATGCCACTTTGAACCACAAGGTGGTGTTGCACAGCAGCGTAACAGCCAACATGAGACGTCCCAACATTACTCAAACACGATTTCTGAACTCATTTGTTCAGAAATTGTGTTCCTGTCACACTTAGCTGGCTTATTTTGTTAGCTGTAGGAGCTCAGAATGAGCACCTCTTTCTAATGCTCTAAATCCCAAAGGAACGTTCCAGATTCCTGCGAAATTCGAAAGAAACTGTCTAAATACCTAATTACAGCTAAAAACTTCTTTAAAGTGTCACTTATAAGTTAGCTTTAATTTAAAACTCACAAGTAGCTCTTTTAAACTGTATATGACTATTTAAGATTTGCACATTTCATCATCTATTTCTCATTATCTGTTTCTCCTTCTTCTCCTCCTCTTCTTCTTCATCTGCTTCCTCCCTTAATTCTACCTCATCTTCTTTCCCCTCACCTCTAGCCTCCCAAGATCAGGGCTCTAACACATGAAAACATACATTTTTTTTCTCCCAATTTCCCAATGTTGTCACAGTTACTTATTGTCAGCAGATTTTCAGGACAGATCCACACAGCTCACAGGGGCCGATAAACAATAACAGCTATAAGCTAACATTACGTCAGATAAAGTTAGGCTCAAGAGGCCTAAAAATCACTTTCCCCTGATAAATGGTTTGAGTGCATTCACACGTCATATGACTTTATTCTCTCATTAATGACATTAGCGCCACCTCGAAGAAAGTTTCAGTAACACCGGCTAACAGCAGCAAAAACAGCAGAGCTTACCGACAGAAAAGTTCAGCATATCCTCAACAACTCACCTCAGTGTCACTGTCACTGGCCAGACGTGAGCATCACTGACTCATCGACTTTTATCTGACTCCTTTCACAAAGTTTTTCAGCCTCCTCCAGAGTAAATAACTGTGGACCCTCCACATCCGCATCATGAGGTGAATTGCACACTGAAGACTACACTCACTGGACTAACGCTGTCAGAGCGTTAGAGGGGACTCCAGGGTATAAATATAAAATAACGCAAAATATTTAGTTGACATGTTTTTTTATTCCTGATTTATGCTAACTGTAAATATTATTAAAATATGTTCAAATATAGCCTGTACAAAACGTTTTTTACACAAAGGCACGGTAGTTCTGAGGTACAGAGGGTTAGACATACAAACATGAAACGCTCTGGTAAAATGCTGCCACCTTGTGGTTAAAAGTGTTAAATGCAGCGGGGTGTGGGGGCTTTAATGTGCGCAGATGAAACAATCTACACACAGCCATACTTATGTTTCCACTTCATTTAAAGTTCTTCATCTTGGTATTTCAGAGGGAAACATGACAGTTTCTAGACTTTTTGCACTTGTACTGCACGAGACTGATGTGACTGATCTATGACTCATATCTATGTGCATGAGAATGAAATGTTCACCGACCCCCTGCATACCCACCTGTGCTGGATTTTTTTTTTTTTAACACTCAGACATTTTTTAGTCAGCTGTAGTTTTATTGGGTTTTTTTCACAAAGCAATTTTACTGCACCACAGTCAGCTTTTACATGTTTACTGACTTCTTTAACCTATTATTTTATGTTGTTATGAGCTGTGTTCAGAGTTTTGGCTGCCGTAACAGAAATTTTCCATGTTTTGCACAGTTGAATTAAATTTGATCTTATTTTTAAACCCGAACCTCATGAAAACTTTATAAAATACGATGCTCTGTTAAACCTTCCAACAAGAAAGATGAACTTTTCTACAGTTCTTGCCCCCCCCCCCCCCCCCCCCCCCCAAAAAAAAAACTTTCACATTTAATGTTATAATTTCATGTTCATCATGTGGATAACAAAATCTTTAGAGAAAGTTCAGATTCAGACTGTTAGTCTTTCTAAATAAAATTATGTGATACGATTTCTCCTTTTTAGACAAACAAAAATGTCTAAAATGTCATCTAAGATGATTCTGTCTGATTTTCTGAATAAATAAATAAAATAACAGAGTCTGGGTTCACTTTCAGAAACCATCTGTCCCTTTTATTCCAGGAGGAGGAAGAGTCTCACAAAGTTCTGACTCAAACATTTAGAAAGTCTGATTCCAAAGCGGAACTCTTCACGCAGCTCCAGCCTGAATGTATGATTATAAATATGAGCAGATACACTGGAGATATGATCTGAATATAATAAACATACAAAGATCTTCTAAAACATGTACATCTGTTCACTCTGAGAGGTCAGAGTGACTTTTTGAAATCTTCCTGACAGTTTCTGGGTCCCATCAGTGCGCAGCAGCAGCTCCGGCTCGGCTCAGCTCGGCTCAGTTCGGACAGGAGCACTTGCACTCTGATATGACCGGGTACTGGATCCTTATCCAGGAGCACTTGAGGACCCCCTTTTTCTGCTGGCAGTGCCACCGTAGGATGGTAAAGTGCGCCGCTTTGGCGGGTTTGCACAGCATCCCTTCAGGGACCGAGCAGGACCGCTTGTTGGAGCAGCTGCCCACCTTCATATAGCGCGGCCAGAAGCGCGTGCCCAGGTCACTCCACGCGTAAACCACCGGGCAGAAAGTGTAGGACCACAGCCACTGATGCAGCCTCTTACGCTGTTTTTTACTGGGCTTCTGCTTCTTGGCGTGCGGGACCTCAAAGTCCAGGGCCCGGATTTCTTTGGGTATCGTTACGGGAAGCTTCTGCCACAGGTCCGCGTCCCCCACGTCCTCCTGTCCCGCGTGCTTCTCCTCCGGTGGGGACACGGACATGAAATGCGGGTCGAACTGGCTGCCGAGAAAACTCCTGAGCTCCGTCTCGTTCAGGTCCTTCTCCTTCGGCTCCAGCACCGGGTCCGGGTCCTCGCACAGGACCGGTACGGGCAGACTGTCGCTGGGGATGGGGCGGAGGAGGTTGTTGGGTTGGCACATGCCCTCCTCGATCCTGAAGCCCAGAGGGAGGACGAGCACAAGCACAGCCAGGAGGTAACAGTTTTCCATGTCCTCTGAACGGCACCGGGTCGGCCCAGAATCTTAGGTAAGCCTCGCAGAACCGCCAGAAAGCTCCGGTTCTCCCCCCACAGATATCCAGCTGTGCGCGCAGCAGACGCGCCGGGGGAGCAACGCCGCGGGACGCGCTCCAAAAAACTTCTCAGCAACTTTGAGGGCAGGCAGAAAGGAGAGGGAAGTCCATGTCCCGGGTCCTGCAGGACTCAGCTGCCCAGCAAGTCCCGGTGAGACAGCTCCGCGGCCCTCAGGTCTCGGCTCTCAGTCCGCATGTTGGCTGCTGCTTCGGGTCCTCCTGCAGCCGAAATGAAGGCGCCTCTGACTGCAGCCAAATATCCAGCAAGGCGCTGATGTCATCCCAGACCCGGAGCCCACCCCCTCCAGTCCCCAAAATACACCAAATTTACGCATAAGCACGTGATCATGTTGTTGGTCATGACAATCAGGCTGCTATTAACTCCAGTTTAGACTTTTTCCACTACAGCTGCTGCAGCAGCAGCAGGAGGAGGAGGAGGGGTGAAGGCAGCGTGAACTCACTTATAAAAAGTACCAGAACTATTGACAAAAATCATCTGCGGAGCCCCAAAAGCCCCGTGAGGAGATTTTTTTTTCTCTTGCACACAAGTTATGATCATGTGTTTATAAACTCTGTCAGGTCAGAGTGTTGAAGTAAAAGTACGGCGTGCTGCGGAGTACTAATACAGCGGATGAGAACATGGACAGTACTTTTCTGAAGTACAGGTCTAATGTACTGCTTTTACTCCACTATGTTTTGTATGTAAATATTATATTTTGTCCCTTATTTTAAAGCTTCAGTTTCTTATTTTGCACATCAGTTGCATTATTATAGCTCATACACAACAAAATGTAAGTAACTAAAATCATCATAGATGGCACATGAAAGACACATACACATCAACAGATGAATTTAGGATCCAGTGATACGAATGTAATACTGAATATGAATATGAGGAATGTAATAATTTTATTATTACATTTTACTATGAATGTAATAATGAATACTGTCCTGAAAAGTAAAAAAATAGTACGCTTCGGGTAATTCCTTTGCACAGGTTGTTCACGCGTTTTTTGTTTTTGTTTTTTATTATTTTGCATAAGTTTGTCATGACGCAGCTGAAGGCTGCGGTTCCATGAAGCCGCTCTCCTGCACTCTCTGCGGCTCATTCTGCGGATATGCGCTTGCAGAGATCCCGGAGGCCGCGCTGGCGGCGGTGGTGCTGATGGTGTTTGCAGCAGCAGACAAACAAACTGCCGGAGCAGTTTTTTACGAGCCGCTCTGGAGCCGGAGCCGTGTTTGCTTTAGACGCGCTCAGTGAATGCGCGCTCCCGTCGCCTCCAATCAGAATTCTGCTGGTTTATTAAACGTTCAGCTTCAAATCGGATCCATTCAGGACTGCAGCTGGAAGACAGGGTGACAAAACCACAACAGATACCTGAGCACGAACCCGCGTCAGCCAGAAAACTGGCCACAGGGGGCCTCTGCTTTATTCCTGCAGCCTGTCAGCGTCGGCTCCACACTTTATGGATGAAAACAGAATCAAACTAGATCTTTTTTTTTTTTTTTTTTTTTTAGCAGTGACTAAGAAACTCTTTTTAAAAATCTTGGTGCTCTTCGTTGCCGCAGCAGTGATGGGGAAGCAGCACAGAGCGATGGTCAGAGCTGAGAGAATGAGCGGAGCAGCAGCGGCAGGAAACCGCAGGAATGTTTGCGCACGTTGTAAAAGTTGAATTATGAGCTCGATAAAAAGCGCGTCCTGTGTGCGAGGCTCACGCAGCGCAGATAAAGGGCCGACTGTGTTCACAGGCCGTGCATGCGGAGCGCGGTCTCCTGCGGGAATCCCTCCGCTGACGGAGCTGCGGCCGCGGTGCGACCTGTGACCTGCGGCGGACGCCACGCTGCCAAAGCAATTAGTGACACTTGAAACTGCACAGCCAACGCGCTGTAAGTCACGTGACAGGCCGCAGACGCGCGTCTAGTGCGCAGCAGGAGCATCAAAAAATTTGCTCATCGAAGCCTTTTGTAAACTCTGCTTTCAAAGCTGCTTTATGAATTCATAAAGTTAGTATTTCAGATGATTTGTGTACATATGAGCTGTTTGGAAAGCAAACTCTAAACTGGACACAGATTCATTTGAGTGTCCTTTCCTTATGTCCTCTCATGTCTCCTGTCACAGATGGAGCATTTTCATGTTGAACACGACCAAAGTTTCTAATAACGAGGCTCTGGAGCATTCTCCAACAGGCAGATTTGGATGTGTTGGTTGTGGAAAAGCTTTGGCTGTTCAATCCAGACACTAAATTTCTGACACACGTCATCCAAGTTCCTTTAAACAGTGGTTTCTAATGATGTTTAGGCATTAAAAGCACTTGGTACTGGTTAGGTTTAGATTATTAGATCATTTTTCTGTGACACCTTCACAGAGTAAGGCAGGTAGATTTTTCTAAACCTCAACCGAACTTCACAAAGTGATTTATTTTAATTAATACACGTTTGTAAATAATTCAAATGCTGGATGAAGATCAGTGACGTGCACAACCTGAACTTGGGTCTCTGGCACGAATGGCCTTTAAAAGTTTATTCCACCAATCAGTTCATATGAGAGTGGATTGATGAAAGGTCGTGTTCAGGGACATGAAAGTAATTTGTTTTGACTAAAGAAATGAGTCAACAGATTAAAGGTACTGCCTATTTTACAATCTGCAGCAGGAGCCATGCTTGCTGTAGATGAAATAAACCAGGTAGAATTTGTTTGGGAAATGTATTTCACTCTAAAATCAAGTGCAGTGGAGTAAATGCTGCAGGTTTCTGCTAGAAAGAGAGAAACCAGCTGCGGCTGGAGATCTGACAGATGGAAAGTGGTGAAGGTCTGTCATGACGGACATGAAAATCGAACTCAGGTTGCAAAAACAAACCAGCTGAAGAGCCCCGATAGATGGAAAACTGCATGAAAAGAAGTAGATTTCATTTTATCAATTTTTATGCATTTTTATCCACTTTGAGCTCTGGAAAGTTCCCTGAACAGTTGGAGTTTTTCATCATGACCCCTGCTGCCCTGCTGCCCTCCTGCCTCCGGCTTCTGCTGAATTTTGGGTAATTTTCTGGCCGGTGACAGTGTGTGACGGGCGCCGTTAAACTGTCATATCTGTGTGGGGAGGAAGTCAGTGGCAGTGAGGCGATGTTCAGATAAGACTTCCTCTCTTTTTGTAAACCTTTTATCCTTCACTTCCATATCAGGGGCCCACAGAAGGAGCCACAGGGGACTCGGGTCCACGCTGAGATGGATTCGAAGTGCCTCGAGGACCTTCGGGTTGGAAGAAAAGGCACCAGCGAGCCCTGAAGTCAGAGAACCAGTATGTCTGGATGGTGCCACAGAAGTCTGAACAAAGTAAAATAAAGTGATTTTTTCATGTTGGAGGAATTCAGTGAAAGTTTCCAGGAGCTGAGCTTAGATCCAAACTGAGTGCAAATCTGAAGTGAACTGGAAATGCTTCTTTCTTGTGAGTTAGGTGTATATGACATAAATGTAATGATCACATTTTATTTCAAATATCAGCTTAGATGATACCTTCACTCATTCAGCACCCAAATAAGAGCGTTACTGATCCATCCTGACTGAGAAAATCATAAATGCTGTTTTATTCCTGTGCATCCTGGTGTCGGAATTCAGTTTTATTTATATAGCCCCAATTCACAACAGCGGTCACCTCAAGGCACTTTACACTGTAAGGTTAAAAGCCCCCAAAATCAGCACTTGGCAACCGTGGGAAGGAAAAACTCACTTTTAATATTACTGCAGCTACTGCAAAAGATGAGGACACCATTGTGGTCACCACTGACTCTGTTTCCATTTTGAATTTACTACTGTGCGTTAACCCTGCCTGTCCAGGTGTGTCCCACCTCCCCGTCCTGTGACAGCTGGGGTAGGCTCCCGCCCATCCCCCACCCTGAACTGGATAAGTGGAAAAAGATGGCTGGATGGATGGATTAACTTTTCTACCTGAGCCAAGAACTTTTTGCATCTCCAGTTGAAAATGCGAATGAAAACAGGTGGAAACTCACCAAACAAATTTGGAGTCCTGCCAAAAAGTGGAAGCAGACTTGAGTCTTTGAATTTGACTTGAAGGTAATTTTTAGGTTCTTGAAGATGTTTCTTATCCAACTGAAAACCTACACAGACAACCTGAATTTTCTTTTCAAATTAAACCTGAACCTGATTTAAACCGTCTCCCCTTTCACCCTGGAATAACTTCACTTTGTGAATCAGTTCAGAGTTGTGGCTGTTTTGCTGATCCATGGAAAATATTTTAAATACCCAGTCTACACATTTATATTCAAGTTTGTCCCCAAAGCTCGGAGAGAAGGACCTTCAAAGTTTGGCCTCTGGATTTATCACAGCGAGCTGTTGGTGAGATCCTTGTTCATCCTGCAGCTTTTTGAACACGCTCCACAGTGAGGCTGTTGTTTCCCACACAGCTATTGTGATGGGATTTGTGTTCTTGGTTTTTGGCTTAAATATCCTTCATTTGCAGGCCCGTGATTGTGGAAATCTGGAAAGTGGATCTGTAAGGCTTTATTTTAGTCCTCCTGCCTTCTCTTTTATACCCAAACACACAGTCATGCTTTTATGGACCAATCAATCAGGATTTACTGGGAAAATTGATGACATTTAACAGGTAAAATTATTCTGTGTGCTTTGTTTAAAGCGAGCAGGAAAAACATCTGTCTACACATCTGCCCTTCAGGCTCGTCTGTCCAGGATTCAGACTGAGCTTCTTTGAAATGATAATTCTGGTGGTGGGAGGGCGGTGCTGAAACCTGGCTCTGATAACGACCCGTTTCGTGTCTGTTTGTGTGTTTGACCTGTCCCTGCCACCTTGAAGCCTTCTCAACCAAATGAACCGTCCAAATTGCCCTGGTCATCTCGCCATCAAAGCCGCTGCTGTGGGGGAATTACACTAACAACAAACAACAGCTCCCTTCTCTCGGTTTTATCTGGCCGGGTCACGGACGAAGCAGTCGGCCTGCTTTTCCTTCATCCTGGGAGGCCCTTTGATTCACTATTAAGATTACGCTAACGTTATATTTGAACATCAGAGGAACACTTAAGACCTGCAGGAGTCCCGTCTAAAGGCTGGAAAGCCACTGATCCACTGCGTTGGGCCATATCGCAGACCGGCTTTGGAAAATCAAAGGAAAATGTGATTCAAAACATGTGGATCTGTCTGTCTGTAGTGGAAAGAAGAGGGAGAAACACAGCAGCTAAATGGAAAGTATGGAGTACAATAATGGCACTACGAGGCTTTTGATGATAAGTGAATGAGATGCTGATGTAATGCTTTTACCCTGAAAGCCTCAAGGACACTGGACATTTTTAGCCACAGGGCTGATCACAGATTCTGCAGGTTCACATTAAATAAAGACTTTTTCTGAGTTTTTTTAAACCACAGAAAAGAAAACTGAACTCCAAAGTGTGAGTTTGATGGAAAACCTGCAGGGAGAAAACAAAAGAATTATTACATCACATTCACGTCAGCGTATTACAGAAAAATCAACTCATACAAGTGACTCAAAAGCAAAAACTCAGAACAGATTCCCATGTGTTCATATACAAATTATCAAGACTTTAAATAAAATTATAGAGATGTGTTAAAGAGAACAGAGCGACACCAGCTTTACACTTTCTGCTTCTGTAAGTTCACGAGAGTCCATTTCAGCCGAGAGAGGCAGAAATCAGAGGATGATTCAGACGATGAAGACGTGGCCAGAACCACCAAATTCCCGTAAATCCCGTTATACAAACTGGTAATTCAGCCAGGGTGCAGCAGGGGGTGCTTAAGAGCTAGACATCAATGAATGGAAGTGAATGGAGCTAAGGGCCTCAAAAAACGATCTACATCTGCTTCTAAACACACAACTAAAGCTAATTCATGTATTTATTACTTCTAGGCTGGACTATTGTAATTTATTATTACCAGGCTGTCCTAAAAGCTCCCTGAAAAGCCTTCAGCTGATCCAAAATGCTGCAGCTAGAGTGCTGACAGGGACTAGAAAGAGAGAGCAGATTTCTACCATATTGGCTTCTCTTCATTGGCTTCCTGTCAAATCCAGAATAGAATTTAAAATTCAAAGGTCTTGAATAATCAGGCCCCATCTTATCTTAAAGACCTCTTAGTACCATATCACCCCAAGAGAGCACTTTGCTCTCTTGGTGTGATATTAAGGCCTAATATATTTAATATTAGGCCTGAATATTTTTTTACTGCAATAATAGCAGGTGCCTTAGCATCAGTTCTTAAGTTGGAAATTAATACATGTCATTTATAAGATTTATTATATTATAATTTAATTATAATATTCTTGAAAGAGTAGTTGTAAAACAGCTAACTGATCATCTGCAGAGGAACGGTTTATTTGAAGAGTTTCAGTCAGGTTTCAGAATTCATCACAGTACAGAAACAGCATTAGTGAAGGTTACAAATGATCTTCTTACAGCCTCTGACAGTGGACTCATCTCTGTACTTGTCCTGTTGGACCTCAGTGCAGCTTTGATACTGTTGACCATAACATTTTATTACAGAGATTAGAGCTTACTATAGGTATTAAAGGTGCTGCACTGCAGTGGTTTGAATTATATTTATCTAATAGACTCCAATTTGTTCATGTAAATGGGGAGTCTTCTTCAGACAGTAAGGTTAATTATGGAGTTCCACAGGGTTCTCTGCTAGGACCAATTTTATTTACATTATACATGCTTCCCTTAGGCAGTATTATTAGAAAGCATTGCAGCCCTTTTCATTGTTATGCAGATGATACTCAGGTTTACCTATCAATGAAGCCAGATGATGCACATCAATTCTTGTACTTGGCCCCACAAATCTTAGAAACATGGTGTCTAACCAGATACTTACTCTGGATGGCATTACTTTGGCCTCCAGTAACACTGTGAGAAATCTTGGAGTCATTTTTGACCAGGATATGTCCTTCAATGCACATATTAAACAAATATGTAGGACCGCTTTTTTGCATTTGTGCAATATTTCTAAAATTTGAAACATCCTTTCTCAGAGTGATGCTGAAAAGCTAATTCATGCATCTATTACTTCTAGGCTGGACTATTGTAATTCATTATAATCAGGCTGTCCTAAAAGCTCCCTGAAAAGCCTTCAGCTGATCCAAAATGCTGCAGCTAGAGTACTGACAGGGACTAGAAAGAGAGAGCAGATTTCTCCCATATTGGCTTCTCTTCATTGGCTCCCTGTTAAATCTAGAATAGGATTTAAAATTCTTCTCCTCACATACAAGGTCTTGAATAATCAGGCCCCATCTTATCTCAAAGACCTTATAATACCATATCACCCCAATAGAGCACTTCGCTCTCAGACTGCTGGCTTACTTGTGGTTCCTAGGATACTTAAGAGTAGAATGGGAGGCAGAGCCTTCAGCTTTCAGGCGCCTCTTCTGTGGAACCAGCTCCCAGCTTGGATTCAGGAGACAGACACCCTCTCTATTTTTAAGATTAGGCTTAAAACTTTCCTTTTTGATCAAGCTTATAGTTAGGGCTGGATCAGGGGCCCCTGAACCATCCCTTAGTTATGCTGCTATAGGCCTAGTCTGCTGGGGGGTTCCAAATGCACAGTTTCTTTTCATTCACCTTATTTACTTTGTTAATACTCCACTCTGCATTTAATCATTAATTGTTATTAATCTCTGGCTCTCTTCCACAGCATGTCTTTCTCTCCCCTCAGCCCAACCGGTTGCGGCAGATGGCTGCTCCTCCCTGAGCCTGGTTCTGCTGGAGGTTTCTTCCTGTTAAAAGGGAGTTTTTCCTTCCCACTGTCGCCAAGTGCTTGCTCATAGAAATTTTTTGGGGTTGCTTCTATTATTTACTTTTTTGGCCACAGAGGCTTTATGTTGGCAGTGGAGAGAGACAAGAAATGGGGAGGGATGCAATGCGGGCAGGCTGGCGGGGACTCGAGCCCGCGCCGCAATGTGGCATATGCATGTGGTCTCCTGCTCCACCACTGAGCCACCTAGGCACCATGCTTCTATTATTGATTATCCCTTAAAACCCTACCATGGTTAGCATTGTTGCCTCACAGTAACTTCCTGGGTTTGAATCCACCATCTGGCCTTTCTGTGTGGAGTTTGCATGTTCTCCCCGTGTCTGCGTGGGTTCTCTGTGTTCTTCGGCTTCCTTCCACAATCCAAAGACATGCAGTTTGTGTGGTTAGACTAACTGTTGATTCTAAATTGCACATAGTTGTGAATGTGAGTGTGAATGGTTGTCTGTCTCTCTGTGTTAGCCCTGTGAAAGGCTGGCGACCTGTCCGGGTGTGACCTGCCTCTTGCACTATGGCAGCTGGGATAGGCTCCATGACCCTGAAAAGGATAAGTGGAAGAAAATAGATTAATGGATGAACCCTACCATTCTGCTAATGCTTTTCTTTTTCAGTTTTTCTTAATTTTACTGAAACATTTTGTCATGGTCTGGGGTCCGTTGGACCCTGTGTGTTTTTGGTTTGGTTTTGTCTGTTCTGGGGTTTTCTTTTGTTGTGGGGTTTTTGTTATGTTTGATTTTCTAGTTCTTTGTGTTTCCCGGTGTTCAGTGTCAAGTCTGCGTCTCTGTTCCCTTGTGTCACTTCCTGTTTTATTTTGACAGTCTCGTGTTCCCTGTGCTTTGTGTATAGTTTGCTTCCCCTTTGTCATTAGGTTCATTTGGTCCACCTGTCGTCCCCTGTTGTTTTCACTTGCCCTAATCCCCTTGTGTGTATTTAAGCCCTTAGTTTTCCTCTGTCCTTTGTTGTGTCATTGTCTTCCTCAGTGTTTCCCCTTTTGCTGTGTGTTTTTTCTAGTTTAGAGCTTTGGTTTTTAATTTTTCTCCCAGGCTTCCAGTTTATTTATGCCCTGGTTGAGATTCCGAGTTTTTTTGTGTTTTGTATTTTTCGAGTATCTGAAATAAAGCAGTTTTAATTTAAGTCTGCGTACGTCCTGCATTTGGGTCCACCCCTTCCCGCACATAGCTCCCACCGTGACACATTTTGCTCCATTTTGATGGAAACACCAAGCTGGGTTGAATCCTGTTTAACTGAATAAAGACCTGATGTTAGGAAGTCTGTCGTCTCCTCAGCTCACAGTCTGAACTGCAGTATTTAGAACTGTGCAGACCATCCCGCGGTCTGCAGAGCTTCAGCGGCGATCCTGTGGCTTGGACCGAAGCTCCCGAATGCTCCGAGAGCTCCAGCTGGAAAACTCCCTTCCAGCAGTGGTGTGAGATTCCAGTTGGTTCACACCCTCCCACGCAGCATCCTGTGACCGCAGCCGCCCAGCGTGCAGCTCGGGAGCCCTGCTGATTCCTCCAACACCTACAGGCTGAACTTTCTTGAGACCACAAACACTGTCCACATTAATGTCTCAGGAGATTTTATACTCCTACTGTTCTACATTTTTCCATTTTTTAAAAATATTCTGTGCCCAGAAACCAGTGAAACTCAATTTAAACCAAACACACTTCTATGTTTCCCCGACTCTGTTATCCTGCTTGGAGAGGATGCTGCTGCTGAGGAATGTTGAGAGGATCAGCATTATTCACATCACCTGTCAGTGACGATGTGACTGTTTACGCTGTGTATAAATCCAAACATATTCAACAGTATATGCATATGAATGACATAAAGCATCTCTGATCTTGCCTCTGTTGTGTTTGCCTCTGTTATTTTGGAGTGATGGTAACTGCTGTTTGAAATAAATCCCTTTTGGGCAGAATACAAATTAAACCTGATTTAAACAAGAAACGAATAGAATGTAAAGCCTGCATTAAATCTGGTTTAACACCAGAAATAACATTTATTTAAATCTTGGATGAAACCTGATTTAAAGTCAGAATTAAATCAGACTGAAAGCTGACATTAAGCCCAAATTAAAGCCTCCATTATACCTAAATGAAAACCTTCATAACAAGTAAATTAAGCCCAATTTAAATCAGTATAAAAGATTTATACCCTGCTTTAAACCTGACTTAAACTGAGAAATGAATCTAAATCCTAGAAACCTGCATTAAAACCCTGCATTAAATCATTACACCCAAATTAAGTCCAATTTAAACCTGTATTGAAGCTATTTTAAAACCAGCATTCAATCTTATTTAGATCCTGAATTAGACCTGATTTAGAGCTAACATTAAATCAGACTTAATTCAGACTGAAGGTAATATTAAATCTGATATAGTAGATAAAAAGCTTGCTGAAACGAAGTTGCAACTGAATACATAATTTAAGGAAAAAAAAAACTGCATTACATTATTTCTGAGTGGCAGCACTTCACTCACATACCCAGCATGTCATGGGTACAGTGGTGAAGAACTTCACAAAACACACAGTCGGAGGTTTAAGTGCACAACATCCACATGAGACAAAGTTTATTTCAGCTGGTAAAATACATCCATTCATGTGAGGTTGCAAAAGTCAAAATGCATGAAAACACTTTTCATAAAGCAGTCCATAAAAAAACATGTCATGTCATCAGTTTCTGCTGCAAATAAATAAATTGGCATTAAAGTGAATGCAAAAGGCATTTTAAGATAAATGGAGGTGATCAAAAAATATACAGACAGAGGATTCTCTCAGCTTTTCTGTGATAAAAACAGCTGAGGGAAAACATGAAAACAAAGTGAAATAAATAGAAAAAAAAAACATAAAATCATCCAAAATCACCCGAACGAAGCTTTAGGTGTTCAGTCTTTCAGAATAAAAGCTTTTGTGACACAAACAGACTGAAGCGCTCAGCTCCTGCGGATGAACTTTAAGCCTCGAAATCCAAAAACCTCCTGATGTGTTTAAAATCTGAGCAGCTGCTGCTTTTTTAAATTTTAGATGATGAATGAAGCCATCTGTCTGTTTACTACTGTTTATTACAACTTTGATTTCTGTAGCTGTAGCCAACACCTTTGTAGTCATCAGGCAACTAAAGTTTAACGTTTCTATCCACCTTTCACATTTTCAATTCAAGCATTAAAAAAAGTAAAAATTACACACGATAAAGTTAAAGCCTCAATAAAAATAAAATGACAGACTACAGTCACGGTCACATCATGTTTCTGGTCATCAAATTTACTGCTGCAAAAGGAAAATTTAATGTGAAGCTTGACAGCAAAGCACCAACACAACAATGTTCTTGTAAAATTATTGAAATTTATAGTATAGTTTGAGTGGTTTGAATTATTGGGACAAATACTTGTCCACTGACTATGATTGGTTTTATGATGTTACTTTTACATAATTAATAGAACTGATGGCCACAGGTACAAAAACAGTTTTCAAGTTGTAATAAACTGGTTTGAGGGCCTGTCCACAGGTACACAGCTATTTTGTTAAATGTGGCTTTTCTGTGTGTTTTGGCCTTTTGCCCAGATGTTAAACTGCAGATTTAGAAAGCAGCTCCTTCCAGGGTGAAACTCAGAAACTCCATCTGTGCATTTACATGTGGACAACTTAAATAGAGATGTTGTCTTGCAATGTCAAAGTTTAGTATTAGCTTTATCTTCTTTTTTGACATCAGACCACACACCCTGTTATTGTTTTTAGACTTCTGAGTTGCCAGCATTTCCACACGGTTAGGATTGTAACACCACCTGTTAGCATGCTCTTGATATTTATCAAAACAAACATGGAAAAACCTTTGTTTGAAAAAAAAAAAAAAAAGTCTATGTGTGGACATATCTTAATGCGACGCTTGATACCAAACATATGTTTCATTACTCAAATATGGTCCCAGAGTCAGAATGTAAAGCTGGAAATAAAAGCATCATTATTGAGCTTCAGAACTGTTGGTAGGCTTGTTATTTATCAAATCCAGGACGCCTCTGTTATTACTAACAGTAAGTAACTGCAGTATAGTTTTCACCAAATACATGGTTTGAAGCCAAGTTACTGCTAGCTAGCTAAACACCCTGCTTTTCATCACTTTTTTGTGAATACTGTAAAATGGATCCATTAGTTAGATGCCTTTTCTTTGTTTTGAATTATTATTGGCTAAAATCAATCCTCTTTGACTTTATATATCATTAATTTTTCATTTTAGCTGACTGTAAGGCTGTCAGCAAATAATCAGTGACAGCCTGTACCAAACCAATTGTAGTATGTGAAATTTGGCTCCCCGACCGGCCTTGGATAGCCGGGTATCTCATTTTTCTCCTGGATCTTATGTAAACAGATGCTCTATGCCCCCACACTATCCCGTCTTCTGACCTGTGGGAACTGGTAACCCTAGACCAGGGGTTGGCAACCCGCGGCTCATTCAGGCTTCATCTGCGGCTCTGTACGGCTCGTGGAAGTAAATTATAAGTATCCAATTGAAGTGCATTTTATTTTTGTCAGTTCGGTTTTTGTTGTAGTTTTAAATTGGAACATTATTGTGATCTTGAAATATTAAAATAAAATCATTTATTTTAATTTCTCAACATATGCGTCACTCGCGATAGCCGCTACCAGCTTCTGCTGGTATTTGCGGCTCTCACTGTTTTGTTTTCCGTGGAAACCGGGTTCAAATGGCTCTTTCCGTATTACAGGTTGCCGACCCCTGCCCTAGACCAAGGCTGCTGATGAACATTCCCCCTCTTATCAGGAACTGTTAGCTGAGGGGGGAGCTGGGTCAGCTCCACAGTAACATGAACCCACTCGCCTCCGCTGGCTCCCTTCTATTCCCGCTCCTCCCCACTCTAGCACTCCCATGCAGTATATGTGCTCACACTACGCTATGCGTTATCTAACCTTATATTGTGCCCTGTTAAGTAGGGCAAAGTATGAGATGCTTTTTTCTCCTCACTTACCCCATTGTATTCGCTATGTTTCCATCTTTTTTAAACGGCAGCGCCTTTGATGGCTGCAAGGCCGCAGACACTTATCTCCCCTGTTTGTTTGTCTTTTCTTGGATGGGTGTTCTGGAATGTAATTTCGTTCTCTGTTTGACATATAATGACAATAAATTCTTCTGAATTCTGAATTTGGCAAGCTGGCTAATTAGGATCTCCAAATTTAGCCCACAATAACATTAGCAAACTACCAACTTTAGTTTAGCTAACTAGCTGTACCTTGAGATCATAACATTATCTGATGTTCACTGCATTTCTGACACAGATCACGTTCCTGTTTGGCTGAACTAGCTTCACTACATAAAACTGGTGCTTCCTCTACTAATGCTGTTGGTTGGCTAACCATAACTCACACTCTAACATCAGTGTGAGTTTTTGTCTTCATGTGGAGATTGTGTTGGAGTTTGTGTTGTACTGGGAGCTGGACGTTTGGTGACATTTGTAGACTTCATTTCTACAGACTGGTCAGTGATACCCAGCAACCACCTATTTCTAAAACTGGTTGGGGAAAACCTTGCGACTGCTTTGGTTGCTAGCATACTGCTGCAGTCACAGCAAATGGAAGTGAATAGAAGTGACAAACCTTTCTACAAACACCTGTAGTGTGACTTTGAAGAGTGTGAATCAAAACCAGAATGTACGACTTCAAAAAAAGTTGCACCTTTAAAAGTTTGGCCTAAATACTGAGGCTTAACTTTTACTTTGAAGGCAAACCTTGCTCATTTCCGGTTTGCGTCACTTTTTCAGGTTCTACTACCACTGGATTAATAGCTGGCAGGTGTTTGCAGACAAACATAAAAAAAACTACAGGTAGCCTGTTAGCAACCAAAGCAATCACTATTAGGCTTTTGACGCCTTCTTTGAAATCAATTTTATCCAGCAAGAGTCAGAACCCTCCAGAAACCACTGGCAACCAGTCATGGTGTTACACATTTTCCCATAGTGGTTATATTACGCCCAATAGGCAGGGAAGAGTGTGTTTTTTCAAGTTACCTCAGCTTCCATTCAGACATGATTTCAATAACGATGTTCTCATGTAACTCTCAGTATGAATACTAATAAATGAATTACCAAAACTGTGAGTTGAGATAAAGAGACAGCTGCAGCAGAAACGTGTTGGTACATTTAATGCACGTCTGGTTGTAAAGCTGAAATCTTTAGACATCACTAAAGATCTGTCACACATCTGAAGAAAGAATAAAACCTGTAAATTAATAGTTTATCAACACTTTCCGAGGACCTTAAACTGACCTTTTATACAGTCATTATGGTAGAAGCTGCCAGAGTTAATGCCCAATTGAATCAAATATTTAATTAGCTTTTATTCCATAACTACTATGTGCAAATGTTAAAAATGCACTTTTAAAATACTGTGCATACGTTAAGAATCTGTGCATGTTCAAACTGCTCTTGACTTTTACGTCACTTCCCTATAATACAGATGGAATGGCTGCAGTTTAGGTGCAGGTTTTAAGTAAAAAAGAAAAAAGAAAAAACACCAACAGAAAACACACCACCAGCCTACAGTAATCATGGAAGAAGCTGAACCAAAAGTCAACTAAATCACAAACACCATCAGGTCCAACGGCATGGCCGGTCCGAAGAGAAGGCGAAGTGCAGGCTAAACCGAACCCCCCCCAAACTCATGCTGAACCCAAAAGGAAGCACAAAATGGACGCCACGCTTCAGTCAAAAATAAAAACAAAAAAACAACAGCTACAGACTACTTCATGCCAACAAAATACAACTCCAACTAGTCATCCACATTCAAGGTGAAACAGTTTGTCTTTAAACCGAGAATATAAAAATACTTCATGTTTTAAGGTTTGTAGTGGTCTTTGTTTAGTGACTGAGGCAGTTCCCATGCTCAAGACTCAGGGGAATAATATATTCATATATATTTTCTTCTTCTTTACACAAGGACACCACATGGGAGCAGCTCAGAACAACAGTGATTGAAAGACAGGATTCAATTGTCACAGGAGGCCACGAACAAACAGGCTGAACTGTACATTCAAGTCGAGGGGGATCCATGCTCTGAGGGCAGGGCCGTGAAAATAAATCTAAACTAGGGCAATTTTTTCTTGAAGAGCAACAATCAATCAAACCACCTTCCTTCCTGTCTTTTTTTTTTTTTTTGGTCGACATGCAGAGCCGTGTGCAAAGTTCCTGGTCGGAGAAGTGGTGTTTGGTTTTTCGTTGCACTGATTTTTTTTTTTTTTTTTTTCTGGGTAACAGTCGATGCCATGGGTTCTGAGGCTTGGCAGAGTTGAACCAGCAACTTTAGTTGAGTTTACAATCTGCGGAGGTCGGGTGCTGCTCATCAACAACACAGCTGGCCAATCATCACTGTGGTAAGGAGATAGAAACGAAGGGAAACAAAAGTGAGGTGATATTTAGGTGTGATGCTCGTTGACTGTACATAGAAGATGGATCTGAATCTCCCTCAAACCTGCATTCTTTCTAATATCCAACAGGGGGCGACTTCTCTGGTCCAAAGGCATAGGAGTCTATGAGAAAATTTGTTTACTGGCCTTACTTAGTCTATTACAGCAGGCTTATGTGTTTTATTCCTTTTATATTAAATATTCAATGTACCTTTTTCACTAAATGCACACAGCTTATGAAAATACACTGGCAAAAAATAGTTGCCCAAAACAGTCAACAGGAGCAGAAGGAGTACAGCAGATAGACTCATCAGTAACATACTGATTAACTTATCTCAGCTGAAAGGCTTTCACGAGGTTGACATTTTCTCTACTTGTGTAATTGCCATTTTTGCATTAGTTCATGTCTTTGTAAGTTACCATGCTACACAACTTCACTTTGTATTTGATCTGAACACACTGTTCCGCTTCTCCTCACTTCCTATCATATCTGATGTTATTGGATGTTCATATTAAATGTGGTCAAAGTTTCTAATGATAAGCTCACTGTGTGTGCAGTAAGCCCTGTGAGCCCAAAGCTGAGTTGCCCTTATATGGTCATCTCAAAAACAGAATACCCTACCCGAATAGATTCAAACCTTCTGTTTGTGAGGGTCAGTCAATCAGAAGAAAGTTTGCTTAAAGGGGGGAGGAGCTAAAACTGCTTGTTACACACAGAGGTTGGAGTGCAGGGCTGCACCCAGGGTGATTATAAGGTAAAGAAGGATTATTTTGAACTGTGAATCATGCAAAGCTGCTCTAGTAGAGAAGAATAAAGAATAAAATATGGAGCTGGAAATGAGGCTTTTTCATAAATACTGAGTGAGGGGGTTGTGTTGTGTTGAGAACAGAGGCTGGATAGGATGTGAAATTGTGACTTGGTGGTTTGTTTTAAATACACACGTGTGTCTGAAGAGCTTCCTCCTTAAAGTGTGCTGCTGAGTATCTCCGACACCTGGGCATTGGTTTGGTCATCTGAGTCCACCTCCTGGGCTGTGGCTCCCTCTGGCTCCCCCCCCTCCACAACCACTGACACGCCTGCGGCCCTCACCTTCTCTGTCACCCCTACCCTTTGTTCCTCCTCCTCCCAGCCCCTCCTCTCGTGGCCTGGCGACAGCTCTTTGCAGGGCTCCACAAATATCCTGCGAACATGGGGTCGTGGATCCCGGTGTCGACTCTTGCGACTCTCCAGGACGCAGGAGGTATGGCTGACATAAGTGGTCCCCTCTGGGGAAGGTAGGTCCCCCGGCAGGGGCAGGTCGGGGTCCAGCTGCTTGGTGTAGATTCCTTCCGACAAAGATCCGGTGTGACTCTCTCCGCTGTGGCCCTTGAGCCAGCGCTGGGGCCCACTGAAGTACTGCCCCCGGTGGCTTCTGGAAAGCAACTTGCGTTTGGCGGGGGGGTTGGCGAGAGCCCGGAGGGGGGCAGGGCCCTCATGGTGACTCTTTGAGAGGGAGAGGCCCTCCAGAGTCCGAGTAGTATCAGATAGAGCTGGGGAGAGGGGGAGGGACAGGGGAAGATCTTTGGAGAATCTGGGGGAGAGGGGGAGAGAGGGGGAGGTGGGGAAGGTCTGGGAGCGAGAGGGTGAGCAAGGGAGGAGGGGTGAGGAGAGGGGAACGTCTTTAGGATCCTTTGCCATTGGGGAGAGGGGGAGGTCTTTAAGTGGGCACACGCTGTACCTAAGAGGAAATCATAACAGGAGTAATCAGATTACACTAATAATATGCAGGACATGCTGGAGTATTAATACCGACCCTCAGCAACATTTAACATCACAAAAGAAACTAAAATCAAAAGCAACTAAAATGATTAACAAATGAGAATCAGCAAAGAAAAACTAAAAGTTGTGTTTCACTGAGCATGAATGCATGAAAGTGACGGTCTGACTCTGTGTTTAACTGGCTTTGATTTGGTGCTCCTATGAAAAGTTGGTTGGTTCCTATCCAGACGCTTTCAGACTGTGATGGAAGTGCAGAGTTGGAAACCTGCTACTGAACCTAATCACAACCCTAAATCAACTTCTCTGCTGACTCCTGAGCCCAGTAAGTGGACACTGGGTGGGTTTTATATGTGACAGGCTCAGTTTCAGTCTGCTAATATATGAGCCACTGTATCTGGGTCTGGGAATCTCTGACACTAAGGCACTTTCTGGGAAGCCAAGAGAGGTCATTTCTCCACCATGCCCTGGGGTCTTCTGCCTGTTGAATATGCCTGAAACACCTCACCTAGGAGGTGTCCAGCAGGCATCCTAGTCACCACCTCAACTGACTCCTTTCAATGCAGAGGAGCAGTAGTTACATCCTGAGGTCCTCCCATCTTTAAAATCTACATGTGAAGTGACTCACAGATCACTTTGTGTAGGTAACCTTCTAACCTTCTAAACTGCACCAAGCAGGACTTCATGGCCCTAAAAAGGGTGGTTCGTTCAGCTGAACGGACCATCAGAACCACCCTCCCCAACCTGCAGGACATTTACACCAAGCAGTGCAGGCTGAGGGCCATGAAGATCCTAAAACAGCCCAGCCACCCCGGACACTCTCTCTTCTCCCTGCTCCCATCAGGCCGGCGTTACCGCTGCCTGAGGGCTAAGACTGAAAGGTTGAAGAAGAGTTTTTACCCACAAGCCATCCGTCTGCTCAACTCTGAGCCCTAACTGGACCATTATTGCACAGTGTAAATATTATAATTTAAAAAGTGTGTATAGTGTATAGTATATAGAGTATAGTGTATAGTGTGAATTACTTTTTTTTAATTTTTATTCTTCTTATTTATATGTGTGTGTATATAAGGTTGCAGGTACAAAATACATTTCACTGTGCATTGTACTGTGTATAACTGTGCATGTGACAAATAAACACTATCTTATCTTATCTTATTTTATCTTATCTTATCTTATCTTATCTTATCTTATCTTATCTTATCTTATCTAATGTGTTTACCACCATCATACATCAATCAGCAGAATCCTTCGCTTGTTCATATCTCTAGTAGTTTATCTACATCAAACTGCTAGGACCAATTCTGTTTACACTATACGTGCTTCCTTAGGCAGTATTATTAGAAAGCATTGCATACATTTTCATTGCTATGCAGATGATACCCAGCTTTATCTAAGATAAGATAGTAAGATAGTGTTTATTTGTCACATGCACAGTTATACACAGTACAATGCACAGTGAAATGTATTTTGTACCTGCAACCATATATACACACACATATAAATAAGAAGAATAAAAAAAAAAAAAAAAAAAAGTAATTCACACTATACACTATACTCTATATACTATACACTATACACACTTTTATAAATTATAATATTTACATTGTGCAATAATGGTCCAGTTAGGGCTCAGAGTTGAGCAGACGGATGGCTTGTGGGTAAAAACTCTTCTTCAACCTTTCAGTCTTAGTCCTCAGGCAGCGGTAACGCCGGCCTGATGGGAGCAGGGAGAAGAGAGAGTGTCCGGGGTGGCTGGGCTGTTTTAGGATCTTCATGGCCCTCAGCCTGCACTGCTTGGTGTAAATGTCCTGCAGGTTGGGGAGGGTGGTGCTGATGGTCCGTTCAGCTGAACGAACCACCCTTTTTAGGGCCATGAAGTCCTGCTTGGTGCAGTTTCCCATCCAGGTGGTGATGCTCCCACGCATGATGCTCTCGATGGTGCAGGTGTAAAAGTTCCTGAGCACCTTGAGTGGGAGCTTGAAGTCTCTCAGCCGCCTGAGGAGGTAGAGACGCTGTCTGGCCTTCTTCACAGTGATGTTTATGTGATGAGTCCAGGACAGGTCCTGTGAGATGGTCACTCCCAGGTATTTGAAAGTGTCCACTCTTTCCACCTCAGCACCACTGATGACAAGTGGATGGTAGTCCCTCTGCTGCTTCCTGCTGAAGTCCACGATCAGTTCCTTCGTGTTGCTGACGTTGAGCAGGAGGTGGTTCTCCTGGCACCAGTTCTCCAGGCGGGAGACCTCTCTCCTGTAGGCTGTCTCCTCATTGTGAGAGATTAGTCCCACAACAGCAGTGTCGTCAGCAAACTTGATGATGACGTTGGACTCTGACGTGGCCTCGCAGTCATGGGTGTACAGTGAGTACAGCAGAGGGCTGAGCACACAGCCTTGGGGGGATCCAGTGTTGAGGGTGAGGGAGGATGAGGTGAGGTGACCCACTCGTACCACCTGTGGTCTGCTGGTCAGGAAGCTGTGAACCCACCTGCACAGGGATGGGCCCAGGCCCAGGTCCAGCAGCTTAGAGACCAGCCTGGAGGGAACTATGGTGTTGAATGCTGAGCTGTAATCTACAAACAGCACTCTCACATAGTTCCCCTTACCAGTGTCTATGTGTGAAAGGGTCTTGTGGATCTATCCATGAAGATAACCAACACAGACCAATGAGTTAAACTGCAGGAATGTTTTAAAAACACAAAGGCCTGGATGACCTCTAATTTCCTGCTTCTAAATTCAGATAAAAAATATTGTATAAAAGTTATTGTACTCGGCACTACAAATCTTAGAAACATGGTATCTAACCAGATACTCTGGATGGCATTACCTTGGTCTCCAGGATATGTCCTTCAATGCACATATTAAACAAATATTTAGGATTGCTTTCTTGCATTTGTTCAATATTTCTAAAATTAGAAACATCCCGTCTCTGAGAGACGCTGAAAAGCTAATTCATGCATTTATTACTTCTAGGCTGGACTATTGTAATTCATTATTATCAGGCTGTCCTAAAAGCTCCCTGAAAAGCCTTCAGCTGGTCAAAAATGCTGCAGCTAGAGTACTGACAGGGACTAGAAAGAGAGAGCAGATTTCTCTCACATTGGCTTCTCTTCATTGGGTCCCTGTTAAATCTAGAATAGAATTTAAAATCTTTCTTTTTCTCACATCAAAGGTCTTGAATAATTAAATTTATAAAAATATTAATTTCAATCTCAGACTGCTGGCTTACTTGTAGTTCCTAGAGTATTTAAAAGTAGAATGGGAGGCAGAGCCTTCAGTTTTCAGGCCCCTCTTCTGTGGAACCAGCTCCCAGTTTGGATTTGGGAGACAGACACCCTCTCTATTTTTAAGATTAGGCTTAAAACTTTCCTTTTTGATCAGGCGTATAGTTAGGGCTGGATCAGGTAACACTGAACTATACCTTAGTTATGCTGCTATAGGTCTAGGCTGCTAGAGGGGTTGCCATGATGCATTATGATGAATACCTTTTTCATTCACCTTTTCACTCTGTTAATACCCCACTCTGCATTTAATTATTAGTTATTATTAATCTCCTGCTCTCTTCCACAGCGTGTCTTTTGTCCTGTCTCTCTCCCCTCAGCCCCAGCTGGTTGCAGCAGATGACTGCCCCTCCCTGAGCCTGGCTCTGCCAGAGGTTTCTTCCTGTTAAATGGGAATTTTTCCCTTCCCACTGTCACCAAGGGTTTGCTCACAGGGGGTCGTTTTGACTGTTGGGTTTTTCTGTATTATTGTAGGGTCTTTACCTTACAGTATAAAGCACCTTGAGGGAACTGTTGTTGTGATTTGGGGCTATATAAATAAAACTGAATTGAACTGTTTATTCTGCCTGTTGTAACCATAAATTGCTGAATTTCATTGACTGTTCACGGTCTCTAGTTGTTACATTGATGCCAGTGAGCCCACACGTGCTTTAGAGGAGCTGCTTGTATCCTCAATGTCATTCTTTCGGTCACTACCCACAGCTTGTATTCAATGATTGACTAGTAAGTCAACAGCTCAACTTTCCGCTCTCTTGTTACCAAAACAGACCATTACAATGTCCACATCACTGCAGACACCGCACCAATCTGTCAGTCAACAACAAGACCTCCTCCACCCCATCCTTTTCTGGCTGAAAACCATGGCCTCACACTAATTCTCATCTCAGACTCCTCTCACTTGACTGCAAAGCACCCCAGTGCCAGTTGAAGGTGACTAATGCTGCATGTGATGTACTGATGAATTACTGTGATCTACAGTATGAAGTAAATGAACACTGCATACATGCAAAGACAGTTACATGGTTAAAGAAAGTGCACTAATCACCGGAGCTCATTGATTTGAAGCACGTCTGGGGCACTGCCACCCAGCGAGTGCACGGCCTGCTGGGATAGATCCTGGGCCGGAGAGTAGAGCAGGTCCAGATCACGGGGGCTCAGTGCGTCGCTGGAGTCGTAGTCGCTGTCTGTGGGCAGAAACACCTCAGAGGATGCGTCTTCATCAGAGCCAAGCAGAGAGTCTAGAAGACACAGGATGAAGTTAAACATTTGTTGTGTGCATTTTTGTGATTATGAACTTTAAACTGCTGAACGATGCCTCACCGCTGATGGCTTTCCTCCGGCGAAGCTCTGGAGAGGGAGAGGGTGTGGGCAGGTAGTCCATGTTGGATGAGGTGGAGTCGGTCTTCTGCTGACCGGAGTCGCTTTCTGGAACGCTGGCATCCACCAAGCAGGTGATGGGCACACCGCCACGAGGCTGCTTGTAGCGGGCATACTGCAGGGCATCTGTAATCCAGCGAAGATCACGGCGCATCTCATCCAGTTGCTACAGAGATGCAGACAAAGTGACAGTAAGCAAACATCCAAAAACTCGAGCTATAGGAGCTATAGGAGTTACTTTATTCTTTATTTTTTTACTCAAATACACAATATCAGAGTGTATTTCTATGCAGACGATACATTGTTCTATTTATTATGTTGTTGAAATCAGTCTACAGAGCTGGCCCAACAAGGGTCACAAAGACCTGCGGACATTATTCACGTTATCAGTGGGATGACTGATGTCGTCAGCTGATTATGAATAGTTTGGTACCACTGTGAGGATTTGCAGTGTTTTTTTGTAAAGACATAACACATATTGAAAAGTAAATTTATGGATTTTTAAGGATCCCCATGAGCTGGGTCACACTGCTCAGCTGTTGGTAAAGTACCTGCTGAAAGCGTGATGATGTAGAACTGGACTGCTGAATTTAGCCATCAAAAGGTTTCCAGTGTGACTTTTTTTGCAGCTGGGATTCATGGATCCATACTGGTCTGTGAGTGTGAGCTGAGTATCTGTCCCACACGGATCACTAATTCTTCAACCTTAAGTGGAATGGGCTTGTTGTTTGCTTAGAAGGTTACTATATATGAATCAGGGGGCAATCAGAGCAGCAGTGCTATATCCCTACAATATGTCTCTGAATGAAAGCTTTCCTAAATTTTTTTCCTTCTTTGACCTCATTCTTGTGTAACACTACTTTTAATGACGAGGTTTAGGAAATCAGTGCAGATATCAGGTGCTTCAATCAAAGCTTTGGGGGGAAAAAAGGAGATACACAAAATAAAGGCATTATATTAACATACCATATATGATGCATTTGGTTTAGGATGGTACACGTGTGATGATGACATTAAGAACAATCATAATTCTTTTTACTAACTGCTCTGAACTAGTTTAAGCCAGCTGCCAATGACCAGGTGAGTGTTGTCAGGTTTGAAGGCAGGACCCACGGCCACCCGGTAAGTCTTTATCAAATTCAAATTTGGCTGAGTGGTTAAAAACACTTTACAAATACTTTAATTTGCAGTTCAGCCCCCAAAAAGCTTTTAGAAATCTATCAGCTTGTAATTAGTTTGTGTCATTATAGTGGAAAAGATGTAAAAACGACCACTTTAAAGAGAAAACGGAGCCTCCATCAGCCTTTAATTTGTGGGCTATGAACTCTCAGTGGGATTCTTGCAGCTTATTATGAATATTTGTCTGAAAAAGCCAAAAACAAAGAAACCACAAAAACAAACAATTTAAGATTATTATATACTGCCAACTCTTTCAGTTAAAGTAATATATTACTTTAGTTCAGCCCAACAGGGCTCTCTATATAAATATGACAGGGTTTCTTTATGAATGGTCTAATGGTCTGAACTGATAATATGACAACAATCATCTGGAAACAGTGAAAAATGTGTTTTCCTTTGAAGAGAATAAAGTGTGATTAGCAACAATTAACCGACTGTCAGAGAGCAGGAGAGGACACTGAATTACAATCAAACGTCGTCTCTCCTGAGGTCTGAAGCCCACGGCGGTCCTCATAGAGACAGCCAAACGCCAACACACTCGGCGGGGAGACTGACAGCGGCGATGACTCGGCTGGAAAGAATGCGGCGAGTCTGCCGAGAGGAAAACATGAAGGAGATTCCTGCTCGTCCCACAGAGGGAAGCGGCACGTCTCTGCTGAGTGTTTACAAAGTGAGCTGCTGCTGAGCGCTGCACTAGGATCAATGTGAACGATTACATCAGCCCCACACTGGGTCCACGCAGGAAATGATGCGATACAGCATGAGTCTGCTGCTAATCTGCATCCTTCTCATCATCAAATCTAAACACAACAAGTAAACAAACAAACAAAAATTGATGAATGCATCAACAACAAAGGCTGAAGTTATGAATGACCCAGCGGCCCCCGGATACAGATACATGAAAAACCGCCTCGTCTTATAGGGGAGCTGATGAGCTACAAAATGAAAGCTTTCTGATTGGTTTAGGATCTCTGTGTTTGTTTTTGGTCTTTCTGAGCCTTGTTCAGTGACTCTGTCACACCTACAGTTTGTTTCCTCTGTTAACAGTGTCAGTTGATGAGTCTGTAAACTTGCAGCTTTCGCCTGTAGTTTGGTTTCTTTTCACACAGAGAAAATTTCAAGCAAACCAAAATGTGTCACCGCAAACCAGGTGAGAACGTTCAGTCTGCTTATTGACCAGATGTGTCCTGGGAGGGAGCAACAGAGGTAAACACAGGAAGAAGGTGCAGTGTTCTGGACTGTGGCTAACATGGAGAATTCGTATTTACCCGGGAAATATACGATTCAATTCAGTTTTATTTATACAGCACCAAATCACAACAGTCGCCTCAAGGCGCTTTATATTGTAAAGTAAAGACCCTACAATAACAACAATACAATCACAAATATGCAAAGAAAAACTTCCCCTCACCCCCAACCGGTCACGACAGATGGCTGCTCCCCCCTGAGCCCGGTTCTGCTGGAGGTTTCTGCCCGTCACAAACTATTTGCTCATGGGGGTCATCTGATTGTTGGGTCTCCATGAGGAGACTGTTGTTGTGAATTGTCGCTATAGAAATCAAACTGAACTGAATTCTGCATGTCTGTGGTACTCTGCTGCATCCCAGAATGCAAAGCATACCTGGCTACCTGAAGGTGTTTAGCTCAGACTTGTAGCGCACACCTGGTATTTGGGTCTCCCCTTTAACAGTGGTGCAGGTTTGTCACTTGTCATTTCTTTGTGATTGTTTTCTTTGTGATTGTTCATTTCAGTGTTTCCACTACAAGCCTTTTTAAACTTTGTCCACTTGCAAAAGCTCTATGATCACACCAAAGCTTTTATGTAGTGGGACAGACTGAATTGAGCCATCACAGAAATTAGAACCACTTTTATTCAATTTAAGGAAATCTATTTGAAAAAGTCTTTCTGCCTGTTCAGGACTCAAAAAGCTTTTGATCACTCATGTATTTTGTTCAGACCTCCGGGAAATTTGGTGAGCATCAAAAATTCTCTTAAATTGCTCGTGACGATGAATCTGCTCGTACATCTGCTTCTTGGCCGGAAGTTACGCTGCACTAGAATAAAACTGCTCGGTAGTGAGAAGAATCAGCTTCCCTGTGACAGACTGGAAATCATTCCACCACAGATAAGACACAGAGCCGGAAGGTTCAGGCCGATCGAGGTGGCGTGGAGCTTCAGGGGAAAACTGTGCGGTGGCGAACTTCTTACAGCAGCATGGACGCGGCGAGCTGATGATGAAGTTTCCATCTGCAGCTGATCAGACTGACAGCAGCTTCACAGCTTCATGATTTCAGACAAAGACCGATGCAGGCAGATAGGCAGAGGTTTCCTAGGACGGTGCAGCTACAGCGGTGCTCTGCTCAGCATCAATTCCCACAAACCTCAGTGGGTCTGTGTCCGATTACCGCAGCAGCTCCCGTCCAGGCACTTCTGTTTCCTCCTGATCCAAACTTACATCCTCAAACAGAAACTTGACTTCCTGATGAAAACCAGCGATACCTCAAGGGTTTACTGACGGCACAGAGGACCTGAATAAGAGCCCTTACACATGAAAACCAAAAGGCAGCGAATCAATAAGAAATATGATTAATTTGTGACACACACACAGAGCCGGGACCTCCACAGACGTGCTGAGGCTGCAGTTTAACTTTGTAAGGACAAACGTGGGATTTAGATTTTAAAAGTATAAAAAGATCCAAGTCAAAATTTTTGTAAAAGGTTTTAAAAATAGGGAATTTTTGTTTAGACCCCCTTATTTAAATTAATTTTTTTGAAAATAATAACATTGTAAAATAAGACTTTTTATTTTTTTTATTTTTGTATATTAGGATGTTTCTGTGAAGTAGTTTTTGTAAAGTTTCTGTAAAATAAAGCAAGAAAATTATGGTTACTCCTGTACATTCATATTTTTAAACAAAATTTTTAGTTTTGAAAATCTTTCGTAAGTCAGGAAAATTTGAAAAACCAGAGATATCTGAGTAATGTCAGAGGACTCTGAACTTTAGAAAATTACATTTCCAACAGTGAAGGGATGCAAACGTCAGTTTAATGTTAATTAAATGTCAAAACTAGGGTGTGGCCATGACAGTAAGTTTGATCATGTTAATAATAAAGAACCTTCACTGGATTATAAATGAATCTTTGGAGACAGGAATATTAAGTTTTGGACTTCCATGTGTCTACACAGTTAAAATAATTAAGTGCCTTGGCCTAAGGACATCTGTCTGAGCCTCAGGGGCTATTTGAGAGTGCAGATGTGGTTTCATGGTTCAGATTCAGGTCGGGGTTCAAAAAGTCTCGAAGCCTAAATGTTTGTGTTGACCTCAGTTACACTAAAATACATCCTGGTATTTCTCGAGCTGTGAGGGCACTCAGTGACATCCTGAAAACCATCCTAAAACCAGGTTTGAACCTTAAACCACCAAAGTGAGGACACTTCATATACCCAGATATTTTTTAAAATCTAAGGATGTTTCTGGAAGACATTTCAGCCAGAAACTCCTCACGACGCAGGAATATCTCCACTGTGATGGCTTCAAACAGGAATCCATCCTCACCTCCGCGTGCTCTGATGGTTATTATTTTTTCCCTTGACGTTCCCTCTATTTCTGAGCAATTTGTGGTTGGGGGCCACTTTTTTTCCGAGGTTTCAGATCACAGGCGGAGAGTGAGACGACGGTGTCACACACACACTGGCAGCGCTGCGACTGGAGAGAACCCTTGTGGTTTCGTGGTCGGCCTCCATTAACGGCGTCGGCGAGCACCCTTCACTCAGAGAAATCTCCAGACGGCTTCACTTTCAGACTCGTGCCGGCCGTGGGCTTTTTAGGGGTAGAAAAACAAGTTGTTTGACAGCACTTACTCTTTATTGCCTCCATAAATGTCTCAAATTGGATTACAAACTCATTTGTTTCACACCAGCTTCAGTTTTAGAAAAACTTGATATGAAATGAAGTCGTAGTGAAAATGAGATTTATTATACCGAGTCTCTATTTGATGAGCTGCCGGTCGACTGATTCTCTGCTGATTAATGTCGGCTTTCACACCGCAGAGACGTTTACAAGCCTGAAGGTCGTTTTAATCTGCTGAATAAATCAGAGCGTAGCCGAAACCAAACCGCCAGACATCAGCCAGACAGCATAAAACTGCTGATTCCAGGTCAGCTGACTCACAACTGCTCCACTGTTTTTATTGCACAGTTTTTGCCATCGTAGAAGTTTCAGCTCAGGAATTTTTCCCACATCTATTAGAAAATTTTTCCCTGAATGTTTCACAGCCTGGTTAGCGTGACATGTTTCCATAAACTAGCTACCAGACCTTTTCCAAACTGTGGCAGAGAGCTGCTAACCTCCTCCAGGACGAAGGCAGCAAATATTTGATTCATCTTACAGCAGGAACTGAAATGTCAGTAAAGTAAAGAGTTGCCAAGAGCATGCTCCACAAATCTCTAAAAAACAGCACTGTTGATAAAGACAGTTATGGAAACATTCAGAGGAAACTGAGGAAAACTGGACCGAGTGTCTGAGAAACTTGGACCAAAATGGCCAAAATATCCAAGAGCGAAACTGAACTAAAAACATAAAACTGGACTGAAATGTTCCTGAGTAAAATTTTCAATAATGTTTCTGAAGAAAAACTGGGCAGAGTGTTTGGGAAATTGGAGAGCCTTTTGTGAACAGCAGTTTTCAGATCTTGCCACAAATTCTCGATTGGGTTTAGGTCTGGACTCTGACTGGGCCGTTCTAACACATGAATATGTTTGGTTTTAAACCCTTCCATTGTAGCCCTGGCTTTATGTTTAGGGTCGTAGTCCTGTTGGAAGGTGAACCTCCGCCCCAGTCTCAAGTCTTTTGCAGACTTCAACAGGTTTTCCTCCAAGATTGCCCTGTATTTGGCTCCATCCATCTTCCCATCAACTCTGACCAACTTCCCTGTCCCTGCTGAAGAGAAGCAGCCCCAGAGCATGATGCTGCCACCACCATATTTGACAGTGGGGATGGTGTGTTCAGAGTGATGTGCAGTGTTCATTCTCTGCCACACAGCATTTTGCACTTTGGCCAAAAAGTTCAACTTTGGTCTCATCTGACCAAAGCACCTTGTTCCACATGTTTGCTGTGTCCCCAACATGGCATCTGGCAAACTGCAAATGGGACTTTTTATGGTTTTCTTTTAACAATGGCTTTCTTCTTGCCACTCTTCCATGAAGACCACATTTGTGCAGTGCACGACTAATAGTTGTCCTGTGGACAGATTCCCCCACCTGAGCTGTGGATCTCTGTATTTCTTCTAGAGTCACCATGGGCCTCTTGGCTGCATCTCTGATCAGTGCTCTCCTTGTTCGGCCTGTAAGTTTAGGTGGACGGCCTTGTCTTGGTAGGTTTACAGTTGTGCCATACTCTTTCCATTTCCGGATGATGGATTGAACAGTGCTCCGTGAGATGTTCAAAGCTTGGGAAATCTTTTTATAGCCTAAGCCTGCTTTAAACTTCTCCACAACCTTATTCCTGACCTGTCTGCTGTGTTCTTTGGACTTCATGATGCTGTTTACTCCCCAATATTCTCTTAACCAACCTCTGAGGCCGAGCAGCTGTATTTGTACTGAGATTAGATTACACACAGGTGGACTGTTTTTAGTCATTAGCAGTCATCGGGCAACTTCTGAATGCAATTGGTTGCACTCAGAGAAAAGGGGGCTGAATACTTTTGCACACCACACTTTTCAGTGTTTTATTTGTAAAAAATGTTTTGAATCATGTATAATTTTCTTTCCACTTCACAATTGTACACCACTTTGTGTTGGTCTTTCACATTAAATTCCAGTGAAATATATTTATGTTTGTGGTTGTAATGTGACAAAATATGGAAAAGTTCAAGGGGTATGAATACTTTTGCAAGCCACAGTGTAAATTTATTCTTCCCTCAAAATAACTCAATATACAGCCATTAATGTCTAAACCAGCAGTAATAAAGTGAGTACACCCCTAAGAGACTACACCCGTAAATGTCCAAATTGAGCACTGCTTGTCATTTCCCCTCCAAAATGTCATGTGACTCGTTAGTGTTACTAGGTCTCAGGTGTGCATAGGGAGCAGGTGTGTTCAATTTTGTAGTACAGCTCTCACACTCTCTCATACTGTTCACTGAAAGTTCCAACATGGCACCTCATGGCAAAGAACTCTCTGAGGATCTTAAAAGATGAATTGTTGCTCTGCATGAAGACTGTTATATAAGCTGCACACAGGCTACTTTTCACTGTGTCAAAGTGTCACTTTGTCAGTGTTGTCCAATGAAAAGATACACTTAAATATATGCAGACATGTGAGGGGTGTACTCACTTTTGTGATACACTGTATGATAAAAATGTGAGAACAAACCTTAAATCTAAACGTAATGATGAAGAGTGTGTGCTGGTGTGAA
Source organism: Archocentrus centrarchus (assembly GCF_007364275.1). NCBI lineage: Eukaryota > Metazoa > Chordata > Actinopteri > Cichliformes > Cichlidae > Archocentrus > Archocentrus centrarchus. The sequence goes on from NC_044364.1 coordinate 22,452,636, forward strand.
ATGCATGCTGGGATTAGTCCCAAAACAGGCCAAAAGGGTAAAAATGGCTGAAGCTACCTGGATGTAGTCCAGGATGAGCTGATGCCTCTGTTTGGCCGTGGCCACCTCGCTGTCAGTGATGGCCTCCCGCAGTGCCTGCTGGGTAATGAGGGCATCCAGGTCGAGGACGGAGGACAGGCGACAGTACAGGCTGATGAACTTCTCTTTGTAGGTGCAGAAGTGCACTGAAGGAAGAAAAAAAAAGCAGAAAAGTGACAGAGAAGTAAGGAAACCTAAAGCTTTAAAGACAAAGCTTCACGGCAGCAGTTTCACGTGGCGCAGCGAGCAGCAGCGCGCACAAAGAGCGAGCATTGTGCAGTATGTTTGGCTGTTATTGACACATTCTTGTGTTTGTGTGTTTGGGGGTCAGCGGAGAGGCCGTCCTGCTGGAGCCTGCAGACTGATTTAGTGCTTCTCTCTGCAGACGTAGGTGTGTGTCTGTGCTGCGGCAACACAGCTCCGTCTGTCCCTGCTGATCCCTCCACAATAAAACTGTGGAGCTCTGCCAGACGTCTGCAGAGCGAGCCTGTAAACCTGAAAACCCGGCCTCAGTGTTTCAGAGCTTCAGGAAAGTCACCTCAAGATTTGCTCTGTGAGTCATTATTGTAAATGCTGGTATATCTGAATACACTGCAGAGCTGCTGCTGCTGATATAAAACAGTGGAATCTGAGTAAAAGATATGTTATCAGGATACATAACCGGTGACAGAGATTGTACCATAAGACATGCCATAAATCACAACACCTGCTTAACTAAAGAAGAAAACACACTGCTTTCCCTCACAGTGGGTACGGAGTGCACGGTATCTCCCTGATTGGGAAGCCTAGAGTTCGTAAAACCTGGAAATGGCCTGGACATTTCCAGTTCTTCAAGTTTAGGGTGGAAGGTCTGCCACTCTCAAGAGCGATGGCGATGGTTTTCGATGTTTCTGCAGCCTCATTGAATTCTTCATTCAGCTCGTGGTCTGGAAAGTCCTCTCAGACTTCATTAAAATGAGCCCATCATCACTTCTCTACCTGCATGTTAGCTTCTGACGTATTGACCGTATTTCCAGGCGTCTCCTTGCGTTGGGTGTTTTTCTCTTCATTTTGTTGAGCAGACACGGGCCCTCCAAAACTCTTTGGTGGTCGTCATCGGCCTCTCCAGCTCTGTTGATGTGCAGCACGTCTTTCAGTTCAGCTTTTCAAAGCTCACGGTTTAACGGCAGCCCACGGGCTCACAGCATCCTGGACACCAAATATTTAAATGCTTCTCAGGCCAGCTCAGATTTCAGCGTGTGGCTGTCCACCAGGTAACATCATTATCTGTCAGCTGGCACAACTACACTAACCATCCAAACTTCGCTGCTGTTTTTTCTGTCTCTGATTACATCTAAAGTTTTACCAAAGCTGTATGATCTCGTTTTTTAGAAATCCTTTAGTCAGAATATGATGCATCATCTTAAGATGGAAACTAGCTGGTGAGAAAACCACAGCGATGCCTCTGAGGTGGCTTAAAAAACCGTCACCCCTGTGGTGCTCTTTAGAGGCATGGACGTGAAAACAAGGTCAACATGTCATTGCTTAACAAACTGATGTAACATAAGGTATATCATGACTGAAACACTGTGTTTATGTGCTGGTGTGTGTGTGTGTGTTTTTACCAAGTTCGAACATCTGCAGGGGAAGGTGGAGGAATCCTGACAGCGGCGTGTATGGGTTGGATTGTCCGGGGGCGGAGCAAACATTATCGGCGGGGGGCAGCAGCAGCAGGAAGGAGACACCGTGACCGAGCTCCACCACCTCCTGACTGTACAGCCGGAAGTGACGGGCCTGCATGCGCACACACACACACACACACACACACACACAGTTCTGCATTTAATTACATCCATTACTTGCAGAATAAACCAAACTTTGACTGTAAACGTGACACGAAGGACGGACACAGGTCACAGGACGATAGCATTAACACCACACTCGCTGCTGCAAGTTTTGTCCTTCATCCTTCCTCATGTCCATCATCATCCTCAGTGTTAATCTCAAGATTTTTCTGACCAGGGTATGAATACGTTTAATGCCTGTGAAGACTTTTTAAATATATCACTGAAGCTGATTTAAAACCTTTTTCAGCGAAAATAAAACAAAATAAATTAATGTATTCACACTGACAGCATTTCTATCTGCTGTATTACACAGCATATTCTAATAAATGTAAAATCAATTAAAATGAGTGTACGTAGTAAAATAAAACAATAATATGCAAAAAAATGAACCAATTTCTGTAATAAGACACAAAAACATCCAGTAACTGGAGCTTCATTGTCCGTAAGAAAGGAACACCTGAAGTCTCTGTTTATTAAATTTAAGACTTTTTTAATATCTTTAAAGGATCCTGTCTGAGTGACTGGTTTAACTTGGATCTGAACCAATTTTTAACAGTTTCTTCCCTTTTCTCCACATCTGCACCAAGTTTCATAAAATTCTGCAGAGTTTGTGTAACATTACGAACAGGCTAATAACTCCTGTAGAGTTGTTAGGTCTCGATGGTTGGATCAGTTACCTCCGTTATTCAGAGCTTGTTTGACCTGTTGAAACACCTGTTCAGTACCTGCCCCTGATGTTTTCAGGTGTTACATGTAGGAACAGTCTAGTTTTTTAAAGTTGGGAATAAAGAGCATTTAATAATTTTAAAAAATGACACAAACAGAACCTTCAGAGACTCAAAAACATAAAAAACACTGTGCAGTTTGTTATTATTAATCTCTGCCTCTCTTCCACAGCATGTCTTTTGTCCTGTCGTGGCAGATGACTGCCCCTCCCTGAGCCTGGTTCTGCTGGAGGTTTCTTCCTGTTAAAAGGGAGTTTTTCCTTCCCACTGTTGCCAAATGCTTGCTCATAGGGGGTCGTTTTGATTGATGGGTTTTCTCTGTAATTATTGTAGGGTCTTTACCTTCAATATAAAGTGCCTTGAGGCGACTGCTTGTTCTGATTTGGCGCTATACAAATAAAACTGAATTGAACTGAAACCTAAACGAGCCTCCTGCTGTAAGCTAAAGTAGGTGAAGGTGTGCATACCTGGTGCAGAGGTAGGTTGATGTGTTTCAGCAGGGACTTGATCGCCGTCTGCAGTTCATAGTACAGTAAAGGGGCGTGGCTTTCTGCCCGGGGCACCGCCTCCTCGCCGTCCTCCTCGTTGCGGTCCTTTTCTCCGGCAGCTGCCAGTGTCTGGATCCAGTCCCACTCCTCCCTGATGGGACAGCACAGACACAGACAGAGGGGGCTCACTGACACTCTCTCCAAAGACCATCAGGCACTTCCTGCAGTCTGAACCTGACATCAGGGCATTCATATCCTGAACCACAGGGTGGGTTCTCTGTTGACCTGAAACCCACTTCCAACCAAAACTGACAGAAAAATCAACACCAGGCACATCTGCACAATGACTCACAAACTCTAAAACACATCAGAAACTTTTACTTTCCGGGTTTCATTCCTTTATTCTCTCCCGTTTCTTCCGAATGGAGATTCCCTCCATTCAACAGTGAAACTTCCCTCTTCTGTCTGCCTCATTCATCACTTTTCACTTTCCAGTCCTTCCGAGGTGGGAACGCCATGCTGCCGAGGTTCCCAACATTCTTGTAATGGAGTTACATCTTTCTTGGAGTTTCTCAGTTTGTTCTTTAGTTTCTTACCTTGTTTGTTAGTTCCTTCATTTCTTTCTTTGATGGTTCTTTCCTTCTTTTTCATTCTGTTTGTGCCTTCCTTTATTCACTAGTTTCTTCATTTATTTCATTTTTCTTTTGTTAGTTTCAATGTTTAAGTTTCTTCATTCGTTCTTTCATTGGTCCCACCTTTCATTGTTCATTCTTTCCTTATTTAGATTCTTCATTCTTTCATTACTTTCTTCACTTTAGTTCCTTCATTAGTTTCTCTGTTTGTTACTTCCTTCCTTTTTTAGTCCTTTTCTTTGTTATCCTTCCATTGTTTCTTCATCTCTTCCTTCCTTCGTTCATTAGTCTCTTGATGGTTACTTTGTTCTCTCCATCCTCTGTTTATCCAAAGTTGGGCTGCAGTGGTGGCAGACCGAGCAGGGACTTGCCCACATCCTTTTCCCCAGCAAATTTTTCCAGATATTCCTGGAAGATTGCAAGGTGCTCCCAGCCCAGATGAGCTATCCCTCCAGCATATTTTGGGTTAACTCTGGGATTCCCTTCCAGTCAGGCAAACAGGAGGACACCAATGAGCCTTCCTGATCAGATGTCTGAACCAACTGCTGAGCTTGGAAGCCCAGCCACGTACATCTGTGAGTTTGTTATTCAGTCGCTACTGACAAATGCTGCTGAAGAAACACACAATCCAGAGAGCATTTGCTCTGCACTGGACACAAAAACACCACAAAAATGGGAATTCAACATTCAAAAACCACACAGTCAGAAAGCGAGTGACCTCCCTGACGTAAGACAGCTGTTAATGTGTTTCAGAAAGAATCACCACAGAGATGACTGAACCTGCTTAAACTCCTTCCATCCTCCTCTGTCCTTCAACTGGGAACACATACCCCGTCTCTCAGCCTCTTTCATCCTTTCAACCAGCTCAGCCTTGAGGTGTTTATGTGCTTCACTCATTTCATGTGTTTTATTCAGTGCTTCTATTCAGCACTGAATGAAACCCTGAGGTAAAATCTGCTCCATTCCCATAATCACAAACCCTGAGGACACGTGGGTACCTGGAGACGTTGGCGTTGTCTCGTACGCGGGTATGGCAGAGCATGTTGGGGGTCCGCTGGGACACCAGGACTTTGATCTGGTCTACAGAGCTGCTGAGCTTCAGGTAGCCCAGGTAGAGGCCCGGGGCGAGCCGATGGGTGCTGCGCCGCTGGTACGCCAAAATGTCCTGAAGGGCAGAAACAGAAAACAGGTTAAATTCAAGACTTTATTTCCTGTCATATAGATTCTGTTCCAGTGATGAATGTTCCTATGACCAGAATGTCAAATAATGTTTAAATGTCCAAATTTACAGCAGAAATAAACATGTTTACAGCCTCTATAGCCTCTATACGGGGGACTGTGTTTGCACTCTTTGTGCCTTTTGGAGCATTTTAATGACAAATAATACGTTCAACAGAAAGCAGACTTCACTAAATGTAAGTATGGCATCAAACACATCATTTATTCCTCACCTGTATGGTGATGATGAGGATGTCGAGGGCGTAGGGCTCCTCAGGTGTGGACAGAGACTTCCTCTGGCTCTGCAGTTTGGTGACCTGCATCCACTTCCCACTGAAAAGCGAGTGCTGGCTCTCCATGTCACGGATCGTCACCAGTAGCACGTTCCCGTGGCGATCCTTGATGGGCTCGTAGTGGACCCGACCCAGGTTGTGGGTTCCCAGGAGGTTCTGCAGGTGGAACAGGTAAACCGATGTGATTACAGCTGATGTGACAAAAGCTATAGCGAGATCTTTAATTGACAGTTTTACTCTATAATCTGCAAAGTGTGAATTAGGAAACAGCCTACAGACTTTAGGGCACTTTCTGAGAAACAGACTTCACTTTCTACAAACAAATCTGTAAGAAAGTTTGGTTTCTGCGTAACGCACACTGTACAGTCTCCCTTGTTTGATTATTTTTATTGAAGCTGATTGGTCAATTTCCTGCCGTGTGTTTGCTGGAGTCCTGACCTGCAGCTGCCCAGCAGCAGTGAGCATCTTGTGCCTGGCCTGCAGAGTGGAGGATGAAGACATGGACACCGACATGCTCTGTCTCAGCCACCTAACGTCTTCCCACATACAGGACAGCTGCGGACAACAGACAGGAAACTAACATCAGCTATGCTCTGCATTAGAAAAAAAATTCCCGAATAGATTTTAGTCCAGACATTCAGAAGCCTTTGCAGAAACTCTAAGTGCAGACACAGAAAAAAAGGGGGTTCCCCCTCCACCCTGTTACTAAAGCCATGGAAATGTTCTTGTGGTCTGAACGCACCCATTGGAATTCCAACTCTCCCACAGTTTTCATGCTGATAGCATCACTACAACAGCCCTTCAATTACATCAGTTTTGCACATGGAAAACAGACTGGACATCTGATTCACACTCTGGAGCAGAAGGTAGTGGTAATTCACTAATAAGCTCAAAGCCAGCCACCACAGAACAAAACCAACAGAGGCTGTTGTCCTGCTGTTCTCATAGTTAGCACTGCAGCTGATGAGTATTTTCATTACCAATGAACAAATTGCACACTATAGGTATTAAAGGTACTACACTGCAGTGGTTTGAATCATATTTATCTAATAAATTTCAATTTGTTCATGTAAATGGCATACATAGCATACATAAAGGGAGCCGATGAAGGCTGGCTTACTTGTGGTTCCTAGGGTACTTAAGAGTAGAATGGGAGGCAGAGCCTTCAGCTCCCAGCTTGGATTCAGGAGACAGCATTAAATCATTGGTTATTATTAATCTCTGGCTCTCTTCCAATGCATGTCTCTTGTCCTGTCTCCCTCCCCTCATCCCCAACTGGTTGTGGCAGATGACTGCCACCCCCCCCCGAGCCTGGTTCTGCCAGAGGTTTCTTCCCATTAAAAGGGAGTTTTTCCTTCCCACTGTCGCCAAGTGCTGCTCTAAGAGCGTCATCTGATTGTTGAGGTACTCTCTGTATTATTGTAGGGTCTTTACCTTTCAATATAAAGCACCTTCAGGTGGCTGTTTGTTGTGATTTGGCGCTATACAAAAAAACTGAATTGAATTGAACCGAATTGAATTTAACCCTAAACAAGCCTCCTGCTGTAAGCTAAAGTGATTTGGTACTAAATAAACAAAACTGATTTGAATTTAATTGAACCTGCTGATTATTTCCTCTGTTGGTTGACTGGTTTATGTTTAAAATAATGGATTGAAACCGATGTTGTCTTCAAATGTGTCATTTAAAAATGAAGCATAAAATCTGAGACATGATGAGAATCTGGAAACAGGGCAGTGTGGGAGTACAAAGAAGCTGGAGGGAGGTGAAAACCTTGAAACAAGATGTGAACGCTTCAGACATTTATTTCCATATAGGTTGCCTGCTGGAAATACAAGTCATCAGAGAAATACAAGTCATCAGAGAAATCCAGTGGTACAACTATTTGGCGCAGAAAATAAATTCAGTTTCATGTTAAAACTCTGATAACAGAGATAAACAATGAGAGGAAAGAAAGTTAGGGTGCAGAGGGGTCACTCAAGCCTGCCGGACAGATGATGATGTTGGACGGTTTCATTTCTGTACCTTTGTGAACCAGAGGAAGTCCTGCATGAGTGAGCTGCTGTAGGAGTCATCCACCTCCACAATGGGGATCTGCTCTTCAGCCGTCACCAGCAAACTATCCTTATGGTAGAACACAGCTGCCAGGTAGATCCCCCTGTACACACAGGATGGTACAGCCCATAAGGTTAATGGAGAGGCAACGAGCGATTATAAAGGAAAATCTCCAAAAAACTGTGCTGTGTTCCAGCTCCAATAAAGAGTTAGAACAACATGATACATGATGTGTGTCACTTAGATTTTACAATTTAATCAGATAATAAGAAAGACATGGAGTAGAAAAAAGGAAGAAAACAGACTGGTAGGAGTCCTAAAAAGCTGACACCAAAGGAACGTTTCGAGTTTCGGGATTACCCCAACTTCCACTAACATCCTTTTTCCTCTTTTGCAGTGCTGGGGTTCAATCTAGTTCTGGTTCTAAAAAATTCCACAGTGAAAGACTGGACAGTGAAAACACTGGTCCTTAAGATGGAACCACTGACATTAAGTCACTAGGGGAGGTGCTAGCGCAAGAAATCCCCACCTAAACAATACCACTTTTTCAATGATGTGGTGCTGGCACCAAATGGAAAACCAGGAACCACTGCCATCAGTAGCTACAGGATACACTACCTCTCAAAAATCACCAATGAATAGCATAAGGTGCTCACAGGTTATATCTGCCATTATTTTTTTGCCTGTGGAAAATTATTCCAACCTACATAATGTTTGGTTCTCAGATCAGTCAAACTATGGTCATGTTTCACTTCACACGGGTCTCTGAGGCACATTTTCCCTTGTTTGGTTGATGTGTGAGAAGTGGTACCCAGTCATACTAAAACACACAAAGAATGACCTGCCATTGGTGCATCAGTCAGGTAACAAAGGTGTTTAATGCACCACCGTCTCTGTGTTCCCTTTTTCTGGGATTGAAAACGCCACAACCTACATCTAAAACACAAGTACATCATTTTATTTCAAACAGTAATTTTCTAAAGCTGATCGCTGCAGTTTTCAGGGAAGTTAAAATTTGATTTGGCTCTATCAAACCTACATTTCAACAGCAACGAAATTAGAAAGTGAAATCAAGACTATCCACAGACATCAAGCAGCTTCTGAACGAACCTTTTCAGTGTTTTTACAAACTTGTTGGAGGAGTTGAAGAGATGTTTCAGACTTCTGGAGACAGATTGCTTCCTGCTGGGGTTCTGCAGCTTAGAGACATCTAAAGAAAAGACAAGAGAAGAAGAAAACGTGTTAAATCCTGCAGTTTTTCCAGCTTCTTTGGCTGGACTCCTTCAGTGTTTGTGTGAGTCTAAATGTTTGTTTACAGGTCAGTGGGGACAAGTTTCTCTCCCACGCTGCCATTCTGAGTCAATCTTATCTCCTTCACTCGCTCGGCTGTCTATCTCCTTTCCTTCGCGTACTCTGTCGCTCCCTCCGGCCGTACTCTGGCCTTGTGAGGATGGCGACCGGCCGCTCAGCGATGCCAATCTCCAGACCACAGCGCCCCTTTTTACTGTGGCTAATTAAGCGTCACATAATTACCGTCCTGTAAACAGACGGGCAGACGTGGAGCCGACAGGAGCTCACAAACATGTTGGTGACCCGGCGGCCGGCTGCAGACGACCAGAGGAAACGGTATTACAAACAAGCCATGGTACAGACGCACGATGGAGGGCTGGAGGAGGACGGGAAGAGATTTTTCATCTGAGGAAAAAACATCCTACAGATTATCAATCCAGTGACCCCTGACCACTTCCCAACATGAGGACAGGGAAGAGTCTGATACTCGTCCTGTTGGAAAATTTCCCTGAACTCCAGACAGTCCAAGAGAGTCCTCATCCCTGAAACGTTCTCTTTGAAGATGCCAAACATGAAATAGTCACAGATCTCTAATATTGAGGACATTCCTGCTTTGTTTGTGTAAAACATTTCATTTTCCTTTTGATTCAGCTTCATAATATTTCCTTTGAATCTACATATGACCACATATTTAAAGAACAGCAACATCAGCATCATGAGGCCATGACAACCGCAGCAACTCTACCCTGAGGTGTCCGACGTCAGCAACAGATTATAACGTCCTAATGTGCTGACAGTCCCCACAGGTACATGATCAAAAATACTGCAATCCAAAATGACTTTTTAGAGCTTTTTATTAGTAAATGTGCATTTAAAATAAAGACTTAAGAAACAGCAGCAACATCTGTCCAGTTGCAAATGGTTGTTAATTTGGGGTGAATATGGGCATTTTGAGGGATGACTATATGAGAGTTGTGATAGATTTATGTTTTTTCTAAATAGGTTTTTATTTTTATCACATTTCAGTTTTTGACATCGCAGTCCCAGTGAACGGCTCCATTAAAGCCTCCTCAGGCTGGTTGTGTTTGCAAAGCGACCCAAACAGACAAAGACTAAAACTGGTTTGTTTTTTATTTGGTTTTTTTTGATAGAAGTAAACCTCTGCAATACCTGCAGACATGTCGCCCCCTGCATGTGATGAATCGGTATTTTTAAGCATTTCTTCTTGTGGTTTTCTGTTTTTAAGAACAAAGAGAAAACATTGTATGGCAATATTGATGCCGACAAATCAATTAAAACAGGCACTCATTATAAAGTATAAAGAAGCATTAATAATTCGATGTCTCATATTTCCGTATTGTTGATGTTTGGGTGCTTTTAATTTCAGGATGTAGGATCTCAAAAAGACGAGTGAAATAACATCTATCTCAGATAATGAATTCAGTGTGTATAAGAACATCTTCTAGTGGAAATCTCTACTCATGTCACGCTGTTGTTTCTCTGTTCAATTTGAAGAGGTGAATTAAGGCTTTCGGTTTGTATCTCTCCATGAAATTGCTGTTTGCTCTCTAAAAGCTGTAATTACAGCTGGCTTTATCGGAGCGCCTTTTGTCCAGCTGCTGCTGCTCTTGCACACACTCATTTGGAAAACTGCCCCTTTTCAGAATCTGTCAGAGGGAACCAGCTCGAGTCTAATGAGCACGTTTCTTCTGCAGCTCAGCTCGGGTGCATCGGCTGCCTCGGACACACTTCACGAGCGAATCTACAGCCGAGAGCGAGCAGCCCCAACACAGCGCTTGCTTTTTTCCAGCCGCAGGTCGAGTTTAAAAAGTCTCTCTGTGTCTGCAGCTCGAGGCTAACCGGGTCTGACAAGTGGATAATATGACAAGAGCTCGCCGGCCTACTGTGCAGCGCCGCATGCCACACTGAATAAACAAAGAAATGAGTTTTGGTTGGAGCTGACTCCAAACATGATTGGAGTTGATTAATGAGGCGGCCACCTTGCCATCTATCAGAGAGAGGAGAAGAAGAAGATGAAGAAGGAGAGTCTTTATTTAGGTTTGAGTCTCTGAGTTCTGACCTTTCAATTATGGCATTATTGCAGTGTTTAATCGCTTCTGAGACAACAGCCAACTAAGTGAATGTGACAAGGAAAAGGAGACAGATGAAGGTCTGAAACCTCCTGAAGCTGCCAGCAAAAAAATAAAAACAATCGAAAATAGCAATATGATTGAAAATGAATCACTTTCAGAGAGCAGCTAAAGGACAAAAACTAAACGTAAACTGTTATAAATCACTGAAATGATAAACAGAGAATAATGCTGATTAAAAAACAAACTCAAATAACACAATCTTTAATTGAATATACAGTGCTTAACAAATTTATTACAGCACCTGTCATAAAAGCAAGAAAACAAAACCATCAAAAATGCGCTTAAACCTATAAATTATATTATGGAGAGTTAAAGGATTCATCCAGCAAAAAAAGGCATCATGTCAAATAAGTTTATAACAGCTGAAGAGTGGGATGTTTAGAAGCACAAAGGACATTATCTACTGCCAGATCCTGACCCATCTGAATCTTAGGGATAGTTTTCCACATGGTTGTTGGAAACACCTATTTTTGCTTGGATTTAGTTAAGCCTGTGCTGCCTCGTGGTGTTTGTAAAGTCACTGTGAATGTCTTCTGACTGCTCTTTTACTCGTTGCTGGTACATTTATTTCCAGGGTTTTTATATTTTTAATATATTGATAAAATTATTATTGCTGTTTACTCACTTTGATTTGAACCATGTTGTTTATGTGGGTTTCTAATGTTTGCCTCGACTGACAACACTTTGAGTCAACTCTGCACTGCAAATCGCTCCACTGCCTGTTAAACAACCGCAGCTTTTAGGCGTCTTTCAGTGGGAAACTGGCTCTAGAACTTCAACTGATCAAAAAGACAATGAGGATTTTTTAAATTTGACTTCCATGAATCAAACCTGTTTTCACACGACTCTCTGAGGGCACAGTGTGTATGTTTCTGTGGATAAAACAGCGAAGACTTTACACAGAGCTGCACCCGTCCTTCATCCTAATTAATGACTTCATTATTGAGGCTGATGGAGAGAAAACAAACTGCGGCGCATTTCTGCAGCTTTTCGGCCTGCAGGCGAACACTGCTGCCTGTGTGAGCAGGTATTACTCATGTTGTGGGGACGTAAATCTGTTTACACTGCCCTCATAACTTAAACCATTAAACTGCACTGTGCAGACCTGGTTAGAGTAACAGTTTGGTGATGGTGGTTATGGTTAGGGTTTGGAGAAATGAATGGAGGTCAATGCGATGTCCTCTAATGTGATGGAAATGTGTGTGTGTCGAGGATAAACACACACACACACATACATAATAAATTAAGATATCCCGGCTGCTAAATGAGCTCCCTCTGCTCTATAGTGGTGGCTTTGTACCCACACTGATTAATTTCACACATTTATTTTTGGTTCTCTAAGAATAAATTGTACAAATATACACCACACACACACACACACACACACACACACACACACACACACACACCCACACACACACAGTGGGTGTACATTACAGCTGCATGCACAGCTGGAGTAATTTAAGCACACACACACACACACACAAACACACATACACACACACACACACACTCACACACACACACACACACACACACACACACACACACACACACACACACACACACACACACACACACACACACACACACACACACTTCTCTCTGGACAGTTTCTGCTTCGCTGTGCTCAGTTTTTCAAACGTCTGTCCAGAAATTATTCGAGTTTGCTATGACGGAGCAGACTTTCCTGGCCTGTGATGCTGCTCTGCTGCATGTTCTGTCCATCATGTATGTTGTCCAGCAGCTGAGTGAGCAGCAGATGTCCTGTATATGTGAGTGTCAGTGTAATGACAACAAAGCTGACCTGGGCGTGATGAAGCCGGCTAACCACCCTCATGCTACCTGTTACTAAACAGTGAACGTAAATGCTCGGGCCTGCTCAGGTCTGACTGATGTAAATTTCATCATCAAACGGGGCGCGGGGGGTCCGGATGTCAGGGTGCCTCTCTGTTGTTTTTGTGATGGCACAAACATGTCCAAGGAGAATTTATATTACAATACACGGACTATGCATGCGCGCCAGGTGGCCGAGTTCAAGTGGACTAGAAGTCTAGCAGGAACGACTGCTCGGCCATCGGGTATCCAGCTGTCCGTGTCCCCAAAGGAGCATAATCAGAGCTTTAAAGGTGACAATCAGGGAATGGTCAGTAACATGACTGCAGTCGTAGTCAGCAGGATGCACTGATATTTAACCGTGGACATTTTCAGGTTTCCACAGATGCATGAGGCTTCATGAGTGCTGAGGCTGATATTTCTTCCCATAAAACAACAATGAAATTAGCAAAGATTTTTATTCACACCTTTTCATTGTTGCACAGATGCCTGCTTTTAGGTAAATTCCAGTCAAGGTGTAGAGACACGGGCTGAACCTGCTGCTAACAGTGTGTGGGAGGAATTCAGTATTTTTCTAAAAGTCAGAAAATATTTAAGGGAGTGTAAAAGCAGGCGGAAAAAAACACACACTCTCTCCTAGACGAGTGTTTTATTTTTTTTTCAGTCCAGTGGACAATTTAGAAAGCAGAGCTGCACATGAGACAAACTAAAACATATAAATGGTCCTAAACTTATTAAGGCATGTTTATGTACATGAGCTCTCCTGGCACTGACTGTATGTGAGTGCTGTAAGGGTTCATTCATGGAGCCTGGTAGTGCTGGTAGTCAGTGGAGCAGGGACGGGTGGAGCTGGTGACCAAGTTCAAAAACTGTTAGGTGATGAAAGGTTGGTCAGAGAAAAGATTAATCATCAAAAAAGAAAAAAATATCTTCTTTAACAGCTGCTCAAATATCTGCCATCCAAAATTTAGTGGAAACACTGCCCTCTACAGCAGAGGTCCCCAACCCCCGGGCCGTGGACCGGTACCGGGCCGTGGGACATTTGGTACCGGGCCGCACATAAAGAATAAATAACTTAAATTATTTCCGTTTTACTTATTATCTGCACCTAAACTATATTTTATTTTGAAAAATGGGCGGATTCGCTCCGTTACTTCCCTCCATGACTTCCTCTTGACGTGTCAAGACGTTTCTGCTCACATGATACGTCACCGCTAAAATTAAACCCAGAAGCTTCAGGCCTGTCTAACGAAATCGGTTGGTTGACCTACATAACGCTTCTTTAAATTTTTGAGTGCTCAACAAGAGTAGAAAAGCGCTATGTAAGAACTAGTCCATTTACCATTTTTATTTATCAACACCGGGGATAGCAGTGAGGTAGACCCAGCCATCAAACTGACTCTCCAGCGCTTGACACCGCGGCTCTGCAGCCACGCTCCATGTGAAATCGGCCGAACCCAGTCAAACCAGAAGTCAGCAAAAATGAGTATCAGAGAAACAAGCTCAGGGGGCTTACACTGATTCAGTGTTATGGTGAGTTGTATTTTTCATGCGCTTTATACAGTAAAAATCACCTAAGTCGAAGTCGCACAAATCGGGTTTTCGCTCTAGTTGGATGGCATCTGCAGGTCCTGATTTTTCCTAACATTAATTCCAATAAAATCATCACATAAATCCGTCGGATATTCACCTACCTCGGATGAAAAATCTGGTCCCATTGTAATAAATTTCCAGTTAAATGTGATCGCATAAACTGGATGAGTTTAGCGCTAAAACCCTCCTCAGCTCCTGTCCGCCCACTTCCATGCATCGGCTCGTTCGTGCACAACTACACACACACTAACAACGCCTGGAAATTGTTTTAGTGTTTATATCAGTTCATTTCACCGGGGACAATTGTGGCAAGTGTAAGCTACAAACTTGCACTTACGAGTAAAATTTCAGATTATAAAATTTGCAGAAGCAAATTCATAGATGAAGCAGAAGCCATTGCAGCGAAATTCGATAATAGACCCCAAACTGGGCCATTTGAATCCGACTGAGGTGATTTCTACTGTATTTGTTTTTGCGGTGTATCTTATTTTGAAGGCATGTTTTACCATGGCTCTAACAGCTGACCAGGGAGCGCTGTGGGCAGAGAGCCTGTTATTCATGTTGAGGCGGGATGTTACGAGAACGCTGCTGATAGAGTTGCATACGAATACAAAGTGGATTCCCGTTTTTTATTATTATACGTAGAAAATATCACACTTGGTTATGGTCGTATCATTTATTTTGACGTATTTATTCGCCACACCTTAAAAGCCGGTCCGTGGAAATATTTTCTAACACTAAACCGGTCCGCGGCTCAAAAAAGGTTGGGGACCACTGCTCTACAGGCAGAAACACTGCCCTCTAGAGGCAGAAACACCGCCCTCTAGAGGCAGAAACACCGCCCTCTACAGGCAGAAACACCGCCCTCTACAGGCAGAAACACCGCCCTCTAGAGGCAGAAACACCGCCCTCTACAGGCAGAAACACTGCCCTCTAGAGGCAGAAACACCGCTCTCACACAGGCAGAAACACTGCCCTCTAGAGGCAGAAACACCGCCTCTACAGGCCATACCTGTCAAGTTTTGTATTTAAAAATACAGGAAATTTTCTGCAGCTTAAAATATAAGTCACTGTATGATGTCATCGCCTAGATTGAAAAATTGGTCATTTGCATGTAGTTGCAATCGAGGGTGTAGGAGAGAAAAACATCTCTGGAAAGACAAATAGTGTAGAAAAAAAACACCATGAATATGTTTTGAACTACAAATAAACTTTATGAAATAACTTAATAACTTTAATGCTTTGCCTAGACCCACATTACATTTTGTTCATTCATTACATTCAATTTTGTCCCGTATTGTTTAATGTTAGAATATCAAATTTAACGAAAACACTGTGGGGTGCGACTGCTAGCTACATTCAACCCTCCTCCTTTATCTGGGCCACTGTTGCCAACTTGTGTAAGAAAACTCACTGTAGCCTGTCTCAAAGGTTAATAAAGGCCGAAGTGAGGTCCGGGGATGGGAGCAGAAGGAGCGGGTAGGCAGGCTTGGTGTTTAAGCGAGGTTCGGGGGTTGAGGGGTGCAGTCGAAGTAAAGTCTGGGCACTGCCCCAAAACACGGCGACAGTGGAGGATTTCGCTGTCGCTAGTCGTCTTTTGGAGAAAAAAAAAAAAAGTAGCTATGGGGGTCTGAAAAGCTGCTAAGTTGGCAACACTGACTGAGGTTCAATTTTTTTTTCCTAGTTTGTTCCGGCTGTCGGCACTAACCTCGCGAGAACTGCCACCCAGGCTACTGCAGGTGGCAGTTCTCACGAGGCTAGTGACAGAATACTGTTTGGAGCGGCACAGGAATACTTTTGAAAATTATTATATTAAAATATGGGAAATTTATTGGAAAATAAAAATGCCGGAGAACGGCGGGACAGAGCAGTAAAATACGGGAGTTTCCCGGCCAAAATGGGAGACTTGACAGGTATGCTACAGGCAGAAACACTGCCCTCTATGGGAAAAGAGTTTTGTTAATACTTTTGAAGTTTTGTTATGTCACGATTTTAATGGAAATTTTGTGGAACAGTTTAGGATTTTTGTGGGGGTTTTTTTGTCTGATATATGAATTCAGGTGAAAAATGGCATGAACTGGAATCACTCAGTGAGTTACAACAGATTTTTCCTACTGTATATATAAAATTTGGTGCCCACCAAAACATTTTAGGCATTCTAAGAAAAGAAAATCAGCAGGACAGTGATAAAAGTACTTCTAACCAAAGACAAGAACAGGAAAAAATTCTTTTGTGTTAAAAATTAAATCAGATCTCTGAGATAAAATTAGTAAATTCCAACGAAAAACACAAACGCAGCAGAAAAACCTATTGTGGTGAAAGCAATCAGCCATCGTGCTCGGCAGCACTCACCTCCACAGCAGTAGTGTGTGTGAGTCGCTCGGACCTGCTGCAGCAGACGCTCCATGGCCTCGATGTGTCCCCGCCTCCTCGGTTCCCGCCCGTCGCTCTCTCGCCAATCTAGACAAAGAACCACAGTTTTTAAATTTCAGATGTTAACAGTTGTTAAATTTCATCCCCTTAAAGATCCCCAACAAATGTAACTGCACAAGCTTCAGGTGACTCACACTGTTTAGGTTGTAGTCCGTATACCCATGAATCAGGTTTATAATCAGATTTGGTTATCAATACAGTTTTATGGGAGCGTGCCATTCTTGTTCTAAAATGTGCGCTTGCTCTCCTGTGCTGCACCGCAAACAAAATCACTGCTTTATGATCTTTGTAGTTCCGCAAAGACTGATTATCAGAACAATATCAGTCTTTGAGGACTACCAACCAAGGTACTGTCAGCAAGGACTAAAGACCTGTACACATTCAGCTCAGTTCAGTTTATTTAGATAATGTCAAATCACAACAACAGTCACCTCAAAGGGCTTTATACTGCAAGCTAAAGACCCTAAAATAATGCAGAAAAACCCCCCCAACAATCTGATGATCCTCCACCAGCAGGATGTGGTGACAGTGGGAAGGAAGAACTCCCTTTTAACAGGAAGAAACCTCTGGCAGAGAGGAGTAACCATCTACTATGACTAGCTGGGGGTTGAGAGAAAGTGTAGTGAAGAAGAAACACTCAGTGCATCATGGGAACCCCCAGCAGCCTAGGCCTTTTGCACTGTAACTAAGGGATGGTTCTGGGTCACCTGATCCAGTCCTAACTATAAGTGTAATCAAAATGGAAAGTTTTAAGCCTAATCTTAAAAATAGAGAGGGTGTCTGTCTCCTGAATCCAAGCTGGGAGCTGGTTCCCCAGAAGAGGGGCCTGAAAGCTGAAGGCTCTGCCTCCAATTCTACTCTTAAATACCCTAGGAACCACAAGGAAGCCAGCAGTCTGAGAGCGGAGTGCTTGATACTATGGGGTGATACGGTACTATGAGGTCTTTAAGATAAGAGGGGGCCTGATTATTCAAGAACTTGTATGTGAGGAGAAGGATTTTAAATGAAATACTGGATTTGACAGAGAGGCAGTGAAGATTGTGAAAAACTCCATCATAAATATGCTTAAACTAATCACACAGTCAAGAGCGTGAATTTGTGACGGTTACCTGTGATTTGTGTCATGACCCCATTCACTGCAGGAACATGAGGTAACATTAACACTTGTGACAGCTACCCTCAATAAGCTCATCCTGCATTTCTGATTGTCGGTGGCATCAGGAGAATCCCAGCTGATCATTTTCATGATGCAGCGAGAATCAAATTTTTCGCTAGACTAGTGTAATGTTCGCTGGTGTGGACTCATCAGTTCATGTCTTTGCAGAAACATTTTATTTAATCCTGTAATGTGATTCATGAGAACACCAACCTCACAGGGTTAACCAGTAACTGAAGGTGACTTTTGTTCAATTTCCTGTCTCCACAGCATGTTTTTTTTTTTTTTATCACATTCACCTGACATGTAAAAGGTCCACATTTTGCAAGCAGGAGGAAATACGAGCCAGTAAAATCTGAAAGAAATCAAAAATCAAATCCGTCCCCTGTGACGACCTCTCAGGAAAACGAGCAGCCTAAACTATCCACAGCTCCTACCTGCTTTTATCCCATTTCAAGTCAGTGCAGACTGCCACTCTTTCAAATCTAGTTTATAGAAAAAATAATTAAAAGTCTAATAAAACTGAGCAGATACAGTCAAACAAGAACGGCTCCAAAAATATGTTTTTGTGTGTGTGCGCAAAGCTATTGAATGAATTAATGGATGTCAAGCATCTTTAGAGGTGTAGTCGTGCTTTCACTCTATTTAAAACAAACACCCACACACTTTCTGTCCTCTGCTTCTGACATATGCACACACACATACACACACAAAGGCAGAGATATGTGTGAAACACACACAGCTCAAGGATGAAGCTCTCAAATGTGCAAAAGAAGAGAAAGTGAGTCGTGACAGAGTGATGAAATCGATTTTCCCGACCCGAGGACATCAGAACAGGATGTTCACATGATTCACAGCAAACACACAATTTAGTCACGACCACAGGAACAAACCATGAAGGTTCAGACTCTCCAGAAACTTCCAGTTTTAGGTGACAATGTTCAGATTCGTGTATTTGAGCTTCTTTACAAGTCACCACCATCCTGCCTCTGCTCTCGAAGTATTTTAATTTGACAGATTTGTTCCTTGGAGTCATTCTGGATTTCTTTGATTCTTACAGGTTTTTCTTGCTCACAACAGGCCTTTGACTGTGCACATAAGCATGACCGATCCCTCAGACTGCGCACAAAGAGCTCAAAGTTAAGGCAACGAGTCCATGTTAACAAAAGTCAGTGCATTTTGCTGTTATTCCTGGCCATTGGATGAATAAACATCATTAACCTTTGGGCTAAATACTCAAGACCTTTAGTGGTATTTCCTAACATGTCTATGCTGATGATACACAGCTGTGCTTTTCTGTTAAGCTTCTCCTCCTCCGTTTCACTTCTGTTACTGATGGGACGCCATTAAATGTCCTCTTCCTTCTCCCTGATAGAACAGAGGTTCTTGTGTTTGGCCCTGAGAGCTTCTCTGAGGTCCTCTGGTCACCTCACCAGCAACATCACATTACCTGCTAACAGTCTTGTGTTATTGTTGACCAGCACTTGAATTTTGAATGTCACACTTTTAAGCTTATCCAGTCAGTTTCTTTCATTTTAGAAACATCTCAAAAACCAAACCTTTATTGACAACCAAGAAGTTGGACTATGTCTCACCTTTTATTAGTCCTGAACTAAACCAGATTTACTGACCTCCTTACACTGAAACTTATGGAGCATCCACACAGGAAAAGACTACACTGATCCTCCCTGGATCTGTTCCACTCCTCATCACTTTAATGTTGAATGTGATGTGGGATCAACTTTTCTCAGCTTCGAGGGGAACCATTGAAGTGACTGCCAATGAGAGGCCAGGATACTGAATATATGAGTTACCTAGGCAACTGCAGAGTGAAATGTCCACTACAAACCAAACATCAAATGCGCCGTGTGAATATATTCCATATATGTTTGTATGTTGGAGGGGCTAGCTCTCATTTTAAGGTGGATGTGAGTCAAAGACTTTCCTTTAACTTCAGTAAATATCTGCAGAAAGAAAGATCCACGCACAAATTTGGCACAAAAACAGTAAGTTTATTATTGATCGCTCAGGATCTGACAGGAAATTAAGTTTAGGGTTCTTCTTCCACATATTCAATAGGTGAAATGTTATCCACTAAAACAGCCTTTTCTGTGCTCCTCTGTCAGGGCTGTTACTTAAAAAGTAATCCATTACACTTTACTTGTTACTTTTTAAAAAAAACATAATGCATTGCATGTAGGGGCAGCTGTGGCTGAGGTGGTACAGTGCGTTGCTCACCAACTGGAAGGTCAGTGGTTCGATCCCCTGGCATCATCCACAGGGTAAACAGACCTTGCTCCTGATCTATCAGAGTGTGTATCACAACAACCGCCATCCGACTCAAGACTCACTGCAGTCACTCTCAGACAGGCTGGAAAAGGGCTGCAAATAACTGCTGCCTAATTTACAAACATATTCGTGTATTAAAAACATGGTTGCCAAGTGCCTATGTCATTTTGCAAATAAATTGCTGTCCTGCAGCAACTCCATCACTATTTCTGCAGGCATTTGTGTTTCTGAACTGTGAGGTTCTGTGAGTTAATGTGCATTTCTAGGTACGGTAATTGTTGTGCTTGAACAAAGAGATTGAATGTAATTCCCAACCTGTCCTCATTCAATCGCACACAGACACAGACTTTTATCTGGTTGCACCAAAATTGCATTGAGAAATGCAACTGACTGCAGGTGTTCGCAGACCTGGTCCACGAGTTTAAAACAACCATTTCAAAGCCAAAGTGATTAGAAGTTCATTGCACACGGTCACAATAATTTTGTCCATGCTGTGGTCTCCAGCCACTGTTTTCTGTGTTTCTTCCACACACACACACCAGCACACACTCCATATCCTGAGAACACACACTGTCTAAGTATGAACACAAAGCTGACAGCAAAGCTGGAAACGAGCTCAAAGAGCACTTCAGTAATTCTACTGAAGAAAAAGGTACGGGTAGAGATGGAGTGTGTGATGCTCCAGGCCTGACTGCTCATCACTGCTTCTGTTACCTGATGAAGATCAGGCTCTGACTGCCTGCTGGGGTCTGCACACACTCAGCTTTCACATCATTATGGGTCTTTGCTAGCTTTGTGTTAGCATGCTGTCTTTGCAGATGCTTGCAAAGAGTTCATGTTGCGTCAACAACCTGGGCGTGCTTACTTTATACCATGCAGTATACAGAAGGCAGTATAAACAGAAGCAGAGTCCATGCCTAGAACATTCCATAACCTTCCTCCTGCCTCCACAGGAACTGAAATCAGCTGATTGTAAGGAACTCCACCCATCATGGAGATAACGGCGGGATGTATGTAACGCAAGTAACGACATAATGGTTTGCTTACTAATTTATAACAGTAACCCAACACTGACTCCACCTCAGTGGTCAGATCTAACAATAGAACAGGCATGACTTCCTCACCACGCATAGCCTCACCATTGTCTACCATAAGAGTTCACTCTTATATTCACTCTTATATTCCTCTCCCTCATTGTTACCTGTTGTGGAGTTTCTGTGGATCACTTGCAGAACTTTCCACTCTTACTGAGACTTTTTCTGTAATTGCAACACACCAATTTATCCTGCTAGATAAACCTGTTTCTGGATGTTCTGTTTAAGTCCCTAACAGTGGTGGTTCTGTAATATTTACACAATGCATTATTCAGCAGAGGAGCAGAGGAATATAAAATCAGGCTGAAAAAGGCCTGAAACAGCTGCTGCATTGAGAGGTTAAACTCCAGAGTCAGTTTGATGTCACAAAAAAAGCTGCAAGCTACTGAGATGGCGAGGTTAACGGAAAAACATAGAAAGAACTTACTGGATGGAGCTGCAGATGGAGGGAGGGAGGAGGCGGGCGGACCCCAGCCCTTCATGTTATAAGCCGACACTCGAACATAGTAGAGCCGACCCTGAAAAATATAAACCCATCTGTTAATGTGAAGAGGCAAGTTTGGAGGAAAGAAATAACTTCAGGTGATAAGAACGATATCAAGCATGTAAATGCTACAACTCCAAAAGCATGTGGACAGTTTCAGGGTGTGATGATTGACACTGCAGCAATTTCTCCATAATAGTGTCCACATACTTTTGACTAAACTGTGTACCCTTTCTTCTTATCCTGTTTGCTGCTATTACTGTGTCAAGACTGTGTTTCATCCCTCAGATGTCCGTTACTGTGATGACTTTCAGCTCAGACTGAGGTCGTGTTCAAAGTGCTGTAAGAAGCGTTACAGGTCTGCAGGAAGGAGAGCATCTTCATGGCTTTTTCACAAAACCAATTTGCCTGCTTATTCATGCATTTAATGCTGGAACATTTCCTAGGTGCACATCTGAAAGAACTTTTCAAAAGGTTTGAAGAGATGCTGAAGAGACATTTCTTTGTTTTCTGTGGCAGCCAGTCCTTGAAAAATCACTCTGACAATGATGTTTACTCTGTTTTATATCATCAGGACATTTGTAGAAATAAACCCATTAAGAATTCTTTAATGCTGTAAAAGTTCATGAAAGCATAAGTGTTTTAACATTTGAAGAAAGTTCAGTTTTAAATGTCACTTTGCTGCTCGGCTGAATTTCGGTTTTAATTGGAGCCCCACAGGGCTGTGTGCTCAGCCCCCTCCTGTGCACCCATGAATCTGTTCCCAGAGAGAAGAGCAGCCAGGTGAAGACTGCAGATAAAATCAGCACCATCAGAATCATCAATCAGATTAGAGAAGGCTTCATATCAGGGGAACTTCTTACAGAAAACCCACAGCTGAGTTCCTGAGCTGAGTTCTTGTTAACTTCTACAGAAGAGCAGCAAAAGTTGCCTGAGTGGAAACATCACAAACTTCTACAGCAGTCTGCAGTGGGTGATTAGAACCAGGATCTAGGGCTGCAACAATTCCTGATTTGATTATAAAAAATGCTCGACACAAATTTGTTGCTTCGATGCCTCGTTTAAACTCTGCAGCACTCAAGTGTCACCAGGTAAGCATTAAAGCAGCATTAAAGTTCTCCATCACTGCAATGGATTTCCATCTTTGGAAAAACAAACCTTTGACACTGAGTGGATCATCGCTGACACATTTTTCCATGCCTCCACTGCTCTCTACACTCGTGTGTGTGTGTTGTGCTCACTGGGCTGAGAATTTCAGCTGTTAGATACTGGAACGTATCACTATCACCAGTTTGCTAGCAGGCGCTGCCATTAGCATTAGTGATCATTCAGTAATGACGGGAAAACCCCCCAGTCACACGTTCAGGTACCGAGGGGCTCCGGCAAAATATTTTTTATGCTTTAATCCCTGATTAGCGACTACAATTTAGTGTTAGTGGCAGTGGTGCAGTGGGTAGGTGTTGACAGTTCGAGCCCCTGTCCCTGCGCTGCATTGTGTCCTTGGGCAAGACACTTAAACCACATTGCCTAACAGTAGCACCGGTCTCTGGCTGCTTGATCACAGATGCTCGTCTCTGGATGAGTGATCTGGAACAATCATTTCGTTGTGTGCCTTGTGCGCACAATGACAATGAGTTGAATCTAACATCTAACAAATAGACCTGCAATAGAAACATATTTTGGAGGACACGTGTGAATACAAAGCATTACAACATTAAGCTCACACAGTCCCAAGTTTTTCAAAAAAAAGGAAATGAAAGGAAACATTTTTCTAGCATCCAAAGCAGCAGCGCTTTTCCCACCATTAAACCTTTACTGCTGCTCCATTAACCTACATTTGTTTCACAAGTGTAGTTTCACAAAAAAACTACAGATTTTTGTTTCACAAAAAATCTGTAGTAAATCTACGGAAGTTAAAATATGCAGATCAACTGTTAATAAGACAAAAAGACATGTATGCTGTGTACCTTACTGACTACAAATGTATCTAGTGTTTTGATATCTGTATATAGTGTTTTGATGCGTGTATGTGTGTGTATATGTATGCTTGTTGATATTGATATATATTTTATATATATAGTGTTTTCTATTCTATTTTATTTCGTTTGTTTTATTCATCCTTTCATTCTTCTCTGTACTGAGCTGCTGTAATGCACAAATTTCCCCGTCGTGGGATCATTAAAGTTGTATTTATCTTAAGTATTTCTTATTAATTTACTCGATTAATCAGTGCAATAATTGATAAAATACTAGATTACTAAAATAATCAATAGTTGCAGCCATACCAGCGTCCATGTACCAAACGTCAGAGTAGTCTCCGTCCTCAGGCTGTGAGACGGCTGAACTTCACCATGATCAGCAGATTTATCTTCATGACTTAAAGCTTTTCTGAGTAGCTTCTAGCCAAACTAACTTATTCTGCTAACATATTAACTATTAGCTCCCTAAGCTCACTTTGCCTCCTGGCTTGAAAAAAACTACCTGCAGTTATTTTGAGCTGTGCTGTGAGCCAGTCATTTGTTGGTGTTTGTTATTACTGAGGAGCAAATGTAACATCACAGACTGATAGCTCCCGTCTTTGTGGACATTTCACTTCTCACTGAGGTTGTTATAAATCTTTTGGCACTCATTTCCTGCTCTTTTGAATCTGACTGTCTTCTTCTTCTTTCAGCTGCTCCCTTTTTTCTTTTTTTTTTTTGGGGGGGGGGGGGGACACAGTAGATCATCTGCTTCCATCTTCGACCATCCCAGCATCGTCCTCTGTCACTCTCTGGCTTTGTTACCAGCAGGTCTGTTCAGTAATCATTCCAGGACAGCCAAATATTTAAATCCCTCTGAACGCCTCAGCCCTGACACGATGAATTCAGTATGTAAATCAGAGCTGGTTCACACTAATGTTAGAGAGTCTGAGAGCTTCTATTATTCGCCCACAGAGCGTCTCCAGCCCTTTCAGTGTGTTCTTCTCTGAAAGTGTTCAGGGTCACTGTAAAAGTTTGTGAAAGTTGGTGCTGCTCTAAATGGCAAACAGTGTATGCAGCATGCAGTGAAAACGAACGACTGCACAGCCTACAAATATCACAGATGCCAATCAGCACACACAACAGCAGAGCTGCAGGAATGAGGAAAGACTTTACCAAGATTAGAAAACACATGACTGAATCCAGCATGATGTAACTGAACACATCCATCACAGTGAGGGGTCACAGGGACCACACAGAAACAGTAAGAACATGAAGCACAGCACAGAGCTGAAACCCAGAAGACAGGACCTTAATGGTGGTGATGCTGGGGTCATGTGACCATGATGTAGTTTGTTTATAACCAAAACTTCTTGTGATTGCACTTAAGACTAAAAATCCCATAAAGGTGGCATCAATTTGTGGAGATGATCTTGCTGAAGAAAACAAATTGTATTTCCAGCAGTTCGTTTTCTACAGTAACTTAAAGCTGAAGCTTTTTATTGGCCCTCAGGCGCACCTGCTTCCTCAGGTGACTCTTTTCTTCCTGTAAATTTACAGCTTTAACCACTGAAAGTCTCTCTGCAGCTTCTCAGTTGCATCCAAAGCGAAAACTCCTGAACTAAACACAGCATACTGTGGTGAATGTGGAGCAGACAGACTGCAGTTTTTTGTGTTCTGGTCTGATAACTGTGTGGAGGAGGGATGCTCTTGTTACCGTGGTGAGGCCACTGATGGTGCACTTGAGGCTCTGCAGATTATCCAACACCATCTCTCCGGCGAGCAGTGAGAAATCCTTCAGGCAGCTCCACTCCACTGCAAACACATCGACAAACACAGCTTAATGTCCTCACTGCTGCCTCTGATCACCACTTCCTGTTCCTCCATGTACACGCAACATCCTGATGTGACCTTCAGGACCCGAAGCGATCAAATCTGATAAATCTGGAGTTTTAAATGGAGAAGCTTTAGAGAGATTTTACCATCACATTCATGTGCTGTAAACCTGTAAAATAACAACAAATGAGCTGGTCACTTTTTTTTTAATATGGTTATTATGACTCTTCTGATCCAAAGATTCACTTTGTTTTATAAAACAGCAAAGGGAAAAATCTTTACGTCAGAGAAACTGGAACAATCAATTATCCTTGTCCTTAACAGCTGCCAACTGATGGACTGAGTTTCATCTCTGAAATTCAAACATCATGTTACATCCTGCAAAATGATTTATGAATGACTCAAGGCTTCATCTGTGACTTTTTAGCCTTTCACACAGGGGAAGGCCCCTGTGTGTGTGTGTGTGTGTGTGTGTGTGTGTGTGTGTGTGTGTGTGTGTGTGTGTGTGTGTGTGTGTGTGTGTGTGTGTGTGTTCACCTCGGTACTTGGTCACCACAGTGGAGTTGAGACACTGCGGTTCCTGGAAGGTGACGGTCAGAGTGGTGCTACTGCTCACGCTCAGACGAACCATAGACGGGGCCTCCGGGGCACCTGAACAGGGGCACAAAGACGTGTGTTGCGCCGGTTAAAGGACTAAGCAGTGTTTCCTTTGCTGCTCTAAATGGTTTAAACTCAATATTTCTTTGACTGTGAGTCTGGCTGTCGCTTTCCAGAGCAGCTACAACATGAACACAAATTCCTGGAAAACTACAGTAATGTGTGGTCGACTTCCTGTTTCATATGTGATTAGTCACAAATCTTAAGCCCGCAGCTGAGTTGTGGCATGAAACCAGACCCTCTGTAAGTCTGCAGAACGACCCCTTGTTGAGCCTGAACATTTCACAACGAAACCAAAAAAGCCATGACAAACTGAAAGATCTCCACTCATGGACTCAGAACACAACAGTCCAGTTAGCTCTCAGGCAGGTGTGAGCAGGAGCTCGGAGAAGTAAAAGGAGCTCTTTAAACGAGACGTTTCCTCTCAGTTTGTTTTCAGCCTGCAGTTAGGATCTGATCATCAAACCAAAACACGATCATCTGATTCAGTGATGAATATTTACTATAGCCTGCTGCTTTCTGGACTCTGCCGTCTGTTTTTCTGGCAATTTGAATCTTCTAGAGACTCAAAAAAAAAAAACAAAATCTGAAATTTCTACACTGCATCACATTTATTTACAGATGAAGTTCCTGTTGGTCTAAATATACTTTTGTAATATATACCTGAGTATCAGCATAATGACTGCAAAGCTGACGTGGACGTGATGAAGCTGCTGTTGGAGGTAACGAGAGTCGAGGAAGGTCAAATTTTTTAAGTGAGGATACAGTCTCTTTGTTGCTTTAACTGACAATAACTTTGAACCTCAGGAGCTCCGTAATTCTATTTTATTGCGAACACATTCACATTTTTTAACACAATAAATGCACAACCTGTACTGCTGTGTATTTTCTTGTGTAATTTTTGCCACACAGGAGTTAAAAACAAGACAGCCCCCTGGTGATTGCATTGAAATTTCTTGCATTTGGTAGTAGTTGTAGCAACCAACTGGTCACCAACTGGTCACAGGTCTTTGAAGCAACCGTTTCAAAAGCAACACGACTGCAAATTTATTGCACACAGTTGCAATCATTTTGTTCCAGCCTTGATCTTCAAGACCTTTTTCTTTTTAAGAAAAGGTTTCGACATTGGTGGTCTTGTTAATCCCACCCGCTCTGAGCTCAGGAGTGCTCTGGATCCAGTTTTCCTGTTAGAGGCTATTTCCAAACTCACACTGACTGTTAGCAGCTTTAACATTTACCATCTTAGCATGCTAAAATTATATGGAACGCACTGAGCAGAAGGTTTACTGAACTACAAATCTGCTTCAAACGTCACACATGTCCATCTCAGGGTCTCCGAGTGCTCCTGGAAATCAAAGCTTTTCAAAGCCGCACAGGAAGTCACAGCAGGAAACACACTCACACAAAGGTGTCCAACGTGCAGACTCACGTGCATGCTGGAAGCCCGTCCTCATACGTTTGTACAGCTTGCACCTCCACTCCCACGCCCTCAGCTGCTTGTCTTTGTGGCAGGCCTCCAGCGAGAGGCCGTCCCTCTGAGCCTGAGCTGCCAAGTCGGCGGCCCGCCGCTCCGCCTCCACTACCAGAGAGTTCAGGTGAGCCTCACGACTCTCCACGCTCATGACTGCAACAGAAAACACACCAATTGATAAATCCAGTAAACTGAACCCAGTCAGAGAGAAAGAAAGTGGCAGTTTTCTTGTGCCTTCAAATAGACCTCCCCCTCCTGCATCCATTATCAGCGTGTAAAACCTCATTACAAGTTTAAAAATATTTTATACTATTTTACTGATTGCATGAAGAATACAGTGATGTCACCATGTAAATGCATTTAAAGCTACAGTGAGGACCAAAAGTTTGTGGACAAACAGTTTTTGTACTTTTCCATCACAGTAGATTTTAAATTTAATGTCGGGGTTTAGTTTTCATGCTTCGCTGGCCGAATGTGGAGTCATGTCTCCTGTTAGTGGAAGAAAAAGCAGTTTGTGGAGGAGTAGGAGTTCATCTCTGCTGAGTCCACGGCCAACTCGCCTTTAGAGACAGACAAAAGGAGAACGTAGCAGAGCAAATCAGAGCCCGAAACATGGAACCTTCTTCTGAGCAAGAGATCATAAAAGGACCAAAGTTAAAGAGAGGGAGACTGAGAAGAAGGTCGAAAGTAAAGAAATAACAAAATCTTTTCCATCACAGCTTGGGTCTTTTAATTGACTGTGCAAAAGTCTTGAGCCACCCCACAGTTCTTTATATTTTGCTGGATAAATAGGAAATAGATGCAGCAATTTATAGAAACATTTGCAAACATACATGAAAAAAACAGCATATAAGACAAAAACAGAGCCTGTACAGTTCTAATCTGCTTATAAGTTAATATTTGGTATGACCACCTTCAAGGCTTCCTTGAAGGTGGCCTCCTTCTGGCCATGTCCTAGCGGGAGGAGGCCCTGAAGTAGACCCAGGACACGTTGGAGAGATTATAGACTATATTGTCAAAAGTATTCACTCGTCTGCCTTCACACACATATGAACCTGAGTGACATCCCATTCTTAATCCACAGGGTTTAATATGATGTCAGTTCACCCTTTGCAGCTGTAACAGCTTCAATTCTTCTGGGAAGGCTTTCCACAAGGTCTGGGAGTGTTTATGGGAATTTCTGACTATTCTCCCAGAAGCACATTAGTGAAGTTAGACACTGATGTTTGATGAGAAGGCCTGGCTCACAGTCTCTGCTCTAATTCATCCCAAAGGTGTTCTATCAGACTGAGGTCAGGACTCTGTGCAGGCCAGTCAAGTTCTTCCACACCAAACTGGTTCATCTATGTCTTTATGGACCTGCTTTGTGTACTGGTGTGCAGTCATGCTGGAACAGGAAAGGGGCCATCCCCAAACTGTTCCCACAAAGTTGAGAGCATGAAATTATCCAAAATGTCTTGGTATGCTGAAGCATTAAGAGTTCCCCCCCTCCACCAAACTTTACACTTGGTATAACGCAGTCAGACAGGTACCGCTCTCGCGTCAACCGCCAAACCCAGACTAGTCCATCGGATTGCCAGATGGAGAAGAGGGACTTAGAAAAGAGAGACCTAATGTTTAATAACCCACATTTAACTATTTTACTCTTTGGTGCAGTTAAGGATGCTATATTGTTTTTTTTTTTCTTTTTGAATTTTTATGCTTCAATTGTTTTTTGCTGGTTTTTGGTTTGTTTGTTGGTGGTCTGGGAGCAGGCACCATCTATGGGGATGGGGTTTTGGAGGGATGACAGTAGGTGAAAAGCTGCAGAGAGGCGTGTATGACTGCATCTCTGCTTCCTGGTCTCAAATCTGGATACTCACATTTTGGACACTAATCAGATTTCCTTCTGTGTCACCTGGTCTGGGCCTTGGAAGACAAGGCTGCTGGTGGAGAGCTAACTGTGGCTAAACTACCTTGGTCAGCACTGATTAGAGGGGCCTGGCTAGCTACAGGATTTTCCAGGGTGCTGAGCTGGATTTTTAGTTCACTGAGCCTGGCCTCCAAAACTACAAACAGGCTACATTTATTACAAGTACTATTACTGCTAAAGGAGGCTGAGGAGCAACTAAACATCTGAAACACAGAGCAGGAAAGTGCAGGAGGGACAGGAGAAGTAATATAAGTAACACAAGAAATATCACTGTGCTCTGTTAACAGGAACAGGAAGTGATATGATACTGCAGTGAGAGGCAACACCAAGTAAAAGCGCCACCAACCAGAATCCTGAAACAACTGTCTCACTGAAAAGCACTGCCTTTTGCACAGTACTGTAACTTTTAAAGTGCGTTAAAAAACAGGTCCTAATGAAACCTGACAGTTGGGACTGAGCCACAAAGTCCAGTATCTGCTTCTAGAGCAACAGAGAGGATATCTGGCCTTTGATCAGCTCAGACTGCAAACATTGCTGCACATCATTTTATCACATCATTCCTCAGGTTGCTGTTGTTACTGAGTTTCTCCAAGAGCATCTAAACTGCCTTCAGTATCATCATCAGCACTGAGAAACAATGACTGGCATGTTTTTAGAAGTTGAGCATCAGCCCTGAAATCGTTATGCAAATATGTTTGGAAGACTGTGAAGCCTTTGAGGATGGAAACACACCCTGATTCACATTACATTTTTATTTTTTGACTGGAAATATATCCAGCATCTCTGTGGAAGCTGTTTGATGTTTCCCCCCTTCACCCGAGCGAACAGTGACAGCAGAGCAGTGGTATGAAGTATGACGGGAGCATTCATCAGAAAACACAGCTCCGTGTGTGTTCCTCCACATTTGTCACGGTAAAACGCTCAGCGAGCTGCCAGCCCGCCCAAACACTGCTGCTTTACTGCGACGCCGCTCACGCTGCCGTCCAGTTCTTAGTCATGGACCGTGACAGCAGCATAAACAAACAAATAGCAGCAAACAAGAACACCCTCATTCACACACACACACACACACACACACACACACACACACACACACACACACACACACACACTGAGTGTGTGTGGCTCTGTCTAACCTGCTGTATATGGAGATGTTATGAAAGCGAGTGAAAACGAGCCTGTGAGGAGAGATCATTTCAGCTGCTGTTGACATATTCTGAAGCCTGAAAAACAAACCAGATTATCCAAAAAATAAACCAGAGGATGATTTAAGCTTTAATTACCTCAAAGCAGGACCACGTGACACTTTCAGTACCTGAAACTATTATTAACAATGTTCATGGGTTAAATGCTGATAAGACTGATAAGAAAACCAAGCATCAACCTTTGAGGGTGCCTACCAGAGGCTCCAGCAGTGAGTCAGTCCCCATAGGCTCCAATGGTATAATGTCCAACTTTACAGCAGACTTAAAAATGTGTACAGGCTGCTTTTAATTACTAGTACTAACAGACTGTCCAAGAAGACTGAGCTCTGGTTTTGGTGAGTGAAATTTTATGATTTTATTTGGGTGTTAGTTAGCACTCCACATTGTCCAAATATGTTCACTTCTGACTCCAAAAACCCAACATGGACGTGGTTATGGAGGGGATTATACTCTCTGCATTCGTGAGTACACTTAGGTCCCAGTAACATAAATTTCGTGAGCACAAGTGTTCGTGTAGATGTCCACACGCCTGCCTGTCCGTATCCATAATGGAGTATAATCAAGGGTTAAGGCTTCAATATGCAGAGTCCAAAACCAATGAGTGATACCACGGCGGCTGCTTCCATGTTTTTTTACACAGTGATTCAGAAGTGTCTGATTGGTTTATTGACATGTGATGCAACATAATGGAGCTATAGCTGCCGAGAGGTTTAGTGAAGAGCAGCATTTTCTTCAGTGTGGGAGGGGTCAGCAACAGCTCTGCAGAAGGTAAATATCAGTTTATATGCTGACGACTCTCTGATTTATGTTCCCATCCTGCCAGCAGCCTCTCTGATCTCTGATTAGAAACTTTAAAGAAGATATGAAACAGCACATTTTAGCAGGTTTATTCAAAATTCAGTATTTTTATTTTAACAAAGATTTTGGATTAAAACTTACATGTTAAATTATATTGTTGTTAATAATATGATGTTGTGCCACTGACTACTTTGGTAGGTTGGTTGAATAAAACACTAGCAGTTAGATTGGAAAAATGATAAAAGATGAAGCATTATGGCTAACTGATGCAACTAGCTACCTATGAACCAACAGTTACTGGTTTAGAGACAGAGAGTGAAAGTGGAGAGACCATCCTTGGTTTTTTAACCTAAAGTTCATTGCAGCAGCCTGGGCCACTATAAAAAATTACCCCCTTAGACTGCTTTTTAGTTTTAGTTTCCCTGTTTTCCAATGAATCATTGGTTCTGTCACTGGCTAGCTAACATAAACCAATGGAGGACAACTAACAGCAACTAACCAACCAGGAGTGGTTAGTGTCATATTCTATCATATTCATAGTGTCGTATTCTACATGAGAACATGACGGAGCTGCACATGCTCTAAAACCTGTAACTTAAAACACTTGAGACACTCCCAGACAGTGTTTGTTAAGAGTAGGTGTTTATGATGTAAACTCTGCTATACTTGCAATGTTTCATTTCCTCTTTAAAATTCAAACTACAGATGAAGAAATAGACCACTAGTTTTCTATTACAAGTTCCAGCTCCAGACAATCTCACAAACTCTAGAAAACAAATGTTGACTTTCAGCCACAGCAAAGGAAAGAGCAGTCACGGCTTCCAGAAGTTGCTCTAGGTTCTGAAAGTCTTAAGTGTGTCCCGAAACAGGCTCAGCTAAAAAAAAACATCCAGAAATGCATCATTAGTGCTAACAATGCTCACTGATGATGATGATGATGATGGTGGTGGTGGTGGCGATGATGATGATGGTGGGTTTAATTGTGTACAGTGACTCGTGTGTTTACTGTTTGACTGAGCGATGTAATCTGAGTGATGCTCTGCAGACACACGAACCAAATGCAGTTCACTGCTGGTCTGATCTGGTTAATTGGTGTGTTGTAATGAAGAGATGCTGTTTGCTCTTTTCAAACACTGAAATGAGTAAAGCTCGCTTTGTGATTTTAACTTCAGCCTTTATGTGTCACATCACTACTTATTAAACAGTCCTACTAAGAGCTACAAGCTTGAACAGATTACAAGGGTACCATAATTGGACAGAGTGCCATCCTTTGAGCACTTACTGTTGGAAACAGCACCCGCACATTAGAAACCAGGAGGTCCAATTTCCTGCTCAGCTCGACCTGTCAGAGCTCAGTTAGCTGCTAACTGAACAGCTAACTGAGAAGGCTGTAAATTAAGAGGCTGCTGAAACACAGACACACAGTGTGTGTGTGACGGGATGGGAAAGGTCCCAACATAAACCATCCAACCCCCCCGGGGGCAACAAGGAGCCTCATAAAGCATCACACAGCCAATGTAGGTGTGCACAGGGAGACACACAAGAAACAAAACACACAAAGTCCCAGTGAAACATCACACTGACATACACACACACACACACACACACACACACACACACACACACACACACACACAGACATGAGGGCGTTGCATTAACCTACATTCCTTTCCTGCACACAGAAACATCCCAGCCCTGCACACACAATCACATCACCTGTTCCTCCTGGATTTGATGGTGAGGCTGATCACTGTACGCCACACTGAGACACCTGAGCAGGTGAATATCCTCCTCTCATCTCAATAATGCTTCATTTACAGTTTTATGGCTTTATTTATAGTCACAACGAAAACGAAACTTTGAGCGCACCTCAGGATTTATCTGACTGTACCTCCTATTATCACTGTCTCCTTTTTAAATTTTTTTTTTTTTTAAATTATAAATCAGCACATTTCTGAAGCTGGACCAAAAAAATGTGTACCTGTTGCTGTTAAGTGCACTGAGCCGTTGGTAGTGGGCTGAACAGCCCCATGTTAGCACTTACTGTAGAAACTAAATGCTGGTTTTACATCTTTGTGCAATTACTGATGAATAAATCAGTGCCGTTCATCATAATACACGTTAGTGACAAAACATCTCACAAGTTAATCAATGAGCATTTACATTGAGATATGATTCTGCTGGCAGTAACGTTGGCACAGTTAGCCAGCTCGCTGTAAGTCTGAAAATGGCCCTGGGAGTTGGAATACATTATAGACTGGATTTTACTACATGAGAGATAAATATCATTTAATCATTTGGAGAGATTTAAGTAACTTAAGTTTTTTTTTTTTTTTTTTTACATATTTTTATTTGTTATTAATAAAAGTAAAAAGTTACAAAATTATTTCAATATGTGACTTTTTCTGCTTTACAGACATGCAGTGAAGGGTTAAATATAGAATTTAAAGCACACACTCATATGGAAACTGAGCAGGTTAAAACACACACACACACACACACACACTCAGAGCGGGCTGACGGGTTTACTTGGCACTTGAGGAATGACATAAACAGTGAGCAGCCGGCCCCTGGAGGGGAACAGCGGCTGTGTTTACTCTGTGTTTGTTTACAGGGATTGTGCTGCCGCCCAGAGTCCGGCCTGCTGTTTGGAGAGCTTTCATGGCCCTGCGGCCTCGCGGCACAATAAATCACTTAGCTGTAATTGCCCCGGCGTTACATGCATCATTGGAAAAGTTAAACCATTAAACGACAAACCTTGTT
Source organism: Archocentrus centrarchus (assembly GCF_007364275.1). Lineage (NCBI taxonomy): Eukaryota > Metazoa > Chordata > Actinopteri > Cichliformes > Cichlidae > Archocentrus > Archocentrus centrarchus. The sequence continues at coordinate 22,486,877 of NC_044364.1, forward strand.
AAAGCCGTTCAGCGGGGAGTCACGCAGGAGGGCGACTCGCTGTGAAGTAGCCACTGTTTCTCCTCCTTGCCACCACACAGAGGGGGCTGATGGGGTATGAAAGTAAGAACCACCTGTCTTTGTATGGAGGACAACAGGGGGACTGATGGTGAGGAAAACTGTGTGTGTGTGTGTGTGTGTGTGTGGCTAAACAGGCCTGATTAGGTACAGCAGAACCCAACATGATCCATCCTGTACATGTTATACTTCTATCTTTGTGAGGACCCTCATCATTGCAATTCTGCATCATCTTAAGATGCATTCCTATTGGTTGGTTTGTAGACAACAGCTGCAGTGTGAGATTTACATCCAGCCTGTTTCTGACCTTTACTGGTCACCTTTGAACCCTTCTCATTGTGCAACGTGGGCTCTCCATTTTTAAGCTCTCACGTGTACAAAGGTTCTGATTTTAGGCACCACAAACCTCCTGCTGCACATCATCCACTGGGCTGAGCATTTTCGCCACTACCAGCTGACCATGATGACCAAGAGCTGCTTCATCGTCCTTTCAGACCATCATCTCCAAAAGAAACTTCATGCTCAGTCACGCAGTGAATGAGACAAGAAACCACCAGGAAAGAATCCACTGAGCTCAGCTGAGCTCACTTCCTCAGACTTCTATACAATCAGAGGAATCATTAGAAAAACTGCAGGTTTAATGTACCTCATCATTTCTATAGCTGTGCACCGTACATCTTCAAACCCCCTGTCACAGATGTCCTTGAGGTCTATCAGAGTAAAAGCCTCTTCTATCATGACTCTGAAAGAACTTCTTAAAACCCAGCTGATCTCCACGGCCTGTTCTTAGTTATTGCTGCCTCCTCTGCAATCACTGCCACCATTACTCTCTGTTCTTGCGCTCTTTGTTCAGTACTTGTACTGCAACCTACTATTATTATTATGATGATTATTTCACACAGGCTGCAGTCTCAAATGGTGCAATAAATGGAGCTCAATTCAGCCTCTGTTCGTTTTCCTTCATCATCACTGTGAGCTGCTCTGTAATTTTACCGTCTACAAATCAGTTTAATTGTTTTCCTGCTAACATTCAGACTGCTGTCACTCACGTACAGCACTTTGAATTCACTGAGCTGTATGAAAGGTGCTGAACAGCTCGATCCTGGTCCCTGCACGGTTACATCACAAACGCTTCCTTTCGCTGTTCTGGAAGAATCAGCTGTCTGTGCAGTGAACAGTTACAGTTGTTATTCCCTCAAATAACAACCACGGAAAATGTCACGTTTAGAGGTTTTTGTGCAGCATTTTCTGTTCATTACTGGAGCTTCAAAGTTGATTTTTATATGAAGCTGTTTGTGGTGACTGCTGTTGAAATGTTTTCATCTGCAGAGGGAGGCAGGGTTCATGTTAACAATGCAGACAAGACAAAAGGAATAAATGGCTACGTTCACACTGCGGGCCTTAATGTTCAATTCTGATTTTTTTTTGTGAAATCTGATTTTTTTTTCTGTGTGCCGTTCACATTTCCAAATATATGTGACTTGCATGCTCAGTGTTTGCAGAAGTAAGCATGGATCAGGACACAGAATAGTGACGTTTGTCAAGTATCGATAACCTACAGGTCGGATGAATGCGACCTGGCCGTACAGACACAGGTCACATTTGAAAAGATCAGATATGTATCGGATTTAGGACCACATGTCCAAGTGTCCTGGGTCGCATTTGTAAGAATCGGATCTGTGTTTTTCAGACTGTCATGATAAGATCAGATACAGGGCGCACGAGGGCAACAAACTCGGATTTGGGTCACTTCAGGCTGCAGTGTGAACGTAGCCTCTGATAATGATCTCTTGGTTAGATTTATCAGATTTACCTTCTGTGTGTAAAATTTTATTCTATATTGATCCAGTGAATCAAACAAATAGTGACGTCTCCTTTTGGGTAACACTTTAAAAAAAATGGCTGAGTTGAGTTAGTTAAGTTAATTTACTGTTAATAGTTATTGCTTTTGGTATTTTTGCCTGTTTGCTAAAAATATTACAGCAAATATATATATATATATATATATATATATATATATATATATATATATATATATATATATATATATATATATATATATGAAATAAAATTTTATTTTATGTTATTTTTATTGTTTACTGCTTCAGTCCCTCTTCTATTTTTAATATATAGAGCTTTTGTTGCACTCCTTTGAGCCATGCATAGTTTTAGTGTATAATCTGAACAACAACCATCTGTAGCACGTTTAGGCTGCCATACAGCTCTGCAGCCACTGAGAGTCCTTCCTGTGTTTAATTAAAACTATTTTGATCATGAATAGATCATAGAGCAGCATAATAGGTAAAATAAATAAACAAAGTGAAGAAAAGCCACTCCTGCTGCCGTAGGGTGAGAGGCAGGCCTAACACACAGAGACAGACAACCATTCACACACACATTCACACCAGGTAACCTAACCCCACTAACTGCATGTCTTTGGACTGTGAGAGGAAGCCGGAGAACCCCAGAGAACCCACACAGGCATGGGGAGAACGTGCAAACTCCACACAGAAATGTAATGTACGAGTTGCGTGTTTTTACAGTTGGAGAGTGTAAATAATGATTCAAAACTGTGATCAGTACAAACCAGAACGTTCTTTTCCATGTTCAGCAGCCACGGGGAGCTGCAGGTTTGTGATGCCTGCATTATGTATCACAGCTCATAAAAATCATAACAATCACATTCTGATCACATTTTAAGCACTTAACTGATAAATGATGTTACGGTTTAATTCAAGTTGAATTACTGATCAGTCAGGCCTCACTCAGCATTTAAGTCAGAGCTACAAACTTCCCTCCTGACAGAGGAGATCAAAAACCATCCAGCTGATGTTGGCTGGTTTACCATTCAGCCGTTTACCAGTTAGTAAAGATTATTAATCATTTCATGGGTTGCAAAAACAAACCTGATTAAAAAGTGAATCATTTAGTTTTTTCCTGAAGAAATCTTTTCAGGAAAAAAGTTTTTTTTTCAGTATTTTCTGTTTATTGCATTAAAAGATTTCTTCTGAGAAGAAGCTGTTTGTGGAGGGGGGCAAAAAACAGGTTTCAGAGATGTATTTATCCAAGAAAAGAACCGACTGAACCCCCGTCAATCCTCCGACCACCTCTATTTGGAGTTTTTATTTAACATCTGAATTATTGAGTCACAAAATAGTTTGAAAGATACAGCTGCAATTGTTTGAGCTTCCCTGAGGGGAATCTGCAGTAATCCCCCACCCCCCACCCACCCCCGCGCCTCAATGTACACTATCAAATAAAGCCACAAAAGGAAAAAAGGAACACACTGTTTTCTGCCTCAGCGCAGCTCTCCGACACTACAAAAACCCAACAATCCCACATCTGACCTCAGCGTCCTGCTGACAAGCCGCGTCGACAGTAATGGGACGTCGGCCCTGACCGGCTCACCCGTAAATTAGGTTTCTGTCTGTCAGACTAAAAGGTCAGACGGGGCACAGAGCCATCATGTGTGACAGCTGAGAAAGAGCCGAACTACCGATGGGGAGATAAGCCCTGACTGAGGAGTCTCCCAGCCTGTTGTGCTGTAATTGGCTTCATTGCTGCAGGCTTCGAGTGTTCGATAAGGGCACCTGCTCGCTGAGCTGAAGCACAGCACTCGACACACTTTCAACCTTTGAAAGCACAAGTGTCACGACAAGATGTCCTGATCTGCCAGCACCTGATTTTCATTAGGTTTTAGGGCCTTTTGGAACCAAAGAGCTCCAAAGATTTCCTGACATGGCATAAAATAATTCATGCAGAAGACTTTTATTTAAAAAAATACTAAAAATCAGACACCTGTGTGTGGTGTAATCTGGCTCTCATTTGAACTGCTTTCAGAGCTCATTAAGTTGTGCCTCCTTTTAGATAATCACCGTCTGCCTGATGTGTAAACAGCCGTGGCGTACTCACAGTGGGGACTCTCTTTGCCGCCGGCCTTCAGCAGCAGCTTGGCGATGGGCGTGTTGTTGGTCATGATGGCGATGTCGAGCGGCGTCAGGCCCTGGCTGTTGGGGGTGTTCAGGTCCAGTTCCTCAGCCGAAAACTGGTAGAGAAGGATCTGCACCGCGTCCAGGTCCTGCTGCTCCACCGCCTCGAAGATGCAGTCGCTGCCCTGCATCGTCTGAAAGGGAAAAGCGAGCATCGCGTTGGTCACATGATTTTATGATGTCTCCAGTACCTCCAGCATCCAGTAAGCAGACATTAAACACAAAAACACATCAGCTGTTTAAACCGAGAACTCTGAGGTTGCCCGTTTTACACCCAATCATGTCACTAATCAACCTCATTAGTTGGCAAATCTTCCACCAGCTGTTTTTTTTCCCAGTCTGAAACCTGTTGCTGGTATTTGATAAAAATGAACAAATAGTCTTTAAATAAAAAAACATTTGATGAGTTTTGAAACGGCAGCTCTTCTTCTGCAGGTGAGGGTTACTGGAAATTCTTGCAGGTTTGGAGGAGCAGCAGCAGACTGATCTACCTACTGATGTGGAGCTGAAGCCACAGACCTGCTGATTCACCAGCTTCAGTCCACACATGAAGCATCTTTGACACAAATCCTCTTCAGGCCCCTCAAGGACATCACTGCGTGAAATATCCACAGATGAAGTGTGTGCAGGATCATGTAGTTACCATGGGAACAGGCGTGCAGGAGTTTCTCTTATCAAACAAGAAGGAAAACAGAGGTCTGAATATTTTATCAGTGAGCGGCCAAACAGAAACTGTCCTCCTGTAGCGTTACACCTCTTTTTCTTCATGTTTCTGCTGTATTTTCACTAAAAATGCTGAGTTAGTCTCAAATAACAAAACTCTGTTTCTCTTGGTGACCAGAGAAGATCAATAAAGGGCAAAATGACCCTCTTAACAAGGCAGGTGAGGGGGGGGTCACATGACACTTCCCCAGCAAAAGGATCAATATTATGGATCATTTTGTCATTTATCTAAAGAAGAAGCAGCTAAAGAGTAAAAGAGGCTTTGTGTGATGTGATTTTTTTGTGCTGTGGACGTTTAGGTGAGCTGATATTATTTAACCTGTCAGTGGACACTCAGTCTGAGCAAACATACATTCAGCTTTAAATGAGCTCCAATGAATTTGCTTCCATCTGCTTTTAAAACTTTAAAACTCATTTCACTGAATGTGTTTCTGAATGTGTCACAGCGAGCTGCTCAAGCTGCTAACAAAAAGCAAACAAAGGTGCAGAAACAAGAGAGAAGGACCTGACGGAGCCACAGAAACACTTGTTTCTTGTTTAGTGGATTAAATAAAGATGACTGTGATGATTATGATGACAGGAGTTGTCATTTATCAAAACTAAAAAATATAAATAATTAGTTTAATTTAGTTTCTAACTATGCTTTAATTACACTATTTTAATATTATATATATATATATATATATATATATATATATATATATATATATATATATTTTATTGATTTTATTTTATTTGTTTTTATTTTAATTACACTAATTATATTATAATTCTTTTAATACTTCATTTTTAAACCTAAACTGTAATTAAACTTTATTTTAATTACAACACTGCTAGACTTTTAAAAAATTATTCTGTAATATGTAATGTAAATATGTAATGTATTATGACATGAATAAATGTAACTAATGTAGTACTACAGACTGTACTTTATTAAACACAAACATTTAATTAAAAATAATTCCACTTGAATATTTAAATTACACTGTACTTATTTAAGTATATTAGTAAGTAGTAAATTATGGGATTTATAATTAAACTTTACTTACACTGAATTTCTTAAATAATGTATTCTGTAATTGAACTTTAAATTATAATTACAACATTTCACTGGAATTTTTAATTTTTTTTTTTTTGCATTTTTGGCCACAGCGGCTTTTATGGGCAGTGGAGAAAGACAGGAAATGGAGGAAAGATACAGGGGAAGACACGCGGGCAAATTGGCGACGGGCCGGGACTCGAACCCGCGCCGCCCGCACCGCAACACGGCATATGTATGTGGTCGCTGGCTTCACCACTAAATTTTTACTTACACTGTATTTATGACAGTTCTAATTGCACTAGACTACTGACTAAACTATACTACTGTAATTGCACTAATTTATTATAATTACACTATAATGTATGTCAATCACAATGTATTTATACTGTAACAGTTATATTTATGATAATTACAATGTAGCTACACTGTAATAAATGAAAACTACACTTAAGGCTTCAAATTCATGTATAACTACACTATAATTAAACTCATTATAAATAAACTATTAATACATTAACTTATTAATGTAACAATTATGACATTTACTTTTACATTAATATTAATAATTAATAAGAACCAGACTGTATTAATTTCAAACATTTCAAAAACACTAATTATTTATAATTACACTTTAATTAACTGTATTTTTAACTACAATACCAGAATTACTATAGTATACTAAATTTTTAAATAAAATTTGTACTTTATTTTAATTACAGTAATTAAAATATGCTTTACATTATACTAGAGTTACACTGATTTATTGTAATAATTATGTATACTTGCACTGTAATTAATAATAAAATGACTGCAATCCTAAAATTCATGCATAAATACAATAATTAATAATAATTGATAATTAATTAATAATAATTACACTTTAATTCATTGTAATTACACTGCGTTCTCAGTTTTGGTTACATGGTATTTATACTACTTTTCCAAACAGGCCATGTATATTCACCACTGGAAATAGAGAAAAACTAATTTTTAAAACATTTCCTCCACACAGCAGATGCCAAACTAAAGTTGCAGTGAGCTGGGAGTTGGATGAAAAGCTGCATGACAAGAACAATGTGTTTGCCTGCTCAGCCTTCAGAGGCTGGAAATGGCTCCTCTGTTTACTTCATTTGTGTCTCTGTAGACGTGACAGCAGCGAGCGGATATGGAAAACATTTTAATTCATTCTTTGTCACGCTGGTGCTGACAATTCATGTCGGCTTGAAGAATTATAGTGAAAATCCACAGCGGTGGCGGCGGCTCTGCCTTGCTTTCTTTCAGGTTTATCACAAAGTGTGTGAATAGAGAACAACACATCCTGCAGGTCTGGTTTGTGGCTGTTATCAGTGAGTGTGGCACCACACTGAGTTACAACTCCAGAAACTGCAAAGCCTTTAACAGAACGCACAACTGGTTGGTGCAGATGGAGCTGCAGACTCTGAGTCTATGTGGACACTGTTTAAGCATTTTAACGCTGTTTTTCAAATAGTTTCAGACTGGATCAACACTCAGGTTTAATTCCAGATTTAGCAGTAGTTTTGGACTGGTTTAACTTTCAGAGGAACTCTGAAAACTTGCTACAGATTTTCATGTGAATTTGAGCTTTAAGTCTTTTTGGATGTGCATGGGTCCTGGACTTTGTGACTGTGCTGACTTGGTTTTTATATTGATTTGGGGATGATTCAGATTTGGATTTGAACTTCATTTTGGAGTTGATTTTTGGACAGGCTTCGGGCTGATATAGAAAATGGTTTTGGAGCATCTTGAAGAAGTTCCCACAGTTGGATGTTGGATAATGTTTTGAAATGTTTTGAAATTTTAGATTTCGAATGACTTTTAGACTTTGTTTTGGGGCTCCTTGGACAACTCATTTCAGTTCTCTAAATGACGTTTTGCCCTTTCTTTGATTGGACTGCATTGATTTAACTTCCTGGGGGGCTTTTCACAGTCAGTTTTTCACAGTCAGTTTTTCAGTGAATTTAGTCTCTCTCAGCTTGATATTAAGACTTTTAGACTAAACTGGGAGGACCTGATGTCAGTGGAGATTCACCTGTGACTGGTTTTGGACAGTTTTTTTGGTCTGATTTAGAATTTGGTTTTGGAGTATCTTTGGGAATTTACTGTAATTCTTCTGTGGAAATTGGACATTGTTTTTTACCACCTTAATTTGTCACTTGTCACAGCTTTTTCAGTAGATTTAGTTTATCTCAGTGTCTTCTGTCTCTTCACATTACTCCTAATGACTGACATCACTCGTCTGTCATTGTGGTTTTGGAAGAGTTTACCATCTTGCAACAATTTTTTCTTTGGATTAAATCTGTCCAGGTGTCTTCTGTGTCTTCATGTAGCCCAAGTTCTTGAGATTGGGAGTTTGTGGGGTCTGGACCATTTGCTGGAGGGCTCTTTGTGAAGAACTGACTGGATTTTTGCACCTGTTCTGCTGCCAAACAAATCTGGACAATCTGATGGTGGTCTCAAGATTTCGATTCTAAACACTAGACATTTTGGACTGATTTAAGATGCATTTTCAGAACACTGAACATGGTTTTGAACAGTTTTTTTTAGAATAAAGTCTCATTTAGCATCTTGATTTTTGTACTCATTCTAGGCTGATTTTTGGAGCATCTTTCTGTGGATTTAGTCTGTATAGGTGTGTCTGTCTCTTGAGAAAACTTTGGTCAGACAGGATATTGAGATGAGAAGTCTATAAGGTCCTGACCATTTGTTACATGATTTCTCATAAAGAAGAAACTGGCTGTGGGTTTGGGCAAGTTTTCCTGCTTCAGTAAGATCGTGGATTAGGACAAGGATTTTGAAGCATTATTGATAGTTAAAAAATAAGTTTGGGCTGATGTAGGACTTTGTTTTGAAGCATCTACGAGAAATTGCCATGGTCCGTGCCACGGACACTGGGACATGTTTTGACCTGTTTTTGGTTGGGTTTTGGATTTCATTTTAAAATCTTGGTTTTTGAACTGTTTTCGTGCTGTTTTAGAACTTGGGTCTATAAATTATTCTGAACTTGGTGCTTTGTAGATACCACAGATGGTTTTGAACTAGTCTGGAAATTTGTTTGGGACTGATTTACTGTCTTGATTTTTTGTTCTGATTCTAGCTCGATTTACAGCTTGGATTTGAAACATCCTTGAGAACTTGCCCCAGCTGTTCAGTGGATATTGAACCATATTTTGGATGTTACTTTAGGCTCTGTTTTGGATTGGTTATTTTTTTTTTTTGTGTTTTTTTCTATATTTAGCCTTCTTCCTCTGTCTCTACAACCTCAGACTGACTCCAGCTCAGACTGTCTGTGGGCCATCTGTTGCAGGACTTGTTGTGAGGTTGGGCTCCTGCAGAATGAACCTGGGTGACCTTATGATGGTAGAGATTCAGGTTCTGAACACTGAGTAAGCCTAAAATGTGAGCAGAGTTCTGCATATCGATTTGTACGCGCTGTACTCTGAGCCTTTTGTTTCCTCCCCTCCTCCCTCGTCCGTCTCTTTGTTTCATGTCTGCTGCTGTGGCTGGTTTGTAAATGTCAGCAGGCTGGCAGAGAGAGTTCTGGAAAGCTTTCCACACACAAACACACACACACACACACACACACACGTGCAACATGACCTGTAACACTTGTCACACATGATGAGTCGCAGTGACCAACTGTTTCGCAGGGCAGCAGGAAGGACGTGATGATGGCAGCAGACAGAGAGAGAAGAGACTGAGAAAAGATGGAGAGCTGCTACACAGCGAAACCAAATTCTCTCCCAAGACGTCGACAACAAACCACTCAGTGTCTTTGGGCAAGGCACTTAACTCTTTGTTTGCAGTTTACCAAAACCTGCAGCCGCGAGGTGATGGACAGAAAGAGAGTCTGGTTTTATGATGTAAGAACAAAAATCTTAAACAGCTGCAGGCAGCAGCTCAGAGATCTAATAAAAGATATGAAAGCCGAGAACCGAGGCTCTGACGACATCAGTGTTAACAGAATTAGTGAAGCACCAAACGAGATGTTTATTGATCCTTGTGTCAGAGACAAAAGCAGCTCAGCAGCGTGATGGGATTTCCCTCATCAGGCCAGCTGCACGCAGCAGTGACGCTCATACAAAAAGCTGCATCACAGGAACATGTACAGAGTTTATTTCTGCTTTGCTGACGATGCAGCTGCACAAGGTTCACAGGAGTTTATCCAGTTAGAAAATTCGTTGCAACAAACGTTTAATCTTTATCCTAAGACTAGATCTGAGCCAATCAATTAACTGAGCAAATACCAGAGACTAATGTGCAGAAAATCAAATAAATCTTCAGATCAGTTAACAAGACTCATACTGGCACATAAACCGGTTCATGCATAAAATGCAATGATTATAAAATTACCTTTATTAATATTTCTTTGTACAATATCATCATATTGTACTGTATGTTATTGTGTTTTTATTTCATCATATTTTTGGATGGGTCATTAAGATGCAGCCTGTTAAAGACTTCTGATAGGAACTAATAGGAAAAATGTTTTTTTGTAAATATAATTTGTCCAGTCTGACAGTAAAGGATATATACCTGTGTTTAAGATATATTAACATAGATTCAGCAATACTGTGGCAGGATTCCTTTCATTGTTTTTAGCCATTTTAAAGTTTACACAATTAACGGATTAGATGAGAAACTGATTTTCATACTAATCACAAAACTGAAAAGACCTCCAGCTTGGAGTGTTGAGAAAGACTGAATGTGTATCTGCTAATCAGGGTACAAATTAAAGCTGGTGGCTGACTAATAGGACTCATTATGTTAAATGGATTTTTGAGCAATGAACTGTCATAGTAATATTACTGTCATCCGGCTCTTCTTTGTGCTCATAGCCGCAGGAGGATTCATATCCACCATCTGTGTTTAGCTTAAAACAAACCTTCTGTAATGATTCAGTAAACTGATGCAGCGACCGAGGTGGCACTAAACTCACCGAGGCTTTACGGAGGCGATCCGTCTTGCCAAAGAAGTAAGCATCTTCGAAGGAGGAGGTGCTTCCTCGCAGCTTCTCTGATAGGTTCCTGTAGAGACGTTTGGCGGCATTGGGGGAGGCCGGCCCACCGGGGCACTTCCTGGTCTGGGACAACTGCAGGTTCTGCATCTGCTGCGTCATAACACCCGGGAGGCGTCTGCTGGGATGGAAAATGAAGGAAGCATCGTTAGAGCATTGAGAGCGAGTGAGCTGTTGGGTTAAAGTATAAAACAGGGTTTCTGTATTTCTGTGCAGAGCTTTAAATGTGATTAAATAATAAGTACAGGATGTAAATTCAGTTTAAGCTTTGACCCTAGAAGTGAAGGCCATTACAGGCTGCACATACTCATAGAACTGGAGTTATGTTCAGTAACTACTATTGTGTTTGCAACTGTGGTTAATGTAATACAACGCTGCTGAGAGCATTCTTTGTTACCGTAACATTTATTAACATTGAGTAAATGTTATGGGGCTCCTCCTCTTTGGGCCCCTTTAAGGTCACACATAAAGAGTCAAACTAGACCAAAGACTGTGCTTATTATTATTCAGACTTTATAAAAGATTTTAGCACATAAGAAGTGGCTTTATGACCCTGAAGTCCCTTCAGCCGTTGCAATGTTGAAAAAATTGCTTCAGTTTTTCATGTGGTGCCTAAATGACCTCCTGTCGCCTCCAGCCCTCGCTTGTTCTCTGCATTATGCTGGGATAAGTTCAACATGTCACTGAAACGACGAGACTGTCACACGGCTCCTGCAGGGGACCCGGTGAAGGAAAGAATTGGTTCAAAAATCGGAGACTGCACTTGCTGTTCAGCCTCAATAAAATAAGTGAAAGCCACAAAAGAGCTCTGACATTTTTATGAGGAACTCCAGGAGCTAGGAGAGCCAGAGAAACATGTTCAGTCCTGTTAGTCTGCGGGGTTCAACCCACAGGGTTGGAGCACCATAGCTTTCAGAGATGATTGCACCTTTGACCCATGCGAGCTGCCACTCCTGAGTTCAGATCGTTGTGCAGGGCAGCTAAACGTCTGAAATTGTTGTTTTGTGTCCCAACAGCAGCCTGACAGTTTTGATTCCTAGTTCACTTTTTGCTGGCTCTTACTACAAGCTGCTCAAGGACAAGTTCAGTTTCTGCAACTAAATAAAATATCCTCCGTGTAAGCCGGGCTGCCTTGTATGACAGCAAAAAATAATAAAGCCTGCTCCTTCACAGTCCAATGATCTGAGTAACGGCTGGATTGGATTTTTTTTTTTCAAACTGAAATGCTCACTGGATAGTTTCTCTTTTTTTAATCTTCTGTAAACCCCAGTGACTGCGTATCTGAAACTCTCAGACCAATCATCTCAGAGAACCATGCCACATTCAAACTCAATTAAATCACCTTTCATCCTCACTCTGATGCTCAGTCTGAACTTCAGCAGTTCGTCTCAGCCACGTCTATCTAAATCCCCTGACCTGCTGCCATGTGATTGGCTGATTAGACATTTATGTTAGCGAGTGGTAATAAAGTGTCTGGTGAGTGTACTCTGACAGGGTCAGGTACTAAAAACTTTTGAATTTAGATCGAAGTGCTGAAAAATGACAGGCTGGCAGTGACAGCTCCATCTCAGTCATACAACACCCTGCTACAACACGCACCTCCACCCACAGGCACCCCACCTGCAGAACCTGGACAAAACTGCATTAGTCAAAAATGATGCGGGAAAGAGGATGGGCAGCAACACCATCAACAGCAGATCGATTCCAACTCTAACTGTCTCCCATTCATTCTTCCCAGAGTTATCATCGTCTCTATTAAAGGTGCTGCTGTGTGCTGCAGCACTGATCATAATTTCTGTATGTAATGATATCAGCATAAAGTAAATAATTCAGCGTGTACATCTGCCTCGCTCTGTCATGTTAATTTGCAGTGTCCGTATTCATTGTAAAGAGATCCATTCAATGCATATTTAAATTCAGTGTTGTCTCTGCACATCACATCAGTGCAGTGACTGTTACAGAAGCCTTTCTCTTATTACTGCATGTAACTGTTATTCTTCACGGCTGCAGGAAACGCAGTGTGTTGCCACTGGCAGGCATCTGATGGAAACTGCTGCTTCACCTGATTGTTGTGCCCTCAGTCCAACAGGACATCACAGAGCCACCACACTGCGGCTGATTGGCTCACTTACTCTGCGCTGCGTGTGTCACAATCCTCACATTACAGAAAATGGGCTTTGATGGCTCTTTATCGAATCTGAAACCAGCGCTTAATTTGCTCAGAGGATGGTGTAGATGGTTGTTTAGAATAGCAGGTAATCAGTCCGCTAATGAATTTGCCATAAAAACCTGCTGTTGGCAAAATGACTCATGATTTAATCCTGCAGCCAAACACAGAAGGGAGAGCAGATTAAAAAAATGTGGAAAGATCTGAAAATCTCTGAAACATGAAGCGTTGCAGGCAAAAGCTAAATTTTGGGGTTTCATCAGTTGTGGAAGAATGGACCAGTACTTTATTCGTATTCAGGGTATACGGAGAACTGCATTTAGTGCGAGAATTTTCATCAGGACCTTGGAGGCACAGAAAACATCCAGGAACTGATGTGGAGTTTGAATTTCTGGCAGCCTCTAGGCCAGGGGTGGCCAACTCCAGGCCTCGAGAGCCGGTGTCCTGCCGGTTTTAGATGTGTCCCTGATCCAACACACCTGAATCACATATAGATGTGATATATATAGGCTCTCGAGGCCTGGAGTTGGCCACCCATGCTCTAGGCCTAAACGAGACTTTCACATGAAGACAAAAAACACATAGAAGAGCAGCTCCATCTGTAATAAAACCCTGTTTTAACATGTTCTCTTGTACAGATGAACTATAGTATTAGTATAGTATAATAGAGTATATAGTATTGTTTTTCAGTCAGGTGGCAGCTTTGCTTTGAACTTGAAGAAAATGACTAATAACTGAACCAACACTGAAGCACAAAGCTGCAGTTCCTCTGCAGTCCAGCAGAGGCACTACGGTGAGTCAGTCTCCACAGACTGCCATGTTAAAACTTGACAGCAGAAATAAACATGTTTACAGCCAGAGAATTTTTAATGAAATTATCTGACCAATAATATGACTGCTTGTGCGCTTCATTGGACTAACAGACTGTCCAACAAGGCTGAGCTCCAGTTTGCTGAGTAAAATTTGAGGATTGCAATTGCATGTTACTGATTAGCAGGTATCCGTGTCTGTAGATGCTGACAGACTTCTACACAAAAAACTAACAACGTGGTGACAACCATAACACTGAAATCATGGGTCCTGAGTGACATCACGATGTCCATTTTTTATATACATCTGATGGTTATGTTCTCGGGTTGGGTGTACTGCATCATAGAGGCTGGGATTATTGATTTTTCAGGGCCTAACTGGTTCTCCCCCTCCTGACACGACTCTGTTGCTGGCTATTAAAAATAATTGGATTTCTTTACTAATCTTGTGCATCTGCAACATAGAAAAACCTGCTGAGCAAACTAAAGTGTTCTCACTTCTATCTACAGAACAATTAAAATGATTAATTTCTTCTTATTTTAATTCCAGCTGTTCTATTAACTGATTAACTCAAAACGAACAGTTTCTACTTCTTTCGGTTCTCACACTGATCCGGCTTTGGATGATTTTTGTGATTAGTTGACACATTTCTTTGTTTTCGCTCAGGTGTATTGTAAAAAAGCTGTCAGTCCTTATGTGAGTAAAAATAAAGCATGAATGTGCTGCAGTCAGGAGGGGGTCCTTCGATATATTTCTGCCCTTTGAGGGGTCTGTGGCCTGAAGCTCGAGTTTATTGTTTTTTAATGTCATTCTAATGGTTTGCCCAGCGTGCTGCAGAAACATCAACTCACAGCTGCTGAAGCAGCGCTCAAACATTTAAAGCGACAACACAGCCAATTATGTTTTACCTATAGTACAGAGAGAGAGAAAGAGAGAGAGAGAGAGAGAGTGTGTGTGTGTGTGTGTGTGAGAGTGTGTCTGTTGTGTTCAGCCTGCAAGCCCTCTGCTGTACCTCCCAATCAGATGGTTACTGATGAGAGGAAACTTTAAATTATTAAAAAGAAACAAATTGCTTTTGTAATTGCTGTGATGTTCAGTGTGACAGAAAACACACACAGGAGGCCAAAGACGCACAAACACTGAAAGACCACATCAATTTCAATTTGTGAAAACACAAAACACCCTGAAATATTCATTCAGCAATTAAAACTCCTGCTTAATGTGTGGCAGTTTGCTTTCTGATGCTATAAAATATTTAGAGCGTGGCGGCAGGTGAGTTCCCCCCTGCGAGGACAGTATAGCTTTATGACTTAACACACTCTCATGTGGAATCAAAGTTCACTCACAGAGGATCGGTCTGGACTTGGAGTACAAACAATTTCTCCACATTCACAGGCAGATATCTGATTATGGAAATTATTCAAATTGTGGACTGCAGCGCCACCATCAGGACAATCAGAGACCTCAGAGGGCCAGGCCTCCGTTAAACACACCGTTTGCCGTCCTCGGCCTCACAATAATGAAACACGCCACCCGTCTGCAAGTTAGAATCCACTCCACATTAACGGCACCACGAGGAAAGCAAAAGGTCCCCACAAGGATGCAAATAATAATTACTGCGCTGTTAATTAATCTGAGGATTATTCTCTCCATTATTGATTAACTGTTTGGCCTGTAAACGATACAAATGAGGCTCGTTACAGTTTCAGTGCACAAAGACGTCTTCAGAGGTGCTCGGGTCACAAAATAATCCTGCCTGAATCAATCACTCGATCAATAAAACAGATTCAGATCAGTTTTCTGTCAGCTGACCCAGGGACTGACGAAAAGTCACATTTCCACACAGATGGAGGTGTGCAGCAGCAAAGAGAGAAACGCAGGCACGTGCATACACACACACACCCACCCACTATGCAATCAACATTAAACTTGACCTAAACACAGCTCAGGTTAAAGGTCACACAAAATCGGACCTCCATGTGGTTTTATCTTGCACGTAGCCATGGCAACAGTGACTGCCCACAAACACATTGCTGCTCCAAATGTTGACATTCCTCCTTAAAGATCCTTTAGCTTTTATGACAGACTGTATATAAAAGATGGATGCTGCCACCACACAGCTGCTCACAGGTCCCCTTGGAGCCAGAAGTGACCATATTTGGATGAGAGGGTGGAGTGCCAGCAAGCTCTATCTACTAAACAGTGCTCAGTAACATCCAATTGAAATCCTTGAATTTCACTCTGCAAACTGAAGCTCAGCCTTCGCGGACTATCTGTTAGTCCAATGAAGCACACAGCAGCCATATAACTGGTCCGATAATTGTATTAAAAAAGCTCCAACAGCACAAACACAGCCCAGAGGTTCAGTTCAGGGACTCCAGTAGCTGAGGTGAAGCCTAGCAGACAGCTAGCAGCTACAGCTGCCTGTGTTTCATCCATCTGTCAGTCAAAGAGGCCACGCCCCCAACAATGCAAATTTTTTTAAAGGCTTAATTTTGGCATCTAAAATGTGAATGTATCTGATCTCTCTCTCTCTCTCTCTCTCTCTCTCTCTCTGTGTGTGTGTGTGTGTGTGTGTTTGTGTTTGCGTGTTCTCACCTGTCCAGGCTGAGTGAGGATCGGGAGACTCCCGGGTAGAACAGGGGCTTCAGGTCTTTGATCAGAGCATCTCCTGCTGACTTCTGGTTGCACCTCTGGGCCAAGCGGGAGGTCTTACCATCTGACCTGACACACACACACACACACACACACACACACACACACACACACACACACACACACACACACACACACACACACACACACACACACAGAGTGGGTGGATGGCAACCTGAAGTAAATCTGCAGCTTTACAGGTGTTTGCAAAAAGAAAGGAGGAGACCCGGTAAGTTCTACACATTCCATTGACCTTCCTCTTGGTCTCCAGAGACTACACGGTGTTAGCAAAGAGACCAGAAACTGAAAAACTGTTGATGCAAACTGCTGATGTGTGAAAGGACTTCATACAGTAATGCCTGCAGGAGAGACGCAGCTACACACGACTTCACACTTGGCTGCAGCAAAAAAATTCAACAGAGAAAAGACGAGAACATCTTGGATCCACGTGGACTGGATCATGGAGACCGGAGGAAACACCTGTCGGATCAGCACTGACGCATCAAAGTTGCTTCCAAGCTGACAAAGTCGAATTCAAGAGCTAAAGTTTGAATTCTGTGTCTGGTTGTTCAGCGAGGCACACTGATACTCACAGGAGGAGCTGCAGGTCAGGATCCTCCAGAGGAAGTCCAACAGGCTGCTCAGTAGCAGATCTCTCCCAGCACAGAGGCTCCTCGGCTGGGTTAAATCTCTCTGACTGAAGCCTCCTGGCCACCTCAGCTTCTCTGCAGCATTTCTGAGGGGGGGAGAGCCTCTGGCTGCCCCCCTGCTACGATGCTCGGTCCAGGCGTACAAGCGAGCGTGTCTATCTGCTCCGGCTGAGATTCAACAGACACCTGTTCACCGGCGAGCGCATCGCAACGCACACACAAACAGAAGCGGACGCACACACTCAGCAGAGGGAGGGTGTAATGACAGGGATGTTTGAGAGGAGCACACACACTCAGAGCAGCGAGTGTGTGATGGAGGAGGGGCAGCAGTGTTTGAAAAGCTTGGGAACAAAAAGGGGAGAGGAGGGGAGGCGGCAGTGTGAGGAAGTGAGAGACGAGATTCACTGAAGCTTGAAGGATTCAGCAGAAAAATAAAAACAGAATAAAACACCTGCACGTTCAATTACCAAAAAATACTCTGATTATTCCCCGATTAATCGTTTGGTCTGCCAGAATCAGAGCTGTCATTCCCAAGCGTCTCCAACTGTCCAAATTCTTAAATTTACACTTACAATGAAGAAAAACAAGAAAACCTCACATTTCACAGCCTTGACGCAATGAATGAAGTAAAATATTTCAGAGCATTTAGAACGATGTAGTAAAAAAAATTGAGAAAATATTTTTTTTTAACAGAAAATGTAGATGATCTGATTATACAGAGGTCCTTCAGTGCCTTTATTATGCAGTCAGCTGAAGACTGTCGGCTCATGTAGAACAAAATCATCAGAAATGTGAATATGGAGCTTCGTTTGCTGCTGAGTGGAATCTCGTGGTGCTTTTGCACCTATCCACTGTGCTTCAATCAACATCAAATATGAATGATGATGTAAATGATTACATGGTTACTGCACGAGTGCAGCCTTTTTTCACCACATGACATATCGCCACGAGCCGCCACCACTTCTGAGAACCGAAGGTGTAAAGACTTAAATCAGCCACAAAAACTCGTGTACTCATTGGCCGGTTTTTGGACGGCTGACGATGCAATCAAACTGCCCCGCAGGTACAGTACCAGTCAAAAGTTTAGACACATCTTCAAATTCAGTGGTTTTTCATTATTTAAAAATTGTCTGCATTGTAGATTAATACTAAAGTCAGCCAAACTATGAACAAATACACATAAACAGAATATGTTTTAGATTTTAGATTCTTCAAAGTAGGCTCCTCTTGCTTAGATGACATCTTTGCACATCTTGGCATTTTCTCATTCAGCTTTATGAGGCAGTCACCTGGAATGGCTTTCAGTTAACAGCTGTGACTTATCAGGAGTTAATTTCTTGCCCTCTTAATGTGTTTGAGACCATCAGTTGTGAAGAGGTAGAGTTGGTATACAGTGACTAGCCCTATTTGAGTAATCTTCTAATCCTTATTATAGCAAGAACTACTCAACTAAGTAAACAACAACAGTCCATCGCTAGCAGGGTTCTAGCCAGCTGTTGATCGCTCGGCGCTGCGCCATGCTGAGGTCGCCTTGTGCCGGGCTGAGAATTTCACCGGTTCACTATGATGGCAGTTAGCAAGCGGGCGCACAGTCCATGCACTCCACCCCATCGCTGATACAGACTCTGATTTTTTAATTTTTTCTGGCTGGAATCCTGATTAGTCATTAGTCAATCCGAAAAATTTCCAGAACTTTAAAAGTATCCTCAAGTGCAGTTGCAAAGACCATCAAACTTTGTGGTGAAACTGGCTCTCATCAGGTGCACCCCAGGAAAGAAAGACCAAGAGTTAACAATGCTGCACAGGATAAGTTCATCAGAGTTACCAGCCTCAGAAACTGCAAGATAACAACACCCTAAATATGCTTCACAGAGTTTAAGCAGCACACACATCTCAACATCAACTGTTCAGAGAAGACTGTGTGAATCTGGACTTTATAGTTGAATTGCTGCAAAGAAGCCACTTCTAAGGAAGAAGAAAAAGAGGAAGAGAATGGCTTGGGCCAATGAACACAAAGATTGGACATTAGACCAGAGGAAATCTGTCCTTTAGTCTGATGAGATCTTTGGTTCCAAATGTTATGTCTTTGTAAGACGCAGAAAAGTTGAGTGGATGGTTCCTACATGGCTCACAGTTCAAAATAAGCCTTCTTAATCTCACACTGAGCCTCAGTGCAGCCCTCCACTCATTCACTGTCTGAAACAAGGCATTTTAGTTCCTCCCTATCTGAGCTGCCCATCTTCTGCTTGCAGAATTCTATGTTTTCCATTGATTCTTCGTTTTTCCTGCACCTTTTAATTTTGGATGTGCGTGTTCTACTGAGACTTTTATTTTAGGTCAGGTAATCAAGGTAAATCCCACGGTCCATAAAAAAGTAAAAATGAAAACCTTTTTATGGGTTTATTGTAAATGACAAACATTCTTATGAAGATCATAAAATGAGTGAAAATGTTTTGGATCATGTTTTATTGCCTTATTTCAAGATTTTAAAAACTTTCTGGTTTTTAAAGTTTTAAGCATCGTTATCTCAACTTCATGAAGAAGCTGCAGAGGCTGAAATCTCAGACTTTTTCATACATTTAAAAAAACCTCACCTTCTTTAGCAGATTTTATTTCAGGATCCTCTGAGACAAAGAGTGGTTGATCAAACGACACATTTCTGCTCGGCGAGGGTTTGAAGGAACGCACTGCATGTCGCAAGGTCACGCGTTGGATTTGAACCTGGGATGTTAGTCTCCCAGGTATCTCTGAGCAACTGTTTGTTTCCACCTGCCGAGTCTCGTCTTTACAGCCGAGCATGGAAAACTACCGACCTCCCTGACCCCGCAGGCACATAAAAGGATCAGTTCACACAAAACACCACACTGATGTTGCAATGGGCTGAGGGTTAAAGAGTGAAATCAAAGGCAGTTCTCTATAAAAAAATAAACTGTTCACCCAGTCTACACTCAGCAATCTCTTTTCTGTTAGTTCAGAGGGAAAAATGCTTGAGCCTGTCGGGGTGTCAGCCTGTTTTAAGAGTTTTATGAGGTTAAATCACAGATACTTAGCAGTGTTTGTTGTCAATTGGAGATTTTAATATATAAATTATTATTTTCTCCTGACTTGAAGTTTGGGAACCTGAGCAGAACAGGTGCGATTAGCACTAATAGAAGTTCAGTCAGATAGACAGAAAATTAAAGCTGATTTAACATTATTCTGCACACGCGTCACTCACAGTTCAAATTTCTATCGGTCTGAGCCCAGCAGACCCGGGCGTGGGATACGCAGTGTAAAGGGGAGATTTAAAAAGAAACCTTTCTCTAAACCTAACCAGGTCGTTTTTAAAGCCTAAAATCAACCAGTGAGAAGAAAGGTAACACACAAAGGTACTGCAGCTACCCTGGCTGAACATTAATATGAAAAAAATTGTCACAAATCTAAAATATATACCGTATTTTTCGGACTATACGTCGCTCCGGAGTATAGGTCGCACCAGCCAAAAAATGCATAATAAAGAAGAAAAAAACATATATAGGTCGCACTGGACTGTAAGTCGCACTTTTTTTGGGGGGGGGGGGGGGGGTTGATAGAATCCGAGACCCAGAGCAGAAATTCCATCTTGAACGGCAATTTAAAATAATAATGGATTAAAGAACAGGACGAACACGGTTACGCCTACGTTATGCTAACGTAGCACATTCAGCTACATGACGCACAACGAACACGTGTTCGGTATGTTAACGTAACATTAAGTTATTCAGATAACCATAGCATAAAGAACATACTAACAAGTTAACCAAACCATCAATCCATTGAATTCTTCATCCTCGGTGTCACTTCTAAACAATTCCGTACACTCCGTAGACGAAGCGCCGCTTCCTCTTCTGTGTCGCGTTAGTCAGACTCGTCGTCAGCTGCAGTTCCAATTATTCCAGCCTTTCTGAATCCCAATAGGATGGTTTGGTTGTCACTGAAGCCCATGTTTTCTTGATCCATCCAATGACTTCCAGGAAAGTTGGGTGGCACATTCTCCCAGTTGCCGTTAAGTAGTGCTCTCCATCCATCATCCACTGCGCCCACAGGTTACGCAAGACTGCCTTAAAGCTGCAGTTCACGGAGATGTCAAGTGGCTGGAGTATTTTGGTTCATGTGTTATAAATGTCACATATACGTCGCTCCGGAGTATAGGTCGCACCCCCAGCCAAACTATGAAAAAAAGTGCGACTTATACTCCGGAAAATACGGTACATTGAACTCATTTAATATACTGCAGAATTGAGCTTCGTATGTTTAGTTATAATATCTAGGCTCACAGGCAGTGTCATGACCGGGGAGGAAACGGACGAGGAAGGACAAACATGCAGGACTCCGGAGATGGGCATAACTAAAGGCGTTTATTAATGTAGGGAAAAACAATACAAAAACCGTTCAGAAGGGAGACGAAGGGGAACCACAGGGAGCACAGGAACACACGGGCACACAACATCAACGACGCGACAACAGGCATAGAAAACGCAGGACTTAAATACACAGAAGGGCTGATGAGGGAAGAGGAAACAGGTGGGAACACAGGTGACACTGATAACTAAGACGAGACCAGAGGGAAGCAAAACTGAATACAACAGACGGGCTGGATGAATATCAAAATAAAACAGGAAGTATGACAAGGGAACAGAGACGCAAACCTGACAGAATACAGAGAGACACGAGGGACTAGAAATAACTGAGGGCAACTCTAACAGATAACAAAACAACCTGAGAAAACGGAAACCATACCAAGAAAACATAAAACACTGGGCCACCGGCCCAGGACATGACAGTACCCCCCCCCAAAGGCCGGCTCCTGACGGCCAAAACAAGAAAACAAAACCAGACCAGGGCGGGAGGCGGGGGACCAGGAAGGAGGGCCCGAAACAAAAAAACAAAAACCAGGCAGGGAGCAACAAGGAAGAAGGCCCAGGGACAAAACCAAAACACAGGGGACAAAACAAAAAACAACAAGGCAGGCCAAAAACAGTACAAAGTGCAGGGGAGTCCATGGGAAAACCAAAACAAAACACAGGAATCCAAAAACAGGTCAGAAGAGTTCAGGGGAAGGCCCAAAACAGAAAACATAGTTCAGGAGGCCACAGAGGCCAAGGGGCCACAAAGCAAAATCCCAACGAGGGAGGCCAACCGCGCTCCCAGCGGCGGCGGCGACGACGAGGAGGAGTCACTGGAGGCCGACCGCGCTCCCAGCGGCGGCGGCGACGAGGAAGAGTCACTGGAGGCCGACCGCGCACCCAGCGGCGGCGGCGACGAGGAAGAGTCACTGGAGGCCGACCGCGCTCCCAGCGGCGGCGGCGACGAGGAAGAGTCACTGGAGGCCGACCGCGCTCCCAGCGGCGGCGGCGACGAGGAAGAGTCACTGGAGGCCGACCGCGCTCCCGGCGGCGGCGGCGGCGACGAGGAAGAGTCACTGGAGGCCGACCGCGGGGCATGCGGCGGCGGCGACGGGGAGCAGACACTGGAGGCCGACCGCGGGGCATGCGGCGGCGGAGAAGGGCGACCCCGGGCTCTGGTGGGGAACCCTCGGGTGACGTGGAGCACTCGGACTGAGCGGGACCCCCTGGCTCGGAGTGCTCGGACTGAGCGGGACCCCCTGGCTCGGACTGAGCGGAGACCCCCATCGGCTCGGACTGAGCGGGACCCCCCTGGCTCGGACTGAGCGGAGACCCCCATCGGCTCGGACTGAGCGGGACCCTCTGGCGCGGAGCGCTCGGACTGAGCGGAGACCCCCATCGGCTCGGACTGAGCGGGACCCTCTGGCGCGGAGCGCTCGGACTGAGCGGAGACCCCCATCGGCTCGGACTGAGCGGGACCCCCTGGCTCGGACTGAGCGGAGACCCCCATCGGCTCGGACTGAGCGGGACCCTCTGGCGCGGAGCGCTCGGACTGAGCGGAGACCCCCATCGGCTCGGACTGAGCGGGACCCTCTGGCGCGGAGCGCTCGGACTGAGCGGAGACCCCCATCGGCTCGGACTGAGCGGAGACCCCCATCGGCTCGGACTGAGCGGGACCCTCTGGCGCGGAGCGCTCGGACTGAGCGGAGACCCCCATCGGCTCGGACTGAGCGGGACCCTCTGGCGCGGAGCGCTCGGACTGAGCGGAGACCCCCATCGGCTCGGACTGAGCGGGACCCTCTGAGGACTCTGGCGGCGCGGACTGAGCAGGACTCTCCGGATGCTCGAACACAGGATGCGCAGGCTGGGGCTGCTTTGCAAGGCATAGTGCGGGTGAGTCTGATGGTGAGGATGATGGCGACATGGGAGTTAACTGGGACTCTGACTCAGAGGCCAGAGACTCAACAGCAGTCGACGGGAGAGACCGGGGCTGAGACAAAGAAGCTGAGTGCGTGGGAGCTGACCCTGGGGAAGCTGAGTGCGTGGGAGCTGACCCTGGGGAAGCTGAGTGCGTGGGAGCTGACCCTGGGGAAGCTGAGTGCGTGGGAGCTGACCCTGGGGAAGCTGAGTGCGTGGGAGCTGACCCTGGGGAAGCTGAGTGCGTGGGAGCTGACCCTGGGGAAGCTGAGTGCGTGGGAGCTGACCCTGGGGAAGCTGAGTGCGTGGGAGCTGACCCTGGGGAAGCTGAGTGCGTGGGAGCTGACCCTGGGGAAGCTGAGTGCGTGGGAGCTGACCCTGGGGAAGCTGAGTGCGTGGGAGCTGACCCTGGGGAAGCTGAGTGCGTGGGAGCTGACCCTGGGGAAGCTGAGTGCGTGGGAGCTGACCCTGGGGAAGCTGAGTGCGTGGGAGCTGACCCTGGGGAAGCTGAGTGCGTGGGAGCTGACCCTGGGGAAGCTGAGTGCGTGGGAGCGACCCTGGGGAAGCTGAGTGCGTGGAAGCAGGCCGGGAGACGACTGGCTGCGTGGAAGCAGGCCGGGAGACGACTGGCTGCGTGGAAGCAGGCCGGGAGACGACTGGCTGCGTGGAAGCAGGCCGGGAGACGACTGGCTGCGTGGAAGCAGGCCGGGAGACGACTGGCTGCGTGGAAGCAGGCCGGGAGACGACTGGCTGCGTGGAAGCAGGCCGGGAGACGACTGGCTGCGTGGAAGCAGGCCGGGAGACGACTGGCTGCGTGGAAGCAGGCCGGGAGACGACTGGCTGCTTGGAAGCAGGCCGGGAGACGACTGGCTGCGTGGAAGCAGGCCGGGAGACGACTGGCTGCGTGGAAGCAGGCCGGGAGACGACTGGCTGCGTGGAAGCAGGCCGGGAGACGACTGGCTGCGTGGAAGCAGGCCGGGAGACGACTGGCTGCGTGGAAGCAGGCCGGGAGACGGAAAGAGCAGACTGCGAGCTAGAGAGGGCAGACTGCGTGGGAGCAGGCTGCGAGCTAGAGAGGGCAGGAGCTGAGGGAACTGACTGAGAGGGCACTGAAACTGCTGACACTGGGGACCAAGGAAGAGCGACTGGAGCTAGAGCTGACTGAGGGCGAGGGAGAGCGACTGGAGCTAGAGCTGACTGAGGTCGAGGAAGAGCGACTGGAGCTAGAGCTGACTGAGGTCGAGGAAGAGCGACTGGAGCTAGAGCTGACTGAGGTCGAGGAAGAGCGACTGGAGCTAGAGCTGACTGAGGTCGAGGAAGAGCGACTGGAGCTAGAGCTGACTGAGGGCGAGGGAGAGCGACTGGAGCTAGAGCTGACTGAGGGCGAGGGAGAGCTGCTGGCTGCGTGGGAGCAGACTGAGGGAGAGCCGACTGCGTGGAGACTGACTGAGAGCTAGAGAGAGCCGACTGCGTGGAAACTGACTGAGAGCTAGGGAGAGCTGACTGCGTGGAAACTGACTGAGAGCTAGGGAGAGCTGACTGCGTGGAAACTGACTGAGAGCTAGGGAGAGCTGACTGCGTGGAAACTGACTGAGAGCTAGGGAGAGCTGACTGCGTGGAAACTGACTGAGAGCTAGGGAGAGCTGACTGCGTGGAGACAGACTGAGAGCTAGGGAGAGCTGAGGCTGAGGGAGACCCTGCTGCTGCTGCTAACGCTGAAAACCGATGCGAAGGCTTGGACCTGGTTGCCCCCACCCGCGGAACAGGTACGGGTGCAGAGGTCAGCCCGTCCGTGGCTGCCCCCACCCGCGGAACAGGTACGGGTGCAGAGGTCAGCCCGTCCGTGGCTGCCCCCACCCGCGGAACAGGTACGGGTGCAGAGGTCAGCCCGTCCGTGGCTGCCCCCACCCGCGGAACAGGTACGGGTGCAGAGGTCAGCCCGTCCGCGGCTGCCCCCACCCGCGGAACAGGTACGGGTGCAGAGGTCAGCCCGTCCGCGGCTGCCCCCACCCGCGGAACAGGTACGGGTGCAGAGGTCAGCCCGTCCGCGGCTGCCCCCACCCGCGGAACAGGTACGGGTGCAGAGGTCAGCCCGTCCGCGGCTGCCCCCACCCGCGGAACAGGTACGGGTGCAGAGGTCAGCCCGTCCGCGGCTGCCCCCACCCGCGGAACAGGTACGGTTGCAGGGGGAGCTGGAGCCAAGGGAGCGGGAGCAGGGTGAGCAGAGGGAGCTGGAGCTAACTGAGGGGTCTGAGACTGCGACTGAGGAGGAGCTGGAGCTACAGCTGACTGGGAACACTGCGACTGAGGAGGAGCTGGAGCTACAGCTGACTGGGAACACTGCGACTGAGGAGGAGCTGGAGCTACAGCTGACTGGGAACACTGCGACTGAGGAGGAGCTGGAGCTACAGCTGACTGGGAACACTGCGACTGAGGAGGAGCTGGAGCTACAGCTGACTGGGAACACTGCGACTGAGGAGGAGCTGGAGCTACAGCTGAGGTCTGTGGCGCTGGCTGTGGATGAAGGGTGGTGATGACAAAGTCTTTCACGAGCCCATGCAGAGAGTCCAGCAGCCAAGGATGGTCACACACTAGCCCTTGCAGTTTGGCTGTGATAGCTTTCTGCTCAATCTCGCATGGGTCAGACAGCAGCTCAAAGACCAACGAGTCCACCCACCGAATGATGGTCTGCTTTGCCACCTCAGGGAGGGGAAAAGCAGCGGGGTCAGAGACGGTAGTTTGCGCATGACGCGGTGACAATATCCGCGGCGTTATACCGCTCGGGTCTGGGGGGGCCCCCCACCGATGCTGCCGGGAACTCCCCCTCCTCCGTGGCCGCCGCGACTGCAGTGGAAGGGGGAAGCCAGTGAGCGGAGCCGCAGATGAAGGACGCTGACGGGCACTGTTCTGAAATGCTGGGCCCCCCAGCGCCAGACGAGTGCCGTTGAAGTAGCCGGAGCTAGCCAGGTCTTTAGTATGGTCGCGTCGTTCTGTCATGACCGGGGAGGAAACGGACGAGGAAGGACAAACATGCAGGACTCCGGAGATGGGCATAACTAAAGGCGTTTATTAATGTAGGGAAAAACAATACAAAAAACCGTTCAGAAGGGAGACGAAGGGGAACCACAGGGAGCACAGGAACACACGGGCACACAACATCAACGACGCGACAACAGGCATAGAAAACGCAGGACTTAAATACACAGAAGGGCTGATGAGGGAAGAGGAAACAGGTGGGAACACAGGTGACACTGATAACTAAGACGAGACCAGAGGGAAGCAAAACTGAATACAACAGACGGGCTGGATGAATATCAAAATAAAACAGGAAGTATGACAAGGGAACAGAGACGCAAACCTGACAGAATACAGAGAGACACGAGGGACTAGAAATAACTGAGGGCAACTCTAACAGATAACAAAACAACCTGAGAAAACGGAAACCATACCAAGAAAACATAAAACACTGGGCCACCGGCCCAGGACATGACAGGCAGAGTGCACTCAGTGCAAAATGAAGAGTTTTTAAAGACAGTTCTACTTTTACTGCCTTGAGACTGGAATCTCTTTTTTGAAATCTGTTTTTATTCCTTTTTCTCTGCAGGCCTGAAGGTCACTGCTTTCTCTGAGGATATAAATGAAAACAGATTTTAAAAAGGCTCAATGATTGTAAGGACTGCAGTGCAGATCAATCCATGTTTGGTCCTCAAGTTGAGCTCCTGTGGGCCAAGGTCAAAGTAACGCGCAGTGTGTTTGTTTATGGAGATGAAGGTGCACAGGTTTTCAGTCAATAATGAATGTGATCCAGAGGAATTAGATATATAAGACATGTTACTGAGATGTTTTCTGTGCAGGTTTGATGTGCAGAAACATTTCTGGAAGATCTCTGCATGAGTCCACTGCCTGCAGCAGCCAGGAGGAAAAAAAACCATCCAGCATGAAAGACAGCCAAGAAACAATCCTGTTTTGACATCATAAACAGAGAAAACAATTAATGTGCCATCCTCTGCCGCGGAGACGAGTCCTGGCTGCAGCTCATTGGCTCAGAGCTGCCTCAGGAGCGCACTGTTTCCATGGTTCCCATTGAAGCGCAACAGGTGAAGAAGAGATGAAGAGAGAAACAATGGAGGCTCCCGCAGGTTCAGTTTACACCACGCAGGCATTCAGATCTCCTCATCTGAATATTTACACACACATTTCTCTCTTTTGTTTCTGGAGTTTCTTTAAAGCAGCAAACATCATCATCTTTGCTTCAGGCAGAAATCTGCATCGTTTGCACGGGTGAGCAGCGTCAACAGGAGGATGTTTGTGTCTGTGAAATTATGTTGAAATAATTTAAAACAACAGCAAAGTCTGAAACATCAGTGACTCAAAAAGTTGGAAGAAGATGTTTAGTGACACAAACCTTTAAAACTCTGACATACTACTGTCTTATTTTACTTATTGCTTCTGTTTCTGTGCTCATGTTTCAGACTGAGACCGGGTCAGAGTGATGGGCCGCTTTCACAAACACAGTCTCAGATAAACTGACTTCAGTTAATTCTGCATAAACTAAGAAGAAAACTGTCTGACAAAGTGACATGTTGAGCTGCTCAGCTCGGTTTAATCCAGCAGAAAGAGTCTTGGAAATATTCAACACTTACAAGGACATGGAAAATTTAGCAGAGTAAAAATAATAATAAAAAAAACTACATGGATTAAGATCTGAAGCAATTGTATATCGCAGAACTTTCTGTCAGCAGGTTGGTGAGTTGTTAACCTTAAGCATGCAATTTTTGTTCCTTTTTAAAGTTTTCCCCATCTTTGCAATCAGGAAACAAAGAAAATCACCACTCTGACTGAAACACTGAAAAACTGCATTTTCCCCCCCAAAAAGTCAGTTTTGCCTTTCTCAAAATAAAGAGGGTTTGGGTTAGTGCCTCTGAAGACTCAGATGTGGTTGGTCACAAAGTGGTGGACCAACCAACCAACCAACCAACCAACCAACCAACCAACCAATCAATCAACCGACCGACCGACCAACCAACCAATTCATGCATCCATTTTCTATTCTTTATCTGGGTCTGAATGTCCGAGATCTTCACCACCACATCTTATTCTTTGAGTTACTTCCCATAGCTCATAGGTCACGGGTGATGGTCTCTACCACAAAAGACCAGAATAGCATCCACATCACTGCAGAAGCTGCACCATTCTGTCTGTCAATCTTAATAAACAAGACTCTCCTCCAGTTGGGGCAATTGGTCTTTTCCAACCTGGAGTAAACAGTCCACCATGGCCTCAGACTTAGAGGTGCTAAATCTGATCCCAGCTGTACACCATCTGCTCCTTGGCTGGGCCTCGATTTAAAAGCTATGATCAGCCTACAGAGGACTAGAAAAACACTTTCAACCAATCCAATAATCAGATTAATCTCACCATGACTTCCAGCAGGAACATTTCTACTGCAGTCAGCAGCAGCAGAAAATAGTGAAAAACATCCTGCGCACACGCACACAAACACCAGCCATCAGTTAACGCCTCCAAAAGTTTGAGTAGTTCAATATGACAAAAAAAAAGCTTTCAAAGTACTTTTGTGTGTGTATGAAGAAAATGAACATCCTGTTCTCTGGAAAATAACTGCAGCAACATCAGGGACAAATTCAGGCTGTGAAGACAGACAGCAGCCAGGTTTCACACCTCCACATCACAACACCTAAAACATCTCAGCATGAGGGATCATTTTCTGAACATCCTTTTTTTTTTGGAAAAGTTTGAGGAAGAAACAAGCAAACAATCCTCTCTGTGCTGCTTATTGGTGAAAGGAAAATGATGCTGGAATGTGCTTAAGGCCTCTGTTACACAGCATGAAGGCCAACAGGTTCTGTGAAAGAAAACACCGCTCTAGTTATTGGAAATCACATGTAGGTTCTTTGGCACCAAGTTCATTGTATCCTCAGTAGATATGTTAGGTGCAATACGTTATATTTACCAATCACATCAAAGCAGGCCTCTTCATGCAGGTAAACAGCTGATTTGGAGAGCATTTGCCCAAATTCAATCTGGGAACCATCAGCTATTGTCTGAATATTTAGGTTTTTAATTTTTCCACAATGACAAGTGGATGGAACAGGAAGTCTAAGTTCATTCTTGCTATTGTTGTCCTTGCAACAGTTTATTAAAGGAGCAAGTCGGTGGCTTTTTGAATAGCTGAAACAGTTATAGCCACCCATTCCTTATTGGATAATAGTGTGCCTGTATTTTTGTATTGTGTGCTCAATTGAATAGATAAACCAAATTAAAAGAACAAAATAAAGCAAACACATTTTTTTGTTTTTACAGTTCTAAAAGAAAAAATGTGGTCTTTGGGTGAGTTGTTGGTTGTTGTATTGGGTTGTTTTGGATGCCATTTGTGGTTGTTGTAGTTGCTGTTGCTGGTGGTATTGGTTGTTGATGGTTGGTTGTCACTTGTGGTTGTCGTTTGTGGTCGTTTGTGGTCGTTATTGGCGTGATTGGTCATTTTAGGTGTTGGGTGCTGTTATCATGGCTGTTAGTTGTGTTTGGTAGTTGCTGAGCGTGTTGTTGGTTGTTTTCATTTTTTCCTTGTTGCTGATGGTTGTTCTGATTTGGAATGTTCCTGGTGACTAATTTCTTAGTTGACCAAATGAGGGGAATAAAATCGGACTAACCGACTAATCTATAACTAAGAAACACTCAGATATCAAGTTAAATTTGAAGACTGTCTAACAGACATTTGAAAACAATCACAGACAACGAAGAAGAAAACACTTGAAATAAACTGATTTTAAATATGATATGAAAACACTTTACTATTAAAGATGTTCACGTATTATTAAAATATGACAAATTAATATCTGAAAAACGAATAATCTGAGACTGAAAAGTGTGGTAGATTCTGTCGTGCATGATGAAGGATGCACGTTGTTCTACAATTCATGACAACAATCTCAATAAAAGTCAGAATCAAAAATGATGACTAAACAACAAATCATCCATCCATCTATTTTATTCCACTTATTCAGGGTCCGGTTGGAGAGGCAGCAGCCTGAGCAGACAAACCCGGACCTCCTGCTCCCCAACCTTCTCCTCTAGCGAATCTGGGGGGACACCGAGGCATTCTTGGGCCAAACAAGAGATATAACCTCTCCAGCGTGTCCTGGGTCTGCCCCAGGGGCTCCTGCCTGTAGGAACACCTCACCCAGGATGTGCCCAGGAGGAATCCTAGTCAGATGCCCAAACCACCACAACTGGCTCTCCTTTCGATGTGGAGGAGCAGCGCCTCTGTGCTGAGCCCCACCCAAATGACTGAACTCATCACCTCTCTCAACGGAAGAGGCAAGCCACCCTTCAGAGGAAGCTCATTTTCACTGCTTGAATCCACAATCTTATTTTTTCGAAATAACCAACAATAAAAGACCTAATAAAGATTGTTATGGTGTTTTTCTACAGTGTCGGGCTGTAGCTCCATCTGGTGGAGATGGTTGCGTAACATTTAGGACAACAATTTAGTGGCACTGGGCATCAATTAAAATCTTGACAATTAGATTAAACGACTAGCATTTCTGTAACCAACTAGTGACAGTAGCGATGATATCTAGTTGACCACTCGCACACATCCCTAGTTGTGATTGATCACTCTAGGTGTTATTTGTCATGGCTGTTGTTAGTTGTGTTTGGCAGTTGTTGTTGAGTGTGTTGCTGATTGTGGTAGCTGGGT
Source organism: Archocentrus centrarchus (assembly GCF_007364275.1). Taxonomy (NCBI): domain Eukaryota; kingdom Metazoa; phylum Chordata; class Actinopteri; order Cichliformes; family Cichlidae; genus Archocentrus; species Archocentrus centrarchus. Next base: position 22,518,003 of record NC_044364.1, read on the forward strand.
ATTGGTTGTTGTGGTTACTGGTTGTGGTTTGTGGCTGTTAGTTGTACTGGGTGGTTGCTGAGTGTGTTGTTGGTTGTTGTTCCCTTTTTGCTGTCAACTGTTTGAGGTGTTAATCATTGTGTTTTTTGGCTGTTGTTGTTTGCCTGTGTGGTTGCATTGCTTGTTTAAGTAAATGTGATAAATTACCAAAATAAAGTGTTGCTCTCCTCCTCTGCACTTCGAACAGCCTGAACTAAAGCAGCATTAAAAGCCTCTGAGCCGTGCTGCCCGCTCGCAGGTCATTACTGTCTAACAGCTCTCTGCAGCACAAACAATGACTTAGTAAAACACTGTTGTTCACTGGAAAAATCAGTCAAGGTGTCAAGGCCGGAAACGTTGCAGAACAAACCCTCGTGTCTGTTTGGTCGAGACCTTAATGTTGCCTCGCTGCTCGTAATGACTCGTCACTGACAAGATGTCAAGTCACGATTCTGCAGTATAGCACAAGGAGACATAACTTTAATGGACTGTACACTGTGTGTGTGTTTGTGTGTCATGGCAGGGTTTATGAGTGTGTGGGAGTTCTCCTTGGAGTGTGTGTCAGTGAGGAAATGACTTGCATCAATCACAGAAATGGTGCGTTAGTGGCTTCCCGGGTGTCACACAGCGACTGTTATCCTGCGCTGACAGACGGCCTCAGCTCGCAACAGCAGCAGCTCACAGTGCCGTCATGCCGCAGCCTTCGCATGTTGATTCGGTTTGAGCCACCACAGGGTCTGCTTCGATTTTACCTCTGCAGCAAAAGTTCAATCAGTTTAAGTCTGACCTCGTTTGTCGGTGACCTTTAAATCCACAGTCAGCTGATGTGAGCTGAAAGAAACAGAAGCAAAAGCACCTCCTGCCTGCTGTGGTTGCTTCACTCTCTTTTACAGACTCTTCTTTTCTTCTGTCTGTTGGAGAAGGAATGACCCCACCTCTACTCTCACAAGCAAACTGGACTTATTTTATTGTACAGCTTCAGAATTTACAACTCTGGCTAAATTTAACTTAAACATGTTCTAATTCATTATGAACATCTTGTTACGTTGGCACCAGTCAGGGTTGCATCAGGCAGCAAGTGAAGCATCAGTAGTTGAAGTTGATATATTGGAAAGCAGAAAATGGGCAGCATGAGGATGTGATGGTAGGTGACTGGGTCAGATCAGGTGTAGAGTTATGCAGTGATTAGAAACAACCAGTCACATTTTCCTTCATGTGGATGACTAAGTGGTCTTAAGTGTTTGAGTCAAAGGCAACTGGGCTTCTTTTTTTAGGTTCTTGAAGACGTTTCACCTCTCATCTGAAAACCTTCTCAATTTCTAAAAGCTGGTGGAAAGTCCCAGATAGTTAACCTCTAGTGGAAGTGATCCTGAGAGTCACTGACCCACCCTGTCATCATTTTCGTCATTAGAGGTCACATGAGCCAAGGTGACAGCGTGGCTGATTGTGTCATGGGCCACCACCTCTGCTCAATGATCGGTCTTCCAGATGGTGTCAGATGGCCTTCTTTACGCCTCTGTCAACCCAGCTGCATTCAGCTTAAAGACTACCTTGACCTGGATGACTGAGAACCTGAACATATATTGACCAAGTGATCATTTATATGGGGAAGAGATGGCAGCAGGGTGCACTATGGGAATTCTTTGGGCCAGTGGAGGCAGTGTGGTGCTCTGGATGATGTTGTGCTACAGGCAAGTTCAAGAAGCTTCATCATTTGCACCCAAAACCCTTTCATGACAGCGGTTTTCCCTGCTGGCCTCCTTTACCTCGATGACGCTCTCCGCCACACTGCAGACACTGTTCAGGAACAGTTTGAGGAACATGACGAAGGCTTCAGGGTGTTGATTCCTGCTTCCAAAATCCTGCCTCCTTGGGATGTGCTTCAAAGTCTGCCTAGGTCAACATTAGGCAGTTGGTTTTAATGTTGTGGCTGATTGATGTAATTAGTCACTCAGGACACAATCTTCTCCAGGTGCCCGAGCTTTGTTTTTTTTTTTTAAGATTTAGCTTGTGTGCACCTTAAACAAGGAAAACTGTGCCTGCCATTTGTGGCTGTGAGCTGATAGCTTGTTCTTTTAAAGACCATATTATTCAAACGATTGCTAAAAAAAGGTCTGTATGTAAAACCTGTACCTGAAATAACAGAGGACGAACAAATGAAAAGCTTTCAGGGTAGAAGAACAGAGTGAATCTGGAAGTAAATACTGTAAACTAGCTGCAGAGCTGTAGGATGAAGCTTCTCAGCTGAGGCTGGTTTGGAAAAACTGCTCCAGTACCTGCTGGACTCAAAGCTCTGTCCCTGTTAATGTGTCCCATCAAAGTGTCAGCAAATCACAAACTGAACCACGACAGGATTCGTCAGCGCTCTTCACTTCGATGTGACTGCCAGAGAAATGACTCAAAGAAGTGCAAAGCAGGAAATTAACAGTGAGTAATGTTTGCTGGAGCCACTCAGAGAGCTTCGTGTTGTGTTCAAGGACACTGTAAATGTTACACAAAAAGCAACGATATGTGCTTCAGGTTTTTCAGGTTTTATTATTTTGTATTTTGTCATGTTTTGTTCTAAATTTCAGGTGAATAAAGAACTTCCTACCAGCCTCTCATATCAAACAATCACATCAACAGACACCATCACTGCTATTAACCCCTCTAAGTCAGATGTAGGTTTCAGAGAGGAGACATCTAAATATTTAGAACTATGACATCTGTGATGGAGAAGCCAGAGGAAAAGAAGAAGAGGAGGTCTGATATGAGAACATATGATCCCAAAAAGGCCCAAAATCTTGTAAGTTTAAGCCTCTTTGATGTTAAAAGTGTTGTTAATTGTTGCAGGTTATTATTGTGAGTTTCTGAGCATAACTCCCTTCTGGACAACCCTGGATGAATGGATTAAAGTTCATAGAAATCCCCTGTAAAACATGAAGGTTTTTAAGTTCAATAAAGCCACACTGTGAAGTTATCAAGTATTAATTACTGAGCGGTGGGTGTCTGAGAGGGCCTTTATCTGTGCATTTTTTGCAGTTTTATGTCTCAGTGGTGAAAATTGAGGCGTCCTTACTAACGATCCACTCCACAGGTTAGTACAGCTTCAGACTGAAGAGCAGAGCCGCAAACAGAGAGATCCTGTAACAAGCTGATGACTCAGAAAACTTCCAGTCACGACTGATTCTGCTCAGGACTCAGTCATCCTCTCAGCAGTGTGTGTGTGTGTGTGTGTGTGTGTGTGTGTCGTAGAGGTTGTTTCAGGTTGTCTCTAAATGTCCTGTTCTGTTCGTACTGATTTCACCTTGAACAGGAGTAAAGACGCCTCCTCATCTCACATCCAGCACAAAGTGAGCCTTCACACAAAACACACACACACACATATATATAGCTCTGTGTGTGTGTGAACCTGTTTCAGTCATACTGTGGGGACATCAGCCTCGTCACTGTCAGATTTCAAGGACTTGACGTCCTTTTAGTGAAACAGAGGCCCCCAATTTGCGTCTTTATGCATTTAGCTCTTAATTCAACTACAAAATTGCAATCATGCTCTTGTTCTAAGAGTCGAGATGAGGATTATCCACGATGTGCTCATTGGCTAACAGCTTGTCAATGACAAGTCTCGCTCATTACGTCCAGCCTCAAAACACCATAATGGTGAAACCGCTGAGCTCGAGGCTTCGTAACAGGCTGTTACCATGTCTGCGTCCGTCTTTTATGCTGCCTATAACCCACTGCTGGTAAAGTGTCCACACAGCTTCATCAATAACCGTTTAATCCTTCTAACAGGCAGAGCTGAGAAAATGACCTTCATCCTTGGAGGAAATAAACAGATAAACACACTAAATTCGTGCATGCCATCATCATCCTGAATGAAATCACCCAGTCAGTTTAACATAAATTGAGCAACTAAATCTCGATCATTCTCCTTCAGAAACAGCTCTGTCTGTACAAAACTTTTATAACTATAAATGTGACTGACAGGTGGATGGTGACACAGGCGGCTGTAGCTGCTAGCTGTCTGCTAGGCTACATCTCAGCTAACTGGAGTCCTTGAACTGGACCTCTGGACTGTGTTTGTCTTGATGGCGCCTTTTGAAGCATTTTTAATGCAATTATCTGACCAATAATATGGCTGCTGTGTGCTTCATTGGACTAACAGACTGTCCACGAAGGCTGTCCAAAAAATACCGTCACCTCTGGCTCCAAAGCAAATCTTGAGCAACAATGCTGAAACTTCAAAATGTGCAGTCACCAATGAGCGCCTGTGGCTACACCCATTTAATAAAAACTACAGACCAAGGAATCATACATACTGGTTCCAGCAGCTTGAAAGGCTCTGCCAGCTTTCAGTTTTAGTGAGCGTGGGTCACAAAAGAGATTTATTGTCAACGAGAGGGAACTGAGTCCCGGTGAACGAGGTGTGTGATATAAGATGAAGCCTGGTCATTAAGAGCCTTAAAAGCAATCAGCGAGGTCTTGAATTGAATTCTCAAATGAACAGGAGCCAGCGAGCGGAGGCGAGGAGAGAGTGAACTGAAGGATTATGAGTTGAAGCAATTAGCCTCTCACCCCGAAGATTTTCTGCCATCATAACACTTTAAAGTCACAGTGGGATGTCTGAATAAAATTAAAAATATGAATGTACAGTGCTGCTTTTACCTTTTTAATCTTAATCAGTTCAGAGAAATCCGTATTTAACAGCTGATTATAACAGAGACCACAAGAACGTCCTCAGGAGAGGGATGTACAGCTTCTCCATCGTTCATCAGCTTCACTAAACCTGCCTTTGCTACTCTTTCCCTTTGCCATGGCAACCGGTAGCCAGAGGCCATTATTCTAAATGGCTACCTTGGGCCCATAATTGTGTGTCTGTGTGTGTGTTGTAGTGCAGTTTCTTTAAACTACACACACTGAGAGCAAAGCCCATCAGGTTCAGCATGTTGAGCTCTGTTCTATCAGTGGGACGAGTTGTTCTGCAGACAGTGTTCTCTGCATGCATGCAGATACGACGAGCAGAATTAAAGACGTCACAAAGGGTTTTGATTCTTGAATGTGTCGCCTGGACATTATGGCATTAGTCCATATGACTCGCTTATTTTACTCACAACACGAGATGTTTCAGGATGTTCTTTTTCCATTAGCTTCTGGTCAAAGCTGCTCATGTCTGATATGCAAAGGCGTTAGGCTGGCAGCGATACGTGACGTGACGAGTTACAGCATTAATGAAAGAGGACCGTCACACCCAACTTGCCATCTTTCAACACTAAGATTTCTGGGTATGAAGGGGTACGTGTGAGTTCACAACCAAAGAGTTTTTCCAAAGGCTTAACATCTGAGGGTAGGAGAGGCCCGGATACGCCTCACATAAACACATTAATACGCGAACGTGCACAGGTAATGAGAATTCCACTAATATTTCTAAGTCATGGTTTTATCTTGTGGATCAAACCCTATCTATGCAGTATACATTTTCTTTATAAATTTAATTTTAGTTCTACAAATATTTACTCAATTATTTCACCCTCCATTGATTAAAATAGCTTTTCTGGAAAATTCTGATGGTGAGAGGTATACTGGGAAGTGGTGCCGAAAAGAGGAAGGAGAGCAGGATGACTTGTACACCAGGACTTTGAATTTGTGCAGTGATCCCAAGCCCTGAAAGATGAAGTTCTGGTGGATGAGTAGCTCGTTTTATAGAAGACAGAAACATTGTTACCACTTATACACTATATTTCCAAAAGTATTCACTCAGCCATCCAAATCATTGAATTCAGGTGTTCCAGTCACTTCCATGGCCACGGGTGTATCAAACCAAGCACCTGGGCACGCAGACTGCTTCAACAAACATTTGTGAAAGAATGGGTCGCTCTCAGGAGCTCAGTGAATTCCAGCCTGGTATTGTGATGGGATGCCAGCTGTGCAACAAGTGCAGTCATAAAATTTCCTCAATACTAAATATTCCACAGTCAGCTGTTAGTGGTATTATAACAAAGTGGAAGCGACTGGGGATGACAGCAAGTCAGCCATGAAGTGGTAGGCCACGTAAAATCAGAGTTGGGTCAGCAGATGCTGAGGTGCATAGTGCGCAGAGGTCACCAATTTTCTGCAGAGTCAGTCATGACAGACCTCCAAAATTCACGTGGCTTTCAAATTAGCTCAATAACAGTGCACCGAGAGCTTCATGGAATGAGTTTCCATGGCCAAGGAGCTGTCACTGGACAAAAAGGGCCTGTATCTGTAAAGATCCGGAAAGCTCCGGAATGATCTGTGGCAGATCCAACTTTATGGATCTGCCACATATCTGTAATGTTTCCGGAGAGAATATGGGAAGATATGATCTGCCACAGATGTTTAAATGGATATTATCCAGGTATGTAATGGATGTTCATTCAGAGTTTGGATCTTATTCCGGGACCAATCTTGTCCTTTTACGGAGAAATATCCAAAATGTATCCGTCAAAGATCCGGTGCGCATTCGTCGAGATATTGTCCATATCTGTGATGGATACGGAGGTATCACACCTGGGATAGTACAGTATTTTAGGGCTTTTATTCCAGTGTGTATCCAAGCCTTACATCACCAAGAACAATGCAAAGCCTCAGATGCAGTGGCATAAAGCACACCACCAAATGGGATGTCCACCACTGTCACCCCTCCTATCATGGACTTTCTAAGTCTAAAAAGGTAACGGTTACCTGTTTCGATATATTATGTATGTTTCAGAGAGGGGATTGGACAAAACAACTTCGTGCCATTCAGATGCTGGCAGAGAGTCAGTGAAATTCAGCAACAGTAGCAAAATAAATCAAATGTTAGCAATGTAAAATGTACTCAGATTTTAACTTAGCGATCGAAGTGACTAACAATGGGAGAGAAGGAGACTGGAATACATCAAAGAGCCCAGAGTCTGATTTGTCCTCCGGTGACAACAACCCCCAGGTGGTGTCCATCACACTGATCAGGTCAGCCTTTAGCAGCATTTTTAAGGTGTGTGATAAAATGTCAGATGTCAATAAAGTCACTGATCGTCTAAAATGGACATCAATAAAAAACAAGAAGCTTCTGGAAGGTGGGAAAGTTTAACTGCTTGCAATATTTAAAGCTTATAAGCTGTTAATGACTGAGGGCTTCTTTTATATGATATAAGTTTCAGTTTGGCTTCATGAGCAGCTCATTTCACATGAAAACAAACTGTAGACACCGGCGTACACACACCTGAAAGGCAGGTGAATTCAGTCCAAATGGAAGTATGGATGGGGTCCTCACACCACATATTCACAGCATTATTCACTTTTAGTAAAACATCTCTGCAGTATTTCAGTTTTATTTCTAGAAGATAAGGTCGCCACACTGACTTCATTTTTCTTTTACACCTCTCTTTCTCCTCCTCTTATCCCTCCCACGCCTTCGCCTATCTGTCGTCCTTGTTCCGGCTCCTCTGAATGATTATTTTCACGTCAGCTTGGCTCCAGCATTTGAAAAACCTCAGTGGCTCCTATTTTACACACAAGGAAAGTATGTTTAAGACCGCATGGCTGCAGAAGTGTGAGGACACACACACACACACACACACAGTGAGGATCTCTGGAGTGTGATAATGTGTCCGACTGGTTCACTGAGCAGTTTGTGTAGCTCAACGGGGTGAACTGAGGGAGCACAGAGCATGCTCAGATCCATGTTTCACAGCTGATAAGACCCACAGTTTGTAAGCTGCACACAGAAAACATGAACTGACAGCTGCAGAGAACAGTCAAATTCATTTGTCACCTCTTTGAATACCCAGTAAATTTATTAATATAAATAAAGCCTGACAACTTCCTCCTCATCCAGGTGGCGCGCTGCATATACCGGTCATTAGGCCTGGACTTCCTGAATGTTCAGAAATGTAAACTGCTGCTGAGCTCAACGTGTCATGAAGCAAATGCCCAACACTTTTTGTGTCTATCGCTCTCCCTCTTTTTCTTTTGCCTGTTAGTTTCCGCAGTTACTCCGGATGTTCCCGTGACAGAGAGTTGCTGAGGAAAACAAAAGCACTACTATATTCCCATTTTGGTTGTGAACCAAGCCTTCATTTTTCCAAAAGGTTTCGTACCTGTTGTGTACTGAGTGTCAATCTCTAAAACAGTCGGCAGAGCGGCAGGACTGAGGAAGTGTGTTTCTGTAGCTGGTCTGCAGATTATTGTGAAAAATGACAGACTCATAGAGGTTCTAAAATGTTAATAATTACATAACTTACACAGTTTTTTCCTGTAAAGGTGATACTTGTGGGCAGTTGGAAATACAGCAATTCTAGTGTTTCAGCTTTTGCAAAGATAGATAACTAAAACTGAACTTTTCTTACTTTGTTTTATGATTTATGGCATCGTGTGCGTGCTATACTTCTAGCCCTGTTGGTTCTGTGTACACAGAGGTTCAGGACTTTACACTGCAGTGAAAAACGAGCCCATATTCAGTAAAAATCGTGACAGGAGCAAAAAAAAAAAAACGGCAATAAAATGCGTCAATGTCCCCATTGCTTTCCAGTTAAAAACCAACTGAAAGGTTTGACTGAGCATGACTGCTAATATTGGTGTGTGTTGGTATCATTATCTTTCCTGGAAGGAAAAAGAAAGACATTTAGACTCAGATGTAACTATTAGAGTGAAAGCTGTGAAAGTTTTGCACAGAGAGAAAGCTTCATCCAGTCTCACCGCAGGAGATTAGTAAGTTCAGGAGACAGAGGTGGCATATAAAAAATATAAACATTTTTTGTTTGAGGAAAGGTTGTTTTAGCCTTTCAATCATAATCACCCCACTCTTCTGCAGATGGCCATGAAAATTCCATTACTGCTATCTCAAAACATAACTCGACTCATTAAGTGGTAAAAAATTTGAAAAAGAGAGCACTTACAAATCAGCCACAACAATGAAGCAGAAAGTTCAGGTGAAAAAATAAATCTTTTCTTTATACTTTTGCTGGGAAATTTTGTCCCAGCATTCAGGACAGCTCCACCACCACAGGTGGAAAGACAAGCAGTCCCCAGAGTCCAGTCTGATTGACCATTTGTAGGATGAACTGGAACTAGGGCCCAAAGGGTCCATGCCCTTATAAAGGTGGGTCGAATGTTTTGGCTCACCTGTGAAGGAGGCAGCATTCAGTCTGGTTGGTTCAAAAAGGTGCAGTCAAAAAGTCCTGTGAATCCACTATATGAAGCACACAAACCACACCAATTTAAATTTGGCTGACCTCCGACTTTAAGGTCGTCTTCCTGTGCTCCTCTGGACTGAAACGTTATATGTCTGATGTGATGTCATAATGGTTGTCAGGCAGATGTCCCCCAGACTCAGACTCCTCAGGATGTTACTGTTGAACTCTTTAACAGTCTTTCCCTGAGCGATGACTTCATGGCCTCTAACACCTTAAATGTGGGAAAAAATGTCAAACCTACTATTGGTTGCTCTCCTTAAGTCATATTCCACCTTCAGGTTGAAATACAGATGGATGTCCTGTAACAGGCCCAGCGGAGTCATCCAAATTTGAACCAGGTAATGTTTTTAATTTCTTCATCCATCCATATTCTTCATTTTTATTCGGGTCTTGGCATCAATCTAAGCAGAGATACCCAGACTTCCCTGTCTCCAGGCACCTCCTCCAGCTCTTCTGGGGAGATGTTTTCAAGCTAGCTGAGAGGTATATTCTCTGCAGGCTGTTGAGGGTCTGCTCCGGGGCCTCCTCCTGACTGCAGATATCTGAGGCATCTCAAATCAGACGCCCAAACCACCTCAACTGGATTCTTTCAAAGTTTCTGCTCTGAGCTGCTCCTCAATGAACACACTTCTGATCGCATCTCTCAGTTGAGTCCAGACACTCTTCAAAGGAAGCTCGTCTGCACTGATTGAATCTGAAATCTTTTTTCTTGTTCTCACTGCCCACAGCTCATGGTCACAGGTGATGAATGTAGATTGACCAGCTTGTTAATTGAGCCTGAGACGGTTGCTCAATAAACAAGACACATCATCTGCAAAAAGCAGAGAGAAGATCCAGAGACAGCTAAACCGGAAACCCTCCATGTCCATCAAAACGATGAGGGGCAGCGCTGGTGAAGTCCTACGTCATCCAGAAATTACTTGGGAAGAATAACACTCCCGTTTCATTTAAAGTGGTCCTGGCAGAACATGCTCACTTTTATTTTATGTCTTTAACTGCAGAGTTTGAAATCCTGCCTGAAGCAATTAGTTCAACCAACAGAAGCCCGGGAGAATATTTGCTATTAATCCCAAAGTTATTCCAAAGCCCGCAAGCTTGCTCCCAATTCAATATCAACCATGTTTGAGCTAAAAATATCTCTTCCATTAACTTTCAGCGAGTCAGAATGGAAAGCAATAAGCACAGTTACATAATCATGTTTCCCGGCTCATTCCCTCAGACAAATTCAGGAGAAGTCACACCTCCTGTTTTATTAAATCATGACTTATTACACAGGACTCCGGGAAATATTGCAGGTCAGCAGCAAAGCGAAAGAAAGAGGAGGCAGGATATCGAGAAGCATGAACAGAGAGTGAGACGAGGCAGGACTCACTTTTTCCTGGTGTCGTATCTCCCCGTGGTTCCCAGGCTCTGCGGAGGACACAGAGGAGAAAATGATCAATTTCTATGCAGGATCACGCAGAGCCGTGAAAAATATTAGACCTCCTCTATTCCACTTCACAGCCACGTTTCTGCAGTGGAAATCATATCAACCCAACATCACAAATACATTTCATTCTGCAGAGATGGCAGCAGCTGTCATCTGTGTTTTTAAAAGTAGAAAATCAGAGATCACACAGGCAGCTGCAGCACTCATCCATTCACGTCCATTGCGAGTTATTCTTTTTATTCCACTTTCATTTATCATTTATCCCAGCGTGCTGACGCCATTTAAGAGATTTCAGGTGTCAGGGCTTCCTGCAGTGAGGTGGTTAAAAATACCTGAGAAGAAAACACCCAGAGCTAAACCAGAAGCAGGAAAACTCAGAGGGGGCCTCTACAAAATAAAAAGGTATTTGCCCCCTTCCCGACTTCTTCTATTGTTGCAGATTTGTCATACATCGTCTAACAAATTGTAATATTAGACAAAGATAACCTGACTAAATAAAAAAAATGCAGTTTTTAAATGATGGTCTCATTTATTAAAGGAACAAAGCTGTCCAAACCCACCTGCCCTGTGTGAAAAAGTCACTGCCCTCTGTACCTAATAACTGGCTGAAGAAGAAGCAAGAACTGCAGTGAGTCTTTCTCATCGCTGGGGGGGAATTTTGGCCAACTATTCTTTGCAGAATTGTTTGAATTCATCCACATTGGAGGGTTTTCCAGCATGAACGGCCCGTTTAAGGTCACACCAAAGCATTTCTGATTTACGTCTGGACTTTGACCAGGTTTCAGTTAGTTTGAGCCATCCAGAGGTGGACTTGCTGTTGTGTTTTGGATCATTGTCCTGCTGCATAACCCAAGTGAGCTTCAGATTATTTGATCTGACCCCTCAGAGTAGTAAGCCTTGTGACTGCTGTGCTGGTCCACAGAGAGCATGATCATGTTTTTTTCTTATGCGTTATAATTTATCTCTCGTGTGTAATCGGCAGTGCAGGATGTGTCTCCTGGAAAACCAACAAAATGGAAAAGACAGCTTTGTATGAAAGGATTAATACTGTCAAAGAGTGCAGGAAACCAGAAGATGTGTGGCGGTAACAACAGGATCTGCAGGGAAAGGAGACAAATCCCTGCTAAACAACTACTGGCACCAAGAACAGAAAGATGCACTAAAATAAAAAAATTCAGTCAAACAACGCTCATCCCCACTGAGGGGCGCAAACGAGCACTGTGGCACTGACCATCTGCTTTCCCTGAGCTTAAATACTCCCAGTGCTGTCAGGTCGCTGCACACAGACACACACACCTGTCAGGAAGCTCCATTTTCAGGCAACAACACCAGTGCACATTTTTACACAACCATTGAAGGTTGGTTAATTTGACAGGGCAACTGCTGGTTGTTAACCATAAACCATGAATATGATCACAGTCACAGCCTCACTTTCTGGAGCCAGAAGTGGCTGCACCCACAGACTGTATGGCAGCATCACACAGACACAGACACCTGCTCAGTAACATCCAAATAAAATCCACTGAGCACAAACACAGTCCAGAAGGTCCAGCTCAGGGACTTCAGTTAGCTGAGGTGTAGCCTAGCAGACAGCTAGCACTACACCCACCTGTGTCGCCATCCACCTGTCAGTCAAAGAGGCCACGCCAACAACAATGCAAACTTTAATCCAGGTGAGTTATAGACGCACCCCCCCCCCCCCCCCCCCCCCCCCCATACAGCTGTTATGAAGGTGGAAATTAGCTGCAGAGACCAAAGCAGTTTCTGTATCAGGGTGTAAACATGTTTATTTCTGCTGTAAAGTCTCAACATTGGAGTCTACGGGGACTGACCCGCTGCTGGCACCCCTGCTGGACTACAGAGGAACTGCGGGCTTTACACTGCAGGTTTGCTGCGACCTTGTATTTTTAATGCTGTAAATCCTCTTTTAAATAACCTAACACGTCTCTGACAGATGGGACACTGTGATTCCTCTGTCAGACACATTTAGTGTGTGCATGAAATAAAATAAAATACCTGGTTAAAAACGGAACAGTTTGGGCTGCTGTTGAGTTTTTGAGTTGCTGTGTAGTTACCTGGTGTTCTTAATAAACTTGTTTAAACATTAGCAGCCACTACCTGCTGCCCTACGGGGGAAATAAAGTGTGTTTGCTCAGTCTTGCCATGCATGAAGGATGCTGGATGCAGGAGGAGGAGGGGCGGGGGTCGGTTTGATTCAGGGTGAGAATATTCAGTCGCCTTGACGACTGCAGAGGACGCTGCGAGGGAAAATATCTATCTGTACACAATGTTTCAGCTCTCTGAGGTCTCCTCCCCCCTCCTCATCATCTCAGAAACGCTGGAAGCTCTGAAGACACTCCAACGATGCGGCGCCCAGCGGGGCTCCTCCTCCAACATGCTGAGATGAGCTACGTCTCCAGCATCGTATTTTTCTCCTCTGCTGCAATGCCAGCACAGAGAAGGTCCCATCTCTGCTCTCAGCTCGCAGTCAGAGCCGTACCACCGTTCAGTCCTCAAAACTAAATAATACAGCGGTGCAGGGTATTACCTGGAAATCTGAGACTGCTAGAGAGGGGATGCTTTGGGCTTTTAAAACAGATTCCTACAGTTATGCAATACCAACATGAACCATGATGTTCCTGTAAACCTAAATAAGAAAAGAAATGTTAAAAGAAAAGAAAAAATTGAAACTAAACTGTTTTGTCATGTGTTTGTCAGATTTTTTTGTGTAAGTTTGGGATATGGTACTGATAACTTCAGTCTCACAGGGCTCACATCAAACTGACAGCTCTACTTCAGCCTGATGGCACAATAATCAAACGAGCATCTGCTTTGGTTTATTTTTTTTTTTAATATGTTCGATGCAGAAACGTCTCATGTGAAACCTTTAAGCAACAGCTTCGAGGTGCTTCTGAGAAAGACAAACACCTGAAGCCACTTCGAGCATTTCCTGACAGCTGCTCACCTCCTCGCTACAAAATTGCACCTGTATGCGGAACAACAGCAGCGTGACAGGTTAATGGGCACAACTCAGCCTTCATTAGTCCATCTTATTTGAAATTTGTGCACTTCGTCGAGCTTTAGTGCTCCTCGGCAGCACGGAGGAGTTCTCTGAAACGTCCATCACTGTCTGATTCAGATTCAGATTTCTCAGCATGCTCCGTTATTCCAGGAAGCCTGGTTTCTGCGCCTGCAGACAGGAGAAAGGTGCTTATTACCGAAAATGTTCTCACGTCTCTCTCCAACGCGCTCTGCTGCTCACTGGCCCTCAGCAGCAGGAAGTTCTGGAGGTTTGTTCTCATGCCCCGCCCGACGCTGACCATAAGACGAGGTTACCACTGAGTAGCAACACACACACACACACACTGAAGAAAAAGCCAACTTACTGAGTGTTTCCTGTGTAATTACAGGCCTTCAAAAAGATAGATTAAAACTGATCAATAAAAGAAACCTGAGGTTTGTTGTTGAGTACTGAGCCACATTTTACTCTGTCATCATCAGGCTGGCTGTTCAGAGTCAAATGAGGGACTTATGTAATGCAGTGGAGGGACTGTACTGCATTACACAGATTTACAAAGATTTATTCTTCTCACTTCCTCTGCCTGCCGTCATCGGTGTCTGTCAAAGCCTCAGAGTTTAATCAGTCACCTTCACCTCCTTTTCTTCTGAATCAGCCCAAAGAACATTTCAATTTCCTGCGAGGAGCTTCCTCTCAAAGGACGGCCTTCTCTGGGGTGATTTCTAGTTTATACAAAACCACACAGCTGCTCTCTGACGAACACGTCCTCCTAAAGGCTGCCGAAGCCTGTCAGAAGGTGGACGAATTGGGCATCATTAAAAGTGTAAAATCAATAATCATCAGTGATCTTATTAATATGACCATGACCCCAACATGAATGGTTTAACTGATTAAACGTGACCTCCTTTTAGAGAACATGAACCAGGAAAGGTAAGGACTTTTAATACCCAAACAAAGAAAAATTAAACCAAATCTAAAAGCTGCAGTTCCTCTGCAGTCCAGCAGAGGTGCCACAGTGAGCCTGTCCCCATAGACTCCCATGTTAGAACTTTACAGCATAAATAAACATGTTTACAGCCTGATACAGAAACTGCTTTGGTCTCTGTAGCTAATTTCTGCCTTCATAGCTGTACGGGGAGAGGATGTTTCTATAACTCACCTGTTTAAAGTTTGCATTAAGGGGCGTGGCTTATTTGACTGACAGGTGGAGCATTATCATAGGGTTATTTCTAGAAGATGACTGAGCCCTGAAAGTTTACCCAGAATGCACTTGAATTTTCCTGCAGTGAATGATCAGAAACAGATCAAACATCCAGGCACCAACACTGGTTTCTCCTCCTCTACGTCACAGACATCAAACTGCTGCAGTTCATTCAGATGGTGAGAGATCCTCACACTGATGTTTACAGCTGCTCAGAGAACAGAAACTAGGTTTAGTCTTTAGCCTTTGACCCCTGCCGTGGGTGCAAAACTGATTTTGTTTCAGTTTTTGATTAAAATTAAAGTTTTTTTCAGCCCTGAAAATTTCCCGAGGACATCTCCTGTGCTGATGATGTTAGGAGGGCTCAAAAATGCTTGAAAAATAATTTAGAAGTGCAGAGTGTGGGCCCACTCCCCGTGTATTCATTTTAATGGCTTCATTACTGATTCTCGGGTTATTGTAGAAAAAAATCAGCCGATCCTGAGGGGGTCAGGTGGAACCTGATGTTAAATGGAATGACCCAGCAGTACTGAGGACACAGCATCAAAATCTATAATCTCACAGCCAAAAATTACACAATTTGACTCAATTTGATTCTTTAACAGAACTTTTCCAGGCTCAAAACTGGCCTTCTGATTGGTCGGCATATAGTCATGGAGAAACCTTTACTTTTCTTTTAGGAGTACCCGTCTGCATCGATTGCACAGCAGGTAAAGAAAGTTTGCATTTCTGCGTCCCGGTGTGTGACTATAAAACCCTTCAGATCATTGTGGACTTGCTCTGAGAACAAAGACATGGAGGGTCTCAGACCTTCATCCTGCCGTCAGCTCACTTCCTCCGTCGCCCTGCTGGTATTTCTTTGAATGTCAACACGCCCAGCCAGCTCGTCTTTGTTCACGCTTTAATGTCAGAGGAAGTCGTCTTCGCTGGAAGATGTGGGGGTGATGGAAGCAGCCCAGACTTTACTTTCAATTAATACCGCCGGGCTAGGCTGCCACCTCTGACCTTTTTGCTTTTGCTCAGTGGTAATTTTACCTTCTTTTGTTTGTTTTTTTACTTGTCTGTTAAAGCTTCATGTAAACTCGGTTTCTAAAGGCACTAAAAAGCGAAGTTATTTCACTTCTCTGTTTAGCTCAGTGTGTAAGAAACTGTGCTAATGAGTAATTAGTGCTGATAAAATTGACTTTTTTATTTTTCTTTCTTTTCTTTTTTTTTACAGCCCATCACTTTATCTTTTTGCAGCCACACTGCCAATCAAGTCATTCTTATCACACGTTTACCTCACTGCTCATTCTTCTTATTTGAGTCTAAGCAGAGGAGGGGACCTCTGCCAGGACACAAAGCAGAAGAGTTTGATCCTGATTGTTTCTCAGAAAACCAGAAAACTAAACTTTTTATCTGTACTGATAACCAGCTCAGTCTGCTGTGATTTGACCTAATGTGACCTCACCGAGTCACATTAATGTGAACCATCGCTGCACACAGTCAGGCTGCCTGTCAAGCTTCACCGCTGCGCCGCTAATTTGAACTAATATAACCTCCTCCTCTCCTGTACATTCACCACACGCCGGGCCGATCGTACTGACCGCAGACAGCTGAGCCCCCCCTGCTTCTCACTTCACCTCTCTAATTTGAACAAGGCTTTATTCTGAGGTTTGTCAGAGGCCACTCTGTAGCCGGCTTGTTGGTCTCTCCTTGGGTTAATTAGCCCTCCAATGCCAGCATTCATGGCCGGGCGGGGAGCCCGCAGACGGGGGAGGCTGAGCCGTCCCTCCTGGCAGCAGCCGCCGGCTCTGGCACCTCAGAGCGCCGGCTGGCGAGTTCGCCCACTGGGTGACTGACAAGCTCACTGGCGTGGGCAGGGATGGGATGCAGCACGCCGGACAGGGAGGAGAGGAATGATAGAGGCACCTTTGAATGTTTAGCGTTAGACGTGTCTGCGGAGCCCCACGTATGCTCGATATCTCACAGATTAGAGGCAAACCATCGGTATGAGCCTCATCCGAACTCACCCACTTTTTACTGGACCTCCACCCACCGAGAGGATGCTCCATCAGATCAGACATTAAACTTTAACTGGTTCCTTAACACAAAGTTCAAGAGATTTCCCCAGTGTGAGATGTGAGGTAACATTCAAAGTTAGAGTGTTTGTCACCAAACCATCTGGACTATTTCCTGCTGTGCGCTGCATGTGAGAAAGTTCAGCTTTCATCCTGGATTCCCAGTTAAAATGCGAGGAATGTGCATCATGGTGTCCATTATTCCTTTAATTTTCTGGCATCTTCTGTACGATGTGAGGCTGCCGCGGTGACTGCCAGATTAATATTGGAGTTAAACCAGTGACTGGAAGGGCCATCAGCAATCCGTGCCGAGCCAATCACTTTATAAGCCTGTCAGGACCAACTTTAACCACTTCCAGCCTGCACACGGTGGATGTCCTGAATCTAATAATGAAATCTAACATTTCATTCTACAAGCTAGCTTTAAAATTACTGGACCAAAGGCCAGTAAAATTAAACGAGTGCAAATTAACCTGCAGAATTTGTTAAGCTTAGTAAGCTCTATTATGTTTTTCCTTCATCTTCTTCTCTCAGCTGCTCCCTTCAGGGGTCACCACAGTGGATCATCTGCCTCCATCTGACCCCATCCTAACATCCTCCTCTGTCACACCAACCCTCTGCATGTCCTCTTTCACTACATCCATGAACCTCCTCTGAGGCCTTCCTCTTTTCCTCAGAAATAAATCTTTTAATGTGTGAAATGCCTCACCACAGATCTGCCAGTGAAATGATTTTAAAACAGAGCAGCGACACTGAAAGTGACATTATGAGCTCGAGCGGCTGATCAGCGGTTAACTGATCAACAGAAAACGACTGAA
Organism: Archocentrus centrarchus; assembly: GCF_007364275.1. Taxonomy (NCBI): domain Eukaryota; kingdom Metazoa; phylum Chordata; class Actinopteri; order Cichliformes; family Cichlidae; genus Archocentrus; species Archocentrus centrarchus. The sequence continues at coordinate 22,535,721 of NC_044364.1, forward strand.
GGGTTTTGTTTTGTGGCACTGTGAAAGTGTCGCACAGCGTCAGGTCGTCCGGTTTCTTCTGAAGTCAGTGAGTCGTTTCACTGACTGATTTTGAACATCGCTGAGAGTCTTCAGCGTCTGCTCTCAGCTTTCTGATCGACTTATCGTTGTAATGTTTAGGGAGGACGGTCACATGTAGGCTCTGCAGAACATTTTAGCCCCGCACATCACTGCAGCTTCTCCAGCTCTAAACTCAAAATATTCTGCTTTATATGAGCAAAGAAGCAACTTGTGTTGGGAACTGGTGACATTACATTTGATTATTAAGAGTTAACCTAAGTGAGTGATCTGAAGCTCCTTCACTGTGAGGGTCTGTAGTTTGTGTGTGCTGCGGTGCAGGAGCCTCAGCGTGCAGCAGTAAGCCGTCCACATTTGTTTATGCAGTACTCTCATATCATGCAGACACACACGCCTGAGGTGAAGGCACCAATCATGCGCTCCACACCGTGTTTTTTTAAGGGATTAGTCTTAATAAGATGGCAGACTGAATTTATGGAGCTAATATTTCATGGTGGGTGATTCATGGAGGATTTGGAGCAGCGAAGCAGCTTAATGGATGTTCAGAAAGAGTTAGCTGACTCGTGCCCTGATATGATTAGTCCCGCGGGAGCACGGCAGCTTAATACACCACTGTGTAAGTGTTTGTGTACAAAGACGGCGAGCGGGCTGGAGAAAAATGTAAGAGTAAACAGGACGCGTGCACAGATCCCTCCTGTGCTGGACTCCATGTGTGGAACGTGTCACTTCAGCCCACATCACCCCATCGGTGTGATAAACTGCTCATCTGTCCACGCCCTCATCAATCAGGCCACAAGCAGACTGCAGCAGAGAAAGCTTAAAGCTGGCGGTGCTGTTAATTTCCTCTGACTGAAAATGTGACAGAGAGCTGCAGAAATAAAAGTCCTGCATCAGCATATCGTTAGCAAAGACATTAATGAAGCTTTTGTTCCATAATAGTTGCTTATACTGGGACAAATCACAGTTTTACAAATGGTGGCTAAAGCACCATCCTTGGTGTGGTAACCCTCTGCTGATTGGCTGTTTAAAAATCACAGACAGGTGACTGTTCACTCAAATCAATGGGCTAAATCAATTTTATGTGGAAAATCGATTTCTGAAGGGCCGTTCAGTGGCCATCCAGCCTGGATTTTTAAATGTTTGCACCACTCTGCATGAGATTTCTATTATGTGCTCTGCTCATACACCACCTTCAAACTCAGTTAGACCTTCAGGAACCAACCAAAGGACTAGTTATTAAAGTGCACAGATTAAAACTGGGCACTTCACCCCAAAACATCCAGCCGTCCGTTTTCTGCAGTTATTGTCATTTAATCACTTTTACAATCATTTTCTGGTTTTCATTTAAAAAAAAAAAAAGAATAATGATGTGAAAAAAGCATTCATTACACAAAACCTCAACAATCGCAGCACTCGAGCTCTTCGATGAAGCTGAAGGATCACAAAGCGGCGAACGCTCAGCTGAGGTGGGCATTCGGTAAGCTTACACAGGCCAGTTAGCTTTGAAATCATCAGATTCATTAATTAGTGTCTGCTTCAAATATTACTTAACTGGGAAATTAATAAAAAAATGAAGTTGAGATGCAAACTGCCTGAAAACAATTGCAGTGCCTTAAACCTGCATTCCCTTTAATGTCCAGCAGGGGGCGACTCCACTGTGAGAAAATGGGCCTCCTGCTCAGCTTATCTGAGCTCAGTGAACTCTTTCCTGATGAGTTTATGTCTCAGTCTCTGGTTTCAGGATGAATAAATTGTGACACTCATGGTGGAGCTGACGGAGCCTTCAGGAGCAGGAAGCAGGGGAGGGTTTAGGGTGGGCTCCCCATCATGAACTGGTCTGAGGGGCGTTTTGACCTGCTGTGAACTTGATGGACAATATTTAGGCAAACTGGAGTTTAGAGATCGCTGAGAATCCACACATCAGGCACCCACCTTTGAAAAGTCTTGTTTCTGCATTTGTGACCTGGACATCTTTCTCCTGAGGCTCATGTCACCATGTGACAGGTGGCTGGTCCCACAAAAGTGAGAGTATATGAAAGGTCTCCCTTTTATCTGCATTTCAATACCAGGCTCACCTTCTCACCCTGAGCACTCCGTGTGGATATCTCCTATACCTGTGCAGCTATGACGATTCAGAAATGCTGGTAAAAATAAGTAAAACACCTAATTTCAGCCCACCCTGTGTACTCAGAGGGGCTGTGACTCTTAAAATACTCACAGAATGAAGTAAATTGTGCTGAAGTTACTGCACAGAAGGACGGGGTCAAGCGGCAGAATTTACCTGCAGGAGCCCTGAAACTGCTCCTCTGCTCCCGTTTGTTCAAACTGAGATACAGAAGAAAAGTTCACGCTGTGGTGATTGCCGGGTGGGTGAAGACCTCCACGAAAGGCTGAAAGTGAAAGATTCAGGTCACGATGTCTATTTAAAACGATGAAGGGCGACAAACGCCTCTTCAGTTTGGAAGAGCCAGACGCAGTGGGTGAAGCTCTGAAGTCCTCACCTCTGCTCAGATGAATCATCAGCTTCTGCAGTCAGACCGATGTAAACTGCAGAAACATTGAAAACTCACTCAGGCCTGCAGACGCCACTCATCCACCCGCTGGACCAGAGGAGGCGTCCTGCTGGTGCCCACGAGGACAGGTTTATCATACTATGAATCCAATTTATATTATATCCAATTTATAAGTTTAATAAGAAAAACTTTAATAATGAAAGTCCAATTTTTGCTTTTTTAACATTTTCACACATTCTCATATCATACTTTACTCTTGCATTTGAAAATAAATTAGATTTAAAAATGAATTTTTATTTGCCCAGAAAAGAAGAATCATAATTTTTTTTATTAGTTAAAATTATGGCTCTTTAAATATTAATTCCTCTGAGAGTCTGCCAGTTCATTATGTAATTTAAAATGTAATTAAATGTCTACCTCTGAATGTGACTTATTTCCTCACAATTAAAAATCCAGAACTTGTTCAGCTTCCATTCATCCATCCATTCATTTTCTTCCACTTATCCAGGGCCGGGTCACGGGGGCAGCAGCCTAAGCAGAGAAGCCCAGACCTCCCTCTTCCCAGCCACCTCCTCCAGCTCATCCGGGGAGACCCCAAGGCATCTCCCAGATATAATCTCTCTATCGTGTACAGGCTCTGCTCCGGGGCCTCCTCCCAGTAGGACATGGCCAGAACACCTCACCCAAGAAGTGCCCAGGAGGCAGATGCCCGAGCCACCTCAACTGGCTCCTTTCGATGTGGAAGAGCATCGGCTCTACTCTGAGCCGAATGGCTGCACTCCTCACCCTATCCCTGCCAGGGATAGGGTTACTGGGGCCCCCACCCTGGAGCCAGGCCTGGCGAGGTAGTTTGAGGGAGAGCGTCTGGTAATTGGGCATTGGCCCGTGGTACCCAGCTGGGAGAGGAGACATGGGCCCGCCCTCCTGTAGGCCCACCACCCACAGGACACGTTGCATTGTGTGTCGGGTGGAGGCCCTGGCAGACCAATCCCCGCTAGCAAGACTGGCTTTTGGGAACTTCGTTAGTTTGATTTGTATTTTCCACAATTTTGACATTACCTCATTATTTAATTTGCAGAATTTACCCAAAATTCAAATTTTTATCTCAGAATCATTTATTATCTGAAAATATTTTACTTTGATTTTGTATTCTTGGCATTTTCAGCTGGAAATGAAAGCAGTGGGCGCTGTGGCTGTGGTTCCTCCATCAGTGGCATGAGAACGGTGCTCCTGTAAAACCTGCTGAGCCTTTCAGAACACAAAGAGAACAAACAGACTTCTTCCAGAGCGTCTGATTATCGAGTCAATAATTCCCAGAAAACCCATCGCTGGAGTTTAACAGGTGAACGCAGGCACAGGATGCGTTTATGGTACAGGTGGAGGTGAGGAGGCCGTGCTGCTGCGCCCCCTCCGCCCTGCACACAAACACAGACTCTGATTCCTTGGGTTTATGACGGGAGCGCCGCTAAGTCATTGGGATGTTTCTGCGCCGTCACCTGGGCGCCTGCGTTGCCTGGAAATCGTTTGTTTGCAGAGACGATGAAGCGGAAGGAGAAAGAAGCAGCTCCCGCTCTGCGTCTGAGAGCGTCTGATCCTCACAGAAAATTAACCTGCAGATTCATCAGATTATCATTATTTTATGCTTCGCTCTGCATGATTTCTAGGCTCCGGATGATCGGAAGAAAACAGGTACCAATTTGTTCAGGGAAAAAAAAATTAATTTAGATCCATGTCAGGAAACTCAACTTTATTTATTTTCTAAAATATTTCTATTTTAGAAAATCTTCCACTCTTCTATTATTATTTATGAACATAAATAATAATAGAAGAGTGGAAGATTATTATTATTATTTATGAACATAAATACTCTAAATTCACTCCACATAAATTTAACGTGCTGTTTCCTTTTCACAAAAAGAACAAAAGTCCCACCTCTGATTGAAAAGGCTGAAATTCAAATAAGAGAAGAAGTGACGGTCGTTAAAATTTTAAGTTTTCTGTCACTTTGGTCAGCTATAATCACAGGGTCGACCTGCTGGGGGCGCTAACCTGTTCAAAGAGCAGCTTTCAGTAACTAGAAAATGGAGCCAGAGTAGAAATTATGAATTTTTTCCAACCTGAAGAAAAACTAACGTAGGACAGCATTTCAGAGAGTGCAACGTGTCTCGTTAATCTCATTAAACTAAAACAATGATTAATTGCCGTGCAGTAATTAATAAACATCAGTTGAACATCTGAAGGTTCAACAGGAAGTCCTGATCTTTGATCATTTTAAGGCTGCTTTTAATCCAAACTTGGTGCGTTTCCTTCACTTTAATCCATTAAAGCCAACAGTCGGATCATTAAGCTGCTGTCTCTGCACACAAAATATCTCAACACATAAACACTGTTTTTTATCTGTGGCTGTAGCGACCAACCTTTGTTTTTTTAATTTAAGCAGGAGAACATTAAAATCAGTGTTGAGATGGAAGAAAAGCTGAGGACACATCCGGATGAGTTTCAGGCCGCCTGCAGTGAAACACCTGAAGAGCAACTCCCAGAGTCCAAATTCAGTCAGAGCTTTAAGGACAGACAGAACCTGCTACCTTACATTATCAGGCCTCAGTATGGGCCTGTGGTACTTTAACAATCAGGTTTTTATTGTAGATTATATAAATTTTTGTTGCTGGAACACAGTCATGAACACAGTCTATCGATCGATCGATGTCTGTGATTGTTGCCTCACTATTAAAGCGGACATTCAGTTTATAATATATCAGGACACTTTTCCATTGCTGTGATGAAGCCGACCTCCCACCTCACCCCGTCTCACAGAACCAGTCTGGATGCTGATGATGATGAAGTTGAAGGTGGATCGATCAGTAAATCACAGGCTTTGCCTTGAGGCTGTGAAGTGCATCGATCCTCTGAGTCTCCGATCCTCTGTATCCTCACTCAGAACAAAGCCTTAACTTCACAGTTTCAGTGTCTTACCTGGAGCACAGAGTGCAGCGTGGTTCATGTTTTCAGTTCAGCTCGTGATGATTTTGTTCAGTGAGTCTCTGGGAAAAACCAACCAATGAGCTCCAAAGAAAAAAAAATGGAGTTCTTTGAACCCAGAAGGGGGTCAGTCCCTATTATTATAGCTCACCTGTTTAAATTGGATTAAGGTGTAAAGTCTGCATTACTAGGGGCGTGGCCTCTCTGACTGACAGGTGGAAGGCGGCACAGGTGGATGCAGCTGCTAGCTGTCTGCTAGGCTACACCTCAGCAAACTGGACCTCTGCACCGTTTGTGCTGTTGGAGCCTTTTATAATATGGCTGCTGTGCGCTTCACTGGACTAACAGACCGTCCAAAGAGGCTGAGTGAACACACTGAGTCTCATTCAGTACAGGAAAAAGACTTCAGAGACTGAAGAAAATGATCCTGAAGCAGCTGCAGGGGCACAAAGTGAACATTAGTGTTGATCTGTTACTGAATACTGAAATCTGATTAATCAGTGATCAATTACAGGTGTTAAAGTTTTTCATCCATCAGCCAGGATGAAGGACCTCGCTGCAGCTTCAGTGAGTCTGAGCATCAAAAGCAGCTCCTCACACCTCTAAAACTGCTCAGGCAGCGCTGCACACCCCTCATCATCCTTAGTAATTATTCAAACACGACAATGACCAGCTGCCTCACCGACGATATGACATCTGAGGAGACACAGTCATCTCCTCTAAAACCCACTCAGTCCTTTAAAAAGCAACCAAACTGTCATCCTGTTTCCTGTGACATCACACAAGTGGTGCCTCATCGCTCCCTGAAGAATCACTGAAACTAAAAAAAGCAGCGAGGATCCACTCACTCCCACCGTCTGCAGACCCAATCACTGAAACTGCCTGTTGGTCTGCACGTCCTCAGACGGCCACGTTTTAATGTTTTCCACAAGTGCAGGGCAGGGGTCTGCGGGGGGGGGGTGTTGCAAACATTTACCATCAAAATATCAAATATCAAAATCTTCCACAAAACATTTAAGACTTAAAAAATCAACATTAGAAATAAGTGGAAATAATTAATCTTTTACCACATGTGACCGCTCTGCTACTTCTGATTTTTCAAGTGAAAATGCAGGCAGGCCTCTAAGTGGCCATCAAAGGACTATATTTATACAGCTTTTCAAGAACCAGAAGCTTACAACAATCAAAACAGATCAAAATAAAAATCGAAATAAAAAGCAAGCCTGCACAGGCGGGTCCTCAGCTTCTTCTCAAAGGTATCAGCAGAGTCTGATGGAAGTGATTTCCCCAACTGAGGAGCCACAACCTCAAACGCAGCGCCTCCTTCTGTCTGTAGCCTGGATCAAGATACTGCCAACAATAACACAAATATACTTCCTCCATGTCACACCTGATCTGTTTGGCTGTTAAAAATAATTTTAAAAATTAAAAAAATTCTATTTTTTCTTCTATAATTTTATGAATGCAACAGCAGCATGGTGTCATTGTAAAGAGCTGTTGATTAAAGTACACGGCAGAGCAGTCACGGATGTTAAAACACTTTAATTTCTACACCTGATGGGCTGATTGATATTTAACAGGCCGTGTCCCCTTCATTATGACGCTCATAAAGACTCTATCACCAAAAGTATTCACTCACCCATCCAAATCACTGAATTCATGTGTCCCAGTCACTTCCATGACCACAGGTGTATCAAACCAAGCCCCTAGACTTTAGAGTTTATTTCTCAGTGTGCCTGCCTCCCTCGTGTCAAGTCAGAATCAGAAATCAGAATCAGAAATACTTTATTGATCCCAGAGGGAAATTTCAGTTGTTACAACTGCAACCATTTATCATATAAAAAGAATAAACACGCTAATAACTTAATGGCGCTCTGTGGTGCATTTTGGTGGGGTAAGTCACAGACTCATGGAAGATCCTGAGCATAGTCCAGCAGATGTTGAAGGCAGCTCAAAAAATAGAGACGACTTTGGCCTCTTCTGTATAGTGCGTCAGTGTTCGTAGCCCAGTCCAGTTTATTGTCAATGTGCTCTCCGAGATATTTGTAGTCCTCTACAGTGTCCACACTGACACCCCCCGATGGACACAGGGGCCTCCGGTGCCTTGTCCCTCCTCAGGTCCACCACCCCTTTCTTTGTCTTTGTCACACGGAGCTCTAGATGGTTCTGCTTGCACTATGCAACACAGTCCTTCACTGTCACCCTGTACTCACCCACATCACCCCTGCTGATGCATCCAACTATTGTAGAGTCATCAGAAAACTTCTGAAAATGGAAGGTCTCTGTGCAGCAGCTGAGGTCTGTGGTGTAGAGGGTGAAGAGGAAGGGAGAGAGGACAGTTACCTGAGGGGCTCCAATGTTGCTAACTACTCTGCCAGACACACAGTACTGCAGGCGTAATGTGGTCTGCCAACAATCCAGGACACAAGGTGGGCAACTACTTGCATCACTGTCAACTTACCACCCAGAAGAGCAGGTCGAATGGTGGTGAATACACTAGAGAAGTCAAAAAACATGACAGTGCTGGCTGGCTTGTTCGGGTGAGCGTAGACTCGGTTTAGCAGGCAGATGATGGTGTCCATCACTGTCGTAGGCACCCTGCCTGCTGTGTACGTGTGTGTGTGTGTGTGTGTGTGTGTGTGTGTGTGTGTGTGTGTGTGTGCGTGTGTGTGTGTGTGTGTGTGTGTGTGTGTGTGTGTGTGTGTGTTTTCCTGTTTAGCCCTTTAGTGAGTATTCTCTGGTTTTACACGTGTAACATGACACATGTAGACTGCTTCTACAAACATTCGCTCTCAGGAGCTCAGTGAATTCCAGCATGGTACTGTGATAGGATGCCACCTGTGCAACAAGTCACTAAATATCCTCTCTACTGCCTCGTAAAAGCACAGAGCCGGGTCAGCGAATGCAGAGGTGCATAGTGTGCAGAGGTCACCAACTTTCTGCAGGGTCAGTTGATAGAAACCTCCAAACCTCATGGCCTTCAGATTAGCCATGCGTAGAGAGCTTGATGGGATGGGTTTCCATGGCCGAGCAGCTGCATCCAAGCCTTACATCACCAAGTACAATACAAATCCTCAGATGTGGTGGTGTAAAGCACGTCGCCACTGGACTCAGGAGAGTGGAGACGTGTTCTCTGGAGTGATGAATCACGCTTCTGGCAATCCAGTGGACTCGTCTGGGTTTGGTGGTTGCCAGGGGAACGGTACTTGTCTGACTGCATTGTGCCAAGTGTAAAGTTTGGTGGGGGTGGGTTTATGGTGTGGGGGTGTTTTTCTGGAGTTGGGCTCAGCCCCTTAGTTCCAGTGAAAGGAACTCTTAATGCTTCAGCATACCAAGACATTTGGGACAATTTGATGTCCCAACTTTGTGGGGACAGTTTGGGGATGGCCCCTTCCTGTTCCAACATGACTGCACACCAGTGCACAAAGCAGCTCCATAAAAACATGGATGAGCAGATTTGGTGTGGAAGAACTTGACTGGCCTGCACAGAGTCCTGACTTCAACCTGACAGAACACCTTCAGGATGAATTAGAGCACAGACTGTGGGCCAGGCCTTCACATCCAACATCATTGTCTGACCTGACAAATGCGCTTCTGGAAGAAGGGTCAAGAATTCCCTTAAACACTCCTAAAACTTGTGGAAAGCCTTCCCAGAAGAGTTGAAGCTGTTACAGCTACAAAGGGTGGGCCAACATCATATTAAACCCTATGTATTAAGAATGGGATGTCACTCAAGTTCATGTGTGCGTGAAGGCAGACAAGTGAATACTTTTGGCATTATAGTGAATTTTTTGGGGCTTCATACAGATTTGATTGTAAAGGTTGCTGACCCTGCATCTCAAGGCTACTGATGCCCCAGGTTCATGACCCCTGACCCACACCAAGATTTACTGGGGGGGTCAGCAGTAGGTCACCATTTGTTATCTGAACAACCTCAGCTTTCAAGCTCAAATTAAATGAAGCCCAATTTAACCTCCGTAACGAGGAGCTCCAGGTCAGAGCAGCTCGCTGTCTGCACATTTTCCCACTGTGTAAAGTTGTGAATTTGGTAAAAGCTTCTAATTTGAGGCTTTTCTCGGCCCACCTGTAGTGCAGCACGACAGGCTGAGAGCTGGCTGTCTGACAGCCAATGATTCACCACAACATGAGCGTAACTGGAGAGGTTCAACGAGGCCGCGCTGGAGCTCTCCAAGCAAAAAACAAGCAAACCAACAATCAGAGTTCAAGAGTTTCACCGCTGGTGAACAAGGAACAAAAACAGAAGAAACACACAAACCGTACAGAAACAAAAATGATCCTACTGAGCACGAGCAGAGAGACAAACTACAAACTCTCAAATAAAAGCCGCTCAATACAAAAAGGGCTCCAGAGAACACTAACCAATCAGAGCTGAGTCATCCTCAGACTGTCCTGCTTTGTACTATGACAAAAACACACACACACATATATATATATATATATGTGAAGGTGAAATGTCCAAAAAAAGTAACTTAAAGGGCCAAATTGTATGTTATTTTTGACATCAATTCGCGGCGGGGACGGAAGCAGCCCGTGGGCCAACTTTGGGCACCCCTGGTTTAGGCTATTAAATTTAAGACTCTGAAGAACCTTTTTAGGGCATTTTGAGTCACTTTTAAGACCTCATGTAATAAAATGTTTTATGTAACATGGCTTCATCCATGCTACTGGAATAGATGCAGTATGCAGTTTAGCATTGTCCTGCTGAAATATGGAGGCCTTCCCTGAAGAAGACATCCTGTGGATGGGAGCACATGTTGCTCTAAAACCTGTATATACCACTATCACAGATGAACGTACAGGCAGCTATATTTCCCACAAAGTTTGCATCAAAGGACTGAACAGGTTTTCCTCAGGTAACTTCACCTCGGAACAGGTGTGAAACAGTTTCCTGTCCTCACATAGCCTTCTGACAATGAAAAATGGGATCAGGTAAGAAGAAATCAGATAAAAGAAATCCAGACTCACGTGGATGTTGCGGAGTTTCTTCCTGCCTCTCTCGAGCCGGCTCAGCAGCCTCAGATGCCGCTGCTCGCCGCCCACTGGCTGCAGCAGACGGTCGTCAACCGAAATCGTTTTCCTCAGGACTGCCCGGTCTCTGGCCCATGGTGGGGAAACTCCACCCACCTCTGCCAAGGGCAGGCTCCTTGCACCTGCACCACTTCCACCTCCTCCTGCACTCCTCCTCGACCCAGGGGACAGATCAGGTGACCAGAAGTCGCGCTGAACATTGCCTGGAGGAGAGAAACCAGAGAGTCCTGCTGCATCAGGTGGGCCGTTTCATGTTCCCATTCAGTCACTGTGTGTGTGTGTGTGTGTGTGTGTGTGTGGGGTGGGGGGTGTCAGGTGTCAGACTGACTACCTGAGCTGCTGCATTAAAACTACATGAGGAGGCTGAGAGATTAAACAGTGGAGGCTCCCTGAGGGCGTTTGCAACATGTGGCTTATATTAAACTGCTCAGAATGAGTCTGCCATTAAAAGCTCACCTTCTACTTCTTTAGGACATATAAATCCACAGGAGTCTGCTGTATGGTCCACTGCACTGTTAACTGCACACAGCTGCAGAGATTCACTTTTTTAAGATCCAATACCTACAGGTTTAATGTTATTCAAGAAGTAAAATTAAAGACAATTCAATAAAGCACCTGCACCCACTCCGCCAATATTTTTGAACAAACTTTGAATCAGTGAGTGCTGAAAAATTAATAATGTGGATAATTTTAGCACAAAGACAACAGGAAGAAAATGAGAGGACAAAGAATCCACCTGAATTATTAAGATCAGAAGAAACAGCACCCCAGCATGAGAAATAATTTCAATTCAACTCAACTGTATTTGTATAGCGCCAAATCACAGCAGTCGCCTCAAGGTGCTTTGTATTGTTGGTAAAGACCCTACAACAATGACGGGAAAACCCAACAATCAAAATGACCCCCTATGAGCAAGAACTTGGCAACAGTGAGAAGGAAAAACTCCCTTTTAACAGGAAGAAACCTAAAACAGAACCACGCTCAGGGAGGGGGGGTCATCTGCTGGGTGAGGGGAGGGGGACAGGACAAAAGGCCCACTGTGGAAGAGAGCCAGAGATTAATAATAACTAATGATTAAATCTAGTGCAGGATATAAACAGCGTGAAAAGAGGTGAATAAAAAGCAACAGTGCATCATGAGACCCCCCCCCCAGCAGCCTAGGCCTATTGCAGCGTAACTAAGGGAGGGTTCAGGGTCACCTGATCCAGCCCTAACTATAAGCTTGATCATAAAGGAAAGTTTTAAGCCTAATCTTAAAAATAGAGAGGGTGTCTGTCTCCCGAATCCAAGCTGGAAGCTGGTTCCACAGAAGAGGGGCCTGAAAGCTGAAGGCTCTGCCTCCCATTCTACTCCTAAGTATCCTAGGAACCACAAGTAAGCCAGCAGTCTGAGAGCGAAGTGCTCTACTGGGGTGATATGGTACTATGAGGTCTTTGAGATAAGATGGGCCCTTGTATGTGAGGAGAAGGATTTTAAATTTGTCTGGATTTAACAGGGAGCCAATGAAGAGAAGCCAATATGGGAGAAATCTGCTTTCTCTTTCTAGTCCCTGTCAGTACTCTAGCTGCAGCATTTTGGATCAGCTGAAGGCTTTTCAGGGAGCTTTTAGGACAGCCTGATAATAATGATAATAAATGCATGAATGAGCTTTGATTTGTAGGGGTAAGTACAATAACTTGAGCTTTATCAGTTCTATCTGAGTTTAGAAGCAGGAAATTAGAGGTCATTCAGGCCTTTATGTCTTTAAGACATTCCCGCAGTTTAACTGGTGTGTGTCATCTGGCTTTATGTATAGATAAAGCTGGGTATAATCTGCATAGCAATAAAAAAATGTATGGAATGCTTTCTAATAATACTGCCTAAGGGAAGCATGTATTATGTAAATAGAATATTCCTAGAACAGAACCCTGTGGAACTCCATAATTAACCTTAGTGTGTGATGAAGACTCCCCATTTACATGAACAAATTGGAGTCTATTAGATAAATGTGATTCAAACCACTGCAGTGCAGTACCTTTAATACCTATAGCAAGCTCTAATCTCTGTAATAAAATGTTATGGTCAACAGTATCAAAAGCTGCACTGAGGTCCAACAGGACAATGATGATGAGTCCACTGTCAGAGGCTGTAAGAAGATCATTTGTAACCTTCACTAATGCTGTTTCTGTACTGTGATGAATTCGGAAACCTGACTGAAACTGAATAAACCATTCCTCTGCAGATGATCACTTTGTGGACATCATACATTTTAATCATAAAGATTCAGCAGATCTCTCATCCATTCATCCATCCATCCATTCGGCAGAAGCCTAACAAAACAGACGTCAATGGACTTACAGACCAAAATGTACATACTGCAGGTACAGTGCTTTAAAAAATTATTTCAGGTAAAACCCCCAAAACAGATGACTGAAAGCAAAGGGGACAGGAAGTAACTAAATGACTAACACTGGCACACATGCAAACAGGAACACGTAAACTAGAAACTACAATAAAGTACATCAAAACCAATAAATATCCGACGACAGACTGTGTCTCTAAATATGATCTGAGCCTCTTTCCAGATGTTTTCTGAATCTCTTTATGCCTTTTTTTGAGTCTCTTATGCACATGTAATACATACATATACATATATACATATACATATATATACAAACATTTTTAATATATATATATATATATATATATATATATATATATATATATATATATATATATATATATATATATATATATATATATATATATATATATATATATACATTTTTAATATATATATATATACATTTTTAATATATATATATATATATTAGGGCTGGGACTTTAACGCGTTCATTTCGATTAATTAATTATGGGGAAATTAACGCGTTAAAAATTTTAACGCATTTTAATCGCACTTTGCACCGTGGAACGTTTCACAGTGCACGAGTTCCCGGCATACAGATTATATCGACGCACAATGTCCAAATTAGGGGCCGAATCCTGCGAAGGACCCGCCCATGTCTTTCGCAGCCCACGAAGACCACAAAGGGAGGAAGTGAGCGGCTAGCCTTCATATCAGCGTCACCTGCCGTCACCTCTGCGTAGCTCATGTTGCCTAGCAACCGTGAGTGTGAAGCACAGCTGTGTAAAAACAGCTGGTTAAACGGAGAACGAACTTTTTCTCCTTTTTGTGGTTTAATTTTAAGTCTTTGATTCAAAATAAGCTGTTAAAACAAGCATAACACATTTCAACATCAAGGAATACAGCTGAGAGAATGATTAATTTTCAACTATATTAAGTGAGACATTAATGTTGAATAAAACTATCCAGTTATTATGCTTAACTTTAATTTCAGGAGTTTGCTTATCACAGGAGCACTTCCACCCTTCATTGGTCTGTGTAGCAGACTGGTGGGAAAATAAACAAAATTTTGAAGTTTAAGCTTATGTATATTGATTCATTCATCAACTAAACTTAATTTAATATTTATCATGTCAAATATTGAAATGCGATTAAAATGCGATTAATTAATTACAAAGCTTGTAATTAATTCGATTAATTTTTTTAATCGAGTCCCACCCCTAATATATATATATATATATATATATATATTTAAATGTCTCTGAAGCTGTTTTGCATCTTGCCGTTGTTACTGAGTTACTGAGTTGCTCTATCTCCAATCTCATTGTACATCCTGTATAATGACAATAAAGGCATTCTATTCTATTCTACAGTTTTTTTCCTGTCCCTTTGTGGACCTCTTACGTCTGTTTTGTTCCTTTTTGTCACTGACTTGTGTCTCTTTGTGTCTGATTTGAGTCTTTGCTGCCACTGTGAGTCTCTTTGTAGACATCATTCATCTGTTTGAAGCTGTTTTGTGTCTCTTTGTTGTTGATTCATACAGCCATATTTGGACAGGTCTCTACAATGACACACACACAGCCTCTGTGGATGATATGGGACATGTTTCTGAGGGTCAAGTTAACTCCAGCCCTCAGCAGCTGCTGTTGGTGGTAGTGCACCAAACAAGGCAGCATTATAAATGTTTGATGAAGAGGAAATCCACTCAGCTCGCCAGTGAGAGCTTAGAGACAAACACTGAGTGCAGATAATCAATTTCATTTGCAAGCAAAGTCCACAGGAGAGGTTTAAATCCACTCTGAATGAAAGAGCAGCTCTGCTTTGGATTCATTAAAGGGGAAATTTAAATGAAGAAAAATGTTTTAACAGCTCATTTTTGAAGCACTGTAGGGTGTTTGTGCTCTTATCCTTTGGTTGCAGATTAATTCTGCAGTGCCATAAAGAACCACCTTCAGTTATAAGAAAAAAAAAGTCCTGCAGCAAAAGGAGTCCTCATCTCTACATCATTACATGAATAGAAGACACTGAGACACCCTCATGGCTTTATCTCTGAAAGTTCCCTCTCTTTATTGTTGTGCCTGAAGCCTCTGTGAGAGCTGCACGCCTGACCACAAACGCACAAATTCAAAAACCAATAAAGTTATAAACTGATTTCACTCCACACTCTGGGAGAAGGACAAGATCAGTACAGCGGGAGGAGTGAGAATACTCCTGCAGGGTAGCGAGGAGGCCGAAGGTGCTAACAGTTCCAAGAAAACACTGATTTTAAAAATAAGGTCAACAAACTGAATCATGCTCTGTATGCACTAACAGCGAAAAATCTTTAATACAAAGCATAATGCTTTTTTACAAAGGTGCACGTGCGCTGACTTCTAAACTGCTCCAAAAAATGAAGGGAACACTCGCTCATCACAGTATAAAGTGACAGCAGGTGCACTGCAGAGGAAACAACAAGACAACCCCAAAAAGAGAATGTTTCAGCAGGCTGCAAGAAGGTTTACTGTGTGTCCCAGCACAGTCTCACGAGTGTGAAGGAGATCGCAGGAGATGGGCTTGTACAGGAGCAGCACAAACACTGCCAGAGCCCTACAGGGGGCTACATGCCCGCTTGTTTAAGACCAAACAGTGAGAATCATACTCCGTGAGGGTGGCATGAGGGCCCGATGGCTTTCAGTGGGACCTGCGTTCACAGCCTGGTGCCATCATCAATCCCACCGAAACACATTTCTGGCTTCCTCCACCTTCACTCTTAAATTCTGCTGCTTTGGCTTTAGTGGTCTCTCTAACGCCTCAGTCACACAGCTCCACACTAGGTGAAATCAAAAAGCAGGCAGCAACCTAAACTTCCCTGTGGTTGCTTTGTTCATTAACAGATTGCTGCAGCTTGCAGCAGCGAAACTGTGAAAACTGCATCACAAACCAGAAATGGAGACTGATGCACTCACCTAAAAGAGCTGTGCATTTTGAGATGTGTAGTTTTTTCTTTGAGGGTTTTACTTTGAAGGTGAACGTTCTTCGTTTCCATCTTGTGCTGCGCTTTTTTGAGCTTCAAGTTTGTTTGCAACCTCCAGCAACCACTCTCCAACCAGTTGGGGAATGCACATTTTTACAACTGGACTCTGGACTTCTGCAACCTTAGCATCAGCATTTTCTCCATTATCCACTTTGAAGTAACCTCGTTTCCTTTATGGAAAAATGTAGGCGTGACAGTATGCAGGCTGCATTTAGTGTGGATGATCCTGATTCTGAGGGTATGAAATGTAAGCTTTTTCTCCAGGGTAAGAAAATGCAGTTATTACAGAATGAGGCCCTGGTAGAGAAACAAGAAACAAATCATTGGTGTGTTTTTGTATTTTTGGCCAATAAATCTGATTCTGATCAAAAACAAAGTTGCAGCCATAAGAGCAGCTGATGCTGCTACAAAGATTGCTTCGATCAGCCTCGAATAAGAGCTGATGTCTAAAAATCTCTTAATCGATATTCCTGAGCCGCCTGCACAGAGGGACAAAAGTCCTGCAACCACACTGGTCACTGAAACAGTTTCTTTAGTAACTGTTTAGATTATTTATGAATCAGCCTCAGTGACTTTTGGACTGTGCGTGAAAATCAGGTATTGAGCAGAGTTTCACACATTAACATGTTTTAAGGTGTGCTGAGGAGCTCAGAGCAGGACTCTGAACCTCCTCCTCACCCAGCTGGAGTCACGGCTCCCTCTGCTGGACAGAGGTCACACCAAGATCACTTCCCATCCAGAGGCGGAAAACTGCTGATTTATTTAATCTGCAGAGTCAAGATGGAAAGCAGGGAGGTGAGGAATTAGCCCAAGGCTAAAAAAAGAAAGAGATACAAAGTGAAACTGATCAGTGTGTCAGCTAAAAATAAGGTTGGAGTTGCTGTTGCACTTTCTAACCTGTTTATTTTGTCTGTTATTACCTCCTGGTTTGAATGCTGCAGTTTAACACTCAGAAACTTTTTTTAAAATCAGGGAGCAGCTTTATAGAAAGTTTCCTAATTGTTATGCATCTTCCCCCTGGGTTTGTTTCCTCTCCTCTCTTCTTCATCTCCTCCCTGTTTCACAGGTGTGCCAAAAAAGGGAAAAGTTCCCTTGCATCCTCAACTTCCTGCTTCTTTATGAGGATGTACTTCCTTTTTCACACCTTTGAGCCTCGTTAGTTTATGGAGGGAAGATCTGCGTCCTACAGCACAGCTCCATCCACCTTTTTGTTACTTTTGGCCTCTAGACGGTCACATTATTTCATTTCTTGTTCAAATAAAAGATTTTTTGCTGTTTTTTTTTTTTGGTGTTGCATTTTTTCCTTGTTTTCGCTTTAACAATAATTAACATCTTATTTTGAAAGTTCTCTCACTGAAGATGAGCCGAAATAAAAGTCAAGGATTCGGTGATTTACCTCATTTTAAGGTACAAGTCTGCTAACTAAGCCTCTGGGGGTGTTGCTTTTGGTGCTGACAGGATAGCTGAATAACAGTTTATTAAGGCAGTCAATTAAAAAAACGTCAATAAAACACAAAATCATCACGAGATAAAAGCTAATGGTCACCTCATAGTTCATTTACCTGCTCGAACATGATTGGGTGAGAGCACTCAGAATCTGTACATCTACAGATTATCACATGAAGCTGATCCTGGCAGAATGAATGGATTAGTATCAGCTAGAACAGGGTGACCACTGGCTTTGAAAACATATGAACAGCTGATTGTGATCCTGTTTGCAACCCAGAGAACTGGAACATGTTCCACCACAGGAAGTCAGAGGCTGGCTGCTGAAACGGCTTCAAACCTCATTTCTACATTGAGCTTAAGAAAGAGAAAATAATTTAGGGGAAACAGTTTTTAAAAAACAATGTCTGAGTGGCAGCAAAAGCCGAGAATAAAAACTATCAAAGTAAGATGAGAGAAGGCAGAATCCTCGGGAGGCTTCAAAATGCTCGAGGCAGAAAACAGAAAAAAAAAAAAAAAGAACGAGGTGGGAACGTGAAGGAAAAACCGATGAAGGTGAACTGAGGGATCTCCGTCACTCACAGCAGCTTTTTACAGAGTTTATCAGAGTTTTCTTGCTCTAATAAAGACTTACAGCAAAAATGTAGATGATTCCTCAGAGAAATTTAGATGACATTTTTTATATTAGCTTTTACTGAACTCATTTATCAACTGACTGATTTTACTTTCATTAGATTTAGTTGGGATGGTATAAAAACCTCTGAGTGCTGTGAACTCCCTGCTCTGACACAACAATGTGAGTATTCAACAAATACAAGCAAATAAACACATCTGTCCAGTCTCCCAGCTCTAACAAATGATCATCAGCTTTTGTCTCTTTGCTGGCTTTCTGTAAGGTTTTTTTCACTTTACATATCTCCAGTTTCTCCAGTCAGTACCATCTGCATCTACACCATCTTCCAAAGAACAACAAGGTCCATCTGCATCAGCTTCGTACCAAAGTCTTGGCTCTTTTTTCATATTAATCCAATAAATCCATCCAGCACTCATACTGAGGCTTTTTCCAGCAAACAGGAAATTTTGGCAGCTCATGTTGGAATAAAATAATTAGTTATCCAGATTTCTTAATAAGATTGGCGTCATTTATCCAAACATAATAAACTTTTGTGTATTAAAGCTGAAGAAAATGACATAAACATACAGATACTCAACATACAGTGACTAAGACGCTTAAAGCCGTTACTGTACAGGGACGGATCTCCAATTCCCCAGAGGCCCATTCTGAGCCAGGAAAAACCTACACAGGTATGTAAGTCTGGTTATTATTTTACCTAAATGGCTTTAAAATAACAACATGTGGAGTAACTGCCTAAGTGGGATGGAAAACAAGTCTTCAGGTCATTAAGGAGGTGACCTCGGTGGTAGATGAGATGACGTTATGAGGCAGATTTGGAGAGCAAAAGAAAAATCTGCACGCTGAAGGAAAAGACGGAAACTTTTTCCAACTAAAACATACAAACAGTGCAAACCAAAAACCTCTGAAGGCCGCACCATCTGAGACTCGACATCCTCCAAAGAAGCTAAACATAGATCTGAGGCAGTAAAAGCAGAGGCGGGTTTAATCTTTCAGGTTTAGGAAAGAGTATCAGAGATCAAACACCTGATGGATGCTGTGCTGAAGACGAGGAGCTCGGCTGTAATCTGTTCAACAGGAAGCTCGTTATCATTCTCCAGAAGGGTGGAGCTAAAGAACAGAGCGACACACAGGAAGTGAAGCCCCTGGACAGTA
Source organism: Archocentrus centrarchus (assembly GCF_007364275.1). NCBI lineage: Eukaryota > Metazoa > Chordata > Actinopteri > Cichliformes > Cichlidae > Archocentrus > Archocentrus centrarchus. The sequence continues at coordinate 22,554,911 of NC_044364.1, forward strand.
AACAAAACCACCGCTCGGAGCGTTTGGGAGACATTCCTGACATGACGGCACGTCCACAGCTCCACTCCGACCCCACGTTCAGTCTGCCGGCATCCACGTTCACAGACCTAACACCCACACACCTAAAACCTCCACCCACAGGCAAATTTTTCTGCCTTTAATGGTTTCTGTGGGGGCAGGGCACTCACTCGAGGCTGCATGAGAAACAAAAGGATAAAAATTCCTGTTTCTGGCTGCCTGATGATGATCACTGGGCAGATTCTGTGAGTGGTGGTGTATTTCACAGAGGAACAGAAGTCTGCTTCTAATGAAGGTTCAGATACGAAGGATGAGTTCAGCTCAGGCCTCCATCAGCCTCAACAAAGACTTTCCTTCTGAACAGGAAATTTCACAGTTGAATTTAGCTCTTCATCCACAAACATGCATTCAAAAAAATGTATGTTATGTTATGTAAATATTTTTTAAAAAGGAATACAAAAATTATCCATCCATCCATCCATCCATTTTCTTCCGCTTATCCGGGGCCGGGTCGCGGGGGCAGAAGCCTAAGCAGAGAAGCCCAAGCTTCCCTCTCCCCAGCCACCTCCTCCAGCCCATCCGGAGGGACCCCAAGGCGTTCCCAGGCCAGCCGAGATACACAATCTCTCCAGCGTGTCCTGGGTCTACCACGGGGCCTCCCGTATTAAATTATATTAATATTTTATATTAATATTTTATATATTTTCTGTTTCTTTGTTTCTCATTTACATTCCTTCTTCGTGTACGTCCTCAGTGCATTTAGTCATGAGTTCTTGTTTGTGTTAAAGTTTAGTTTCCTCCAGTCTATGTTAAGATCATGTGTCTGCACATCCCTGTTTAGGTATCATGAATCACTTCCTGTTTTATTTTGGTAGTCATTTGTCACTTGTGTTTTAGGTTTAGTTTTACTTCCCCTGTCTTGTTATCATTGATTAGTTTCACCTGTTTCTTGTCACCCAGGTGTTTCAACTCCCCTAATTAGCCCTTGGTGTGTTCCTATGTGTATAAATACCCTTTGTCTTTCAGTTAAACCTGGCTGTGTCGTACTGTTTCCCTGCATTTGTCCTTGTGTGTTTCTCTGAGCTGCCTGGCGTTAGGTACCTATAGTGATGAGAAAATGAAGCTCTTGTGAACCACTTGAACCAACTGTTTCGAAAACAGGTTCATTATTCGAAGCTTCAATTATAGCGCCCTCTCCTGGAAAACTGCAAGTGCTTTCAATTACACACCTGCATGCAAACACTAACACACTTCAATGATCTGAAGTATCTGTGCATTGTTTGAGGCACACATGTTATGTCCAAATATGATATCAGGTTCTATTTACAAAGATGGATGAATGTGTGTGTGTTGTGTTATTGAGCAGAGTGCTGGGAAAACATGGCATTAACTGGGTGTGCTTGTGTGTTTGCGTTAATCTTGATACGACAGCGTCCGTCGTCACGTTGAAAGGACGAGCCAGCAAAGGTTGTCTTTAATTCATAACTCAGCAGTAACTGTTGGCCATAACAGCGCTAAAACTGTGCGAGTGTGAACCTGGCTGACTGTCTCGCTCTCGCTCCTTCACTCGTAACCAGCGAATCACCTGAACCAGTCAGGTGATTCAGTCCGAGAACGAAGCAGTTGCTGCTTCAGATGTCATATGTCACGTGATTTTTTTTTCATCCTGAAGCAAGCTTCGAAGCAGTGGTTCTCTGGAGTTGTAAGCCCAGGGCTCGAAGCACATATCGATGCTTCGGTTTCACACTCTCATCACTAGTTACCTAATATTTTTGACTTTATCAGCCAATTAACTGGCTTGTCTTCCACTTCATCAAGCTTCAGGCCTGGATGTTTTTTGTCATTGACAAGAGTGAAAATTTGCACTCGCACATCACATCATACGAATGGAAAATCCCCACCAGCAATAAACCGATCATGCTGCATGAGCATCAAAGTAAGAGAAAGGTTTGGCCAAATCTCACAGCAGCCCATTTAACCCTTTAGAGAGGCAGGATACACCCTGTCCAGGTCACCAGCCCTAACACAGAGATGGACAGCCACACCTATGGGCAATTTAGAGTCACCAGTGACTGCATGTCTTTGGACTGTGAGAGGAAACTCATGCAGTCATGGAGACAACATGCAAGCTCCACACAGAAAAGCCCGGGCCAAGGTGGATTCAAACCCAGACCACCATGCTGCCCCATATGTGAAAATATCAGGTAAAATACTGAATGTTGCACTTTAAAGCAACATTCAGTATTATATAGTAACATTCAAGCATTTGTTCCAGAAATTCCATATCCGCTCAAAAGTTAATCACTTCAGGAAAAAAAAACTTTTTCAGTAACAAGCCAAATTAATATAACCCCATAACCTCCTTGATGGAGGCAAAAAGTAGAAAAACACCCCCAAAAAGAGCTTCAGCTGTTCTTCAAGCTTCATCGTGTTCTCTGATTTTGCAGCAAACTTGCTTTTAATTATTGAAAGTGACCAAACATCGGTGAAGAGCAGGAGGCTGCTCTTTGGTGGCGAGCACGCTGCACCACAGGAAGTGTTTCTGATATTTTGTCCACCCTGACAGACACACACTCACGTTCACAGAAATCCCTTGTGTGTGATTGGCTGTCAGGTGCTGGTTGTAACTGCCTGCTATTACCTGAAGAGTTCCAGTGGAGTCCTCCAGGACTGGCAGCGAGGCGCCGCCGTTTCCTGATGCTGACGCCACTGTGGGAGGTGGAGTCTCCCGCTGGAGTCCCAGAGTTGAGCCGTGAAGCAGCAGCAGGGGCATGAGCAGGGGTGGAGGACAGGATGGGGAGGAGGGGCGTGGACAGACAGGTTGCCTCCTTCGTCAGAGCCGGCGTGAGGAAGGTGGAGTCTCTCTCTGACGACCTGCAGGGATTCGAAGAAAGTCACTGAGGATAAGGAAGCCACAGAAATAACAACTCATATTAGCACATTATTATTTACATTTCATTATTTACAGGCTGCAGCAAAATAATCCAGCTGCCAAAAACAACACAGAGAACTTCCCCTCTTTCTGGAAGATCACTTCAGCTCCAACTCTGACCTAATTCATAGGCAACAGCCAAAATTATCAGTCTTATCTTTTATATAAAGTATGAAGAAAATTTGCTTTTTGCATACAGTCTGGTTGAGGTGTTTGGGTGGATTGAGCGTCTGCAAAGCACTTCACCTCAACAGCAGAGGCTGTTGAGGTTTACCTGATGCACATGCTCAGATTGTTGATGCAGATGGAAAGATTCTGGAAGTGTGGGAATTCGAACTGGGAAGGAAAAGGGAGGAAAGCACAGGCAGATGCACGCTGTCTGCAGCTCGTACATAACAGATTTTAGACCTCTCACTTTCAGGTTCTCTTAGATCTGACACTTTAAATTTCATCTAGCTCACATTCAAAGCTGATCTAATTCCAGAGGATCACATCCAATAATTACACACAAGGTTTAGGGTGAATCAGTCATAATTTTTTTAAGAGCTGAAAAACACACAGTGCTGGGGACTATGGGTACTTATCTTAGATCTGACATTCAACCCTGCATGGGTTAATTATTGATTAGGCTAATCTGTTGAAGCTTAAGCTAACAAAAAGAAGAAGGAAAAAAGCTGAAAGCCAATGTATTCATCGAATCACCCGACTCGTCCTCTCTTTTCTGCTGAACTCAAGTCACCAAGCTGTTTAAGCAACTGAACACATTTTATTCATGAATACTTTAAACACACACAGACTGTTTCCTTCCTCAATGAACGATCTTCAATAATCTAACCCAGAGGTCCCCTGACTCGTGTCCTGTTTTCATTATCTGTTTAGGAAAAAAGTATCCTCAAAAAATCACAGTGAAAAATTACAATCAAATTAAAGCCTGCTTAAAAATGATGCACACATGCTGCTTTTCACTTACACTGATGAGTGGAGCAGGCACTTCACTGTAATCATTTACAAACAGACCACTTCTTTTTAATCCATATATGTCAAAAACCTACACCCAACTGTGTTATGAGTAGAAATAGTTGTACAATACAGGCCAGCTTAAAGGAGTCATGCTACAAAAGCAGGACTTTAGTTTCAAAGTTCATACTTTATTAACAAATATACTGGCTTGATCCATCATTTGCTGGCTAGTATAATGTGAGATACACTTTAGTCATCCCATTAAGTGGAAAATAGTCCTAAAAGGCAAGTGTTGCCTTCTTACAGGAAACACATCTGTCCAGTGGGGAGCATAAAAAGCTCAGGAGAGACTGAATAGGACAGATTTGCTTCTCAACTTTTACAAGTAACAGAATACTCATTCACAAAATTCTTCCTTTATACTAAAACATCAACACAAAGACTGTGAGGGTACATTTATATTACAGGACAATGCAGCCTCCGCTGTGTCCCCTGCCGTAATGTGGGATGCAGCAAAGGCTGTTATCAGAGGCCACGTTTGGTAAATGCTTTTTTCCTTGCAGAAACACATCTGCAAGATAAAAAGCATTTACCAAACTAACAGCTTAGGGAGGACCTCATCAATCTGGAATAAACAATCGCCTATAGATGAAAATATGGAGAAGCTTAATGCTACCAAAATGGCCCTCAACATGTTGAAACCAAACAAATTAAAAACCTTTTTGTTTTTTACCAGATAGCTGTATCACCAATATGGTAACAACCCAGGCCTCCTGGCCTATCAGCTTAAAAAAGTGCAGACTCAACGTACAATAAATTGCATACTGGCCAACTGAAATATGACATCTTCATTTGTCAACTTCTACACTCAGTTGTATACATCAGAATATCTTTCTGAGTTAGATATCCAGACATTCTTGAAGAGCATATCTCTGCCCCCAATTTCTGGAGCGGATAAAAAGAGGTTGAATACACCGTTTACCAGATGAGGTACTGGAAGCAATTAAGGCGTTACCCTTAAGGGAAACTCTCGGCCTGGACGGATACACTCTAGAATTCTATAAAACTTTTTGGCCTCAAAGTCGGCCTCTCTTTATGCCACATTTTTGTGAAAATGGAATCTTTCCAGAATCAGTGCAGACTGCTAAATCACATTGGTTCATAAAAACTATAAGGACATTACAGACTGCACATCATTTCAACTAATTTCACTACTCCCAGTCGATTTCAAGATAATATTTAAACTAATCGCACATAGATTGGAGAACTTGTTACTTGTTAAATTCGTCCTACATAGAGGATGCCAACAAGGTTGCCCACTATCTCCCTTTTTGTTCAACTTGGCCATCAAAGCTAGCTACGCGAAATTTCCTGTTATTACTGCCAATCAGGAAGCTCAGTGAAAGAGGTCATTTCCTTGTTACCCGGCAGCAGATGATGCCAACGCATGTGCACTCAAAATGGGTTAGAGCCAGTATCAGTGAGCTAGCAAACGTGAGCAAATTGTCGTCAGCTTTTTGACCGTCAATGGTCAAAATGCCTTCTAGCAAAAAACTGCTGCATAAAAGGTAAGGAATCAATATTTTCATGTCGATCTGTTGGACAGCTGATGCCTTCAGCCTCTTGCTTCCAGTTAACAAGGCAATGACATACCGTCACAGAGCGAACTTAAAATTTTGAGTTATTAATACAAAATTTTAAGATGTATAACTAAAAATTTCGATTTATTTTCTCAAAATTTCGAGTTACAGATGGGGATTTTTTTATTTTATTTTTCTTTTGTGGTGGAGACAAGCTTCCATACCTAGCTGAGGCAATGAGAAGGAGTAAAGAGATTTCTGGAATTGATACAGCAAAACTAACAACAGAATCTCACTATATGCTGACAACATTATCTTATATTTGACAAATCCAAATATCTCAGTTCCCACAGTATAAGATCTAAATGACAAATCTGGAAAAATATCTGGCTATAGAATAAACTTAGAGAATTCTAATGCTTTTTTTTTTTTGCGTAACTCACCAATTACAAACAGCCTTAAAACTATTTTTCCGTTTACTTGGATGCAAAGTGGATTTAAGTATTTAGGAGTAAACATGTCCCCCAAACTTAAAGATGTGTTTCATAGCTATGGTACCAGTATTACTTCAATATTCCAAATGTTCCCAAATATTCCTATATCCCAACAGTGATCTGACTGCAGAGCAGTGTGGAGATGCTGATTTTCTATTTCCACGACTTTAACTTCAACATAAAGTCTGAAGGAAGATGATGAGATATGAGAAACAAGCCACCGCCAACCTCTGAAATATAAAAACCTGTATCCCGATCAATTCAGCACTGAACACGACACTGAGACCGGCAGGAAGAGCGTGCAACCGACCATAACCAGCGTCAACACATCCAGCTGGTACCTGTCGTCAGAGACTACGTAGCTGCAGCTCCGCCACGATCCTCGGATTTGACGGCGTCCGTTCTTTTTCCTCCGCAAGACAAAATCCAACAGCTGAGCCCACCTCAGCATCTCTGGACGACACGCTTCACCAGATCACAGCGGCTTCTGAAAGCAATGCAGCCTTCATCTGAGCACCACAGCTGAGAGTTTTCTCCAGAAAAAGAAAACTTTAAAGGGCCCAAGCACAGCGCTGAAGGAAAAGCTCCTCTCAGGTGTTCACTGCCCAGAAGGGGTGTTATCTTGCCTCCTCACTGTGTGTGTGTGTGTGTGTGTGTGTGTGTGTGTGTGTGTGTGTGTGTGTGTGTGTGTGTGTGTGTGTGTGTGTGTGTGTGTGTGTGTGTGTGGAAGGGGGACAAAAGCAGAATCAGGGGAATCGAGAGTCGAGTGTTTCAGATATCAGAGTTTATCCAGGAGAGGCCGTTGTGTCAAATGACACTAGAGATGGAAGCAGGTCCAGGAGTCAGTTTGCAACACGGCTCTGAGCAAATAGAAACTACACATCATCAGAATCAGTCCAGATTCATGCAGAGCATGCTCAGAGGGAGATTCTGGATGTTTGTACCCTGAAGATGTGACAGAACAGAGCAGGAGCAGTGAGCAGCATTATTCTTCTGATCACTTCATTAATTAGTCCAAGATCCACAGAATGAAAGGAAGGGTTCTAGCTAGCGGTTGATTGCCTGGCGCTGCACCACGCTGAGGTCGCCTTGGGCCGGGCTGAAAATTTCACTGGTTTGCTATCTATTGGAACTGTTCTGTCAATGCAATTAGCAAGTGGGCAAGCATCCCGCACACTCCGCGCATGCCACCCTGTCATCGATACCAGACTGATTTCTTTTTCCTCTGGCTAGATCACTGAACTATAGTATTATTTCAATGAATTTGCAATCTAAGACTGGGCACGAACAGTTTTATTCATAATGTGCAAGCATGATCTTGGGACGGTCCTGTTCACAGTTGATTTTGCAGGCCAAAGCAGCGACCAGTGTGAAACTGAGGGCAAAGTAGAGGAAAAAGGGAGCTCAAAGGACAATAATAGGCTTCCTATTAAGATCAAACAGAGGATCGGATGGAAATCAGTTTCCTCTTTAAGGTGGTTGAGCTCAGCTTTAGCGGTAGAGTGAGGAGCCGGAGGACAGCTTCTGCCCCTTTGCCTCCCTTGGAGAGTTTGTGGGTATGCCCACCTGTGAGGAGACCCAAGTTTACACCCAAAGCTAGGGCTGCAACGATTCCTTGAGTAACTCAAATAATTCAAATATAAATGTTCGACACAAATTTGTTGCTTCAATGCTTCGTTTAAACTCTGCAGGGCTCAGGTGTCTCCGTGTAAGCAGAGCGTTTCACCCACATTAGCAGCATTAAAGTTCAGTAACACCGAGTGGATCGTGTGTGTGTGTGTGTGTGTGTGTGTATTGTGCTCACTGTACTGAGGATTTCAGCTGTTAGATACATTGCTATAACCAAAGTTTGCTAGCAGGTACTGCATTTGGCACTAGCCAACATTAGGTAAGGACTGGAACAACCCCCCCTTCCAAGGTCAGGCATATAGACCTGCAATAGAAACGTATTTAGGAGGACACTCGTATCTCTTATCCGATTACTCGATTAATCAATGGAATAATCGATAGAATACTCGATTACTAAAATAATAGCTGCAGCCCTACCCAGAGATTTCATCTGGCTCCTGTCACCAAGAAGAAAATGGAAGACTTTGCAGGGGAAAAGGACATGAACGAGGAGGCAAGCAGAAGAGAGAATGACTGGATCATTTAAGAATACAGCATCCCTCTAACATAAGGAAACCTGTTTTGTAGTAGGTGGACCGGATTACTGCAGATTGTGAAGAAACTTGATGGTTTCTACCATCACTGTCGCTGTTTGGTGCACTGAGAACTGGCATCATGGTCAAATCTGTCAAAGTCCTTAAAGACACCTCGAGTGTGACAGATCACACCCTGTAGTGGAGACAGAGGCTGAAAGGTTCTGTTCTGAAAGTGCCCTGCTGCAGAGTGAAGGCATCTTATGACTGTTTCCTGTAAAGAAACCCAGTGTTGAAGCTCAGTCAGAGAGCAGGGCCTGTGAACTAACAATCTCAAATATTTAAATGCCTGCTTTTATCCCTTTAAAGTGAAATGTCCTGGTTGGGAACGAGCCTGTGAACATGTCCAAGACAGAGAGGACTTTCCACTCAACAAACTGCACCTTACCTATACATCTAAAGAGTGTCCAGCAAACACTCGTAATGACCCCACTTCCTTACATTAGCTGTACATTTCCCCCACGTCTATAAACACCACTGTTTCCCCTCGGGCTTCCTGCAGGCTCTCGGCTTATCTTTGCCTACATAGTTGCCATCTCCATGGTGCCAGACGAATGCTTTATGAGCTGCAGCAGCCCAAGAACAATGTTTCTGCTGGCTGCAGGACAAGAGGGAGGAGAGTCTGTCCCCTTACAGACATGTGACGGCCCAAAGAGACCTCACAGCTCATGTCAGAGGCTTTCTAAACCTAATCCTGATACTCCACACACACAAGTTTTTAAAGTTCTTATCTTTTTGTTTTACTCACCAGCTGCTTCATGTTCATTGTAAAATGTTAAAATTTTAAGTGATGAAACCCCAAAGATTAGCTCCAACACACAGAATCAGAATAAACTAATTATTTTCTTCTGAAATGATGAATCTTTTACGTCTCCACTGGCCAAACAATGATCCTGTGTCAGAGATATGACAATCAGATAGTTTAATAATAGTCCTGCAGCTGCTGAATAACATGTTACATTTTCCCTCAAAGGATCCCTTTAAAGTCCTAAATAGAAAGTGCTAACATTTCATAGCAGATATTTTATTTTTCCCATGGTTTTCCTTCACTCCTGTGCCGACTGCAGGTGTCCTCTCTGTGTGACACGGAGTGACACCATCGATCACCAGCTTTCATCTGAAGGTGCTTCAGTTTGCTTTACATTAGAATATCTCACCATTGGCATTAAAGCAGCTGCTCCATTCTGTCAGCTAAATATACATGATGTAAATAAACACATGATGAGTTTAAACAGGCAAGCTGGACATGTCGTTACCTGTCGATCTCTCCCGGCTCGCTGCAGGTGGAGCGGCGGGAGGTGGAAGCGAGCGATGAAGAGGAGGAGGCTGGGAGCGAGTTGGAGGAGTGGATGGAAGCATGTGAAGAGTACGAATTGGACGAAGAGGCAGAGGAGGTGTGGGTGGAGTCCAGAGGTCTGGACAGCAGCAGTGAGGATGGCATGCACAGCCATGTCTCAAGGTCAGAGAACTTGGAGTAGCTCAGCATCTCCAGGACGCTGCGGGAGGAAGGAGCCGGAGTTACAGAGGACGCAGTATCACAGTTTAAGTAAAGGGTCTTTCCGTAAAATAACCAATCAATGCCTCCTGCCCCACCCCCTGAGGATCAGCTGATGAGGTTACCTCTCCTCTCCCACTCCTGGGATGTCATCTTTCTCGTCAGCGGTTTGAAAGATGCAGGAAGTCCTGGAGTCCCGCGATGACAGCAAAATACAGGAGTTATCAGAATCCACGGACATCTTCGGCCATATCTGTGAAACATCAGGAGACGGGTCACCAAACCGCAGGAGTAACACATCACCCTTCAGCACTACAGCGTGGACTCCTGTACAGGTGTGCAGCAGCTCACAGCATTACCTGGTGTTTCTGTGGGTTTGTGTATCAACTGCACATTACCCTGCTCATGTGTACTACACCAACTAGATATTATCTGCCTACCTGTTATCCAGGTATATTTGTTGGGACTGTACGTAGACCTGCCTCCTTCTATAAGGTCAATAAGACTCAGATGGTTAAAGAAACGTTAAACATGTCTTTTAAAAAACAGCTCGTTAGCTCATTATGTAGCTTTGCTCAGGCATTTAGCTGGTTAGCTTTGAACAATTTCTTGAAAAGGAGTTCGCTATCACTAGCTAGAACGTTAGCTGACAATGTGAGAGGTGCCACAGTAACCTGTGGAATAACCCATTACTCTAAAAGCTTCTTCTAAAAGCAACATGGCAGCCATCTTGAGCTGCCTGGAAAAAGCTTTTTAAGCATTTATCAGTTTTTTTTTAATTCTCCCAGAGTTACTCTGCTAACTTTAACTTTAATGTGTAATCATAGTTGGCTGCTAATATTAGCTAGGTACTTGGATAGACACGTTCACGCATGTCAACAGTGTGTTACGACATCGTAAGAAGCATTGGCGACTCGTGTTGATTCGCTCAGTGCTAAATGCTAAAAAAAAAGTGTTATGACATCATTTTCATTCTCCGCCATCAGGAGACTCCCCCAAAGTTTGTCCGGTTCACATCACACAGAAATATATTAAAAATCTATTAAATATAAATAATTGAAATATGATAAATATTTCAATTTTCATTTTCTTTTCAAGAACATGGTGAAGACAAAGGCATATTTTCATGCTCTTATTGACTGTTATGGGAATCAAGTTTTAACTTGTACTAGGAGCAGGTTTACAAATAATTGCTGGCTAATATGGCTCCATCAGATTCATAATCTTTGTCAAATTCCCTTCATTTTGATATACTACTTGCTACATATATACAGAACCAAACCTTGAAGGTTAAAGGTCAAGGTCAAGTGCTATTGCCAGGTTCATAATGTAAATGCAATCCCAAATCTGATAGGTACCTGTGCAATTGCTAAGAAAGTGATTGAAAGCCTATTTGAAGATGTACAATATTTTATTCCAAAATCATAGAATAAAATCACAGTTTTTTCAGTTTTACCATTAAAATGTATTAACACCTTGCCCCCAAATTTGCTGTATTCAAATCCCACTAGAATGTGAACCCATGGTCCAATTTTCAAAAACTAAACTGTTCTGTAATCAGTGTGAATAGTTCTATAATTGAGCTTAGAATTTAAATCAAACTGACAACTTTGAAAATTTATCCAAGTACCTAATATTAGCTTGTTAGAGATGGTTTTCATTAGCTGTTGCTATAGCCTTTCCAGGTATAATCGCTGCTTATCATTAGCTAGTTAGCAGTAACGCAGCAGGGATGCCAGATTGTAAATTATTAGTTATTTTAATTAATAATGAAGCTAATTGAAAAGATTAAAGATTTAAAGTCCTTTCAGAAAGAACAAGTTCTCCTCTAAGTTGTTTAGGCAGATAATTTAAAGACATTTACACACTGAGTTTAATCTCAGCCTACAGCGGCTGGTTGCATGTTTTTATCAGCAGATTGGGTTGTTGTGTAGTTTGTTATCCTACTTCACTGGAAACGCAAATATACTGTTGACAAGGTAACCTGCGGGCTGAGTAACAGTTCCAGTCATTACTTTATGGAGAGCAGTTTTCCAAAGTTATTCCCAGAAACTGGTCGTGAGGCGCAAACACGAACGAAGCGGCGCAGACCTGCGGGTGCGCGCGCTCGTGTGCGTCAAACGGAGCGCAGACGGCGTTAGTGAGCGACCACACGTGGCTGCTGGAAGAGGAAACACCGGTGAGACTGATTAACACCGACTTCCTGCCAGCAAACGCGGCTCAAACAGCGACTTTCGTGTGTGTGAAGAGTCCGCCGCGCTGGCTTTACCGTCTCTCGGTCCTCCCGCTTCTGCACGTTAATCCTCGAGTCTTCCTCTTCTTCTTCCTCTTCTTTTCCCAGGACAGGAACATCTGCTCAGGCCGGGATCCCGCCTGGAAACGTGTCTTTGTCCTGCCCCGTGTAAAACATCCCAAAATACAGGCAGCCAGGCCGGAGCGGCTCACATTTCACTGCGGTTACCTCTGCGCACATCTGGAGCACGGCTGGGCCTCAATACTGCTCCGACTGCCACTCACACAGCCAGAGCCCAATTAACGGGGAGGAGTGAGGAGGAAGAGGGGCCCAGGGAGAGATTTAATATCTCCCTGTTCATCTGTTTACTTCAGTGGGAGGAGGGAGGAGGAGGAGACAAGAGGAGGGGATAAAAGAGGACAGAAGGATGTTAAGTTAAGGAAGGAAGGAAGGAAGGAAGGAAGGAAGGAAGGAAGGAGACCAAATCGTGGAGTAAATTAAAGGAAAAAGATGAAGGGAAAAGCAAAACAAAAAAAGGAAGCAAGGAAAAATGGAAGTTATCAGGAGGGAAGAAATCATGACAAGCAAAGAAGGACAAAGGCAGAAGAAAAGTGAGGAAAAATGAATGAAAGAGAGGGATTAAGCATGGATGGAAGGACAAGAAGAGAAAAAGGGAATAAAAGAATAATGCAGAAGATGGGAATTGGATGGAAAAATAATGGATAAAGGAAAAAGATGAAAAAAGAAATTAACTGAAAGAAGAGCGAGGAAAGGAGGAAGGAAAGAAGGAAGTTCAGAGGAAAGAAGGACAGCTGAATAAAGTGAATGAAACAAGGACAGGAAGTAAGATGAAGTAAAGGAGAGTAGAAAATAAGGGGAAAGTGAAGGAAAGAAGGGTGAAATAAAAGAAAGAAAGGAATATAAGACAAATTAGAAGAAGGACAGAAAACTGATGAAAGAATGAAGGATTGGTGAAAGGATGAGAGGAGGGAAATGATAAGGAAGGGAAAGCAAAAGAAAAAGAAAGGAAACCCCAAGCAAATGAAAGAAGGGTGGCTCTGAAGGGAATGAAACAAGGAAGTTGGATAACGTGGATTGGGCAGAAACAGAAGACAGTAATAAACAGGAAGAAATTCAGTGAATGAAAAGGAGGAAGAATGAGAGAAAGAAACGGAAGGAATAAAAGATGACACAAAAGGAAGCAAGGAAAGTGATATGAGAAAGGAAAAGGAAGGGTAAAAAGGAAAGTGCAAGGTTCAATTCAATTTAATTTTATTTATATAGCGCCAAATCACAACAAACAGTCGCCTCAAGGCACTTTTTATTGCGGGTAAAGACCCTACAATAATACAGAGAAAACCCAAAACGACCCCCTATGAGCAGCACTTGGCGACAGTGGAAAGGAAAACTCCCTTTTAACAGGAAGAAACCTCCAGCAGAACCAGGCTCAGGGAGGGGCAGCCATCTGCCGTGACCGGTTGGGGCTGAGGGGAGAGAAAAGACATGCTGTGGAAGAGAGCCAGAGATTAATATCAATTAATGATTAAATGCAGAGTGGAGTATAAACAAAGTAAATAAGGTGAATGAAAAGAAACTGTGCATTATTGGAACCCCCCCAGCAGCCTAGGCCTATAGCAGCATAACTAAGGGATGGTTCAGGGTCACCTGATCCACCCCTAATTATAGGCTTGATCTTAAAAATAGAGAGGGTGTCTGTCTCCCGAATCCAAGCTGGGAGCTGGTTCCACAGAAGAGGCGCCTGAAAGCTGAAGGCTCTGCCTCCCATTCTACTCTTAAGTATCCTAGGAACCACAAGTAAGCCAGCAGTCAGAGAGCGAAGTGCTCTGTTGGGGTGAAATGGTACTATGAGGTCTTTGAGATAAGATGGGGCCTGATTATTCAAGACCTTGTATGTGAGGATTTTAAATTCCATTCTAGATTTAACAGGGAGCCAATGAAGAGAAGCCAATATGGGAGAAAAAGGAAAAAGGAGAGATGAAAGGTAAGGGAAGGTAACCCTTAGAAAAAGGAAGGAAAAAAGGATGGATCTATGAAATGAGTGGAACAAGGAAAGGAATGGAGATTAAGTGAATGAAAGTTGAAAAGTGGAAGAAAGAAAAAAAGAAAACATGCCTAGTGAAAGAAGGAAATGGGAGGAAGAAAGGGAAAAGAAAAATAAAGGAAATAAGGAAAATAATGAGGAGGGAGGAGGAAAGGTGAGGAAAACTCATGGATAAAGTAAGAATGAAAAAGGGACATTAAGGGGAGAGGACGGTTAAAAAAAAAAAAGGAACAAGAAAACTGGATTAACCTTAGAAAGGGTGAAAGAAAAAGAACCGAGAAAGTAACTAAAACAAGGAAAGGTCATTAATGAAGGAACCACAAACAAAGAGAAGGAATAAAGGATGAAAGGAAAACAAGAGGAAAAATTAAAGGAGACTGCAGAAAGATTGAAAGCGAGGCAGGAATAAAAAGTAAAGAAAACATTAACAGAGGGGAAAGGAAAGGAGGAAAAAAGGACAGATAAACCTGGAAAGGAAAGGAGAGGAAGGTAGGAAATGAGGTAAGGAATGAAGGAAAGAATGGAATGAAAGGGGAGGAAGGCTGGGAGGACTTGGAGAGATAAGAGCAGCAGGAAGGAGGCTTAATGTTTGCTGTAATCGTCTCTAGTTTAAACAAACAGCCTCTGAATGTCGATATATGCAAGTACTCACCTCCTCACTTCCTGTCACGTGTCTCCTGAGTCAGTGGTGGAGGTCCATGTTAAACATGACCCAAGTTTCTAATAATGAGCCCAGGGTATGTACAGGGTTCCCTGTGAACCCCAAGCTGCAGACTGCTCCAAACACTCCGTTTATCACGGTTTATTCCACTCTGGGATCTATGTGATGTCACAGAGAGGGGGTATCCTTATATGGTCACCACAAGCGGCCAATCACAACAGCTTAGGTTCAGAGGGTGGAGCTAAAACAGAGGGAAGAGCTAAAACAGTGTCTTTCAGGCAGCGGATGAACTGAGATTTCAGCTAACTCTGCTGGTTATAACCTTCAGTTTCTGGAAAATAAAACGGATGAACTATACACTCAGATATCTACATTTCAGGACTGCTCGGTGCTGTGTTTCTTTGAAACTTAGCTGGGAGAGGACACACCAGACGAGCCAAGAACACCAGAGAGCTACACAATCTCCAGAGCTGACCGTGACGCAAAGGAGAGCAGGAAAACCCACAGAGGAGGACCGTCTGTCCTCGTGAACCAGTCCTGGTGCTCTGACCGTTACTTCACGGCAGTGCCCCGTGGGTGTCGAATACTTGACTTTAAAGTGCAGACTGTTTTATTTACCCAGAGAACTGAACAAACTGCACCGCATGATCAGTGAGCATGAAAACACATATCCGGACTCTGCTCTTATCATCCTAGGACAGCCATCACCAATAGGCGCACCTCGGTCCGGATCCGGACCTAAACGATGTGTCAAGCGGACCCGAACCTAATACCAAAACAGAAATAACCACTTAATTAAAATCTTGTTGAGCACTTTCTGGTATACCGGCGCAGCTTTTACAGTCCTTACGGTAGTAGCGAAGCATCCAAGGAAACCCACTGACCAATTGCACGCTAGTTTGGCTATACCACGTGATACCACCAAGCTGGCTGGTAAACTTTGTAACAAACAGGGTTATTATAGTTAACAAAAACGAACTAAATAATGAAAACTGAAATTGAAAAAAAATTTTCATTAACTGAAATAAATAAAATCTATCTATCTAAAAGCAAAAAACAGTATTGTGAGTAGGGCTGCATAAAACGATTATTTTAGTAATCGAGTATTCTATCGATTATTCCAGCGATTAATCGAGTAATCGGATAAGAAATACTTTTTTTATTAACAGTTTATCTGCATATTTTAACTTCCGTAATGCAGTTTCTCGCCATGTGAACAAACAGCGGTGAATGGAGCAGCTACAAAGTTCTCTTTTCTTCACCTTAACACTTGCTGATCAGGTGCTTGATGAAGGACCTCCAGCTGTTTCACAGATTTAATGGTGGTTACTAAAAGAAAAAGCTGCTGTTTTGGACGCTGGAAAAACGTTTCCTTTTTCACTACTTGAGCTCACCGTCACAGCTTCGCCTCTTTGCGCTTGCGCAGTTAAAACCGCTGCCTGCTATGAGTGTTTTGAAAACTAGTGGCTGCGGGAGCCATGGCGCATGTGTGAGTAATGGTGTAATGCTTTGTATTCACAAGCATTCTCGAAAATACGTTTCTACTGCAGGTCTACATTTAGTCACTAATAAGGGATTAAAGTATAAAAAATATTTTGAAGGAGCCCCTCGGTCCTGGGGGGGCGGGCCTTCCGGTCCCGAACCATCGCTAGTGCTAATGGCCCGCGCTCGCTAGCAAACCAGTTCTGGTAGCTACAGCTGAAGTAAAGACAAAAATAGCAGCTGAAATTCTCAGCGAGCACAACACACACAGACACACAGAGAGCAGTGGAGGCGTGGAAATGCATGTCAGCGACAGTTGCCACCCGTCCCATAAAGTACGGAACACGGCATGTTACGGAGCCGTATTCCACGGAGTCCCGTAACATACGGGGTTCTGTATTTTACGAGACAGGTGGCAACTCTAGCGATGATCCACTCTGTGTTAAATTAAATCCATCGCAGCGACGGAGAGCTTTTTAGAATGTGTGCTTGTGTATACGTGAGTGATTCACACTCCAGTCCAGTAGGTGGCGGTAATGCAGTTCTATGTTGGTTTGCCAGCCCCCAATAAACCCACAAAAAAAACGTCAGCACTAATGCTGCTAATGCTAGTGAGGAGCGCCGCTTACACCGAGACAGCTGAGCGCTGCAGAGTTTAAACGAAGCATCGACACAGTAAATTTGTGTCGATAAATTTTTAGAATCGATTTAATCGAGTTAATCGATGAGTCGTTGCAGCCCTAATTGTGAGTTTACAAAACTAACTAAAACTAACAGAAATTATAGATAAAATGACCTTTGTTTTCGTAATTTTATTTAAAACCCTTGTAGATTGATGTGAAATATTTTTTTCTAACAGTTTAAGCCGGGAGTGCCATCAGGCAACTGTGTGCGTGCGTGTGCGTACTCACCGCATCGGTCCGCAAAGTAATGGGAGCGGTCTGCCGAGAAACCGCGCTGATCCTTCACCGTAACCTGACGTGCTCCTCCGGAGAAATCGAACTACATGTCGGGTCCACACAGCCCACAAGGTTGTGATTAACCTGTTCTGTCCTTGTGCATTTCTGGCTACTTTTTGCTGCAGTGTTTGAATTTATCAGTGAGAGAATAACAATCAGGACTAATAATCAAAGCATCAGTATAAGGACTCACAAATGTCAGCAAATTCCTGGAGGGAGACTGCTGAAACTATCGGAATGGATGTGAGGAAATGAAGAAAGTGGAAAAACAGGGACAAATATGTTTGCAGCCAAAAAACTGAGCACAAAGAGCGAGGACCATAAAAGTCCCAGCCGGCATCGCATATAAAACACCGGCACACGACCGCAAGGTAATTAACACACACACAATCCAGCTACACAAGCAGAAATGGTTGGCCACTTGAGTAGGTTGTGTACAGAGGCTAAAACTAAACTAAAACTAAGCATGAAACCAAATATAAAAACTAATGCTCTGAAAACTAACAAAACCATATATATATATATATATATATATATATATATATATATATATATATATATATATATCAGATTAAATAGTTGGACTTCCGGACCTTGGCCTCATGAAATTTTGTCTGACTGGACCTCTTTAAATTTTATTTGAATACCCCTGGTGTATACAAATGGCAAATAAAGAGTTATCATATCATATCTAATATGTTGTCTGAATTCACACCAACTCCTGCTTCACCCAGGGGTGGTGTGGCTCTGAGGGGATCGTCCATCTTCAGACCCGCGGAGGAAAGCTCAGCCATCACCAGTGTGTGTGAGTGTGTGTGTGTGTGTGTGAATGATTGACTCTATCCTTGCTTAAATAAATGTTAAAAAACAACAACAACAACAAAAAACATTAAAATCCTTCACTGTCATCTTTTAACAAGTTCACAAAAACTCTGACAGTACATTCATTATTAGTTGATGATCAATACCTGATTCAATCGCTGAAAGCTTCTGGAAACGTCATCATGGACGAGTCAGCGTCGGAGCGCTACTTCGATAAGTATATCGCAAACGTGAGTTTTCACTTTGTCCTCGTGGTCAAACATAGTCACACATGAACTCAAAGAAAATTTAAATTTTCAGGTCCATCCACTGCAAACTGGAACTGTTTCAGTTACAAAGACAAACCTTTTGTCATTAATTATGAATATTTTCTGTCATGTATAATCTTTATTGGCATGTATAAATATTCCAAAGAAAACTCAGTTTGTTATTCTATAAAATTTTGATCATATTTATCAGGATCAGGCTTCTTCATGGGAGCCATTTGATTTTAGCAGCTTTAGACTTTGCTGAGAAAGCCGAGAAGTTTGTGCTTTTAAAAATCATGTTAAAGATAGTGTCTTCAGTTTGTTTGTTTTGTTGCTGCCTTTCCAACACAACTACATGCAAAATGCAGTTTTTAAAAGATTTTTAAAATTATTATTATTAATATTATTAAGGGAACAAAACTATCCAGACCTACCAGTGTGAAAAAGTAACTGCCCTCTAAACCTAATAACTGGCTGTGCTGCTCTTTGCAGCAAGAATTGCAATCAAGCATTTGTGATAACGCGATGTGAGTTTTTCACATCCCGTTGGAGGAATTTTGGCCCACTCTTTGCAATTTTAATTTAGCCACATTGGAGGGTTTTCCAGCCAGAACAACCTGTTTAAGGTCATGTCAAGGTTTTGTGAGCCATTCAGAGGTGGACTTGCTGGGATTTCAAATTCAGTCCTGGATCTAACAGGGAACCAATGAAGAGAAGCCAATATGGGAGAAATATGCTCTCTCTTTCTAGTCCCTGTCAGTACATTTTGGATCAGCTGAAGGCTTTTCCGGGAGCTTTTAGAACAGCCTGATAATAATGAATTACAATAGTCCAGCCTAGAAGTAATAAATGCATGAGATAGCTTTTCAGCATCACTCTGAGAAAGGATGTTTCTAAATGACTCCAAGATCACTCAGTGTTACTGGAGGTCAAGGTAATGCCATTCAGACGCAGCCTGCAGTTCACAACACAAAGGTTCGTGTCACATGTTGGCAGATAGAGAGTAGATAACTGATTCTCATCAGCTTCCTTTGTGGTTTCTCACTGCAGGATAACTTGAGGACAGAGCAGGGGGAGGTCACGGAGAAGAAGCAGAAGGAGGTCATGGAGGAGAAGCAGGAGGAGCTCACTGAGGAGGAGGAGCTGTTTTTAAAATTACTGCCTGATGAGCTTCTGACACTGAATATGTTCACTTCGGACAACACAGGTACAACAGCAAACCTGTACATTCATCAGTAGGGCTGGATATTGTTAGGAACCTCACGATTCGATTCGATTTCAATTAATTCAATTCAATTCAATTTTATTTATATAGCGCCAAATCACAACAAACTGTCGCCTCAAGGCGCTTTGTATTGTGGGTAAAGACCCTACAATAATACAGAAAAAACCCAACAGTCAAAACGACCCCCTATGAGCAAGCACTTGGCGACAGTGGAAAGGAAAAACTCCCTTTTAACAGGAAGAAACCTCCAGCAGAACCAGGCTCAGGGAGGGGCAGTCATCTGCCGCGACCGGTTGGGCTGAGGGGAGAGAAAGACATGCTGTGGAAGAGAGCCAGAGATTAATATCAATTAATGATTAAATGCAGAGTGGAGTATAAACAAAGTAAATAAGGTGAATGAGAAACAGTGCATTATGTGAACCCCCCAGCAGACTAGGCCTATAGCAGCATAACTAAGGGATGGTTCAGGGTCACCTGATCCAGCCCTAACTATAAGCTTTATCATAAAGGAAAGTTTTAACCTAATCTTAAAAATAGAGAGGGTGTCTGTCTCCCGAATCCAAGCTGGAAGCTGGTTCCACAGAAGAGGCGCCTGAAAGCTGAAGGCTCTGCCTCCCATTCTACTCTTAAGTATCCTAGGAACCACAAGTAAGCCAGCAGTCTGAGAGCGAAGTGCTCTGTTGGGGTGATATGGTACTATGAGGTCTTTGAGATAAGATGGTGCCTGATTATTCGAGACCTTGTATGTGAGGAGAAGAATTTTAAATTCTATTCTAGATTTAACAGGGAGCCAATGAAGAGAAGCCAATATGGGAGAAATATGCTCTCTCTTTCTAGTCCCTGTCAGTACTCTAGCTGCAGCATTTTGGATCAGCTGAAGGCTTTTCAGGAAGCTTTTAGGACAGCCTGATAATAATGAATTACAATAATCCAGCCTAGAAGAAATAAATGCATGAATGAGCTTTTCAGCATCAGTCTGAGAAAGGATGTTTCTAATTTTAGAAATATTGCGCAAATGCAAAAAAGCGGTCCTACATATTTGTTTAATATGTGCATTGAAGGACATATCCTGGTCAAAAATGACTCCAAGATTTCTCACAGTGTTACTGGAGGCCAAAGTAATGCCATCCAGAGTAAGTATCTGGTTAGACACCATGTTTCTAAGATTTGTGGGGCCGAGAACAAGAATTTCAGTTTTATCTGAATTTAGAAGCAGGAAATTAGAGGTCATCCAGGCCTTAATATCTTTAAGACATTCCTGCAGTTTAACTAATTGATGTGTGTCATCTGGCTTCATTGATAGGTAAAGCTGAGTATCATCTGCATAACAATGAAAATTGATGCAGTGCTTTCTAATAATACTGCCTAAGGGAAGCATGTATAATGTAAATAAAATTGGTCCTAGCACAGAACCCTGTGGAACTCCATAATTAACCTTAGTGTGTGAAGAAGACTCCCCATTTACATGAACAAATTGGAGTCTATGAGATAAATATGATTCAAACCACTGCAGTGCAGTACCTTTAATACCTATAGTATGCTCTAATCTCTGTAATAGAATGTTATGGTCAACAGTATCAAAAGCTGCACTGAGGTCCAACAGGACAAGAACAGAGATGAGTCCACTGTCAGAGGCTCTAAGAAGATCATTTGTAACCTTCACTAATGCTGTTTCTGTACTGTGATGAATTCTGAAACCTGACTGAAACTCTTCAAATAAACCATTCCTCTGCAGATGATCAGTTAGCTGTTTTACAACTACTCTTTCAAGAATCTTTGAGAGAAAAGGAAGGTTGGAGATTGGCCTATAATAAGCTAAGACAACTGGGTCAAGTGATGGCTTTTTAAGTAGAGGTTTAATTACAGCCACCTTGAAGGTCTGGGGTACATAGCCAACTAATAAAGACTGATTGATCATTTTTAAGATTGAAGCATCAATAATTGGAAAGACTTCTTTGAACAGTCTAGTAGGAATGGGATCTAACAAACATGTTGCTGGTTTGGAGGAAGTAACTATTGAAGTTAACTCTGAAAGATCAACTGGAGCAAAAGAGTCTAAACAAATACCAGCAGTGCTGAAAGCAGCCGAACATGAAGAATAATCTTTGAGATGGTTATGAATAATTTTTTCTCTAATGTCTAAAATTTTATTTGTAAAGAAATCCATGAAGTCACTACTAGTTAACGTGAAAGGAATACTTGGCTCTACAGAGCTCTGACTCTTTGTCAGCCTGGCTACAGTGCTGAAAAGAAACCTGGGGTTGTTCTTATTTTCTTCAATTAATGATGAATAGTAAGATGTCCTAGCTTTACGGAGGGCTTTTTTATAGAGCAACAAACTCTTTTTCCAGGCTAAATGAGCATCTTCTAATTTAGTGAGACGCCATTCCCTCTCAAGCTTTCGGGTTATCTGCTTTAAGCTGTGCGTTTGTGAATTATACCACGGAGTCAGGCACTTCTGATTTGAAGCTTTCCTTTTCAGAGGAGCCACAGTATCCAAAGTTATATGCAGTGAGGATGTAAAACTATTGACGAGATAATCAACCTCACTGGGAGCAGAGTTTAGGTAGCTGCTCTGCACTGTGTTGGCACATGGCACTGAAGAGCATAACAATGAAGGAATTAGATCCTTAAACTTAGTTACAGCACTTTCAGAAAGACTTCTACTGTAATAAAACTTATTCCCCGCTGCTGTGTAATCCATTAAAGTAAATGTAAATGTTACTAAGAAATGATCAGACAGGAGGGGGCTTTCAGGGAATACTGTTAAGTCTTCAGTTTCTATGCCATATGTTAGGACAAGATCCAGAGTATGATTAAAGTGGTGGGTGGGCTCCTTTACATTTTGAGAGAAGCCAATTGAATCTAACAATAGATTAAATGCAGTGTTGAGGCTGTCATTCTCAGCATCTACATGGATGTTAAAATCACCCACTATAATTATTTTATCTGAACTGAGCACTAAATCAGATAAAAAGTCTGAGAAATCAGACAGAAACTCTGAGTAGGGACCAGGTGGACGATAGATAATAACAAATAAAACAGCTTTTTGATTTTCCCAATTAGGATGGACAAGACTAAGAGTCAGGCTTTCAAAAGAATGAAAACTTTGTCTGGGTCTTTGATTAATTAATAAACTGGAATTGAAGATTGCAGCTAATCCTCCTCCTCGACCTGTGCTTCGAGCATTCTGACAGTTACTGTGACTCGGAGGTGTTGATTCATTTAAACTAACATATTCATCCTGCTGTAACCAGGTTTCTGTAAGGCAGAATAAATCAATACGTTGATCAATTATTAAATCATTTACTAATAGGGACTTGGAAGAGAGAGACCTAATGTTTAATAATCCACATTTAATTGTTTTATTTTTGGTGCAGTTGATGAAGCTGTATTATTTATTGTTTTTGAATTTTTATGCTTAAATAGCTTTTTGCTGATTTTAGCTTTGGTGTTTGGTGGTCTGGGAGCAGGCACCGACTCTATGGGGATGGGGTTTTGGGGGGATGGCAGGAGGAGAGAAGCTGCAGAGAGGCGTGTAAGACTGCAACTCTGCTTCCTGGTCTCAACCCTGGGTAGTCAGTTTTTAGGAGGGTTTATAAATTTGGCCAGATTTCTAGAAATGAGAGCTGCTCCATCCAAAGTGGGATGGATGCCGTCTCTCCTAACAAGACCAGGTTTTCACCAGAAACTTTGCCAATTATCTATGAAGCCCACGTCATTTTTTGGACACCACTCAGACAGCCAGCGATTCAAGGAGAACATGCGGCTAAACATGTCGCTCCTGGTCTGATTGGGGAGGGGCCCAGAGAAAACTACAGAGTCCGACATCGTTTTTGCAAAGTTACACACCGAGTCAATATTAATTTTAGTGACCTCCGATTGGCGTAACCGGGTGTCATTACTGCCGACGTGAATAACGATCTTACCAAATCTACGATTAGCCTTAGCCAGCAGTTTCAAATTTCCATAAATGTCGCCTGCTCTGGCCCCTGGAAGACATTTGACTATGGTCGCCGGTGTCTCTAGCTTCACATTTCTCAAAACAGTCACCAATAACCAGAGTTTTTTCCTCAGCGGGTGTGTCACCGAGTGGAGAAAAAAGGTTAGAGACGTGAACAGGTTGTGGTGTACGGGCGGCTTCTGTTTAGGACTACGCTTCCTCCTCACCGTCACCCAGCTGGCCTGTTTTCCCTGCTGCTCGGGATCTGCTGGGGGGGAGCTAACGGCGGCTAAGCTACCATGGTCCGCACCCGCTACAGGGGCCTGGCTAGATGTAGGATTTTCCAGGGTGCGGAGCCGAGTCTCCAGTTCAGAAAGCCTGGCCTCCAGAGCTACAGACTACATTTATTACAAGTACCGTTACTGCTAAAGGAGGCCGAGGAGTAACTAAACATGTGACACCCAGAACAGGAAAGTGCAGGAGAGACAGGAGAAGAAGCCATGCTGGTAGTGAGTCGGCTAAGGGCTAAGCTACTAGCTGAGCTAAGCTAGCGAATTTCTAAAAACAAATAAAGTGAGTAATGTGAATACAGGTGATTCAGCAAAGAGTATGCTATTTAAAGTAGGTGAAGATTACACTAAAATATGTTATTATTCAGATAAATCGAGTTATACAGATATAACAGCTAACAGACAGCAAAACACTGTGCTCCGAAACAGGAACAGGAAGTGATACAATACCGCAGTGAGAGCCAACACCAAGTGACAGCGCCTATTATTGCTGTTGCAATTCGATTCGATTCGATTCGATTCGATATTGATTTAAAGTTGTGAAGACACAAATGATTTAAGATAATGTTGATATTTTTAAAATATTTATTTTCATACAAACTTCTGTAACATCACATTTCTGAGCAAAGAAACAAACTTCTTTCTGCAATGTGCTTAAAGTAGAAAACTGTTCTTAATAAACAATAAAAAATAAAGTGCATGTAAAATAAAATTAGGCATAGCTTATCTCTTGAAAGTCTAATATAAATAAAAATGCATTTCAATAACATCTGTGCATATCAGTGCAGATTTAAACACAAATCATAGGGTTGTATTCAACTGAATTGCACTGAAAAAGTTTAGTGCTTATAAACATTCTTAGCTTTTGAACATGTAGTGATTACAGTAACGGCACAGCGACTTCTGTCATGTATTTACGTGTTGGTATTGCGTAGCGTGGTTCGAGTATCTTTAGCATATTCTTAAAACCCTTGTTTTCAACAACACTATACGGTCATAGGTCCTTGCAAATAAACACGGCTACAGACTTTGTGATTTTTTGTGCGCGGGCAGAGCTCAGCGGAAGTTTAGAGATGAATGATTTGTCGATATGTGTCTGTTTGGAGTCAACAGGTTGTGCTTCGTGTTTTTGTAGCGCATCTGCGTGGTATCTGGTTAAGTGGTTGCGCAGGTTTGTCGTGTTACTGCAGTACTTTAATTCTTTCTGGCACAGCTTACATACCACCTTGCTTTTGTCGACTTCTTGAGTTCCAGATTTAGACGGGAAAGCAAAATGAGCCCAAACATCTGACTTAAAAGTTGACGAAGTTAGCTTTCTACAGCTGCTCTCCATGACTGTTGTTATGCGCTCAGGTGCTCAGCACAGTATTTTCACGCACAGTGCGTGAAAATATTGCGATGCATCGATTCTTCAATTAATTTACCCACCCCTATTCATCAGAGTGTATCAAGAACACTTTACATACAAGGTACAATCAAAAACTCAGTTTTACAATTTTGATCCCCAACATGATTTTTTTTAGACTCACAAGTGACTCTATTTGAGCTGGCCCCGATTTTAACTGCTCCCTGGCTCAACAGAAAGTTCCAGCATGTTTTAAATCAGCTGTGATTGTACCTGTGCCTAAGAAATCTAACCCAAGGTGTCTGAACAACTATAGACCTGCAGCATTAACATCAGTCTATATACATTGTACAAAAAAAGGACTGTGCAACTATATACATTGTACAAAAAAAGGACTGTGCATATATATATAATGACACCTATTTAAAAATTTTTGCACTCACAATTTTCATATGTGTATAGATTTAGATGTTTATATAGTCAAAATATCTCTTTAGTCTTTATACTTTTATGCCTTTAGTGTATGTTATTGTGTTTTAGGTTTACTCGTTTAAATGAAACGGTTGCAGCTGTAACAGTAGTAATTTCCCTTTGGGATCAATAAAGTATTCTGACTGACTGACTGACTGAGCTATCATGAAAATGTTTGAATGGGTGCTATGTAGACACCTTTCCAGTATCACCCTAGAACCATACCAGTTTGCATATAGGGCAAATAGATCTGTTGATGATACTGTGTTATTGTGCCTGCACCCTATTCTGCAACATCTAGATCAGGGGTGCTCAAACTTGCGGCCGGCGGGCCGCTTCTGTCCCCGCTCCCTTCTGGTACGCAAATTGATGTAAAAAATAACATACAATTTGGCCCTTTAAGTTACTTTTTTGACAATTCGCTTAACCCACTGAGCTAACTGCCTTTTTAACTTTCTCCCTTCATAGAAAAGATTGAGAAGCATCAGCACAAAAACGACCAGATTTTAAAACAGTACATACCCACAGGCTGTCTGACTCCTCAACACCTTGCAAATACTTTAAGCAAAACAAATTGAACTGTTTTGTATGCAATAATTATATATGATTATTATTTATTTTATTTATTCATCTATTTTGATTTTTTTCACTTGATGCTGCTAATCCGCCTACAGGAGTTTTAGTATTACTATTTTATTATTCTGTTTTATGGTCTAGATTTTTATTAATTCTGTGTGTTGTTTTATTCAGGTATTAATTAATTATATCACACTGAGTGTTTCTTGTCAGTGCATGAGACCTTAACGAAACAAATTCCTATTGACAATGTCGACATGGCAATAAAATATTGGAATTAAATGTATTGAAATATTTGGATGACAGGGAGGAGTGCTAAATTATCAGCTAGCATCCACAGACTTTATGTGTGCATCACACAGATGAAGACACCTGCTAGTTAGTACTCTGACACTAATGTTCAGAGCCTCAAGTGGACAAAGAAGGACCTGCAGTTTTTGGCCATTGAGCTTTGATGAAGCTTTCAGCTCTGTTGCTGCCCACTCTTATGTTTTAAAGTGAAACATTAAGATGCCTCAAACTGAAGCTGAAAAAAGGTGCATCTGATTGCAGAGAAAATGCTTTTTTTCCTTTTTTCAGCTGAGAGCAGGACTGTTGATAAGTCATCACCATACAGCAGCAGAACTCTGGACAACAACTCCCAGAATTCCTCAGCAGGAGCTGAGTTCGCACAGGCGTCCTCCTCATCTCAACCAGAGGCCTCCGCTGTTAATCCCATGACCCTGGCGGTGCCTGAGAGCCTCGAGGAGGAGTTACCAAAACCCACCCCAGTAATATGGTATCACCACAGAGACCGGTTTCAGTGTGATCGCAGTCTTCCTCAGAACCTGACGAAGACATTGTCTAATGACCTCTCTGAGTTATGTATTTTTGTGTGTTTGTGTACAGTAATGTCTTCTCGACAGTGAACCTGGGCTGCCATTTGGATCTGGACAGCATTGCACGCAATATGTGGAATGTAGAATACAATCCAAAGGTACAAAAGCCTGAACATGTGACCCAGAGAAGCATGTGGAGCATGCTCACATGTACATAATGAGGCCTGTGCTGCTTTTCAGTCTTGCTGTTGTTTTTCAGAGTTTCAAGGGGCTCATTATGAGGAACCGAGATACGAAAGCCACAGTGATCATGTACACTAGTGGGAAAATGGCCTGCTTTGTGAGGGAGAGGTTTGTCTGGATTCATATCTCCTCAAACTGTATTGCAGTAAGATGGTTTTTTGACCCTCCCCTCTTCTTCCTGTCCCTTTGATGGCCCGCCTGATGGCCAGAAGGTATGCCCGCAAACTGCAGAAATTTGGCTTCCCTGTCCGCTTCCTCAACTTTAAGATCCAGAACTTGGCGGCTACTTGCAAAGCCTTTCCTGTGAATTTAAAAAAACTGTGCAAGATCTGGAATTGGGAATGGTCAGGAGATTATGGCTCTTATCTCATGATTGTTCACATTATGTGTCAGCCAATGCTATTTGGTGCCAAATGATCAGAGATGTCTTGCTTGCAGGTCTTTGGTTGAACACTAATCACATTTTTTTCATCAGTCCCCATGAGAATGATTTAAAGGGCTTTAAAGATGACATCAGGTGAAATATATAATCAAATCCAGAGATACTGATGAAGAAAAGGTGTGGATGGTATGGCTGGTAAACTTTAGATGTAAGCACTGGAGTCCTGAACTGTCCCAGACATTACTCTGGGACACACGAGTCGAGTTCAGTCAGACTGGAAATTAAGGCTCCGTTTACACAAGAACGTTTTCAGGTGTCGTTTTACCGTTTTCGTTTTTGAAATGTAGCATGTTCAGATGGAAATGGTGCAAAAACTATCTCCATTTACACGGAAATGTAAGACGGTGAAAGTGCTGTAGCTCCCCCTGCCAGGCCACAAGTTGGCGGTGTGGATATAGGAGTTGCAACCATAGTGTTATTTTCACATTGTTCTCGTATAAACCGGAGTCTGAAAACGTAGCTGTTTTCATCTTGAAATGTTCTTGTGTAAACGGGGCCTAAATGGTCTTAAACCAGCCACCAAAAAACAACAGCACCCCAAAGAGAAGAACAAAACAAACAACAAACACACTCTTGTTTACGTGTGATTGTCTGCGGGTGATTGTTTGTGTGTGTTTGTCATGAAACGGACTTGAGAATGAGGGTGAGAAGCCGCAACAACGACTCCCGGAGCCAGAGATAGACAGAGAAAGGCTCAGGAAACCCAGGTCGCCCCGGGATGTGTCTTCAGGGCCCCAGGAGCACTGAAGACACATCCCGATGACAACCACGTGACCAGCTCCGAGGAAGGAGGAGGGAGGTTCCAGCTGGGATTCCCACAGCTACAGGGCAAGAGCCCCAGAGAAAGCTGACCCCACCAGAGGTCGGCCATCCCAGCACAAGCTGAGGGTGGGGTGCCAAGGTTTCAGTTTCTACATCCTGGAAAAAATATATGGATTTTTTTTTAGCCTTGTCTCTCTGGTGTACCTGGAAACATTATACCCTTCGAATGATGAAAACTAGACTGTGTTGGTACCACTGATGCTGTGTCTGCTGTAAATTTGGCTACTTAGACTCTTAGGTTTTCTTTTGTTTTCTTTTTTCCACAGTTATGAGCCAGAGATGTTTAATGGCCTCTTCTATAAGGTGAATCCCAGGATCACAGTGACAGTCTTTAGCACTGGGCACATTAATCTGACCGGTGAGCTTGTCCACACATCCCAGTTCTTCTGTTCATGCAGTAAGACACCTCAGACCCATTAGGCC
Source organism: Archocentrus centrarchus (assembly GCF_007364275.1). NCBI lineage: Eukaryota > Metazoa > Chordata > Actinopteri > Cichliformes > Cichlidae > Archocentrus > Archocentrus centrarchus. Next base: position 22,583,656 of record NC_044364.1, read on the forward strand.
CAGCCTAAAAATAGACTGCAGTAACACCAGCAGATCCTGATTGTAGAGGGTACTGCAGATGTTTTGAAGCATGCACTGCAGCCTTGAACTTTTGCAGGACTCTAGGACTAGGACTTTACCCTGCCAGCTGTCATGTACAGAGTTTCTCTGGTATCTGGTTGCTGTGATGTTGTAAAACTGCAACTGTTGTCAGTGGACATCATGTGTTCTGCTTCCTGCACCCTGTAGAGACAGACAGCTCCCTCACCTAAAACAAAGCAAGTATTTACAGTTGTGTAGTAACACATCTAAATGAGACTATTTCCTGCTATGTGAGAAAAGACAGCAGTGGAAAGCATCCTAGGTTCTCATAGACCTTGATGGAGTTCAAGTGTTATATTAAAAACTAGTAGGAGGTTGAGTTTATTGTTGCTTTCTGTGGGTGCTGTACTCCTTTATAATTATTGGCTACACTCTCACCAATTTCCATTCAGTTTTCCCCAGCTGGTCCAGAGGCCAACATACCCCCTTGTTTCAAACAAGGTGATACTGATGCAAAGCCCTGCCACATACTGGCTTTGCAGGGACTTTAATATCTGACCAACGTGAAGTAAAAACAAACAATATTGAGCATATGTGTCAATACCAGTGGTCAGCCATGCAGTTTTAATTGTTCATGGTTATACCACACATGTGCTGTTTGGCTAATTGCTAATTGATATCTGTATGAAGACAACATCCAGGAAGTTCTCTGTGTTGTTTGCACCACTGTTCCAGAGGGTTTTGTAAATTGGTGATTATTATGGAGGTTAAGGGATCTTGTAGTTAGGTCTATTCTGGAAACCCACTGGTTATCCACCTCAGAACCCCAAACAGTTCTGTGGATGGAGTCAAGGGTCTGTAGCAAGACAACCCCAATGAGGTTCTAGGGGTTGCTTGTATAGTATTGCTTGTATGTAAAGTTGCTTGTATAGTTGTGTGTTTGCTAAATTAGATCTGACTCATTTTGATGGTAAGAAAATTTCAGGTCTTTATCTTTAATAGTTTTTGAGATATTCATGTTCAAACATGGCCTCAAATTTGAAAGTGTGAAAAAAAAATACATATCTGGAAAAGTTTTTGATATATGAAGCTAAAAGTTCACTGCCATCATACATACATGTCCACACTTTGGATGATAAAATATTTTATACAAATCAAAGACAATCGAGCAGAAAATGTTCTAAAAATGAAATTCACATAATACCAGTTTGTACCACAAGGTGGTGCAACGAGTCAACAGGTTAGCACGTACTGTTTTGCTAGGCTACGATGCAGTGATTGTAACATACCCACTTAACTACATTGGCCCAAGCTACTTTGATACAAATAAAAATAAAGATTGATCTTCCAGACTTTCTGTTCGCCCTGTTTGTGCTTCTTGGCTCCTTGTTTTTGTGATAATAATAATGCATTTAATTTATAAAGCACTTTACAAAAGTTGGAAATAACCCCTTTTTTTTACTTTACCTTTTAACCATATCATTTTGTGTGCAATATAACATGGATCTATAATTTTAGTATACAGTTTCATTGCTAAAAGAAAATGAAGCAGACCAGTAGGGCTGCAACGATTCATCGATTAACTCGATTAAATCGATTCTAAAAAATTATCGACACAAATTTACTGTGTCGATGCTTCGTTTAAACTCTGCAGCGCTCAGCTGTCTCGGTGTAAGCGGCGCTCCTCACTAGCATTAGTGCTCCGTCGTCTTTTTGTGGGTTTATTGGTGGCTGGCAAACCAACATAGAACTGCATTACCGCCACCTACTGGACTGGAGTGTGAATCACGCGCACACATACATACACACACACACACACACACACACACACACACACACAGATTCTAAAAAGCTCTCCGTCGCTGCGATGGATTTCCTTTAACACAGAGTGGATCATCACTAGAGTTGCCACCTGTCTCGTAAAATACAGAACCCCGTATGTTACGGGACTCCGTGGAATACGGCTCCGTAACATGCGGGGTTCCGTACTTTACCGGATGGGTGGCAACTATCGCTGACATGCATTTCCACGCCTCCACTGCTCTCTGTGTGTCTGTGTGTGTTGTGCTCGCTGACAATTTCAGCTGTTATTTTTGTCTTTACTTCAGCTGTAGCTAGCACAACTGGTTTGCTAGAGCGCGGGCCATTAGCACTAGCGATGGTTCGGTATCGGAAGGCCCGCCCCCCAGGACCGAGGGGCTCCTTCAAAATATTTTTTATACTTTAATCCCTTATTAGTAACTAAATATAGACCTGCAGTAGAAACGTATTTTCGAGAATGCTTGTGAATACAAAGCATTACAACATTACTCACACATGCGCCATGGCTCCCGCAGCCATTGGTTTTTCAAAACACTCATAGCAGGCAGCGGTTTTAACTGCGCAAGCGCAAAGAGGCGAAGCTGTGACGGTGAGCTCAAGTAGTGAAAAAGGAAACGTTTTTCCAGCGTCCAAAACAGCAGCTTTTTCTTTTAGTAACCACCATTAAAATCTTTACTGGGAAACAGCTGGAGGTCCTTCATCAAGCACCTGATCAGCAAGTGTTAAGGTGAAGAAAAGAGAACTTTGTAGCTGCTCCATCCACCGCTGTTTGTTCACACGGCGAAAAACTGCAGTACGGAAGTTAAAATATGCAGATAAACTGTTAATAAAAAAAGTATTTCTTATCCGATTACTCGATTAATCGCTGGAATAATCGATAGAATACTCGATTACTAAAATAATCGTTTTATGCAGCCCTACAGACAAGTGTCTATTACAGTGTTATTTTAATTTGCGAACTTTATTTTTTTTAAAGATTGTGATTAACGATAAGAATCACTGATAAATATATATATATATATTTTTTTTTTTTTTTTTTTTTTTTTAAATTTATTTAGAAGCCTGCAGATGTTATATCTACATGTCCGGATCTGGTTATTGTAGACATGGATCATCACAGTAACAGTGTTACAAAGATTAGAAAATACATACCCTGGTTTGATGCCTGCACCCTAAAAATACGTGTAGTATTTAACATTTATAATTATCATTATTGAAGTTATGTTATTTCTGGTGCCTATCAGTTTCCCAGTATATATTAGTGCATGTGTAAATGAGATGCATTAACTTAAAGAACTTTGTGGAAAGGTGCTTTACATTAGTTTAATGTGCAGATCTGACACATCCAATATGGCGTATCAGAGCTCAGTGCGAGGTCTACGTATGTATGTCTGTGGGTAAATCATTAAGAACATGTTCTTATTCACAGTGGGGGGAAATGCAGGTATGGAAATATCAAAAACACTGCCCTCTGGTGGTGAAAGTGTTGTGAAAATTTACACTGTAAAAGTTCAAAAACTAATCCTGCTTCTAGATTTTTTTTTTCTCCATTGTTTTTCTCATTGACGTATTTACCTGGTTTCACTTACACATGTGAGTGTATGCTAAATTATCTTTGATCAAAGTACATTAAATATCTTGTGTTATACTCCAGGAGCCAAATCACCAAATGAGTTCAATGAAGCACTTGAGGCCATCCTTCCATTCATGAGACAGCACAGACAGCAGTGAAGACAGACAGGAGCACCTATGAAGTCCCAAACTGTGCTTACTAATAAATGATTTTAGAGTCAGATATGAATGAACTGATGAATGAACAATAATCGATGCATGTGTATTTTAAGAGGTTCGAGGGAAATGGGTATTGTAGTTCCTGATTATACCACTAGATGTCAGGATGGCTGCAGGCTTCTCTCAGTGAAACCTCAGAGTGGGATGTGTGATGTGTGGCATTCAGCATGCACCTTATGTATGTTTGCAGGACGTTTGAAGTGAAGCGTTACACTGAATTATTGACAGAGGCAAACTCACTGATCATCTCATGATCACCACAAAATGAACAGGAGGCCTCTGAGTGAATGTGACCCAGCTCCACACTCCACATTCATCTCAAAGTGAATGTTAAATTAAAAAAAACACATCAGAACGTCTAATGAAATATAAATGAATGAAGTTGCAGACGAGTTAGACTGGACTGAAGGAGATGGATGGGTTACTGCACCCTTACAACACTTTGGGACGTTCCTCTTCTTAAACAGGTCAGTTTGTGTCAGGTAAATCTGCGATGATGCTGTGAGGAAACCAGGTTTGTTGTTCAGGCTTCATTCAGAAGCTTTATTTGCAACCACAAAGCCAAACGTCTTCATTACTTCATTCAATATTCAGGCAGCACGGAGCTCGTGTTGGTTTTGTTTTTGGTCGACTTTTCATCATAAACAACGTCGATTTATGATGAGACATGACAGAAAACACGTCGTTTGGCGTGTTTTCTGTGACCTGCTGGCCACAGTGATGCAGCCCTTCCTGTCATCTCTCCAGGGCTGCATCAGGAGGTGAGGTAATCCCGCCACTAACACACCGAATCCTGCATGAAAACAGTGAATTATGGGAATGTTTCCTCCACACTTTCTCTCCATATTCACTCCTGCTGCCTCCCTATCTGACCCTTTCTCTCCATTTCCTCTTTTCCTTCTCTCACTCTCTGTGGCTTTCTGTAAGGTTGTTTTTGAGGCCGTGCATTAGTTTATAAGACTTTAAGTCTTGCATTTTTACATTTTTTCAGATTCTTTGAAAGCCGCGACGGCTCATCGAGGGCTCGTGACCTCCTCCCCTCTTTTTATTTGATCTGCTTGAGATGTTCACATCCTGTCACTCTTGCTCCATTTGGCTCATCTCGTTCCCTCTCTAATAACATCCGCGGTTTCCTCTGATCCTAATAATACCAAACAGCAATCATCCTGACACTCACACTTCCTGAACTCCCCCCACTCGCTCTCTCTTTCTTCTGCTGCATGCCGACATCGACGGCTCTCCGTTTGCTTATCTGGTCGAAACGAGCTGAAAATGATGTTTGAGAAGTTCCAGTCTGGAGATGTTACAGATTTTTCTGTCCTTGTTTTCCTTCTGTGTCCGGACAGAACAAACTGTCTGCTCTCTTTCTCCCCACATCCAAATATCTCTGAAATAGTTCTCTTGAATGAATGAATCCACATTTATGAACTGAGCCGGCAGCAGAAGGAGGTCGGGGTTAGTGGAGGGCATAAAAAGCACATGACGTGGGTCGCAGCGTGTCTCAGGTCTTTCTGAATAATGCAGCTGGAAACATGCTGGTAAAGGTGTCAAATATTAAGACTTTATTTTAGGCAAAGCAAATATTGAAAGGCACGCACCTTCACCGTCCTGATGACCAAAAGACAGCACCCGAAAAGCAAAATGGACACACAAACAATAATCTTGCTGCATTGTGTGTGTGTGTGTGTGTGTGTGTGTGTGTGTGTGTGTGTGTGTGTGTGTGTGTGTGTGTGTGTGTGTGAGTGAATGTCTGTGTCTTTGTCATGAAATGTTAATGAGGGTGACAATGAGGCTTCCCAGGAGCAAAACCCAAGGCAACACATCCCAATGACAACCACATGCACACCCACAAGAGGAAGGTGGGAGACCCCAAACCACCAGCCAACCCCCGTGCTGGACAAGGTGGAGGAAACAGGGGTGTGGGAACATTCCCATCCCCACTGCCCCCCCAAAACCCTCATGGTCTAAGGAGAAGACACCAGTTTTCAGCAGCCGCACCCACCAACCACTGGGTGATACACCTGCCCCCATTGCCTATGTGTAGTGATGTGTTGTGAGTCGTAAGGACTGTAGCATAATTTATAAAAAGGAGGAGCAGGCTGCTGCGCAGCACAGCGAGCAGAGCCACGTGACTGGCCCTGCCCACTGTGGCCTATCCAGCACACGTCCCCACACCCACTGTCCCCACCCCAAAGCATAGTTTCAAGTGTGATGGGTCCCAAGTCTGGGGTCCCATCTGCAGGCTAGGGGTCAACAACAACAGCTGTAAAACAGACAACACATGAATGAAAAAAAGGGACAAGACAAACTGGCCCGAGTCCAAGACCAGCTGCATGGAGGTTATCTAACCAACAGCTTTATGTGATTCACACTTAAAAATCATAATTATTTATCTTATACTGGCTGAACCAAGCTGATTTAGCGCCCATCTCTTCATCCTCCTTCAGACCCTGCTTTCTTCTGATTGGCCAGCTTCTGGAAGCCTGCTGATGGGCAGCTTGTGAGCAGAACACCTTCATCTTCCTCTAAACTGTTAACCTGGCTGTCGATCAAACCTCACAGACTGCAGCAGGAAGTCTCTGCTGACATGTTATGTGACCATGTGAGCAAATAATTTTAACCCAGAAGAAGTCACAGCAGGAAGATGAGCCTGGTATCAAATGTGGGTAAAAAGGAGTCATTTGAGCAGCCGCCTATCACACATGGTGATATGAACCATTAATCTTTATTGAAAATGCACTTATTGATGTTTTCACCAGCGAACGATCAAAAAACACGACTGTGGATATCTCCTGTATTTATGAAGTTCTTACTCCTGTATGAAATGTTGAATTTGATTCTTGTTTGTAGTTTAGTGAGACCTTCTCTGTCAGGTAACACACAGCTGTAACCTGAAGGAACCTGCATCATTAATCGCTTCTTATGATTATTCTTATGATTATGCTGACATTTTCCGCCATTAATCTGTGTGTTTGTCTGCATTCAGTGTTTCTTCCATCAGTCAGTGTTTACGGATACATTTATGAAAGCTAATACAAACATAAATGAGCCTTCTTTTCCATCTCCACACAGGCTGCTGACCTGCAAATATCAGACTTCAAATATTAACCCCAAAGCTTCTGGTTTTCCTCTCCTGCATATGCAGAATGTGTTTATGGAGATGCTTCTCAGCGTGTGAATCCAGGCTGCAGAAGTTTTTTCTTCCTCTGGTTTTCAGGGTTCAGCAGTTTGTCGGTGCCTCGAGGGTCTGCTGCTGTGACTGCACACTTTTGGTTGAAGGCTTTTTTTTAGTAACTGGGAGGTGTGAAGCTGTGAAAATGCAAAGTCAACTTTTCCACAATGTTTTGAGCCAAAGAACATCAGCATGTAGGATTACAAAGAGCTCAAACACACCTGTATTCACAGGAAGGAAAAGAAAGGAAAGCATGAGCTCGAGCTGTGAGCTCCAATAGCTGCTAACTCACCACTTTACATGCACAGCCTGCAACCATCTGTTGTACAGAGGAAGCAGGGGAGGACGTCTCCAGAGACTCAGATCCAAAGCAAATAACTCACATCATCCCTGACCCAGAAACGGATCTGGGAAGGAAGTGATTTAGCACTCGTGTGCCGTCCCTGGACAAGCATCCAAAAGGCCAGGAAGGAAAATCAATCAACCTTCGTGTCTTCATTAAACGCATCGTTTTGTCCTGATTGCTTCATCTGAGCAGAAAGTGAGAACTTAAATCACTTCCACACAAGCTGAAGCTGTGAATGTAAATCACAAGTGAAGATCTGCTCCGCTCCTCATCCAGGTCATATAACTTCCAAACTGATCTCCCAGAGGCAGAAAAGCACCTGTGTCAGATTTATGGAGCTGCTTTCTGTAAATCTCAATCACCATGAAATTTCACAGACACTAAAACCCCATTTCCACTCCCATCGTTGGCCACGGATCAGTACAGACGCTGCAACCAAACTCCACACAGGGGAACCGGAGATGATGTGAAATGACTTCAGGCTGGTTTCTCCTCTCCAGGTCTGAGGTCCCGCTGTGGTGACCCCTGCCCCCCCCTCTCACTGTGACTCCCCTTGCAAGAGATTGATCTGCAAAAGCAAAGTCTGCTAAGGGTTGAAAATAAAAATGTTCTCCAGCTGCTCTCAGCAGGACACAAACTGGCGACACTGCTGTCTCTGCGGGGATGCTGATGTTCCTGCAGCAGCACCACGAAGAAGCCAAATGTTTAAATAAAAACAAAAAAGCTTCAGCTGTAAAATAATGGAGCTGAAGTTATGACAGCTCAAACACAGTCACCTTCTCTGTTCTTTTCCTCAGCAGACCGTTGGGCCTGTCAGTCACCTCTTTATCTGAAACTCTGGCCATGTTTAATATGAACATTAAAAAAAGGAGAACAGGCCCGATTTAAAAACTGTGCTGCCACGTCTGCAGGCTCAGACATCCGTCCTGCTCCAGTAATCCTAAAAAAGCTTTTCTCCCTTCCTCTCCTGGTTGGAGAGAAACTTTAGCCTGAAGTCAGCAGAAAGCGGCAGCATGAAGTGGATCTCTAACTTTTCCCTTTCTGCTAATTTGGGCTGCACCTGCAGGGAGGCTGCTTCACAGAAACCTGCTGATCCAGATGTTGACCTGCAGACCTCCACGGGGTCAGAACCAGAGCCCCCTGCTGACAGCTAATCACGTACTGCGCCGCAGCTTCATCACTTCAAAAACAAATGAGCCTGCACAGGTGCAGTCTGTCACGCCTTCAGTGCTCGACCACGGCCAAAAACTTTAATAAGTAAAACCATTCTTGGCATAAGTAACTATATAAAAGAGACTTTAGTGTCACTGTGCTGCTTTCACAGCATCCCAACAAAATTAGGTTACTAAAAAAAAACAAATACTCTTAAATACTGTGATTCAAAGTAAATATTAAAGGAAGTACACACAGTTTATATTCAGAAAAACATCGTGTGCTGTGGTGGAGGATACAGGTGAGGGTGCAGATTGGTTGAGATGATATTCAGTTGTGCAAATGAGCAAAAAAGCTCACTGCTGACGTATGTCAGGCCTTCAGCAGCATAAACACTGCATTCTTTGGACTTTCATAGAAAAGTCTTCACACAGAAATCAGCCCACAGGCTGCTCGAGGCAGTTCAGACTGCTCATAAAAGTGTTTAATACGGGAGAAAAGCTGAATACATTTGAGGCCCTTCAGTCTCTTTGGACCGTGGTGGACGTGAGTCTGTTCAGAGATCAGGGCGGTAAACAAAGTCCAGCTGATTCATCCCAGATGTTGACATGTGTTTGCAGCTGCAGCGTGGAGGCTCCTCTGGGACCGGAGCAGAAATACGACCCCGAAGTTTCACATGCGAGCTCCCGCTCTTACTGCAGATCATTCAGTTTGGCCCAAAATGAGAGACTGAGCCCATGAACTCATCAGGAAAGTGTTCACAGAGGTCACGGCTGACGTTTGGTTTCCCATCAGCAGAGAGACTTTTTGGCACCACGGGTAACGCCCCCTGATGGCTGGTGTAGAGCAAGAACCGACCATCTCGTTCTGGACGCTCTGATTCTGGCTTCGCCTGTCTGTCACAGCACTTTGTAAACAACAGCTTCAGAACTTTATGACTGCTTCATGTCCGTAGCTGCAAAAAAATTACCTGTCCAACAGGTGCGTTTAACCCACAGCTGTAAAAAGGTTATGCTCTTTTTAGAGCCAAACATGCCACATCAAACAAAGCCAGCAGCGTCATCAAATTCCTGCTGCCTGATTGTATTTTAATGAGACCATCTCCCACTTCAGTGGGAAGGGTTCCACTAAAATACAGTTTGTTGTTTTTGGGGGTTTCTGTGACGTGAAACTCTTAAAATGATCTCAGATTTAAGGAGCTGGACAGACAGACCGAGGAGCAGCTGAAGGGAGGAAAGAGTTAAAACTTTGCTTCCTCCTCGGGTAGGAGGTGGTATGGAGGGGTGGGTGTGGTGCTGGTGGTGGGGACCTCTTCTTCTATTGATAGCCACGTTCCCCCCCGTTCATTTCTGCAGTGAGAACGATGCAGAGCGGCGAGCCTGAGGAGGCTCCACGCTGAGGAGACCCAGACCCACCGAGCTCATTCAGGCTGCACTCTGAGGGCATGGACAGCTGCTCACTGCCACAGTAAGTGCTTTTCAGATTTCTCCACAAAATCATCCTGAGCAGCTCCATCAGGGTTCATTTACTCATGCATGCGTCTGGAAAGTCAGGAAAGTACTAATTTCAGGGAGGAATGCTGAAGCCTGCTCTTTTCTGTGGCAGTCAGGCTGCAAGGATCAACAAGCAGGAACTATTTTCTACATTTTCTCAAGAGGCAAAAATGTTTGCTCGTTCCAGCTTCTTAAGCTGCTTCTTCTGGGGATTTGATCCTTTTCTTAAAGTAAAGCAGATATATTTTTCAGTTTTAGCGCCAAGCTGTTAGAAGTTAGTTATTTCTGCAGCAAAGCAGCTCACAAAGAGCTTTAACACCCAAAGACAGACAGTTAAAGAGGCTAACAGCAGGTTTGTGTGCTGCAGGCAGGAACAGTTCAGCGGTCTTTGAATGAGGACATGTTCAGTCCAAAGGCGCCACAGTGAGTCAGTCCCCATGGACTCTTATGCTAAAACTTTCTAGCAGAAATAAACATGTTTACAGCCTGATACAGAAACTGCTTTAGTCTCTGAAGCTAATTTCCTCCTTCACAACAGGTGTACGGGGGAGGAGGTTTCTATACCTCACCTGTTTAAATAAAGCTTTCATTATTGGGGGCGTGGTCTCTTTGACTGACAAGTGGATGGTATCAGTTGCTAGCTGTCTACTAGGCTTCACCTCAGCTAAATGGACCATGAACTGGACCTCTGGACTGTGTTTGTGCTGTTGGTGCTTAATGGAGCATTTTTAGCCTGGCTATGGAGGGGGAGGGGGGGGGGTGTTTTGGTTTGTTTGTTTGTTAACAATATTGCAGCAAAACCACCAGTCGCATTCATACCAAATTTGCACGAAAGATGGCGTAACCCCAAGATCACGTCATTGCATTTTTGCCATTTGCTCAATGTCAGAGGTCAAGATTTTCTGAAAATCTTGTGATGATGTGATGACTCAAGAACAATGTGACCTAGCATGTTCAAATTCATACCATTGATATATCTACTGGCAGCCAGCAGTATTTACTTTTTAAACCTTGGAAGATTATGGGCACGGACAACAGAACCTCTGTGTTAGCTCAGTAATTCAGCGTTTGGAGAGCAGCACGTTTGTGAGAAGTTCAAATCAGCTAAAACTTCAGATATGGCCATATTATTGGCCATATCTGACCAATAATATGGCTGCTGTCAAGTTCATTGTACTAATAGATGTCCACGAAGCAGAGCAGGTATCTGTGTTCAGACATACAGTTGTGGTAAAAAGAAAGTACCACTAAAAAACATGATTCAGCAATTTTGAGAACCTCCTTTAGCAGCAATGGGTCACAGTGATGGTTTTCTGTGAGACTTTATCAGTCTGTCACTTCAGCATTGAGGTTTACTGCATTTATTTATGGAGAGCTCTCTGAAGGTCCCACCACAGTATTCAGTCAGGCTGAGGTCTGGACTCTGGGCCATTGCAGGACCTTCATTCTTGCTGCTGTGCTTTAGATCACTGTCCTGTTGAAGACCCAGTTTGGTCCAATTTTTAGCTGTGGGACAGATGGCTCTTGAATACTTTGCTATACAGAGGAGTTCACAGTCCACTCAGTGACTGCAAGGTGCCCGAATCCTCAGCCCTCCACCACCGTGCAGACAGTTAGTCTGAGGTGTTTGTGCTGATGTGCTGAGTTTGGTTTCCTCCAAACGTGCTGCTGTGCATTATGGACAAAAATCTCCACTTTGGTCTCATCTGTGATATTGTGATATCTGCAACCCTTCCAAGCAGCCGTACTTTTTCACTGGTTTTCTAATTCTAACCCTTTAACCTAACTGAGGCCTGTAGATGAGACAGAGCTCTTGGGTTTTTTGCAGTTTCTCTGAGCACTGCACGCTCTGAGCTTGGGCTGAATTTGCTGGGACGTCCACTCCTGAGAATATTCTGGCATTGTGTTAACACAATGCTACAGACCTGCAAACTGACAAAACATCTGTGGAAGCAGTCAGGGTGGACTTAGTTTTTCATACACAGTTTCTGCATTTTTGTTTTGTTTTGTTGAATAAATGACAGTACGGTGAAACATGTCGTGTTCATTTGAGTTTACATTTAAGTCATTTTAAGACTTGAGAACCAGATGACTTTTATTATCTACTTAAATGTGAAACCTTAGAATTTAAAGAGGGTGTACTTTCTTTTTACTGACTGCACACCCTTCACACAAGACATGGTGCGTGGCCTTTTCCATCAAATATGATGAAATTTTAATGGAAGTCTTACCTTTAAAAGGTTTAAACAGAGCAGAACTTCAGTTCTGAATCTTATTCATGTTCCTGAGGCTCCTCTTTTTTATTTAGGGTGACATGCACCTAAATATTACAAATTAAAGGAGTATTTCACACCAAAATCAAATATTTCTACATACATACATACATGTCATCCTCTGGCCTGCAGTGCTGTTTATCAGTTTAAATGTTTTAGTGTGAGTTGCCCAATTCTGCAGATATCAGCTGTGGAGAAGTCTGTCTTCCCTTTAGCACAGTTGGACTAATGACACCTACATTGTGGTGCTCACAGAGCCAAAAAAACTCTGTAGCAGATCTCTTTCCAGAAATCATGACCCAGTTACTTAAAAAAATCCACAAACCTTTTATATCCAAAGCCAAATGTGTTAATCATAATGAAAGGCTGGTGTCTGTGACAGTACGTAAGTGTCCCCCTGAGTGGAGCTGCATGAAGCTTCATGTGGCTGCATCAATGAAGCTGATTAGATTCACAGATCTGAGGATGTTTGTGGAAGTGATGCAGAGCTGCACGTTTATGTCAGAGACTGCAGCAGAAATCAGGCGGGAAGCAGCAGTGTTTATTTGTGAAGGCGTTAGATCTCGGAGTGAAAATGTCACGGATTCAGTTGCTAATAAAGTTACAGGAAGGCTGGGCCTTCGTTATGTCTCATAATTTCCTGCGGTCTTCAATTTAGGGCCACACTTTGGTGATGTGTTGCAGTTGAATGCATTATCCTCCACCCGCTTCACATTAAATTCTCATTATCAGCTGAACATCTGCAGCAGGCTGTCACTTCAACCCAGAGAGACACAGATGTTATCACGAAGCGTGTCACCACTGATGCTTCTGATGAACTGCTTTTTACATCTAATCTGTGAAACATGCCAACGTGTTTCAGGATCAGTCTGTTAGTTCGGCTTCTTTTCACTTTAACAGCAGCACTCAAGCTCAGACCCAATGACCCGCGTTATCCCACAAAATCTGCCAATTACTCAGAGTGGCGTGGATTTCTCCATCCTCAAGTGTCCCCATGAATGTTTAGAGAGGCTGAAGTCATGAAAGGAAGGGGTGTATTGATGCGGTGGGAGCAGTTTTTGCTTCTGATCCACCACAGGCTTCATTCTTTCTTTCTGGCCTGTGGCCGCTCATCATACTCTTCAGTGGTCATTCTTGACCTCTAAAGCTTGCTCTGAAGGTTCTCGTTGATGTTCTAACAATGTTAGAATTGCTTTGGCATATAAGACCTCAGTAAGAGCCAACAGACTGCTAATGAATAATAATACCTCATATAAAGCAGGGTTCTAGCGAACGGTTGATCGCCTGGCGCTGTGCCACGCTGAGGGTTTGCTAACTGTTCTGTCACTGCAGTTAGCAAGCAGGCGCGCACTCCGCGCATGCCACCCAGTCGTTGATACACGACTGATTTTTTTTTTCTTTGGTTAGATTGCTCCACTATAGTAGTATTTGTAATCTACCACTGCCACGGCCAGTTTCGTTCACAATGTGCTAGCGCGATCTCGCCATGGTCCTGTTCACACTTAATTTTGCGGGGCAAAATAGCAAGCAGTGTGAAACCCAGGGGGAAGTAGAGGAAACGGGAGCTCAAAGGACAATTTTGGGCTTCCTATTAAACAAAACATCACAGGTGCTTGTCTTGTTCCTTGTCTTTGTAGACTCACAAGGATAACACACTGACATGTCGCTTAAGGAAAGTTTAACAATCCGCGGCCCGCATCCGGGCCGTCACGCAGCATTTTTAAATATAGTCAAATTTCTCCGTCCCTGTGTGGTCAAAACACACATGCGACACATCAAAAGAAAGCTACGGCTCTCCTCTTTCCAACCATGTATGCCATTCCCAGGCACAACAATCACAGCATATACAGCACAGGGAATTTTAAACTAATACCCGAAACTAGTAATTTGACTTCCCTACCTTTGAAGGCTTGTCTCCAGACCAAATCTTCATAATTCCCCACAAATTTGGCATCATTCTGTCCATAACAGTCCAGTGAATATAATCCAATACATCCATGAGGTCAAAAACACGAGTCGCATCCACAAGGGCACCAAAAACAGAGCCTAAATTTTTCTTGAAAAAACGTAAACACACTTTCCTGCCGACTTTAGCTGATGTAGCTGCCGGTAGCTGCTCTTTTTCATTTCAAAATGGCAGCCCGGAGTCTTAGGCTTTGATTGACACCTAATTTGACCAACTGGGACACTGTGACGGCTGTCTGTAGCGAGGAACAGCCAATGAGTGTCACAGACTAGCACAAGCTCATGCCCACTTTTTTACATCGAAGAACCAACCTATCAGCTCACAGAATAAAAATGACGCTACAGACCCTTAGCCAATGAAATTCTGAACACGCTGATGTATAGTTTGAGGGGGGGGGGTTTTGTGTGTGTAAAACACAGCATCCTTCGAAAGAGAGATTAGTGATTACAGGATTTCTGTGCGCTCATGCATAAAAGTTGTTTTATGTGTGCTATTGCTGTTTTGATGGGTTTTTTTTGTTCAAAACATTGCCAAAACACAAAGAAAAGAACAGAAAAAGGCTAAAGTGCCATGAAAAAACTCCAGTCAAGTGTGTAACATGCCCTTGTAAACCGTGACTGATACAATGACTGGCACAGAGAAAACAACATGTAAAATAATATTGTGCCATAAATATGTAAATAGTTTTATTTAATATTTTTATTTAAAATATAGTATATATAGTAATATTTGTGTGTTTATTAAAATGTTTGTTGACTATAGCACTGGTTTGGACTACTTTTTATAATGCACACGTTTAGTGTACTCTTTATTGCTTTTTATGATAAAATATGAATTTCTAAAACAGGGAGAATGGCTTTGGCTCTATATTCTAATTCCTCTAAGTGTAAGCTTTCATTAGAGCCCTCATTGATGTCTGTAGGATGAAGCATTCAAAAGTTATTGCATTTTTTCAGGGTTGTCCAAGTGTCCATTTGTAGTGTCCAAAAATGTCACTCTGAAAAATGCACAACCCATACCTTATGAAATATGCTGTAAAATGCTCAGTTTTACAGCTATTGTTTTCAAATTTGAAATGGGAATAGCCAAGACCTTATTCTTTGCAATCATGATGTGTTTTAGTCCATAAGTACCAAATTCAACTGTCTACACTCTTGTTTTTTTGTTTTTTTAATCTAGGCGAGAAAAAAATCTTCAAATCTGTCTGTTCAAAAGAGTATAACTTTCTGATAGTTACACTTAGAGAAAATCTTACTTTTGTATTAAAAAATATAGAATGTTACCTTTCCAAAATGCCCAAGCTTTCACACAGTCCTAAGGGGAACAGCTTTAACTTAAAAATTTGATTACATTTTTAGGTGTTTTTGACAAAAAAAACCCCCGGATTGTTAAAGAGTTAACAATAGCTGTAAGTAAACATGCATCTTATTTTCAGAGCATTGTAAAACACAGACCAGAGGGATCCACACTCCCTATTGTCATCAAGTCACATGGTCCAATCAGACTCAGGTGCCTTAATGACCTGTAGGACCAACCATTATCACAGAATATTACATACATGTTATCCAACTGTTCACCGTCACTGAATCAGCAAGATGGCATAATATTTAATGTTTAGCATTGGCAAGCTAATTAGCATTAGTAAGCTAATGCTAATTAGCCCCACCTCCAATACACACATGCTGGGGTGAAATTTTTTCTGGCTAGAACCCCGTAAAGTGTAAAAATATTAGTGGTAAACAGTTAACCATGTTATAATGTCTTCATGTAATAAAAATAATTTCTAACTTCACAGCTAACTGCTCTGTGATTGGCTGATCCCTGACACCTCTATCAAGATGGCTCATCTGTTCCTCGCCAGTAAGATTACCATGCCGGATGACCTCCATGGCAAAGGTGGCAGGGTCCCCCGGAGTGCCATGAAGGTGCCGCCGTCGATCTCTGCCGAGAAGCTGAGCCGGGACAAGCCCAGGAAGGACCGCAGTGTCGTTGTGACAACGCACATCCCGCACGTCAACGAAGTCCAGCTTACGGCAGCGACTGGGGGCGCCGAGATGTCCTGCTACCGCTGCACAATCCCCTTTGGTGTGGTGGTCCTCATTGCTGGCATCGTGGTGACGGCAGTGGCCTACACCTTCAACTCCCATGGGTCCACCATCTCGGTGCTGGGACTGGTGCTTCTGTCTGCCGGACTGGGACTGCTGGGCTCCAGCGCCATCTGCTGGAGGGTTCGACTGAATAAGAAGAAGGACAAACGAAGGGAGAGCCAGACCACCCTCATGGCCAGCCAGGGGTACTGCGTGGTCTGAGCACACCTGGATGTTCAGGAGGTGGAGTTCAGACTGGTGGATTTTTGAAGATGAGGAATTTGAATGCAACGGAATAACAATGTGAACTAACAGGAAATGAATTCGATGTGTTGCTTTCTCCTCCAGCGTATGCGAGGAAGACTCTGCAGACATGTTTAAGTTTGACTAGCAGAGTGAAGGACGAGTCTCAGACACATTGGTGGATACACCACACTGGAGGTGTTGGATAAAAGAAAGGGTGCTGAGATGGAGATATAAATAATAGATTATTAAGTAATTTGCAAACATACTGATAATCCTATAATCATTTAGCTCATTTTTGAAGCAGAAATTCCAAATATTTTCAGGTTTGAGCTCATCAAATGTGAGTAATTTATTGTGGGGGGTTCTGGACTGAAAACATTTAAATTTCTCAACACCCACCCTGTCACTGGTGACCCATCTCAGTTTTAGGTTTGTGACTCAAACAGAATCCAAGCCTGAGCCTGGACAGGTGACCTGTTGGATGTTTGGAGGTCATGGAAACAACTTACGAAGGCCTTTAGGCCTTGTGTAAGTCTGACATTCAGAATAAGACCAGGGCAGTTTTTCACTGTTGGAGCAGGTAAATGGATTAAATTGGATTATTGCAGGTTCAAATTATTGCCAAAAAAAAAAAAGATTTTCTTGAAGATAAACTTTATTCATCAACACAGCAGGTTTGTAATTTCTATGGAGGATGTGTTAGGATTAATGATTCTGCTTTTATTCTGAAAGTCTTGTCACTAAAAGAGTTTTAAATTTCTGTATTAACTCAATGAACCTCGAAGGTTTTAAGTGTTTGGCTAAAAGAAAAAAGAAATGATTCATTAAAAACACCCCATCAGATTTTTGGGTAATATCAGTGTTAATTTGACGGCTTCTTAAAACTCTCATTTATGATGCACAGTATCTAACTAAAGCTGCTAATAAGCTATAGAAGACATTTAAAGGTACTTTAATGTAGATGTTTCTCTTAGTTTGTATCTCTAATTGGTCTAATTTGTGGCCTCCATCCATTTCCCTGTGATAGAGAGGACATTTTTCGGGGTGGAGATATTTGATTTCATCGTGAGTCTTATCTTTTTGGTGAGACTACAGATGTCTTTTCCTCTAATGTTGGGTTCAGACTACAGGAAACAGTCTGATAAGATGTTCTTGCGTCAGATCAGGTCATTATTGAATCACGAACATAAACATCTGGTCCAATTGTAGCTTGTTGTGTTTCACAACCTGATTAAAGTCTCTGCAAGAAGGGCCGAGGGACTGACAAAAATGTAATCATATGATGTGGCGTGTGTAGCCACATTTCCACAAGAAATTCTCAGAACCTTTAGTTCTCTGAGCTAATGTCCAGGAGCTTTCCAGGAACTTTCCAAGGAGGTATAATGGGTCCCCAAGATCTGGTTTATCAGTGTTTCCATCTTATTCTGAAAGCCCATGAAAAAATTAGGCAAATCAGACTCGAGTCTAAATGAGATTCAGACTTAATGACAAAAGGCAACACCATTTTTTTTTGTTTCTTTGCCCTCACAAAGCAAAGACAGCTTTAGCTAAATTGACAGATCACCATCCCAAACTCAAACCGGATTCCTTGAACAACTCCATGATGACGTGTCAATGACCAACATGAATAAAAACAACCTCCTTGTCTATTTATCTTGTAAGAAATTTACGAGGCATCTTCACCAATTTATGTAATGTTCCTTTACTTTAGGTAAATCTAACCTCAGCAGAGCCTTCTTGGAGATGACAGTCTGGACCTTAATTCAGATCCTAGTTCCTGCAGTGGCAGTGCAGGTGGAAGAGGTGAGTTCCTCAAAGGGTTTTTAATCCATAGAGAAGGTTCAGAAAAGGACACAAAGAGTGCCATCTGGCTCATCTGCCCTTTGCCTTTTATAGACAGGTGAGTCTTTTTGGGGGACTTCATGAGGCATCCATGACATGGCATGGCATCATTTTGTGTCTACTGTATGTGATAAAACCATCAAATATTCCACCTGGTAACATTCTTCAGAGCCAAACGCTCCACGTCTTTGCGTTTGTGCTGATATCGTGGAGTCTGAACCCAACACGCTGTTGTAACTGAGTAACTGAGTAATGTACAGTGCTGAGGTCAAAAATAGACTGATTTCTGACATGCATGCTACTCTGTGTGTTTAGTGCACTATGATACAGATGTATTCCACTGTATTAAAGCTGTTTAACTCTTATTTATTCTGTGGACGTATTCGTGTAAAATATTTGTTCTATTAAACTCAGCCAAACTGCACGACTGCTCCTTAATTTACTCACTGAGGATCTGGTTTGCAGAGCAGGCTGAGGGCACACTGCAGAGCTAAATTTAGGTATGTTTATGTTGCCTAGCATCCCAAAGACACACTGCAGTTAATAAAGTGAGGAAGTGATGGGTGGGGGAGTAAGAGTTGCATCATCTGGACCAGGAGCTGGTGGTGGTGATGACGGGTAGCAGTTACAACGCGTTGTCACTTCTACAGTGCTAACTTTATCTCTGCTGGAGGGCATCATGCTGGGAATGTGGGTGGACTGAGGGGAGGGAGTGGAAAGAGAGCGTGGGGGGGGATGCAGAGTTGCATCACCTCAGTGGGTCCTCAGTCTCATTCCTGAGGACACTTTGGAGGAGGTGCAGCTTGTCTGTGAGCCTGACGGAGGGTGAAAATAGAAGCAATTTCACAGGAAGTGGACACATGTTTAACCCCCCAGCACCAGATCAGCACCCTCTGATGACATATCCCTTTCCCAAACATGGCTGCACGGACCTACTGAGAGTCCTCAGGGCAACATTTTACCACAGAACTCCTTATAGTGCTTAAATCCTGCAACCTGCCACATCAGCTGATACATCCCAATGGTAAAGCTCATGCAGAGTGTGCTGTTGAATCTGTTTTAGCTGGCCCAGAGCTGAAGTGCATCTGCAAGCTGCTTTGGAACCCACCTCCACCCCAGCTCCTGACTTAATGTCATATCTGCTGCTCTGTTCAGTACCTGATTCTACAGTCACAGAGGGGAAAACAGCGGCTGGAGACCACAGCACGACCAAAGTGCGTCTGCGTGCAACTAACTTACGATCTCACTGCCTTTTACGTGGCTGCTTCAAAGACAGGCGCCAGGTTTGCCACCACTTGCAGTTGGTTGATGTCCTTAAAGTGGCTTTGGTGCATCAAAATAGCGACAAGACAGAGCCAGCCTGCAACTGGATGGTCAAGCTAGCAATTACATGTGCTCTGTTTGGGATAATACAACAATTAACTGTGCAAAAACCACAAATCTGTTTCCGTCTGTTGTAAATCTGTTGACATCTTCATAAACAGAAATTCACATTAAATAAAAAAAAAAAAAAAAACACATTAACTTCTTACATTCAGAGTCCAGTCAGAACCTCGTAGATTTGAGATTCATAAATTCTTCCACAAATTGTGACATAGCTGCTGCAGTGTAACTACAGGCTCACAGTGACACCAGATATCTGAATGCTTCAGAAAAGAATCCCTCTCAGTGAAGACCTGAAGCTCAGCTCAGTGGTGAGTAATCCAAACCACACAGCAGCATATTAACGACTAACCCCGTGCTGTTGATGGATTGTCTCAGACGTTCTCTTGGCTCAAGGTTGGTCTGTTTTCAGCATCTTTGCTGAGCCATACGATGGCATTTGTCCATCAGGGACCCTCAACATGAACTTTCACTGAGATCCAATAAAATGATTGTAAGCAGAAATGGTTAATAATGTCAGCCTTGACAAGCAGAAAGTGGCCCTGACTGAAATACATCTCCATTACTGGTAGTTTGGTTAAAGACACTAAATAAAGTCTCATTCATGACAGTGTGGTCCATCTGCAGCATTTTCTTTTGCGTTTTTGGCCACAGCAGCTTTCACTAGCAGCAGAGAGAGACAGGAAATGGGGGAAAGATACCGGGACGCGAACCCGCGCTGCCCGCACCGCAACGTGGCACACGCATGTGGTCGCCGGCTTCACCACCACGCCACCCAGGCGCCCCAGCATTTTCATCATAAATGTAAGGTCACCATGATCTGATGATTTGATAAACAACTAACCACACTTATAACTAATAAAACTGTTAAATACATAAAAAGGAATGGGCTCCCTGAAGTACTGGGCAGGGTTGATGCTTCTCTTTATCCAATCATCTGTTATTCAGTGTAGTTTTATTTGCCTTTTGAATTACATCCAGCTTGTGTTATTTCCCCCAAATAAATGAAGAGAGAAAGTAAAGATTACACTCATCACATGAGCGGACTGTGAGACATTAACGATTCCTGTTTATGTTGCTGTTTTAATGTATTCTCAAGCACAATCTGCTGCATCTTTCCGGTGATTTCTGCAGAGTTGTGGATGTTTATTTGCTTTCAGGTTTGGTTTGTTTATTGCAGAGACAGATTAAATTATCCCTCATCTCCTCCGCTGACTCTTATTGTCAGAGCTTTTTCTCAGGCTGTGAGGACGCCTCAGAGGGGAAATGCCAGCCCTTCCCTTCCCCTAACACAGCAACCAGCTGAAGAGACCAGCCGTGTAGCACAGTGGCAGCGTCCCTGCTAAACACACCCCAGACTCCCGACCGGAAAGGGCCTGGCACGCAAAGAGCCGGGGAATCGGCATGGTTGAAAGGGATCAACCGGAGAACAGGAAGGACTTTCTGTTCAAACACACCCTTTACTCAAACTTTGAACTAATTCCCAAACAGGGGTGAGACTGTTCTGTCTTCAGAGGAGAGTCAAGGTCAGCTGAAGAGAGCCAAACAGACCAGTTTCCAGATGTGAGTCAGGAGCAATCTGGTCTGATCCTACCAGCTGTATTAGATTTAATGGAAGAAATTAAAAAACAGTGAAACGGGACAAATTCAATAACTAAAAATAATAAAAGATTTCTGTTCTAGAAGACTCTGACCTCTTGCCCCTTGACCTACATCCATCCATCCAGCTCTTCTGGGGCATAGGAGATGTTCCACAGCTAGCCACCTGCCCTGGTGCTCCTGTCCTGGTTAACTGAAACACTTCACCTAGGAGGCGTCACAGGAAGCTTTCTGCTGCTTGTACCTGCAACCTCATTCTTTCAGTTGCCACCCGGAGCTCATACAGAATGTAGACTGATTAGTAAATTTTAGCCAGCAGTTAATCAAATGGTATATATTAAAAGGTTTATAATAGCAGTTTTCTGCGATGAACTGTAGAGTCTTTACCTCACCATATAAAGCACAGTGAATTGAATAATAGCACAGAGCCACTTTGTTGTCATCATAATGGTACCACAGGTATATGGAATATGCTGGTCGATGCAGGATAGTGTTTTGGCTGATAATTATGCAGTTTATTGCACAACTGTGTTTCTTATTATTACCAGCAGCTGCTTCTGCAGAGGACCTTCAAGCTCTGGATGGTGATTAAATCCATGAGAGGCAAACACAAAGAGCACAATCTTGAGAGAAGTTCAGCAGCTTCAGTGTGTCTGAAGGTGTTTCAGAGTTTTAATTTGCTCCTGAGGTATAACTTCAATAGAGAGTGGGCTTCTTAAGCACTGAAACCCTCACCTGGAGCTGCACTGGTTTATACTGTAAACACTAAACGAGGAGGCTCATTAGAGCGCGAGCAGAGTGTCAGTAGCTGAGGTGTAATTACCTGTCAGCAGACATGCTGCAGCTGCTGACAGCTCGGTGGATCAGTAATGAGGCTGGATGTCAGTCAGAGATGCTCGTTACTGACTCACGCCAAAGCCTTCCCATTTCCCGCAGTAGAGTCCGAGCTGGCTATAACTGGAATCTGATGGGAACACTTGAGTCATTGGAGGACTTGGCGCTCCCTGCCAAACTCAGAGCTCAGTGATGGAGATCGTGCTTCACAGATATTTAAGAGTCTGTTTTACCAAAACCAGCTGTTACAAGTTCACTGTTTCCAGTTAATCATCCACCCAAAAGCCAATCGTGCACAAACAGCAGTTGACATGATTTACATTATCGATTATTGTCTTCATTTATCCACAGCTGTTTAGAAAACAGGAGGACCCGTCTATCACAGACTGACCTCAACCTCCTCAGAGACATCAGACTGCGTCTGCAACCAGCACCAGATTTTAAAGGTTATCAGACACAACGCAGTCACTAACAAAGCTGCTCGGCCTCTCAGGAGTAACGCCCAAATGTGCTCTGATACCAGAGACTGGTTAAACTCTGACTGCGCCTCAGGCTCTGATTACTTTGGCTCTGCAGTTATTTTACAATCAAAACTTCTCTTCACAGCATCTGTAAAAATGACTTTTCATTAATACTGTCAATTAGAAGTGTGATTATTTATTGCTCACAAGACCTTTAATCCTCTGAGGTCATCAGTGACAACCCCGACCCCCAACTCTGACCCTGAGTAATCAGAATATGTCTTTTTTTTTTTTTTTAATTAAATCTTGGACAGTTTATTTAGCTTTTTATTCAGCATGTTTCCTGAACGTATTAGAAAAATGAAAATAGCTTTATATAACAAATGTTGGGAAATCTACTTCTGTGGCGAATTCTTCTTTCATTCCCATTAGAGTTTTGCTGCGTCTGTATTGAAAGCATCGAACTCAGTGGCACTGAATGGTGAAATTATGATAAAAGACATTTTTAACACGTCTCTGGAGTTTATATTTAGGAGCTGCTGTATTTGTTTGGATTGGGAAGTGAAGCTGAGGCCTGGAAATGATTTTGAACTGTGAAGGTTATGAGGTTAAGTCTTCATATCCTTCTCTCTGCTGGAAAGCAGTACCCACTCATCCTCTCAGGCTGACTTAAAAGGAAGTCAGTTTATTACACTGAGAATCTAGAAATATATACACGAGATGTTTGAGATAGATGAGGTCCTGGGAAGGAACTAGGACCAGTTTAACTCTTTGCATTTTACAGAATCCACTAAATGCATCACATACAGTTACTGTTTTAAAAATATGATGATAGTGAGTGTGTTCAAATGCTGGTTTGCAGATTTCACTGATGGTGGGCTGGAGATTTATCCAGAGCTATCAAGATTACCCCGGAGTCTTCCACTCATGAGCACGATTTACTAAACGAACATCATGTTTCATTCAATAAGACTTAAACTCACGACTGAGACAAAACAATTTATCTGGAAATTGTTTACTGTGGTCAGAGAACAAGAGAGTGCAGAGCTGTTTTCTCATATCTTTTTGTATGGACAAGTATCGCCCTCTGTTGGACATTAGAAATAATGCTGTTTTTGTGCAATGGTGTTACTTTTCAGCCTCGGACGTTTCGTCCCGTGCATGGACTGAAGTCTTGTATTACAGGAAGACAAAGACAAAAAATAAATAAAATACTGTATCTTCAGCTCTGAAATTTCAGACCATGAGAGTGATGACATTTTGCAAAAGTTGGAACTGTTTCTAGACTTTTTTACCCAGATCTAACCCTGTGTGTAGGCTCAGGGTTCTAATGAAGGGTTTGACACTTGGATAAAGTGGTTAAATTTAGACTCAGACCTCAGTCACACAGGCATAGAGACTGCTCAGCACCTCTCCCCCCAGCTGGTTGGGGAGTGGTTGCTGGAGGTTGCTGGCTGTTGCTAGGTGAAATTCGTCACAAAGAGAGGTCTGCAAAAAAAAAAAAAAAAAAAAAACTAACACAATACCACAATCGCCAACTATTTGCAGAGCTGTAGAGAAACTTAGAAAAAGTGTGAAGTGGAAACAGAGAATGTTGCACCTTTCAGCCACTGCCCCTTACCATTGTGTTGCTGTCGTCCTCTTGGGCCTTCAGTACAGCAGACTATCAAATCCGCCTGTCTGGCCTGGAATACTGTGTGGGCATTAAGGGTGTTACTTTAGATTGGTTCATATCCTACTGAGCAAAGTGGAGATGTTGAATCTTCTTTAGCACCCCTTACATGTGGAGTGCCTCAAGACTCTGTACTTGGCCCTCCTCTCTTCTCCTTGTACCTTTTTCCCATTGGATCATTGGATTACACTTTTATGCTGACTGTCAAATTTATGTGCTACTGAAGCAGGAAAATGCATATTGTGCAAACCAACTCTTGCAGTACATTGAAGATATAAAGACATGGCTGTCCATAAGCTTTTTGCAATTGAATGATAAAAAGACCGAGGTTGCCTCAAAAATTAATGTTGATCTGGGTCCTTTGAGTCAACATCTGGCAAAGACAGCAACAAACCTGAGTGTAAAACTGGACTGTGATCTTAAACTTCACGCACAGATTAAATCAGTAGTCAAGTCCAGTTAAGACAACTGGCTGAGGTGAAGCCATTTCTTTCTTGGCATCACTTTGAGATTTTAATCCATGCTTTTATTAAAACTCATTTAGACTACAGCAATGCACTTTATGAGCCAGACACTATTTACCCGACTACAGATGGTACAAAATGCTGCTGGCTGATTTTAGTTGGTGCCAAAAAACAGAAGCACATTACACTAATTTTAGCATAATTTCATTGGCTCCCGGTTCACCTTTGGATTAATTTAAAAATTATTTTATTAGTTTTTAAATGTCTTCATGGCCTCGCCCCACCGTATCTGTCTGACCTGCTCCACCTGTACATCCCCTCACACTCACTCAGGTCAGCTGATCTGTCACTGTTCGCCATCCTAAAGACAAAAATGAAGCTGAGAGGTGACTGCATTTTTCAGTTGCTGTTGTCGATTTGTTTCGTTGTGTTTCATTGTTCTATGTACTTTAAACATGTCATTTTTAACTGTTTGCAGCTTAAAATGTAAGTAAGATTCTTTACTTAATTTCTGGTTTGTGTCACACTTTTCAAATTTCACTGATGAGTTTTTGCAGACAGTCGGTGTCTTCCATGCAAACCATGATTAGCTGTGCCAATCACAAGCATGTTTTTGGTGCAGCACCTTCTTTGCAACCTCAAACTTGCACCCGCTCTGACCCGGGTCCTCAGCTGCACACTTACCATATCTGAAACAGATCAGACAGCTGTTGGGTTATTGAAGAAAAAATGTTTTGGCAAACTCAAAGTCCTCGACTTAGTAGGAAGGTGACTTTTGCTCTTTTTATGACGGTAGATGTTTGAGAACATCCATCCATCTTCGAAATCACTTATCCAATTAAGGGTCATGTGGGGAGACTAAGTGAACTCATTTAAATAAAACATGGTACACTGGTAAACATGATATAACAGACTTCAACCTTGGCTACAGGTGAGTTCAATTTGACCAAGAGAAACAGAATGCAGTGCAGGTCAGGCCAGATTTTACTGTGTCATTCTCCATTGTTAAAATGCAAAGGAAGCTGTGCTGCCTACATAAAGTTTGTTTTTGAATGAGCTGTGGATGCAGGATGCTGTGGTGGGAAAGATCATGTGATAGAAGCTGGTTTCAAACTAGAAGGGGCCCCAGACGGCTCCATTAACCAGGGAGAGGCACTTCCTTTCATCCGTCACATCCATTTTCCCTCCTCAATCTTTTTCTCTGGATCTATCATCCGCAGTGTGCTGAAGGATTTAAAGGCTTATTGAAATGATCGTGTGTGTGTGTAGCTCCCAGTTTGCTGTGGGTGTCATGGCAGATATGAGGTTGAGTCCTCAGCGGTGCCGCCTCAACACAGGAAGTTCACATTGTGTTTCAAAGAATGGCAGCCTGGGTTTGATGGCCATTGTGGGCCACTGTCGTTCAACTCTCTCACCGGCCTGAAAGGGTCGTGATAAGAAGAATGAATGCTGCTTATAAGAGCTGAGGTGACGCTGCTTCCTTTAAAAAACACAATGCTTTCAATCAAGGATGCAGGTCCTGAACTCTGGAGCCTTCAGGGTCATGACGGTGGTCCAGCAGCTGAAATATCTCAGTACCCACCAGATGAACTGATGTGATAGCAGTCAGTCACTGCTCTTCTCTTTCTGTCTCATTATGAGTCTCATTTAGAAGAAGCTGAAATCACTTGTGGCTCTTGACTGGAATGCAGTGATAAATGTACAGACAGCTATCACTACATTACTGAAGAAAAATTAAAACTATTACTCTTCTAAAGAAAGTTCTGAGCTGAAATTTGTTTATGTTTGTCAAATAAAATGTGTTTTCTGACATCTAAAAAAAAGATTATATTTGGATGAGTTTAATTACAGGGAATATTTTACCTCCATGTGCCAATGAAATACCAAACCAACTATACCAACTACAGTCCATGCCATGAGGGTGAGGTGTGGGGGGGCTTTCAGATTAACATGCTGAAATCAGCTGTTCATGTGCAGCACAAAATTTAAGCTCAGGTTTAAAAAACACAAGGGCTCACGGTGTTCCCAACACCAAATTCAGTTCAATTCAATTCAATTCAGTTTTTTTTTGTATAGCACCAAATCACAACAAACAGTCGCCTCAAGGCATTTTATATTCTAAGGTAAAGACCCTACAATAGTTACACAGAAAACCCAAAACTACCCCCTATGAGCAGCACTTGGCAACAGTGGGAAGGAAGAACTCCCTTTAACAGGAAGAAACCTCCAGCAGAACCAGGCTCAGGGAGGGGCAGTCATCTGCTGTGACTGGTTGAGGCTGAGGGGAGAGAAAAGACATACTGTGGAAGAGAGCCAGATTAATAAAATCAGTTCAAATATTTGAATACATTTTTAAAATAATAAAAAGAACATCATGCCAACAGTCAAACATGGTGGTAGTGTGTTACTTTAGGACCCAGATAACCTGCTGTAATTAATGGAACCAGATGATACTGGGTGAGAGGCAGGGTCCAACCTGACAGGTCGCCAGTCTATTGCAAGGTTAATACTACAAGTATATTATACATGACTGTAATATAACTACAATATTCTTATATTTTAGAGATTCAACATCATGTGATGAAGTAATGTGACATGTCCTCGTAAGGTTCCTCGCCATCTCCTAAATCCTCCTCAAACATAGAAACTGTCTGCAGCTGAATCTCCTCCATCGTCTCCTCTGAATGTTTATAAGCTCCCGTTTTCCTTTTTTTCAGTTAGCTGTGTCACTGCATAGCTCGGTTATGGTTCATCTTTCTCTCAATCCTTCCTGAAGTTTGAGTTTGACAAAATGTCACATTTAGATCAGATCTGGTTGTTTTTTTTTGTTTTTTGGTTTTTTTTTTTGGGTGGGGGGGGTATGACACATTGTTCAAAATCCACCAGAAAGCTGAAAATCTGCCAATCACGCCTGTTTTTATGTGCTGTGGCTGCGACAAATGGAATTGATGAAACGATGAATTCTGCTCTCTACCACAGAATCCTGAAGGAGAATGTCCGGCCATCAGTGGGTTATGCAGCAGGACAATGATCCCAAACACACCAGCAAATCCACCTCTGGATGGGTTACAAAAAACAACAGGAAGGTTTTGGAGCAGCATAGTCAGAGTCCGGACTTAAATCAGATTGAGATGCTTTGGCATGACCTTAAACAGGCCGTTTATGCTGGAAAAGCCTCCAATGTAGCTGAATTAAAATAATTCTGCAAAGAAGAGTGGGTCAAAGTTTCTCCACAGTGATGTGAAAGACTCACTAACAGTTATCACAAACACTTAATCGCAGGTCTTGCTGCTGAGGGCGGCACAACCAGTTATTAGGTGTAGGGGAAATTACTTTCTCACAGCACTGTAGCTAGCATTAACTCATAACTTCACCGTCTCAACCAAATATGGTCACTTCTGGCTCAAAAAAACCAACATACAATACAGACCAAACCAGAGCATTTATCTCTCCACCAATGAGGAGGCACCAAGAGCTGCTTCAAAAGAAATCAGTCTTAAAACTGATGATGGAAACTGTCCAAGTCACTGTCAGGTTTCAGTACAGCAACGTACCAAATTCAACAGGAAACACTTTGTTCAGTGTTTGATTTTAAACTCTGTCCCAGTTTCACTCCCTCAGCTGATGATCTGAAAGGTTTTTTTCATTCAGTGTTTTGGTCCATCTGCTGCCTGTCGTTCGTTTTCCCATCAGAAGAAAAACCCCTCAGCAGATGGAGAGCAGTGAGTTTGTAAGGAATTAGCCCGATCCCTGACAGGACTTTATCCGCCACATCTGCACCCGCACACAGACACAGCAGGAAAAAAAGCTGCCCCACTTTTAAAATCCATCACATTTGTTCCCCATTAAACAGCTTCTGTTAAAGTGAAGGAAGATTCCAGATCTGGGGACCAGGAAAGTGTACCAGGTTTTCATAAAAACACACTGATTTTAATTCTACTGCATGCTAGCGCCCCCTCCCTAAGGACAGTGCTGTTAGTGAGGGGCATCAGTATAAGGAGAAAAGATGCAGTTTGTAGATTACAGCAAACTAAAAAAGTTGTACATGAAGGAGACTGGAAAGAGAGAAAAACTCAAAGCTGTAAAGAATTCATTTCTAACATTACTGTGTCAGCTTTACGCACACAGCACTCCTCACACCTCCCACCTGCTGCACAAAGTAACTGAGTATAAACCAGCTGATTCCTCCTCCTGTAAAGGGAGAGACAGCAAAACCAGGCAAAGAGCTGCAGGAGGAGGAGCAACACCGGAAACACAAGAAGGTTGACGTCATTTTCCAGAAGTGAAAGTTAAAGTGTGAGAGCAGCAGCAGAGCTGCAGTCGAGTCCTGTTTGTCTCTAAAAGAAGATTCACCGAGTCCATCAGGCTCCTCTCAGCAACAGTGGTGAGTGCAGCTGATCACATTTCCTGTTTCCACACAAATCTTCAGTTCACTCCGTTCATTTCATGCTGACTCATCACAGTCACACTGGGTCAGTGGAAATGTGTTCATGTAGCCACAGATCCACAGCAGAAACATCGAGCTGCTGTTTGAAAGTCTCGCTGCAGAACTGCTCAGGACTTTGGACTGAATCTCTGTGCTTTGGACTTCAGGCTGACTCCAAACTTCCTGCTCTCACACTGTTTGTTTCCTTTAGCTCTTTCACAATAAAAGCAAAGCAGATGGAGGCTTTTATTGTGAAGCAGTGAGAATAAGTCCAGTGTGTTTGCAACTGAGTGAGCAGAGCTTTGTTAGCAGATGTTCTTCTGTATAAATCAGTGGTTCTTATATTTTGTGGCAGCCTCACATCCCACCATTTTCATCATGAACAATAAAAACATGAACAGGAAGTTAAATGTGAGCTAAATAAAGGTGGAGCAACAGCATCAGCAAACTTCATCCATCTATTTTCATAACTGCTCATGGAATTAAAGGTCCCAGATGGTACTGAGTGAGAGGTGGGGTCCACTCTGACAGGTCACAGTCTATTGGAAGGCTAATGCTACAATTATATTATACATGACTGTAATATAACTATATAACTATAACATTACACATTATTCAAGAACCATCAGAAAGCTGAAAATCTGCCAGTCACACCTGTTTTAAATGTTGTGGCTGAAAAATAGAGTCATTTTGGTGATTTCCATCTTTCAGTGTCACTTGCAGGTTTGGTCATTCAGACGATTAAACTGTTTCATTCTGCTTTTACAAGAAAATAAATCCAATCACAGCAAAGAATCAATAACTCAAACTGTTGATAGACACATGTGAATCGTACAATACTGACACCAGATTCTTTCTTTCTAAAAATGAAATTTAAACTGAATTTCAACTAAAATGTATCTTTTTTTCTTTCTCCCTCAGAGTGCAGACATGTCTGCTTCCAGCAATCTACAATCTGAAGATCAGTTTCTGTGCTCCATCTGTCTGGATGTGTTCACTGATCCAGTCAGCACATCATGTGGACACAACTTCTGTAAGAAATGCATCACTCTGCACTGGGACATGAATCAGAGCTGTCAGTGTCCCATGTGTAAAAAGGTGTTTAATATCAGACCTGAGCTTCATGTTAACACCTTCATCTCTGAGGTGGTTGCTCAGTTCAGACGTGAAGCTGAGCAGAAAGCCAGCAGCAGCAGCTCAGAGCAACAAGCTGCCAAACCAGGAGAAGTTCCCTGTGACGTCTGCACCAGAACCAAACTGAAGGCCCTGAAGTCCTGCCTGGTGTGTCTGACCTCCTACTGTGAGACTCACCTGGAGCCTCATCTGACAGCTTCACGTCTGAAAAGACATCAGCTGGTGGAGCCTGTGGAGAACCTGGAAGGCAGGATGTGTGTGAAGCACGATAAACCTCTGGAGCTGTTCTGTAAGACCGACCAGACATGTGTCTGCATGCTCTGCCCTGTTTTAGACCACAAGAACCACGAGTTTGTTCCTCTCAGAGAAGAATATGAAGGAAAGAGGACAGAGCTGGGGAAGATAGATGCTGAAATTCAGCAGATGATCCTGAAGAAACGACTGAAGGTTCAGGAGGTCAAGAAGTCAGTGAAGATGAGCAGAGATGCTGCAGACAGAGAGAAAGCAGAAGGTGTTCAGGTCTTCACTGCTCTGAAGAAGTCTGTTGAGAGAGGCCTGAAGGAGCTCATAAAGGAGATCGAAGACAAAAAGAAAGCAACAGAGAAACAGGCTGAAGGTTTCATCAAGGATCTGGAACAGGAAATCTCTGAACTGATGAGGAGAAGCTCTGAGGTGGAGCAGCTCTCACGCTCTGAAGACCACCTCCACCTCCTCCAAAGCTTCTCGTCCCTGAAAGCTGCTCCACCCACCAAGGACTGGACAGAGGGCAGTGTCCATCCAACATCATATGAGGGGACTGTGGTGAGCGCTGTGGCTCAGCTGGAGGAGACACTCAGGAAAGAGAAGAAGAAGAAGAAGCTGTTTGAGGCTGAGCTGAAGAGGGTCCAGCAGTATGCAGTGGATGTGACTCTTGATCCTGATACAGCACATCCTAAACTCATCCTGTCTGATGATGGAAAACAAGTGTATGATGGTGATGTGAGGAAGAATCTTCCAGACAACCCAGAGAGATTTTCTAACTATACTATGGTTTTAGCAAAGCAGAGTTTCTCTTCAGGCAGATTTTACTTTGAGGTTCAGGTTAAAGGAAAGACTGACTGGGATTTCGGGGTGGCCACAGAGTCCATCAACAGGAAGGGAAAAATCACACTGAGACCTCAGAATGGTTTCTGGACTGTGTGGCTGAGAAATGGAAACAGGTACAGAGCTCTAATTGGATCTCCACTCCCCCTCTATCTTCAGTCTGGTCCTGAGAAGGTGGGGGTGTTTGTGGATTATGAGGAGGGTCTGGTCTCCTTCTATGATGTAGATGCTGCAGCTCTGATCTACTCCTTTACTGGCTGCTGCTTCACTCAGAAACTCCACCCATACTTCAGTCCCTGTCGTAATCAGGGTGGTAAAAACTCTGCTCCTCTGATCATCTGTGCTGTCAATCAAACTTAGTCGATCACCAACTGATTTGATTTGATGATTTGATTGATTTTTATTGAAGGGAACAAATGAACATATTCAGTGTGAATATCAGACAATAAGTATTAAAAAGCTTCATTTAAGAATAAAGTTTGTTAAATGCTGTTAGTGGATACAGAAACATGTCATTGTTATATGAAGCATTCAGAGCTCAGCTGATGTTTGCTACACAGAGCTTTGGTTACTTAGGGTCTCCTGACATGGCTCAGTTTAGTGCATAGACAGTATAACAGATGAACGTAACTTCTAGCTCTGAAACGTGAAGCTTTTAACCTGCATTCCCTTTAATGGCCACTAGGGGGCGATACCTGTGGTTACAAAAAGACCTCCAGTCCTTTATAAGTGTACGGAAAATGTTGCTCTGACTGACCTCAGTAAACAGTTTACTGCTGACTTTAATGTCTCAGACACTAACTTTGATCATCTTCAGTGTCAGATGGAGGATCATTCATTGAGTTCAATATGAGTTCAACAAATCTAGTCGGTATCTTCTAAAATAAAACAGCTGTTTGCATAAAATGTTCTCCGTTGTTTCCTGGTTGTTTCTTGTTGATTGTGAACCCACTACTCAAAGAGACAAAGGGGTGAGAACTGGCCAACCAAATGGTCCCATTCGGCCCACTGGATGGCTCTGCAAAGTGTGAAAACTGCAGCAGTGAAGTCATTAATTACTCCAAGTTTTCAATAAAATGCTCTGATACCCCTGGTGATGCCAGCTGTGCTACAGAGAAGTGGAAAAGGATGTAAAGTTAAAAGACTCTTAACTCCAGAACAAGTTAGTTTACATAAAAGTGTAAACTACTGTTGTTTAGACACAAAAGCTACGTATGAAGGTTTCACTCTCTCTCCACAGGTTTACATGTCATGACTGCTGCCTCTGCTCGGTGGGAGACTGACGCACATGGGTTTTTTTGGAAAGCGTTTTTCTGTGTGGCTTTTTAGGTGACATTTTTTGTTTTTGTTTTTGAAAAACTCCGTCCAGGGTGAAGATTTCAGAAACTCAGTTTCAGCATTTACACATGGACAAAAAAACAAAGGTTTTGTCTTGTAATGAAAAAAGCTGTGCGGCTGATTGGCTGACGTTTCACTGTGGTGAGGGGGTCGCTTGCTTTGGCATGCTCTGCTCTTGACAGCACTTCGCCATCGTTTTTTGCATTTTCATTTGGATGAAAATATTTTTCAAAATGAATGTGGAAAATCTATGTTTTAAAAAGTACCTGTGTACAAACCTTAACCTTAAAAATGAATCAATCTTGCTACTTTAAAAACTTTGGGGAAAAAAAAAATTTGTGTTTTTACCATAAAATTTCTTTTTTTTTCTTGTTAATTTGCCACTTTTGTATTTTTCTCTTTTTTTTTTCTCTTAAATTTTTAAAGTTAATCTCATAAATTTGCATTTTTGGGGGGAGCCCACCCTGGGGTCCTTTTTTGTTTTTTTTTTAAATTATTTATGTATTTTTTTAAACCTTCAGTGGCCCTCCTTGTAGAGGCACCGAGGACTATGAAGAGACAAAAATTCTGAATTAGCAAAAGTGGGAACAATATTGACTGTAGAAGACTGGAATGCTTGATGTGGCCTGAAACTGAACAAAGGCCCAGAGTAAAACAAAGTTAAAGTGGAAAACAAACAGGGATTACAAATTAAAACTGACAAAAACTGAAAAAATAAAATCCAAACACAATGAGGCTCGAGGAGCAGTTCACTTTTGCTTTCCAGGTGTTTGAAACATCTCCCGGTTAAATCATAATGGCGTTAACGTCATTATGATGGAGACGTCCAGACAGACAAAGCAAGAATGTTTGATCAGATTACCGCAATGCAGAAATTAAATGTACATGATTGTTTTATTTAAAATGTCATTTGATTTAAAACTACATTCATTTGGACAATAAATGATTGTGATTGAACTCCCACACTCTGTTCCTGTACAGACTTGTCATTTTTAGCTGTTTGCCTCTCTGTAAGTTCTGTCTCACTCTTTGTACGGTGAACTAAACATAGTAAATGGTCTAATTCTTATATAGCACTTTTCTACTCTTGCTAAGCACTCAAAGCGCTTTCTACCACACATTTTGCATTTACCCATTCACACAAAGCACTATTTTCAAAGTGCTTTCTGTCTAACATTCACACACATTCATACTCTGACGGTTGCACCGGAAAGCAACCACTGTGCAGACAGGTCTGTGATTGCATTCAGCAGAGATGCACATTCATAACTACATGTTGTCTAAAGAGAACTGAATACTAGCACTGAAGTTTGTAGGCCTGTTTAGGAACTCGCTGAGAGGATTCTCAGATGCACTTGTTTCTTCTTTCTGAATTTTTTTGAGCCTGTCTTGTAGTTTATTAGGTCAGGTTGATGTTCTACCATCAGCAGGTCATGTCAGCTTGTTTGGGTGCTTCTCTCTAAAGTCTAATATCCGCTTTGCTATATTTTTCCTGCTCTGTTACTTTTACTCCGCCTCTTCCCCCCCAGCACTCACCATCTGCTGTCGAGGACAGTAGTTTAGGTGTCCCTGGTCTGAAAGGTATTTCCTGATTTTGTTATTTTACAACATATTTGAAACAACTGGATTTCCTCTTCTCATATTTGTGTTTTATTTACTGGGGATGACAGAGTTCCACAGACAGCAGATTCATTCACAATCAGATCTGTGAAACATGAACTCCAGTTTTTACTGTGAACTTGTTGAACTGTTTCTGCACTCAGAGAAAAACTATGGAGGTTGTTTAAGCCGTGTGTCTTCATGTGAAGCTTGCTGGTGATGCTGGGACTCTGTGGAAGCTGTGACAGTGATGAGTAATGGAGAGCAGATGCAGGATGGATGTTAGATGGAGTTTTGTTCTGCTCTGACACTCAGTCAGATCCACCATTGGTCCTGTGAATGTAAAGTACTGTCTGTGCACGCCTTGAGGCGACTGTTTGTTGTGATTTGGCACTATTTAAATAAAAGATGGACATTTTAACATGGAAGTCATTGGGGGTTGACTCAGACTTTACAGAGATAAAAAAAAGAAAGCCTTTTTCTCACAGACTTCTATAGGACCATTTGCAACCACAGCTTTCACCATCTGATGTCCATCAGACAGAATGCAGGTTTAAGGAAGCTACGTCCATCATTTTTACTGTCTGTGGCAGGGGTGGACAATTCATTTTCCCAAGGGGCCACATGAAAAACTGGAGGTGTGTCCAAATTCAGGGGCTGCATCCTATGAAGGGCACATTCATAGGCTGATCACAGCAATGAATGCTGTCCAAATTCGAGGGCACCTCCAAATGTGCCCTTCTTTGTCCAGACTTTGAAGGGTGTATTGGGTGGATCCTTCAAGGCCCCCCCATCCCAACATACATGGAAGGCCGAAGCCAGTGAGGGATTGTTCTTTTAAAATAGCGGTAGCAGCAGAAGAGGTAGCAGGAGAGGAATACACTTTTAAATGTAAACATATGAGAATCTTAAAGCCTGTGTGCTGATAAGCTTTTGACATTTTTCATAGAATTTTTTTAACACAGAACTCATTGCTGCAGCCAGGGACGATACAGAAATGACCCCTTAAACTGATTTTTAGTTTGCTTGTTTTCCACTGAGTTTTTGGTTCTATCACTAGTTAGCTAACATAAACTAATGCACGTCTGTTACCGGCAACCAACCAACCCACCTACCAACGTTACATTCTGTACTGGCACAAGATGGCGCTGCGCATGCTCTAAAAACTAAAACATTTATTTCTTAAATCCAGCTTCACAGGCAGAGTTAAATCTGGGAACGCTTTGTAGAGCAGGATAAACAAACAAACACAGGACAAAAAAATTAGTCTTTATATGTGTAGTGTTTCATGTGCACTTGAAAGAAAACGCCTACTGTAGTAAACCTGGGGAGGTGTATGCTCATATGGTGGGTCCATTTTTTTTTAAAGTTCATATGAATTGCTGCACACACAAACATGTCAGGAAGAATACACAGCTATTCTCAATTTATATTTTTTGCTAAATAAACTTTTTTTTTTTTTGGTGGTATTAAGCAATGGGGTATTGGGCGGGTTTGTAAAGGGTAGCACCACTGTATGGTACTGGCCACACATCTGCTTCTGTTACACCCTGAAAAGGGGGATAAATCTATAAAGGTGCTCAGACACGATGCTTCTCTTTCACCACTTTCATTGAGAATGAGGCATCGCGGCCGGAGCGCCCCCTTCTGGCAGCTGAAGGCATGACTAATCAATCACATGCATCACATCTCAAAAAAAGCTCAGCAAGTAGATCACAGAGTGAATCATGACAGGTTGTATTCTTATCAGTTACAATGAGGCTTTTTACCTCATTTATAAACATACACTCTTTCAAATGACTTATTTTACTTTCGAACCATGGCTATTTTATTGCTATAATCAATACAATGATAAAATCAATCTATCACACTTCATAGATGTGAGTGCTATGCATTGGTCCTCCACAACTCATGAAGTCATCAAGTATGGCTCCAAATAGCTGGTAGTGCACACCAGGGGCCATATGGCCTGGGCTACACTAAGTAAGGAAAACTCAATTAAAGGAATGTCACTCGTCAGTGCATAAAGACTGGGAATGTTGGAAGAGGCAGAAGAACCTGTAAGTAAGGTCACTGGCTCCAAAGGCATGACAGCAAGGTAATGTGACTCACCAGGACACCCTCTGACAAAGACAAATGAGTGACCAGTCACCTTGGAAAGGACCAGACCTACCAATAATTCACCCATAATCAGCAATGGTAGGTAGTCATAAAAGCAAATCAAGTCATGGAGACCAATCCCGCCTCGCTGCAGTTACGTCTTCTAATGGCTACAGAAGAGGCATCTCTTCTTCCTCTGTGAATAAGGAGGCTAGAAGTGATGAGGTAGGCTCAGAATCTCCTGAAGAGAGGTCTACAGCTGATATCTGTCAACTGAGAACAAGAAGAAGATGCTCAAAGCTGCTCCCTGGAACGTAAGGACACAAAGCCCAGAATATCTGATGTAAATGTTGAGAGGATATTCTCTGGAGGCAAAGAGCACAAAGTATGTTGTTGGCATCATGATGAAGAAGAGAATTGCAGCATCAATGATAGGCTATTGGCCTGTGTCAGACAGATTCATCACGACGAAGCTAAAGAGAGCACGATTCAATATCAGCATCATCCAGATCTATGTACCAATGTCTGACCATGAGGAGGATGAGACAGAGAAGCAATGGCACTCACCAAATCAGGCAAGATTACAGTACCATCCTTATGGGGGACTGGAATGCCAAGGTGGGGGAGGAGAGTGAATACCCAGATGCACTGAGATGTAGAGTAGGAGAAAGAAATGAATGTGATGAGGGTCTGATCAGTTTCTGTTGGACAAACAAAATGTAATTGCCAACACCCTGGCTTTCTTCTTGCTAATGTCCCTAATGTCCCTGCCAACAGGGACATGTTGTTTGATACCCAACATAGCAGCTAGTTCGCTAACCCGAGCTTATTACTTCTACCAAAATTCTATCAATATAGCCAACAATATATTTTTTATCCATATGTGAGCTTTGTGTGTCGTAAAGCTGTGACTCCATAGGTTAAAGGATAAAGTTGGCCTAAAAGAGCAGCTCAGCAGAAATAAGAGCTTTATCAGGATGTACTCTCAAAATTACATGTTTAGAGCAGCCTGCTGTGGGCCCTTATTTCCTTTTAATACAATTTAATTTCAAATGTAAAAATAATCTCTGAGAGTGACATAATAAAGCAGTTGTTTTAATACATATTACATGACTCCCAAATCCCCACAGCAACACTTATGGCAGGCTGACAGGTGTGTGCTACAGCCCGGGGCTCCATTTTGCTGAGTATGATTTTTGTCACTGCGCTGGACGTGTAGTTGGCAAAATCAAAATGGTGGCTTAAGTTATTAAAACTGAGCAGCTTTAATCATTGGCTGCTGAACGTCAAGGTTGGAGGAGCAGCGGGGATTAATGTCCTTTAAAGCACAAAGCCTCATATCCACCCTGGCCTGCTGTCACTGCCCGCTCTCTCTCAGCTGATCCCCGTCATTTCATCATCCGACGCCGTCCTCTGCTCTCTTTTGCTCTTTCTCTCTTTCCGGCCAGCTGTCTGTCCAACATCCATCATCGCAGGCTTTTTTTTTCTGCTTCTCTCTCTCACTTTCCCAGACTTCTGTTCTTGATTTTCCCACCATCTCTTCCTTCTCTGGATCCAGGGCAAGATATGAAGCGGCACCATGGGATTTATGGAATTCTACCTGGAGATTGACCCCGTCACCCTGAACCTCATCATCCTGGTCGCCAGCTATGTCATCCTGCTCCTCGTGTTCCTCATCTCCTGTATCCTGTACGACTGCCGTGGCAAAGACCCCACCAAGGAGTACGCCCCCGACACCACGCCGGCGCCGCCCAGCCAGTCACCCATACGCCTGGTGGTCATGCAGAACTCGCCCGCCACGACCCGCTATGAGCCCAACAACAAAGCAGGCCACGCAGAGCTGCCGACGCCGGACCTGAGCCGGGACAGAGGAGACAGGGAGCGAGAGAGGGAGAGGGAGAAGAGGAGTACTCTTGTCTGAGGAAGGTTATGACTCATAACCATGAAGTGCTGCTGCATCACTGTGCAGTGTTTTCATTCTCAGACACTTATTTTTACATTTTAACATCCCTGGATGGTGTTGATGAGCAGCTGAGGAGCCAGCAGGAGGTAAGGAGCAAGGAGGTCCAAGGAGGCTGAAGGAAAGCAAAGGCTTAGACCTAGTTATTATTTTAACTGGGGGTTATTCTGGTAATTATTTGCTGAATTTACTGTTGCGTCTATAAGGAAACAATTTCAGTTTCAAAATCTTTCTTTTTTGTAATCACAGCCCAAAATACTCTCACATGTCTCACATGCCAACCCACCTGTTCACCTACATTAGTGGGGACACCTACCTTCTGAGGACCTTGATGAAGCTGTCTTCCAAAATGAATGGTTTATTTTGGGGTTAAGTCATATTTAATAAGTAAAGGCTAAAATTGGGTTAATCTTGTGTTTAGCAGCAACAGAAAGCATGTGGAAGGCCCCCAGAGGGATATTATACATCAGCTGGTCCAGTGATGGTCCCAGTAACAGCACTGGTTAGATTAGTCAGTGTGGGGGGGTCCCACGGGGATCTAAAAGGTGTTTCACACACTTTAAAATAAACCTTCAGATGAGAGCCAGAGATGAGTAAAAACGTTCGGCAACAGTGAAACCCCCCCCAAAAAGATCTTCCCCAAACCACATCTGTTTAATCATCTCACATGTGCACATCTGCGTGTGTGCAGATGTTTCCGTTCGCTGTGTGGCCTGCTCGTCCCATACATGCAGGACTCATTCAGACCGGCGGGTGCTCTGGCGGTAATCTGTCGAGCATTAGCAAATGCTTGGAAATCAATTATTTGTGATATGCGTCTCAGTGTGGGACATGAATTGAGGCCGTTGTCACGGCGCCTGTGTCGGAGCAGCTGATTGGTCCCCTTTTGTTAAATCAGATTAACAGAAAATCAAAACCTGATTAATTAGTTTGAGGATGCAGCGGGACGCTGATGTGCTGATGCTGAATGAAAACAGTCACGCGCTCTGCACAAACTGTTCCTGCTCTGTTCAATATGCAGTAAAATGAGAGCCATAGAAGAAATTAGCCTTTCATTTTAAAGCAGTGACATTAAACCCGAATGTCTGGAATCAATGCAGTTATAATGTTAATTAAAGTTAGATGTTTAAAACTCATCATCTGCATTCTGCAGTATCTGTGGCATCCATTTACAATCATATTTAGCAGATTAACAGCTTGATTGTTTAATGTTCACTGAAATATTTGGATGTGACGGCTGCATTTTTCCTGTTGATACTTGGAATCTATGACCATATCTTAAAGTGAAAGTTTCACTTTGTCCATTTCAATATAAATGTAGCTGATTCAGTGACTGATGACATCAACACAGGCGTTTTTTAAACAGAGTTTTTTTGTTTTTCTCTGTTTCTAAAATGAAATGGTGATATTGTAAGGTACAAATATCACGACCATAATTACTAAAGGAGAGAATATTCTCTTTAAATTGTATTAGTTTTAACAAAGAAAACAACAGAGAAATTTATTTGTTTCAATTTTTATTAAAAATGTGTTGAGTGTGAAGAGGTTTCAGACAACATAAGACATTGAAAACTGTCCTCTAATACTCAGAGATGGATATTTCTGACCAAACATAAAGTTTACAGCAATAATCTGCAGATTAGCCAAAGGTGAAAATTTTAAAATGAGCTGACAGGCTGACACACTCAGCGCTCGGTTGCGGGAATGTTTAGACCAAAGGTCATGTATGCTTCAGCTGCTTTCACAGCTGCTTTCTTCTGCAGTCAATTATATTTTGCCAGAGGATGATTACCCTCACTGTGGAAAACCTCATGAGTGAATGTTTTTCATAAATCATGCATGTAAATATGCAGCTTTTTAATGTCCCCTCCATGGTGTGTGTACTCAGATTGTATAGAAAAATATTAAAGTACTGACTGGTGGATATGAAGACAATGAAGTGACACAATATTTTATTTATATTTAGTGACTATAAGCTGATCAAGAATAAATCTTCCCATTCTTTAAAACAATGAAATTCTCAATCATAATATTATATACATAACATCAGAGTTAAGAAAAGTAATTGGATTAATCCAGAGGTGGACATGGATGTCACTGTACCATATCCCCACCATATCCACAGGAAATTATGTTTATATGAGATTAGTGAAGTAAAATAAGGTCAGGTTGATCCAATTGTTTTCTCCTGATCCAAAGAGTTTAAAGTGCATTAAAGGTATGCAGTCCACAAACCACGACTGTCTGTAGAAAATAGGTCAGTCTGTCTAGTGGATGTCCAGATATTTCACTGAAATATTTGCTGGTGGTGCTCAGTGGAAGTTCAGAAGATCATGCTGTTATTCGGGTTCAAATAATGTCAG
Organism: Archocentrus centrarchus; assembly: GCF_007364275.1. Lineage (NCBI taxonomy): Eukaryota > Metazoa > Chordata > Actinopteri > Cichliformes > Cichlidae > Archocentrus > Archocentrus centrarchus. The sequence goes on from NC_044364.1 coordinate 22,624,282, forward strand.
AGTTTGACGTGGATCAAATCAACTAACCAATCAACCAGTCAGAGGTTACATTTTTGGTATATGACACAACTGCTATGTCAGTCACAGATGAAATAAATAGCACTGATCATCTCAGAACAGTGGCCCATGTGAAACTCTGAGCTACGGTAGCTCAATATGTTTCAGACTTTCTGAACCCAAGGCAACATTTGAAGCACACCTTCATTAATATTGATGTAAAATAGTCTCAGTGCCTCAGTTCTTCGCCGCTAGTATGTAAGTTGCCTCTTTTATCAGATGCTTCACTCAGTCCAACAAATGCTTTTGGAGCTTTGGGCTCAGCACTCTTTTGAAGTCATTTGTTTTAGAGGAGTTTTTGTTTTAAGTGGCTCTTAAATTGCTCTGCGTCACTGTTAGCATCAACCAGCTGCACTCAGGCTGGAGGCTGTTGACATCTCTGTTCCCGATGAAGCCATAAGATGGGTAGCACTCACAAAAGTTTCTTTAGCCTTTGAGGGCTCATGCTGTAATACAGTATTTCCCACAATCTGAAGAGGACTTCCAGTCCATATGGAATTTGGTAGGAGGTTTGGTAGAGCTGGGAGACTTCTGAAGTTCTGGTGGAGTTCTCTGGAGCTGGTTTAGGCTGGTAGTGAATGGTTAGTTGGTTTGGACTGTGAGATATATGACTTCAGAACATGGTCTCTAGTTCTAACATCTTTTTTTTCCATAAAATGTTGACGCAGTTGATCGAGGAGTGTATGAATTGCATAAAAACTGCATGTTCAGACCAGCACCAGACTGCATCCTCCGCCCCCAACCTAAGGTCCCCGAGGACCCAGACTCTTAAGCTTAGCTCCTGCTACATGAAGCTTCAACCCAGCCTGTTAATCCCCTGCCTCTCCCCACCCCGCTTCCATCACAGAGATCAAATAAGCTGACAACATAAACCCTCACTGGACAGGGAAATAATCAATGGAAAGACTCAGGCGTTAACGTCACTCATCCCTTTGACGTACGCTGGACAGCAGGGAGAACCATTTAGATGCCTGATTGTAAGGGCTAATATTTACAGATGTGGGTGGCAGCAGATGCTGGTGTTATTAGAGATTTGTTGGATGTGTTAAAAGAAGCTGAGGGTTGGTTGGAGGGAAATCCTCCATCTGACACACTGCAGTACAGAGAGAACATCCTCTGTTTATCTTGTACTGAAGGATACTTTATACAACAGTGCTAATGATGGAGAGCATTTGTACACGTTTTGGTTCTGAGCACTGACACAAAGCCCAGCTGAGGTACTGTATGGGACACATTCACTAGCAGATATGCTTGTTAAGGAATTTAGGATGGTTGTATTTGATGTTTTTCTTCTGTTTCCATGAGGAACTTCGTGTCTTGCACATTAAACTTTATCTTGACAGAACATTTAACATCCTTACCAACAATCAAAAGGCTCCTTCTAGATGAACTCAGAGCTGCTAGCTGCCTCCAAGCTCAAGAACGAAGTCTGAACCTGAAATTGTCAGGCAGCTTTTAGGGTTTCTTCAGTGACAAATTGTGCAACACGTCAAACTCATAAACACTGAGTCATGACCATTAATCAGTTTGTTGGAGCACCACCAACATATGAAACAGCAAGCTCTGCAGCACTTCAAAGGCTCATACATATGACTCGATTTTGATGAGAATTTGTTGGGATTCAAAGAAAAAGTAATATACAATCTTAAGTACTGCATATATGTGTCACTTTGTATATATCATTATTGAAAAGTTATTAAGAATGGAGAATACTAAAGATAAACTGTAAATCAAAGTATCCATGCTTAATCACTGTGTGATATTTTTCCCCTCATGTTTTTCCAGGGTTTCAACCTCACCTGCAAGTCCCAGAATTCCCTTGAATTCCCACCATTGGGCTCCACTCACCTACAGCATCATCAATTTTTTTGAGGGATAGTTACCCTGTGGGACTCTGGAGACTGACTCGGCTTCATGGGAACAAACAAAAGACCTCACAGTGTGTGAACTTCAGGTCATCAGTATCAGATTCTTCATCTCACTCCGATCTTAACGAGAAACTGAAGAAGACAGAGATCAGCTGGGCTATGACACAAACACAGCTGATTTAAAAAACATCGTTACCCCAACCTGACATACTGAAAAAAGTGGTGAAGGTAATGGTGACATCAGCAGTTTCCCCGTAACCTGCAAGTGTGGCTATCACAGGACAACTGAAGATGACATTAATGGAGGAGGGCGTCGATTGCACTTTTTCAAAGGATGCCATCTTAACGTGAGGGCAACACTATTAATAGCTACCCTGCAGGAGTTTTTTTTTTTTTTTTTTTTTAATTTAATAACTATGTGAAGTCTGACTGCGGAGTTGGATGACTGAACATTTAAAAAAAAACCCACCATTGTACTGTATTAAATCTGAGTGTTTGATTACCTTTAAAGACACATTTTAATAATCTAAGTGTGCTTCCGCATTTTGGCTACACCAGAAAAGTAGAAAAAGTAAATCAGCTTGGTGTTCATGACAAAATCCAATAACAATGATCATTTCCCACACAACCAAAGGGAAATCCAAATGTGTTTTTACCTTTTAAAGTTAAAGCAGCTGATACACCTGTGACCTGCCCTTGCCTGCCAGCTGGTTAACACCGAACGTGTCACCACTGAGACGACTGATCAAATGCACTTTGAATTACCGTAATTATGTGACTGTTTGTCCTATCGGAAAAATTCAAACAGTTTCTGAAAGCTGAGAAATTGTGCATCACAGCCAACATTGGGTTATTACAGTCATTGTTGCCCGAAGTCTGCAAACAGCTGGACATTTGAAGTGCGCTGTGTCCCCGTCGACACGTTTGACTTTATAGGGTTAAAAAGGTCCTTTTATTATTTTATGGATACATGCCTCCTACAATTGATGACTTTAAGGGTACAGACAATATTTTAAAAAATAAATAAAAATAAAATAAAAATAAAATAAATAGTTTCAACACCTTTTAAGTTAAGTTTACATTCCTCAGTACACTAATTCAAACTGATGACGCAGAAAACTCTGCGCTGTCTGCTGGTCTGGCTTACGAACCGACATGGAGGTGAACGTCACAAAACTGTTATTTTACAGATCTTCACCATTTGGAGGTCCCCTCAAGCCAGTGAAACTTGACCTTAAATATTAAACAATAAATGCTGTTGTGCATAACATGTTATAGTTTGAATTTTCATGGACACACACCTTAATTATGATATAGCACCTGTCAAGATGTCTGCTGGGCCTGATTAAGGAGGTTCCCGACTCAGTGGTCCCTAATCCCAGCTTTGTGGTAATTAAACTCCAATTTTGTTTGTATTTACAAAAAACATATTGAAAAATCTAGTTTTGAACCCAAAGATTTTAGTTTACATGCCTCATTACCATTTCATCCTTCTGAATCAGCAAAAAAAAAAAAAAAAATACACGGCTCTTATGCTGGACATGAGGAGGACTTTCTTCAGTTTGTTGCTGCAATTTCTTCTCGTGTTTTTAGGCATATTTTAGTGCTAGAAATAAACTGTAGACATGCAGGTTTACTTCTCTGGTTCTTATTCTGAGATATGTTAAAGCTTTTATTGTGCATAAAAAATATAAATATTTTCAGTTTTTATAGAGTCACTACAGGTGATGTTGCAGTACCTGTGGTGCTATCTGCTGGGCCACATTGTGAACAAAACCAGCAGGTTCTTTTGCACATTTAACCCTCGGGAGGTCTGTTCCAGTCAGTAAAAGACAAAAAATGTTGAAAGCGTTTTAAAAAAAAATGCTGAAAAAATCTGAATAGTTTCACTTTTTGCAGCTGCCCTCTATGCTCATGCTCTGTACCTGTGATAGCACACTCTGTTGGGCTGTATTAAATGGTAAATGGACTAGTTCTTATATAGCGCTTTTCTACTCAGTATGAGCACTCAAAGCGCTTATACAACCTGTTTGCATTCACCCATGCACTCCCATTCATACAAGCACTTCCATTTTTATGAAGCTAAGTGCTTTTAATTAACTAACATTCACTCACATTCATACTCCGACAGAACGGTCGGAGAGCAACTTGGGGTTAAGTATCTTGCCCAAGGATACATTGGCATGTAGCCCGGAGTAGCCAGGATTCGAACCGCTGACCTTCCGATCAGTAGGTGACCTGCTCTACCTACTGAGCTACAGCCACCCCAAGGTGGCTGTAGGAGATCTACGTTTGCTAAATCTGACCTTAAAACACTAAGGTAATGCTGTTATCCATTAAAAAATTAAATTTTTGTAGGCATGTGCTGTGATAACACCTGCAGTGCTGTCAGCTTCGCAAGATTATGAGCTATCCCCAAAGTCCCTGCTTTGTGCTAATTTAAGACTTTTATCATTTTAGCGGTCCATTTGATAAGCCGTGTTTGGATTAGATGATGCTATAGAACCTAAACTTTGCAGTTTGGATCTGCTGCAGTGAGAAGATTTCTTTCTGTGATTCTAAATGTTAGAATTTATTCAAATGTTCATTTGATCTTTCTGGAAAACACTACGGCTATGCTTCAGCAGAGATACACTTTATAAAATGGCAAACTAGCTTAATCCCTCTCCCTTCCTGAAATGACAAAATCCTCCTTGACCAGAAAGACTCCCACCCCCATCCACCGTCACGCTGTCCCCTCCGTTCATTGGCTCTGGCGCCATCTGACAGATGATCCAGCCCCGAGTCTTTTTAGAGGACTTGTGCCACAGAGGCCATCACTGGAGCAAATCCTCTTATATAAAACAGCACAACCAACTGAGCAACCCACCAATGGCTGCATCGCATCCATAATATGAATTGCACAATTATCCACCCCCACTGCATGTTTCATGTTTGGGGATTATATAGTGACCACCGCAGAGTATTAGATGGATGTATTTGTTGATGTCTTTTTGTCCGTGGGGAGGGTTACGTAAGCTTCAGGTTGTCAACAGGCTCAGATTTTGTCATGTTCGGGTCGACCTGGTGGCTCATCTGATGCCTACACAAGCCACAGCACGCAGCACTCAAGAAATGACCAGAAGCCTGCAACGCCAGGCCAGAAGGTCAGGAATCCAATCATGGTGCTGAGCACCCACCGGTATCAGATGATTGAACCAGGCCCAGCTTTCTTAAGAAAACACCTTTAAACACATCAACTTTCCAAACGCCACAGTTTAAGTTTTCACCTCAGCGTCAGAAGCACATTCCAGGTCAGTCACCCGTCTGGGGTTTAGATTGAGTTTTGCTTTAGCCACATACCTGCTGGCATCACCCCCGAGCTTTACAGTTTAAGTTAATTAAAATCAAACGTACGAGGAAAGTGACCCTTTGAACCAAATCAGTGAGATAAGAATTACTTAAAATCTGAAGTGAACTTTTTTCTTTTTAGTTTGATCATTATTTTCTGATGATGCAACCTCCAGATCATAAAAGATGCAGCAATTCCACTTTCTGTTTTCTGCTGAGCTCCACATACACATTATGCAGCTGCTGGTGAAAGAGTCACTGTAGGATATAAACAATCATAAAAAGGAAACCTAAATTTGTATTAAGTTGACAGAACTGATGAGGACAAAATTATTCACCTGAGTGTGAAATTTAAAGTTTGTGTCAAAATTTTCCAGTGTTTTTTGTAACAGAGCATTTCTAAACACCCTAGCTTTCTTTAGAAATCATAAATTACTTCTGTTTGCACACAATAACAGAATGATTTTAGAAAAAAACTCAATTACCAGGGTCAATATTATTAGCCCCTCAAAAAACTGACCTTTTTGTTGATCACAGCTCACACCACTGCTGTGTAATGATGTGCTTCTACTTTGTAATGCTCAAAGCTTGTAAAATGAAGTTAAAACACACAGTATGAAAACTTCAGCAAGGGTTTGAACTGTCACTTGAGAACAAATCAGTTTAGATTATATTAGATTAGATATGCTCACAAAGCCATAGACCAATAGATACAAAGTTATCATAGCGTTTCCAAGTGTCAAGAACTGGAGTGAGAAGTATCATCAAGAAATTCAAAGAGAGCCACGCAGTGCAGAACAAGCCTGGCAGAGGTAGAAAGTGAAAGATTTCAAAGACTCTGGAAAAAAAAAGTAGTGAGAGACATGTCCAAAGACTCCAGAAAAACTACCAAGGCACTGGTGAATGAATTAGCCAAATCGAGAATTGTAGTCTCAAAGAAGACAATCACTAGAACCCTGGACAGGAATGGATTGCGAGGTTCTAGACCAAGAAAAACTCTATGCCAGTCAAAGAGAAACATTCAAAGCAGACTGAAGTATGCTAAAGCACCTGGAGAAATATGCATACTGGAACTGCGTCCTTTGGTCAGATGAAACAAAACTAGAGCTCTTTGGCCTCAAAGATGTTGCTTATGTTTTTTGAAAGAAGAACACCAAATCCAAAGAACTCTGTCCCCACAGTGAAACATGGTGGTGGGAGTATTATGCTGTGGGGTTGCAGGAACTGGGAATTTCATTAAGGTTGAAGGAATCATGAAAAAAGAAGGATATGTGAAGTTTTTGAAAGAAAACCTCAAGCAGTCAGCAGCAAAACCGGGTCTTGGTCACTGCTTTGTCTTCCAACATGACAACGACCCAAAACATACGTCACTCTTGGTGAAGAACGACCTTCAGATGACCAAAGTGAACTTTATTGGCCGGCCTCCACAAAGCACTGACTTGAATCCCATTGAAATTCTGTGGGGTGAAGGTCCATGCCTGAACACCACCAGATCTGGAGGAGCTTGTGAGGTTTGCCAGAGAAGAATAATCTGGGATTGATCAGGACACATGTGAGATTTGTTGAAAACTACAGTAAACAACTGCAGGCTGTTATCCAGCAATAAGGATACACAACTGTATATGAGCATCAGGGGGGCTAATATTTTTGCCCTGGTAGTTTTTGTGAAATAATTTTCAATAAAACTTTAAAATTAAACTAAGATGTTTGAAAAAGCTGCATTAAAAAATATTTGCTCTGTTTAACAACACTTCAGAAATACTTTAAACATAGTGAGATTTTAATAGGGGGGCTAATAATTATGTCCTCATCTGTATTAATTCTCTGGTTAAATCTTTTTTCAGGGGAGGCTGTTCCTTTTTTAATGAAAACATTTAAATACTTTTGGATGTTGTGGTTCATGCTGTTAAAGTTAACATGTTGAAAAATAGGAGCTGGTTTTGTTTTAAACATGTTGGAAATTCTTTGGGAGAAAGAAATCTCACCAGTGATGTCAAAACTCTGTTTTCTTTGTAAGTCTGTCACTGTGTAATCTGAATTTCAAAATGTGCAGTAGGCTTCACTTGATCTCGGTGTACAGGAAAAAAATGTGAAAATCTATGAATAAACGAGTGGAAACTAAACTGCTGTGTTTAATAGTAATGAGAATAAAACTCCTGAAAAGGATCTTGGTTAGCTTGGTTAGATACTCACTAATTAGACTTCCGTGCTGGTTCTTTGCGAGGGGCCTATGCATGTAACCCAGCAGCTTTTATTCTTGTATGAGCTTCATTGTGTGTGTTAATTACCTTGTGGTTGTGTGGTGGTGTTTTATGTGCGGTGCCAGCCGACAGAAACCAAAAATTCCAGGACTTTTTCCCCCTCCTTGGTCCTCGCTCTTTGTCCACAGTTTTTTTCACTTTCTTCATTCCTTCACATTTATTCCGATAGTTTCAGCAATCTCCCTCCAGGAATTTGGTGACATTTGTGAGTCCTTATATCGATGTTTTAATGATTATTCCTTATTGTTATTCAAATTAATCATTTTTCATCAATCAATCATTTCAACGTAATTAACGTTACCAACAAGCCATAGTATGGCTAAGGTAAAGCTAGCAGCCTGTATCATTTTGGTAACAAAATCATAGTGTTGTGTTGATGAATGAAATGTTGATTACAGATGTAACCACGATTGTGTAGGTTAAATTGTATTGTTTTAGTATCAGTAAATTGCAATGGCAAAAAACTATATAACTAACATTTATATTCTACAGCAATAGCTAACATGGAGGTGTTAGCCCGCTAGCTGTAACTTAACTAAACAGCTCGTAGGCCTGTCTGACAGTGGTAGCTTCATCACATTCACGTCACATTAAGGTTTTATATTATATATATATATATATATATATATATATATATATATATATAAAAACTTTTGGATAACGTATGTGGCCTAGAGTCCATACAACAGGATGCTTTTCTGATGACTCTGCACTAATTTAATCAGTCCTAGTTTGTACACAGAGTGTTAGCGCAACCTGTAGACGGGGTGATGATAGCAGTTCACTTTATGCCTTGGAGATCCTTTGACTTAAAAGAATAATGTTTAAGAGCTCCTTCTACAGTGTAAATAGATTTTTGTTTTAATATTTTGTCCTGATTTCACCATTATGCTTTTGTCATCCTACACTGATAACCTCTGACTAACATGTTGTAGAGCTTTGGGACTAAAACACTACAGGGATCATTTCATGGTCTTGCTCGCTCTGAAACGCCTAAAAAGTGCTCGGCTGTCAGCATGTGATGGTCTGAACTGGTTGGATTAGCAGAACATCCTGATCTGCCTTCCACTTTGAGAAAGTGGCATTACATAATGACATTTCCAGCTGAGTGGAGTGATATAGATGTTCATCTACGTGACAGCAGGAATCAGAAGAGCTCTGCGTGCTGGGCATGCAGCGGGATTAAAGCCGGACTCGGCCCGGGCAGCTAGCAGTCAGATATTTGGATGAGGGACCTGATGTTTTCGGGCGGTAAGAGTGTGGCGGGATTATCAGATAACGGACACCTTGAATCATGAATGAAGTTTAGAATATTTTACAGGAATTAGAAATATTTTTCTCCACCCTGAAAAAAAGAACTCAGCTTGCAATCAAAGCCACTAAAATGCCTTCACATCAAACTTTTAACCCACCAAATACTTCCTGACCTGTGCACAACCATTTTATAATGAACACCCACAAAATGCTTCTTCATTATGATTTGTGCCCAGGGGTTACAGAGGGCACCTTCAGTTAATGAGCCACTAAATCTGACAGGCAGGTTAATGCACGTTACTGTAGAATGAGTTCATTTTTCATGTCCTGCAGCTTGAAGTTGCTTCTAGAGAAGGCATGGAGATACCTGCTCATTAATAATAAAATAATCCCTTCCCACTGCTGGTTTACAACCTCAGCACATCCTTTTTCCTGTGAGGCCTTCATGGTGCAGATGTAAAGTTGTGGTTGCGGTACCTCAGCATCTAGGTAGCTCCACAGAAAAGGAAGCGTTTTAACCCATGTTAGTACCTAATCCCTTTAACATTAGTCAACTTTAATTAAACTTACATAGAAAGAGCTGAAAGTTAATTAACAAGAATCCCAACAAACAGAGATCCAAACCAGAATAAAGGTGAGGTATGAACACACCAGAGGAGCAGACAGGTGAATGAGGAACAGGTGGAACCAGTGAGGGTAGGCAATCATAGAGGAGGGCAAAAGACAAAGGAAGTAACACAGAGAGCTGAAATTATCCTATATTAAATGTACACAGATATTCTGAACATTTACTGATATGTGTAGGAGACATTTATTGATAAAGCGTTCCAAGAAAGTTCCAGGAAGATCAATATAGACACAATGCTTTAGACATAAATCAACCTCTGTGTGCAGTTTTGTGTGTTTGGGCAGGTGACCACCTGCACTGTAAGGGTGCATTAGTCTGCAGACCCCGCCCTGCCTAACCTTTGACCTCTGCATCTGTTTGCGTGCTTTAGACTGATGGTAGGGTGCTTTATGCATGATAACATCTGCACTCAGGAGACCCTGTATCCATCAGCAACGCCATCAGGTGCCTGAGACGAGTGAGGCTCTGAGCACCTCTGGTGGAGAAGATGAGGGATTACAGCTGCGTTCATTCTGATGTTCTTGCTCTCTCGAGTTTGTCGGAAAAACTGATGGTTGAGTAAATCTTCAAATCAAATGTGAAAATAAACATTTTCTTCCTCATGATGTGTTCAAACATTAGAAATGGAGGTGCTGCCTCCTGGTGGTCATCAGCTGTCTGAGCTTTTGTAATTGTGGAGGCTGTTCTGATGGATAACACTATGAGGAAGCATGAAGTTATCTGCTCTCAATCAATCAGGAAGGTATCCTGACTTTTATTGTTGAAGGGAAAATAATGATAAACCTGTTAAGCTGTCAGTGAACCTGAAATCAAAATGATCAAAGAATCAAACAAAGAATGTAGTAGATTTTTATCCATTCCTATTATTTTTAACAATTTATTTTCATCTTTTCCATTAATATATTATTTATTTAAATAAATTTTTAAAGTATTGCATTTTTTGGTATTTTGTTTGATGCATTCCATTATTATTTTGATCACTTGTTTACTCAAGTATAGTTTTTTCTAGTTATGTATTCCAACAATTTGTTTAAAATATTTGTATCTATATATTTGTTATTGTCGTTTAATCCATTCACAGTAGTTATTTTTTTATTAATTAATTTTATTACTTTAATTTTTAAAATTGTATTAATTTCCTTTAATTATTTTTACTTTCCTGTTTCCACTTTATAGGATTTATTTTGGCAGGGAAAGAAGCAGAGGACAGGAAGTATAGATGAGAGATGACACAGATGCCGGGATTTAAACCGGACCGTCCAGTACACACCCCGACCACTCGGCCCCCCCCCCGCGCCGAAAAGCCAAATCAACCCAGTATGAGCTCGTTTAATCCCCGATTGTTCACCTGGTTTCTTTACCTGCTGCTTCAGACGAGCACAAAACAAAAAGCTGTGACACGAACTGTATTTAAATTTGTATTTATTATTTTGATCATGAGAAACAATCAATGACAATTACAGGAAAAAAGGTTTCTGTGAACACAGAATAAACAGCAGGAGGCAGAAAGAGAAAACAGCAAATGACAGATTAAAAAAAAATGAGTGCTTCATTGGGGGTGTGGTGGGGGTTACATTCCTCTGGGCCAAAACCAGCCATGAAACTAAAAGCAACTGCACACCTGCAAAGGTGTGGTGGAGGCTCAGAAAGTCTGGATGGGGGAGGGGAGGAGGTGTGTTAACTACACAGGGGGGAGGGGGTGAGACATGAACTGAACCTGGTAGGTTAATGCCCATGCATCGCATGCCCCGATCGGACACGCCGCTGTAATATATATATATATATTATATATATATATATATATATATATATATATATATATATATATATATATATATATATATATATATATATATATATATATATGTGTGTGTATGTCATATATATGGTTTACATTTATGAAAGGATTTCCAAAATACACAGGAAATATCTACGTAGGAAAACAGACTGTACAAAAACAAGAAGAATAACTCTGTAGAAACATTAAAACCTGTCATATTTATATCAATATATCCTGTATATACTGTCATCTTTTGGTCTGTAGTAAAGAGTACTAAAGTGAACCCACAGTATAAGACACCACTCACTGAAATATACATTCATGTCTCACTCGGCCACCGGGGGCATCGCTGAGCTACGTGGGAAATAAAGGTCAAAGTTCACTCCGAAGCCTTAAAGAACCTTTTATTGCACTAAAACGGAGCAAGTTTCCACCGCTGCCGGAAAAAAAGACAGCGAAGGAAAGTCTGAGGGAAACTTGCACCGCTGTCTGAGCTTATAGCAACATTTTTCCAACATGTGAAACAAAACATTTTTTCTCCTCGCTGATCAACGCAAAGAAGCTAATGAGGCTTTTTTTTTTTTTTTTGGACTGTCTGATCTGATTTTAAAAGCAAAACAAAAAACAACCAATCAGAAGTCCACAAACCGTGTGTTCTGCTCATTTCCTGCTTGAGCCGCTCTGCATGATTCACAGTTCAAAATAATGGTCCTACAATGGGCCTGTTCACCCTCGGTCTGCCGCTTCAAGACAGCATTCTTCTGATTGGCTGCCATGTTAACGTGGGAAAGTAGTCCATAAAGTTCAATTTTACATTTAAGAAGTGCACGACAGAAAACCACGAACAGTTCAGCTCACAAGCACCTAAGCAAGCTTCCAGAAGCTGGCCAATCAGAAGAAGGCTTTTAAAGAGACAGGAGCTGAAACTGGATGAACTGAAGGGCTGAATAAAGGACCAGTACAAAAAGTTAAAGATTATTTTGAACTGTGATTCAAGCAAAGCTCCTCTGGAGGATTCCAAGAAAAAAAAATAAAATAAAAAAGATGTGGAAATGAGCAGAACAGGTCACTTTAGGAAAGAGTACCTGAAGCTCTCATCACCAGCAGGCGTCCAAACTTATTAAAATTTTCAGTTTTCTCCAAAACAAAGTCATATTTTCACATAACAGCATGGCAGCTGAGCACTGAGCATTAGCGGCATCATTTTTTTTTTAAGTGCATGAATCAAAGTCACGTTTTTATGACGTGTTCCGGCAAATTAAAAACAACAAAGAAATATTTTAAAAAATAAAACTGATGGTAAAGTTCTGAAGATGACAAGTGGGACAGTCGCTGCAGAAATCCCCACACACACACCTTCATCAAAGAAAGCCTGAAAGCAGCCGGTGAGATCACGCTTTATTTTAAGGTCCATAAAACTAAAGCCGGGACAGGAAGGGAAAAGACACGCTCAAGCAAACCAGCAAGATGTTGCCTTTGTTTATAACCTTTGACCTTTCCGAACATTAATTTAAAACCTGTGAAAACACTGGTGATGAAGAATGTCGGGATCAGCACAGGAAGCAGTTTATCCAGACTTTACTCTGATTTCCGGTTAGTTTTTACCTTTTTAAGGTATTCGTTTCTTCTCATTTGAGCCATTTTCGTAGAGGTTGTTTTAAACTTACTTTGCAACAAAGACGTTCACAATACTGGGATAAATAAAGTGCATTTTTTTCATTAACTTTTTATTTAGCTTGTTTTTCAGGTCTAACTGGAGCTCCCAGAGAAACCCCGTGCAAAAGGACTCTTCTAAAGTCTTTTCTTTTCGAGCACGTGCACGGCGGCCATAATCAAACACAAAGAGAAACATGCGTGTTCACTAAGAGTGGAGGATGCTTAATCCATGTACGAACATGTTAGATGGAAGGTGAAAGGTCAAATCTGCAGCCAGACACTGAAAAATGAACTCGAGGCAGACCGGCCACCCCTTGGCCACCAGGGGGCTCCACAAACATGCCGACTCTCTTTGGGTTCCTCTCTGAACTCCCTGAAGATGTTACATTTACATCCGATTATCTTCACAAATATAAAACATTTTCTGGAGGTTGCTATAAAAACTTTTGGCATTTTGGGGCACTTGTTTAAAAAAAAAAAATCATTGAGTGCATGTCATGAAAACCTTCTTCCTGTAAAGATCAAACACTGCTGAGGGGTTCGAGCAGGCTTAAAGGGCCCCACAGAAAAAACCAACAGAGAGCAGGAGCTGACTAACCAATAGGAGAGAGGCAGGAGGCGGTACACATTCATATACAGAGAGAGAAGGCAGGTATGTACATGTGAGCACATCTGCAGGGGGCGGAGTTCATGGTGTTGGTAGGTCTAAAGTGCAAAACATTGGGAGAGGAGGGGTCAGAGGGCAGATGAGTGTTAGTGGAGTCCATGAGAAAAGTTCACAGGGCTGAGGACACACCCTGACAGGTGTGTGACAGGTGTGTGTGTTTGACTAAGAGCTCCAAGTAACGGGCTCGACTCAAACAGGAAGTAATCTGAGGCCATAACGCTGAAAAAAAAACTACAAATAAGTTTCATTGTGTTTTCTTTTTAGAGCATCAAATGTGGATTCATCCGCCACTGAAAATAGTCCCCAGCGAACACGTGACCTGTGCCGTGCATCGTTTTAAAAAATGTAACTAAACGTTTGTGAAGAGTTTCTAAAGCTCTGAGACAGAATCAGAAGTCTTTGAGACAAAAAAAAAAAACAAAAAAAGAGGGTAATGAGAGAGAGGAAGCACTTCCTCCATGTTGATTATCTGATTGGTCCACAGACTAACCTGCTGTGAGTCGAGCCGTTCGGAGCCATGAGAGGAGCTCGCTGGTGGTGTGTGTGAGAACTCTGAACATGTATGTGTGTCCCACGTCCTCACAGCGGCCCGTGCTGGGCCTCATACTTGGCGAGTACGTTCTTGGTGCGCCCGAGCTCTTTCCGCAGGTCGGCCACCTCCTGCCTCAGAGCAGAGTTCTCCTTCTCCAGGAAGCTGGCCCGGATGGCGATCTGGTTCTCTTTGAGCCGCCGGGCGTCCCGGGAACGCTTCGCAGCCAAGTTGTTCTTCCTGCGCCGGGCCCAGTATTTGTCGTCCTGCTCGAAGAAGAGCAGAAAAAGAAGGATTACTTTAGAGAAAGATGGAAAGCTGGAAGAGCTACTTTGAGATATTTACCATTGATTTGTTACTACTACTACTAATTATCTTTGTCATACCACAAATACCATGTTAAATCATCTCTGATCTCCAGTGCATGTGAATGTCAAAGTGCTTTAACGACACTGGACTTCATCTCATGGTATGAAGCATGAGGAAGTATTGACAGTGAATTTGTTGAGCTTATTTCATAAAAGGCAAAAGTATCCTGTCATCATCTCTACCTGAAAGACTACAGTGTAAATAAATAAATGGCTTCCATGTTTCTCGGTCTTTAGCGCCTCCTGCAGCGTTCCGCGTCACACAGATCCATGTTTTATTTGTACAAATTAAAACCCAAATCCTCTGAGCCTGACCTCACAGCAACGTCGCCGCTCCCTCATTCATTCACACATAAGCCTCTTAACCCCGAGACCCCCCACCAGCCAATAGGAGAGCAAGAAGCCACCAAGCTCGTTCTCTCCCAGCATGCCGCGCTGCTTTAAGCTGAGCTGACTACAATCAGCCCTAATGGAGCCGCCGGCCTGCATGTCGCTCAGATTTACTTCAGCAGAACCAGAGGAGGAACCGAGCGCTCTGCACTCTCCTGCTCTCTGAGATGTCGTGCTTTTCCTTAGATAAAACTTTTTAAACCAGGTGTGCCGTGCTCTAAACGATGGGCTGCGTCCTATTTAGCTGATTCCATTCAGACTTTGGCCTGTGAGGACACGGCTGTAAGAATAACAGGAAGTACCCATGCCCTGATAGAAAATGAATATATGAGTTTCTGAAAATGTACTCATTTAGTCTGAAACACAACCTAAGCTAAAAGGGTAACTGTGGAAATCTCCACATACTGCAAAAGCCCCCCCGATATGCATTTTACAGCCCGGTTGAAATCCACCCAAACTACCCACGGTCCTGCCACTGCAAAGGGAAAACACACAGATGGTCCAGAGGTGAAAACTAAATAGAAAATAGTGGAGATTAAATTTTTTGTGTGGGATGCCAGGTGGTGGATTTAGACACTGCAAATATTACACAACACTGCCACCAGCAGGTCAGACTGTGAATTACAGCCCTTCAACAGCACTGAGCTGCCGTCATTGTGGCAGAACCAACTCCAACTTACCTTCATTTCATCTGGGATGAAGACCTTGCGAGCTTTCTTGATCATTGGCTGTGGTTTCAGCTCCTCGGCCGAGAACTTGCGCTTGCGTGGGTCAAAGATCTCCTGGCCCGGCACGCTGGACAGAGCTAGGTCAGCCGGGTCCGGCTCGTAACTCATGGGGACCTGGATGGAGTCTGGGTCGATGGGGCTGGGAGTGTTTCTGGAGTTTGGGAGGCCTGGAAGGAAAATGGAGGACAGTTAAGTCTGGGTGTCATGGGACTGACAAAAAAAACTGATGTAAAAGGTCGCTAATGAGTCCCAACAAGCCACGCCCAAACTTCCTTCATCCTCACTCTGTTTTTGTAGTACGACCTCGAGCTTGGCGAGGATGTTGCTTTGCATTAAGTTTCTTTGGTAATCTGTCAGTGTGTGAGTTATTATGATTCTTTTCAGAACCACCAGACTCCATTCACAAAAACAGTGATTTTTACCTCACAGAAAGCTCATCACTTTTTGGGTCTTTGGATTCAGACTGTTTCACACCAAAGTGGCACAAACTAACACTCTGAAACACCAAAGTCACACAGTAACACAATTCTGGGCAGCAGCACACAAACAGCTCCTGATTGTCAGATAAAGATCCCTGCTTTAGTTATTGGAGGCGGGTGAAGTGGAACGGCTTCGCTTCCTTGTCAGAAAGGATCTGTAGCTAAAGAGATAAAAAGGTTCTTAATAAACACTTAAACTGAATTGTTGTGCCTGCTTGGGGGGGGGGGGGGGGGGGGGGGGGGTGGCGGCCTGCAGGTAACACACAGACTGTGGATCACAATCTCAAACAGTTCCACCTCAAAGAAACTGACCTGAGTGAAAACAAGTGACCCAGCAAAGTAAAATGGTCTGAAAATACAGAGATTGCCAAGCCTATGTGCCAGGCCTTAATCTAAAATGCAGAGGAAAATCATGTGAAAGCACTCGCTGCAGAGTCGAATCACGCAGTGTATTTATTTCTGCGTTAAAGCACCGTGCTGCAGTATTCAGGAGTTTTCTGTCTGAACTGCAGTGTCAAGCTGAGGCCACCAGGTGGGGACAAACCGTGTTTCTTGTGCAGTGCCAGAAGTGACTCATGCTCAGGTGAAAAGCAGGAAATATTTCACCACCCAAATGTGACTCGAACCGTTTCAGCCCCGAAGCTTCGAGTGTCTTTAATATGTTTCAGTCTCTGAGAATTGAGCCCTGAGCTGCTGCTCTGCGCTCAGTGGGCGATCAGAGGAGCTGGGAAACGTGGGCACATCAACCTTGTGAAAATATTAAAAAAAAAAATTTTAAAAATGAGAAGATAAAACAGTCACTTCGCTTTGATGAGGACATGCGTGTGGAGGAAGAGCTCAGCTTTATGCACACTTTCTGCTTCAATTCAGCTTCTTTCAAATGACATGTTTGTTTATGTTTGTTCAGCTTCTTAATTATTATTTTCATCCTGAAAACTATAAAATTCACAAGGTTGAAGTGAAGCGTTTAATTTCAGCTCCTGAAATCGCGCTCAGCACAGTTTCTTCTCTCCGAGGCATTACATAACACACACTGTGGGTGTTTTTAATTAACACATGGTGCCAGAAAAAAAAAAAAACACAAAAAAACTCATTATAGCCACTTCGTAGACACAAGTAAAGAAATCCAGGCACTTTTCTATAGAAAAACACAATATTACAAACTGTATGGAAGCCTGTTTATGCCAAAAAAAAGCTTTAAAAATATAAAAAAGGTTTGAATGTAAAAGTACAAACACTTGTAAGCAAAAGACTTTGAAGATCATTACCTGATCAGAACAGTCATGTTTAAGACATATTATAATGAGACAAAATTATTTGACTTTTTTTCCCAGTTTTGACTAAAAAGCCTTTTCCCCCCACATAAAGCCTGTATTAATTATCAATAAATCAAGAAGTTTTCATTCAGACTTTAAAGTCAAATCACCGATTTTCCAGGTTAAAGAAAATGTCATCTGACGGTAAACATGCAGAGAAACAAGATGCATAGATTTTATTCTTGCTTGTTAAATTTATCACCATTTCTTGGCAGCTCAGTGAATTTAGGAAGTTTGGAAGATGGCCTGAGTGAGAAATGATGCAAAACTTAAAACAGTTCAGCAAAAATTACTATGAGAAAGATGAAAAGCAAATTTGGGACTTTTTACATAGTTTAACAGTTTTTCATCTTTTTGTACAGAAGCCAATTTATGACAAAAATAATAATTAAATTGTGCAATAATTAAAGCACAAAGCTACACACTTGGACAGAAAAATCACATCTTTTTAATTATCATTTAATATCTCAGAGTTTCACTTTCAGTTGCTTCCATTTTTGTATTTTACATTTTAACTGTTTTTTTGTTTTCTTGCTGCTGCTGGCAAACATCCGTACATCGTAACCCCACCTGGGTCTGATTTTGAAACTAGAAACAAAAAAAAAAAAATTTGCTTTAATAAGTGATGCTGCATGACGGAGCTGCAGCTCAGAGTAAAAGAAAAAAAAACAAAACCTGGAGCTAAAAGATGACCCTGATTTCTTTATTTATGCAACAGCTGCCAACAATGAGCCTCTATTTTCCAACATGGAGGTCCAAAGATCTGAAGGTCTGATTAACAAAGCTGCCGCGGTGCCACTGAAACGCCTCAGCTGAGCTGCGAGTGAAGGTCCAGCACCCCCCGCCATCTACCCACCTGCCTCACCAGCACTTCTTGGAAGAGGTTGTTTGTTTTTCCTCTCCAGCTGGTCAGAGTGTGTATGTGTGTGTGTGTGTGTGTGTTCCCATATGTATATCCCTGCTATGAACAGTCACAGGTTTTGACCTTGGAGCAGGGCTGGATAAACATATCGATTTTTCCAATTCCACTGATCTGATATCCTCAGATCCTGAGTTCTGCCTTCATATTTCAGTCCATTATTCACCTGAAGTGGGCAGAAGGAGAAAGCACATCTTCACACTAACACTGAGGTTGAGACAGTGAGGAAATCCGATGTTACATGGAGACTTGAATGTTACTTTAAGCAGCCTGTGATATGGAGGTGGGTGGGGTGGGGGTCCTGCACAAACACTTACAGAAATTAAAAACCAGCGTTTCAGTGATCCTCTGCAGACGCTTGCCCGATGGTGTACGTGTGCTTGCTCACATCACTCTGATTAAATTGAAACTGAGCGGTGATTCCAGCGAGCTTTAATCAGACAAACAGCCCTCAAAGAGCAGCTGCTCCGAGGGGCTTTAGCATGAAGCAGGGAGGCGTGAGAGGAGTTTCCCACCAGGTGACGGGGGACTTGAAGGCAGGACCGGTTTGGCGTTACATGTGGAGGTGAGCGGGAGCACAAGATGTGCCCTCGCTGCCGCAAACGTGACACCGACACGATGTCTGGACATGTGCGTGAGCTGCTGGGTTGTAGTTCCTGATGTTTCCCCACAGAGACCAGCTGGTCTCAGGAGCGCAGAATGACATCCCACACTCCAGTTTGTTATTACTGCTTCTATCTGATGGCTGGATTAACGGATGAGATGGGAGGCACTCAATTAACTAAAAGGCCGTGGTACAGAGCCTGCGTGTCACAGGAAAGGTTTGAACTAAACTTCCAGGAATGAAGCACCAAAGCTGCAGTACCTCTAATGTCCACCGGAGGCACCAGCAGTGAGTCAGGCTCCATAGACTCCCATGTTAAAATGTTACAGCAGAAATAAACATATTTATGGCCTTTTTAAAACCTGTTTAAATTGGATTAAAGTTTAAAGTTTACATTATTAGGGGCCTGGCCTCTCTGATTGACAGGTGGATGGCAACACATGTGGCTGAAGCTGCTAGCTGTCTGCTCGGCCTCACCTCAGCTAACCGGAGTCCCTGAACTGGACCTCTGGTCTGGGTTTGTGCTGTTGGAGCCTTTTGCAGCATTCTTGATGCAATTATCTAGCCAATAATGTGGCTGCTGTGCACTTAATGGTACTAACACACCGTCCAAGAAGGCTGAGCTGCAGTTTCGGTGAGTGCTTTGGCCGATAACACCACCCTCACATCCACATTTCTAACAGTTTGGAAATGAAGAGGAGCTGAAGTGACATTTAAACTTTGGGTTTCTAAAGAAAGTGCATTTTCCAAACACATACTAGGGAAAAACTCTGAATATAGTTTGTAAGCAGAGGAATTTGATGGGAATGGGGTTATGACTCTCTCAGTCAGCATCTGTGAACCCTCCACTCAACACAACTAAAAGGAAGGGGGCAGAACTCACCAACCCTGTACATAAAAATAATGGCAAATACATAAAAAATGACAATTTATGACTTAGTAAAAATGGGCCCCAAATATCCAACAAGTTGCTGTAATTTAGAGGGGAATTATCTGGGATTTGGTGGATGACTTCTGAGATAAATCACAGCTCATGTCCAAATCAACACCAATCTGCTGAGGAACACAAATTATCTTACAGACTTTTTTTTTTTTTTGCATATTTTGAATGTTGCTTATTTGGTCCCTCTCAGTCCTCTAAAAACCAAAACCTGCTTGTGTGACTGCTGATGATGTTTGGAGGAATTTTAGTGAGTGAATCTAAACCTGAACTTTGCTAAAACAGTACTGCTGAAACCACATGTGAGGGGACTGCTGCGCTGGAGCAGACCCTCCGGATCATCTCTGGCTGCTTCTGTGAAATATTAAGTCCACAGTAGCTGCTGCAGGTCAGAGGTGGTTTCACACTGACTAAGGAAACCTTTGAGGTGACTCCACCTAAAGAGCAGGATGAGGATGTTTGCACTCTTCAGTCCCTCCTCCTCCTCCTCCTCTCTGTTTGTTTTCCACTGAACCTTGAGTAACCCTGGTTGTTCCTGCTTCCTTATCTGCTGCGCAGTCACGAGGCCAAGTGGGAATACAAATATGCCAGATTAGGCCACAGATTATTCTGCTATTTTTAGACAGAGCAGCAGATTAGCGTTGGCCTCTGTTGGGGTGAAGCTGCTGTGCAGAGTCGTGACCTGTGATGGAAGAAATATTTAAACTTTAAAGTCAGAGGGAAAATACGAACTGGCATCATCAGCACTGTGAGCTACATGCTGAACTGGTTGGGGACACCACAGAGGCAGAAATCCCACAGAAAGAGGTGGCAGTTAAAAACTAACCCTAACTTTAAGCGGGCCGCTGGGTGATCTGATGGATCCTAGAACCAGACTTTACAGACTAGAGCTGAATGCGGTTTCCTCCTCCTGCAGAGTTAGGGTTAGGGTGGCTGCGGGTTCACAGTTTGCTCAGATTATTACGACATTTGCTCGTTTGTCATTTCAACACTGTTTTTCCATCTCCTGCTTTGCACCTGATCCCTCCTCATTAATCTTCTGTTTGTGGGTTCTTTCACCACACAGAAAAACAGCTCTGCATGAAGAGAGCAAAGTTCAGATCCTGCAAATCCTCCATGTCATGGCCAAGAAATGCTGGTTGGTGCATCAGGGGGGGGGGGGGGGGGGGGGGGGGGGGCAGGTGGCTGTGCAAAGGTGAGAAGAGCTCAGGTGTGTTTGGTCAAGACCTGAGATGTGACCTCACAGATGAGAAAGCTCCTCCTTCGAGGAGTAACGCTGGGGAGAGGTGTCAGATTCCACACCTTGGCAGACGGCAACCCTGGCAGGCATGAAAGGGAGAGGACTTCCTCTTTAGCTCGTCTAGTTGCTCCCCAGAGAAAGAAAACAAGCCCCTCTGACAGCATGCACAGACATGTGACCCTGTGTGTGTGTGTGTGTGTGTGTGTGTACACATGAGATCACTGGTTCAAGAACATAGTGTTCTCTGCAGAAGAAGTAGGCCGGGGGGGCGGCAACTCAAACTTCCACAGCATGTTTCCAAACATGTGTTTACATTCACATTGCCTAATAATACACACACAAAAACACAAACACACACACATACACAAATGCACACACACACCAGTTTTTTCCACAATTAGCTGCAGTTTTCATAGTTCACTCACAGCTAGAGGAAACAACCCATTTTAAATCTACCAGAATCAAACTTTCTTAATAAAACTGAATTTTTGATCCCAAAGTTCAAACTTGAATATGTTCATGCTGCTGTAATTTCCTCTGAGGGATCAATAAAGTCAGGAACGCTGAGCCTTGAACAGCACACAGATGGTTCTTTGACTAAGAACAAAAACAACCCAGATTTCTTCTTTTTCTCTCTAAATCTGAATTTTATTCTTGCTGAGTTTTTTTTTTTAATCTTATTTTGTGTGTGTGTGTGTGTGTGGGGGGGGGGGGGGGGGGGGGGGGGGGGGGTCTTAGAAATTTGTAAATTTTTTTTCTCTAGTTTTTTTAAAAGCTTAATTTGAGCTTTCTTTCCCCTAGTAATTTAATTCTTTTAATCCTGTATTTTACATGTTTCTTCTGTCATATGTTAGTGATCCCCCCCCCCGACCCCCAATTTTGATCTGCATTTTTTCAGGTGAACGAGTAAGCTGTATCTGTGGACACACAGGAGCTGCCAATCAGTAAAAGTTTCTTCCTTGGATTCATCATACTTTCCATGTTTGTGAGTCTGTCTGCAGAGAATTTATTCTGCATTGCACCGACTACGCATGCACACCAGGCGGTGTACTTAAGGCAGAATTCAAAGAAGTCTAACAGGACTAATATCTTGGTAGTCGGACATTCAGCTGTCCGTGTCCAGAGTATAATCTGGGCTTTACATTCAGTATCATCTCATGTAGAGTTATTGTCCTGAGTGGAACACAGAATAAATAAATGGAACCACATTTCTGTTCAGACATTCAGTGGCTTTAAATGACAGTGTTGTGTGAGGTTTTAATTCCAACACCAAAAAGAAGAGAACACCATCAACATGACTTCAGCTGGTATAAACAGTTTCTCATCCTCCAAACCTGGAATCTGTCCCGACAGGATCCCTGCTCTGTTCTCGGCTTAAATTCCCACAATTCGCTGCTATGCTGACGACAATCTGCTTAACCTAAACCTAACAAATAACCAAGTAACACCTGGTAATAACCTAAAAAAATAACCAGGGTTATCCTAAGTTGCTACAGGATTGTCTTTATGACAAATCAAATGATGAGTGACCAGCTGAGATTATTTTTTCAGGCCAAGTTTGTACCAACAAACATTATTGGGAAAAAAAAAAAAACAGCCTGCAAGCATAAAAAAATATTCATAAATTTAACAAACACAGAAACAGAGAAAACGTCCACAAATTTGCTAAAACCTGATAAATAAAAGCAGGCGTGTGTTTTTGTTACCTGCTGCTGCCGGGCTGCTGCGCAGGCAGTTCGGGGGGGCGACGGTCGTGTGTACAGAGGTGGAGGCGTGGTTGCTGAGGTCAATCACCGAGGGCGCTGGCGTGGGGGGGGCTGGTGCCATGATTGACGGCTGGCGTGGTGGAGGATGCGGTGGGTGCTGGTCGTGGTGGTGCTGGGAGGGGCTGGAGGGGATGCCGTTCTCAGACAGAAACTCCTCCAGGTCCATGTACTCCAGCTGGAAGGTGTCTCCATCATAGGGGAGGGTTTTGTCCCACAGCGTGGGGCCCAGAAAGGCTGACTGGGGGGCGCTGCGCTCATCCTCCAGGTTCTTCTCCTTCTCCTGCTCCTTGCTGAAAGCTGCATGGGAACGTGTAGGGAAGAAGAGTTTAGGCTGTGGTGAAGAAGGGGGTCATGCCAAATATTGACTTATTAGAATTGTACAAACTGTGTTTTTGCCTTATTTACTGTATTTCCATGTGTGTTTCCACATGTTCCAATAAACTGCTGCACCTATTTCCCATTTTCCAAGAAAAATGTAAGGAAATGAGGGGTGCATCAAGACTTTTGCACAGTACTGTAGATGTGATTTAGTCACACTGCGTCCAATGACTCCAGAAAATGTATTTTTGGGTGAATCTCTGATTTGTTGGGCTTTTGTGAGCTGGTAGCTGCTGCTTGGTGTTCCACCTAAGAGGCAGTTTTTTTTTTTTTAATAGATTTTGTTTGATATTCTTTTAAAATGATCAAGAATCACACTACTGATCATTTTCCAGGAATATATTGGATTCAAAATGTGTAATTCGTTCATAGCCTGTTGCCCATTTTTCCTCTTTTACCTTTGGCCCCGCCTCCGCAAGCTTTCAGTGTGTTATTGGACAGAACATTCAAACACATACAAATTCATTTCAGGAAAACAGAAAGTGTGTTAAAGTGTGTGTTTGCATATTACAAATATGAAACCTGAATTCATTTATAATTAGATATTCTTTTCTTTCTGTTTTAGAGCAGCAGATTGTATCTGAACATTTTCTAATCTCATGTTCCTGTTGAAGGATATTTTCCTGCTGCTGCCAAACCGGTGCTCACATGACTCTCGTCTTATTTAGCACATGTGAAGGTTTGGTAAGGTTTGGACACAAGACCTGCTTTGTCTGAGTTACAAGGAAGTCATTATGAAATGTCAAAGGAGCTTTGTTGACCCGTCCACCACCCTGGCATCAACAAGGTGGGTTCATACAGAATAGGAAACACATTTTAGAGGCCGGTGTACGACCAGTTTTACCAAAGTTGCATTTGAGGCAAAAGTATTAACCGAGGGCATCTGGAAGCTGTTTTAGGCATTTAAACAAACAAAAATGAACAGGAAGGATCTGTTTCAATGGGATAAAATGACTCCACAGGAAAACATGGTGCCTTTACTCAGCTGCACACGTTTAGCACAAACACCTGGCCAGCGTGTCCTGCAGGGATTTACTCTAAACACACTCAGAGGGGTTTGATAGCATCAAAAACAAAGTGAAATCTTTTTTCTTTTTTTTTATCTGTGTGAACTTCAGATGAAAAAGCAGAAATCAGAGTCATCATCCACAATGTTTCAGGACTTCAGCATCAATGAAAAAAAAAAAAAACCCATCCAAACCAGGAAGGACCAACGCAGATATAATGATGGGACAACTGTGGATTTACTTCTTCACCCTCGCAGGACGACACGTCTCCAAATCAGACTTGTTTAGGTTTTTGTTTGGGAGCTTCAGGCCGCCGAGGTCAGGAACCAAAAAAAGGCCAGACGGCAGCCTCCAATCTCCAAACACACACCAAACCCTGATGTCCTCAACCACCAGCTCCGTGACCTGAACTACCTCTCTCAACAAACCCGTTATTATTAACCGACAGCGTGGATAAAGTCCAGCTAGAGACACTAAATTACCATTAAAGCCTAACAGAGTTCATCAGGAAGACATACAGGTGACTCATTACCTGCTGGCTGCTCTGAACACTATTAATAACTTACTAAAATATCTCAGATTGAAGACACCAGCAAAGAAAGCTCATGTTTCTCCTGTGGGTTATCTGGACTTTTTACGGAAGCTGACCTGGAAGCTTCCCAACATGGATTTTATTCTCTGAGCTAAAACAGGCTGCAAGTAAAGCAAACCTGAAGTCATTTAAAGTTAAATTACGCTGCCTTTTTCTGCTACGGCCCTTCAAAAACCAACAGTGACAGAAGATTTTTCTCTGATTTTTGAATATTTTCTGACTTTCTTTGACTTGTGTGGGTGAAAAATATATTTGTAGAGAGCTGGTTGGAGAAAAGAAAACATCTGAAGGAGAATATTTACAGTTTTACGATCAATCTTTGAGTTATGAATGATCAGTCAGAGCCGGATAACATTTAAACATAAAAAAACAAAAACAGAAGTTAATAGTTAAGCGCTCCATGGGGCCAGTTTTCTAAAATACTATAAAAATGACACGGAATCCGGTTGGGAGACGCGTCCTCGGCGGTGGGAGGGGTTTCTCGCGGGGAATTTGCACTTGTGACCTCCGCGTTTGAGAACTTCTGGCGGCTCTGCGTGAGGAGCAATTTTAACACACACCTCATGTTCAAATACCGCTAATGTAACGCGCGCACACACGCACCTGCAAACACACAGTGAAAGGTGTGTTCTCAGGTGTTTGATTTTTCACTGGGTGCATGTGACCTCTGCCGACAGAAACTCATCTTTCTGGTCCGCCTGCACGCGCGGCTGCTGTGGAAACTTCGCCCGTGACACACAGTTTAAATGCGAAGCGCACAGACACACAAGCAGCAGCCGATTCCTCACAAAGCTCAAAATCCCCCCCCCCCGAAAGAAACACAAACTTCACCTTCATGATGCAGCGGCAGCTTCATCGGGTTTTCCAGCAGAGACTTGAGCACTCCGTGCGTCGCCGGAGGCAGGAAACTTGGGTTGAGCGGGACGGGGTGTCGGGACATTTTCTCCATCACGCCTCCTTGCATCGGGAGGTCCAGTCAGAAAAAAACAAACCAAAGTCCGCAGGTGTGACACGTAAAGGTGAGCTGAGCTGAACTGAGCGGTGTCCTCGCGCTGCAGCCTCACATTAAGATTAAAGAAATCCTTTCAGAATAAAAGCTGCGGCTGCTCTCAGACAGACGACGAGCTGCGAGCGCGTGCGGCGGAGCCTGACCGGAACGCAGACCGAGCACCGAGTCCATGTGTGAGAACGGAGGACTGCTGACGTCAAAGCCATCACCCCGCCCCTCTGACTGACACACACACACACACACACACACACACACCTTTACTGTTCACCCGATCAGTCTGAGCGCTCTGCGCATGCCTCCTGCACAGCGACACCTTCATGGTCAGAATATTTTCCCTGCATGAATAAAACTGAAACATTACTGGAAACAATTCTCACTTTTCTGGAAAATGTGCAAAGGTTTGAGGCTCTAAAAGTAAAAAAACAAAACTGTAACGGTTTTTATCTTTTCTGGCCTCTGCAGGTGCCTCCGTTAAACTAAGAACTGATTATCTGATAAAATAGTGCAACTGAAACCAGTTCACAGATATGATCTTTCAGAAAAATGACTGGAAAGTGGCCGTGATGATTTGATAATGAGGAAATGAAAGCCTGAAACGTGGTGCTAAATACTGATTCTTGGACTTTAATTGGTTCTCGTTTCCCTCCATGAGTTTTCCACTCCGTATGATCCCTCTCTCAGACCTGGTGTTACCCCGTTTTCTCTGATTTCAGGATTGATCTCATTTCCTTCCACAATGTGCACTTTGCTCCCTGCAGGTTTCTGCCTGCGTTTGGATCTTTTCAGAGGATTTCTAAATGTTTCTGGATCGCTCAATCTGCAGACCAACTGTCCAAAACCATCCAAAGTCAGTTCAGCCCTGAACGTTTCTCAGTGTTTTCAGGCTGATTTTCAGTCTGATGTTTGGGGCCATGAATAGTGGACGTTTATGTGAAGTTTGGGGTTTAATGTAGAACTGGGAGCTGCTTTAGAGGTGGGTAAGAACTTTGCTGTTCTCAGGCTTCTCATCCAGACCTTCATGATCTGCAGACGTGCTGACAATTTGTTTCTGAAGCCTCCATTCATATTTTTTTATATCTGCTTCCTTCATATTTTTGTTGGTTTCGCTCTCTGTACCACACACACACACACACACACACACACACACACACACACACACACACACACACACACACACACACACACACACACAGGAGCCTGCATAGAAGTATGCTGGGTCACGAGTGGGCCGGCTTGACCTACTTTTGTCCAATGAGAGGCCGCTGTCTCCTGCTCTCCTCCCCCTCCTCCCCTCCCTCTGCGGCCTGGTCACATTGAATCTCATGTGCTTCAGACCAGAGAAAAACAAATGCAGGCTGAGGAGGAGGAGGAGGAGACCAGCGAGGGAGCCAGAGAGAGGATTTGAGGAAGGGAACGAGGAAACAGAGAGGGTTTAAGGCTTAAAGGTTTTAGACAGGAAATATCACCCTGACTGCTGAAAACTACACCTGAGAATTAAAAACAGTGACTGAAAACTCAAACCCATATTTTACTTTATATGAGTTTTACAGGCACAGATTTTTTTTTTTTTTGGGGGGGGGGGGGGGGGGTGTTACACCCAAATGCAGTCTGATGACAGTTTGTGAAATAAACTGAATCTACTGATCTGAGCCCAAAGGAAGTCTTTTCCAGTTTGAGTCTCAATTTCTACTCTGAAATTTTTTTCTTTTGCTCTTTACTTTCATTTTCTAGCTGTTGTTTGGTTAAATTTATGCAATGAAACTAACTAAAATAAAATAAATAAAGGAAGCTCAGTCTGCTAGGTCTGTTTTAGGTTTCAAATAATGTAGCTCTAATGTAACAGCATCAGGCTGGGGCCCTTCACAGGAACCAGGAAACAAAGCTGTGAATGTGTTACATTTACATTATAAAAAGGATAATGTTACGCTATCAAATACTCAGTGCAACATCACTGCAGTGTCACTAATGTCACTCGTGTTAATCTCGCAGCTTACCGGACTGCTGACCTCAGGTTCTCGAAGGGTTCTAGATCTTGGGGTGGGGGTGAGGGTTCCTTGCTGTGGATCTAAAATGTTAATTTGATGATGGAGCTGCTTAGCAATCATGTTTGGCCTGTGATGGTCCATCATGCTGGAAAATGCAGATTGTCGCCAAAACTGCTCCTCAGTGCTGGAGGTTGATCTTTAAGGACATCTTTAGGATGCTCCAACCTTCAAAAGCAGAAACCCATAAACTGATACAGAAGATGATTGATGGTTAGATGGTTGCAGGAAACCATCAGCACCAATCAGAAGCACAAAACAAAAAATCAGAGCCCTTCACAGAGGACCTGATACACTTTATAAATGCCCTCATTGCCTCTCACCACCTTTTAATGCAGATTTATACAGTTGTCGTGTTCATTTCAAGATGCATCAGCATTTGAATGCAGCTTTGTGTGTGTGTCTGTTGTGGGTGTGTGTGTTTTCTTGTGGAGCGTCTAACCTCAGACAGATTATTTCTGCCATTATGTCATTGACAAAGTTTTATGAATCCTGGGAAAAAAATAAGGGAAACAGAAAGGAGTGGAGAGGAAACAAAGGAAACAGAAGAAGAGCAGAGGGAAGGAAACACATGGGTTTTGGAAAGGAGGGAAAACTTCATTTTAGAGGAGATGAGAAAAAAAGACCAAACTCATTAAATGCTGCAGTATTGCTTTAAATTATTATTATTTAGTGCCGTAAACCTCATTAATATAAAAAAATGAATATTAGAAGAAGTAGCCATGAAGCTCTTCCTCCTCACAGTGGTGCTCACAGGGATCCTCTGAGTGCTGGGATTGCTCTCTAACCTCTATAAAGCAAACTGAGCTGCTGTGAACTGTTCAAAAGTCCCAGTAAACTGTTGACAGTCATGTAACTGGTTTTCTATGTCAGACTTTAGACCTGATTTGATGCTGATTTATGAAGCAGCTCACCCACGGGGGTCCTCTTTCATACAGCAGCTAAACGCCATATGTGACAGTAGACGGAAAGAAAGCCCGTCAGCCTGGCTCTCAGTAAAACCTCCTTAGCAACAGCGGTTGCTAAAGCACAGTGATGTTGTGATGACCTTTGTGAGAGAGGAAAGTAGGGCAGTGCTGAGACACGCCTGCTTCAGAGCGGTGACTGGGCCAAACGCCGCTCTGACTCATCCCTTTAACACGCACACTGCACCTGTGAGTGCCTCATTAACAATCGCCACACATTAACCACCACACCTGCTGAGCACACCTTCAGACTGCATATTAAAGCTGCTCTAATTAACACTTACACATTCATAATGCATCCGGATCCCACGCAGAGTGATCTAACTAAACAGATCTATCAAAAGCAGATGAAGCTAAGTGTCTTACACCTGCATTCTTTCTAATTTTCAGTAGGGGACGACTCCTCTAAAGTCTGATTGTATGGACATCTATGAGGAAACGAGTGTCCTGCTCAGCTGATCTGAGCTCAGTGAACTCTGTCCTGATGAGTTGATAGTCGCTGCTTTCAGGTCTGACTGAATAAAACAGAAACAGACGATTAACCTGGCTGTGCGCACTGACTAATGGCTTGGGATTGATAAGTTATTGATAAGTATCGAGCCGGCTGCCTCACGCGTGGCTGATCATCTTCAGACTCATTCTCGTTTTCATGTCTGTCCTGATCAGCTAGCTTTAGAGGCTGCTGGATGCTCTGCCGCAGACATCTGTTCACTCAAGAGGTTCAGGGTCATGTTTTGTGCCAGTTAAGCTTTTTGTCTTTTAATTGTTCTGCTTTTCGCACAGTTTTAATTATGTAGTTTTGCATTATATAAATTTGTGTGTTTCTTTAAGTTGCTGGGCATAGGCGTAGGAACCGGGGGGGACAGGGGGGACGTGTCTCCCCCAATATTGGAGACAGGCGCATTTGTCCCACCTCAGAGTATTTACGGATCTGTCAGATGTGTCCCCCACAATACTAAACTCATTCCTACACCCTTGTTGCTGGGGGAGGTTTGAAAAGCCACTAAATCTAGTGACAAAGTCACTAAGCTGGCAACACTGCCGTGCTGTCAATTCCTGCATGATTTACGGGTGAAGCGGTGAGGGAAAGAGGCGGGGAGTGTGAAGTTGTGCAGAGACAAAATGGGAGAAGAGAAAGGTGAACTGGTGGATCCACAAGCATGATTGTAATGTTACCTACACTATATCGACATAAACAATATTGTCTCATCTTATATCGTGTATGAAAATATATCGATATTTCCTAAAAACTTGATATATCGCCCAGCTCTACTGCAGAGCAGGGTTATTATAGTTAACGAAAACGAACTAAAACTGTATTGTGAGTTTAAAAAACTAACTAAAACTAACTGAAATTATTGTGGATTGATCATTTTTCCGCTCTCCGAGTTTAAATTAGGAGTGCCGTCGGGCAGACCACGGTGTACATGGGTGTGCACGAGAAAGCGGCAGAGTCGCTCCGAACCGTCCGGGTTCAGAGCGGGTCCACGCTGCCGCAACGCTGTGATTAACCTGTTCAGTTCTTGTGCTTTTCCGTCTACTTTATCAGTGAGAGAATAACAATCAGGAATAATAATCAAAGCATCAGTATAAGGACTCACAAATGTCAGCAAATTCCTGGAGGGAGACTGCTAAAACTGACGGAATGGACGTGAGGAAATGAAGGAAGTGAAAAAACAGGGACAAATATGTTTGCAGCCAAAAAACTGAGCACAAAGGACCAAAAAAAGTCCCAGCTGGCACCGCAGCACGACCACAAGGTAATTAACACACACAACACACACAGCTAGCATAAATGCGGACATGAGGTCGACACTTCCGTAGGTTGTGTACAGAGGCTGCAAAGACCCTGCAAGTCTAATCAGCGAGCATCTAACCAAGCTAGCTCCAAAACAGAAGCAGCTTCGGGTGGTGGAGAACATCAGGATGCAGCTGGATTTGACCTTTGACTCCTTCAAAGAGTTTGTTTTTGTCAAACACCACATGTAGCTGTTGTTAATCTGCTGCACTGACACAGGAGTTTATTGGGAGTTTATTGTAGAATTTATTGAGTTTGGGAGTTCATGTTTTTCTTTGTTTCTCCCTGTTGATGTTCATGTGTGTCCTAATTATTACACATTTAGCATGTAGTGCTGCTGTCTTGTGAACCGTTGGTTGTTGAATATATTTCTTTATGGTATCTTTTGTTGAGTTTTTAATTACACAATAGTCACTTTTGCGCATTGAATCTTGCACCTGACAAAGTATGAAAATACTAAAACTAATACTGAAACTAATGAAACTAAACTAAAACTAAGCAATAAACCTAAAATAAAAACTAATAAAAACGAGCAAAACCACTCTGAAAACGAATTAAAACTAATTGAATTAGAGAAAAAAAAGTAAAAACTAACTAAAACTAAACGATAATGTAAAATCCAAAACTATTATAACCCTGCTGCAGAGGGAGTGCGATACTGCAAGATTTGGTATCAGTCCGATACCAAATAAATACATGGCCAGGATACTGATACAGATACTTTTTAATAATTAAAATAATTATAATTTCCATGACGTTGAAGTGTTTTGTGATTTTTTTCCTTTGGATCATTAATTAGTTAAAACCCAGGATAGAATTGGGCAAAGTTTATAGGTAAATAGAAAATACTTTATCAAATTAAATGTTTTTGTTCTGAAACAATAGAACAGTAACAAAATAATTTTCCGCATACATTGTGATGTCTAGATTTTTTTTTCTTAACCTCCTGACACCCTGCGTCCCAGGAGGGGACATTGCATTTTGGCTTTGCTGCACCTTATATTTCATTCTACATGCTCTCTATTTTTAAAATTAGGCTTAAAACTTTCCTTTTTGATCAAGCTTATAGTTAGGGCTGGATCAGGTGACCCTGAAGAACCCCTTAGTTATGCTGCTATAGGCCTAGGCTGTGTGTGTGTGTGTGTGTGTGGGGGGGGGGTCTTTACCCACAATACAAAGCGCCTTGAGGCGACTGTTTGTTGTGATTTGGCGCTATATAAGTAAAACCGAACTGAAATGAATAGTGTTTTGTACTTTGTTAAGTCATGTTGTTTTTGTTGTGTTATGCTATAAAATAATCCCATTGTCCACATCTTAGGACATTTTTTTCCCTAAAAGTATGTAACAACCATGTAACAAAATACAACATCCTGTTCAAAGAGGAAGCTTAGTTTATATATATATCAGGTCACAAATATCTAAAATCACAAATTAAAAATCCATTGCAAACAGGAGCTCAGGTCTCAGGAGGATAAACAAAATAATCGCTCAAGAACAATTTAAAACTTTTCTTTTTCAGGTAGAGTGTTCAGAAAATATAATACAAAAATGTAATAAAAAATATCCCTTCATTCACTAATTTCCTGGATTTTTTCTTAAATAAACACGCTGTACAAAATTATCACTCCACAACGTTATAAAAGATTTAAATCAAATTCCTTTTTTTCCCCAAGTAAAATGTCACGTGACGGTATAACATCAAAACACTGGGGGGTGGGTGGGTGGGGGGGGTGAGCAAAGCGTGCCTGCTCTGTGCTGTGACAGGAGCAGCAGCAGTGCATACAGGAGAGAAACTGAAGCTAAAGTATCGATCTCATTACACTGGTATTGATCAATGTCAACGTTGGTATCAATATTATCAATATTTTAATTGATCTGCCCACCACTAGTGTGTGCTGTCAGATGGGGCAGCGTCTAAAGTATGTGGTCCAACTGGTCTGTGGGTCACTCTTGCTGTTGCTGGCCCATCAGCTGGCCATGGAGAAGTGACACAGAGTGTTAAAAACCATGAAAAGTGTCCAATGCAGCTGCTATCTATACTGTTCATAGTGCATTTTTTTTTTTTTTTCATTCTAAGCATCCTAGCTCTGAAACACTTTCAGTTGTTAAGTAATGTTGCGTTCTGGCCACCATCATGTTGGGGTTTTTTTGGAGCCAAAAGTCACAACTGGAGAAGATGTTTAAGTTCTAAGTTATGATCTAGTGTATAAATTGCTACTTAGGGCTACATCACATCCAAATAAAGTCTGTTAGTCCAATGAATCACAGAGCAGCCATATTATTGGTCAGATAATTACATTAAAAATGCTCCAAAAAGCTCCAACAGCACAAGCACGGTCCAGAGGTCCAGTTCAGGGACTCCAGTTAGCTGAGGTGAAGTGTAGCAGACAGCTAGCAGCCACAGCCGCCTGTGTCACCATCCACCTGTCAGTTAGAGATGCCACACCCCTGATAATGCAGAATTTAAGCTTTGCAATGCAATTTAAACAGGTGAGTTATAGAAACTTCCTCTCCCTCTTTAGCTGTTATGAAGAGGGACGTTAGCTCCAGAGACCAAAACAGTTTCTGTATCAGACTGTAAACATGTTTATTTCTCATCATCTATGGGGACTGACTTACTGTGGCCCCTCTGCTGGAGGAAGGCAGAGGAACTGCCGCTTCTGGATTCATTTATTATTTGGCCTTCAGTCAGTCGGTGGCAGTTCCAGGTACTGAATTTGTTTTGGGGATTTCCGGGAGCTGCGCACATGCAGGCCCGCTCTTTGCTTGTGTCTGAACAGTTTACAACTAAATCTGCAGTGAAGTTACACAACCTGCAAAGCCTCTGTCCCTTGATTCAACCTGAAGAAGTGAAAGGTCACAGACTGCATCAACCCCTCAGTTAGGAGTGGATTAAAAAGCTCGGCCCAAACAGATCAGTTAGATTGGCCTGCTTAATAACATCAGCGATGATGAGTCTTAAAAGGTACAAGCAGGTCACTGCTCCATTCAGGCCAGCTTTGGTTATGTAAATCACAAGTTTAACTGTGCAGTGGTGAAAGAGAGATTGTATGACCGTGCTGCTGTTTACAGTGAACTATTAAAACTGACCCACAAAACAAGGCCTGCAGTGGAAGCGAGCTCCAGGTCTGCAAATGACTGTCTCAGTCACAGCAGACTGAGACTCAGACAGTGACCAGATTACTAACGATGAACCTGCTGAAGCATATCAGAATAAAGTTTTGGAGGTGGTCTGAGAAAGGCCCAAATGTGTGAGGAAAAGTGACAAAGATAAAAGAGAAAAATCAACGTGAAGCATCTGTGACAGAGATAAGAGATGACTGAAAGGATGTAGAAGAAACCAGAGACTTAAGCTGCTAAACTCTTAGGCATGAGGGCCGTATCGACTGCACCGCTGCAAACATCTGCGTTTAGCTGCTTTATGTGCGTGTGTTTGATGTTATTAGTGTTTCCAGCAGCAGATATTTATAGCCGCACTTGCTCACGATGAGGTGGGATCAATGCTCAGAGCCGGAGGCAGGAAGATGATTGGCTCGGCCCTCACAGGCACTATAAATACTGCCGTTCACCTCACACAGCGGTGCACTCGCACACTCCATGGGTGACAAAAACACACATCGATATGTAATAAATGACTCCCCCAATCACATCTTTACTCTGATTAAACTAATTATTTAGTTTCTGTCAGCTGCAGACAGATCAAAGCAGAGAAGATTCGATTTAAAGTCCGACATGAAATGGAAAGATGCTGTATTGATCCGCAGCGATGACATAACGCTTTACAATTCAATAATTACAGCAGCATGTGGTACAGTACGACTCCTGCTGGTACAGCAAACCATGATTAGATCATTAGAGTGTTTCATTCATGCTTTTTTATTTTCTGACATCGGACTGAAAGGTCCCACCGGACAAACATGATAGCTGTGGCAGCTGCCATAGACAGACGCGGTTTACAGGGAAAAAAACTGCTAAAAAACTTCAGGTGACTCACCAGAAAGTTACGGGAAACCTGTTTTTGTCCATTTCTCCCATTTTTCATTCTCATTATGATGAAAAGATAAAGTGAGCTTTGCAGCATTTTGGGGGTTTTATTCAGTTTTTAGTACCAGTGTGTTCCCTTGATTGTGTCCAACGGCTAAATTCAAAGACTGTTACGTTTTAGTGCCTTTCTTCAGCTAAACAATAAACTGATGTTTCTTCTCTGGCAGCAGTGCTAGTGAGGAAGGAAGCTGAGGTTAGCCAGCTGGTGGCTACTTTGGGCAGTTAGCAAATGGTCTCTTTTAGCAAGCAGGCTGTCGTCACCCACATTAACCAAAAGCCAGTTTTAGTGACGCCAAACTTGACAGACTGAAGTTGGGGCAAGAGTTAGCATTCTAACTTGCTAATGTTAGCACATTGCAAATGACTTCACCTGCTGAGGAGGTCCATGTAAAATTTTGTATGATGCCAAACAGTAGTGATCTTTGTCAACAGTAAATGCAATTAATGCTAAAATGCTAAACTTGAAATCTTTGAACAAATCTGGATATCGGTCATTTACATGCTTCACTAAATTTCCTCCCAATAACATAATTTGCATATTACCTTTTGACCCCACCTCAAATACTTCCACAGCTTCCATAGCTGATTTATATGATAGGGTGCTGAGGGAGGAACTACGGTCCTGCATGGGGAAGTCAAGTGCAGCAAAGAAGTATGTGAGGGTGGTGCAGGACATGTATGAGGACAGTGAGACAGTGGTGAGATGTGCAGTTGGAGTTACAGATGGGTTCAAGGTGTGGGTGGGATTACATTAGGGATCTGTTCTGATCCTCATCTTGTTTGCAGTGGTGATGGACAGGTTGACGGACTGTGGACTATGATGTTTGCAGACGACACTCTAATCTGCAGTGAGCGAAAGGCAGGTGGAGGAGAGCCTGGAGAGGTGGAGGTATGCTCTGGAGAGAGGAGGAATGAAGGTGGATGAGTTTATATACCTGTGGTCAACCATCCAAAGCAGGCTGAGATGGTCTGGACATGTGAAGAGGACAGAGAGTGGATAGACTGGACAAAGGATAATGAAAATGGAACTGCCAGGCAGGAGGAAAAGAGATTCAGGGATGTAGTGAAGGAGGACATGCAAAGGGTTGGTGTGACAGAGGAGGATGCTGGGAAAGGGTGAGATGGAGGCAGATGATCCACTGTCGTGACCCCTAAAGGGATCAGCTGAAAGAAGAAGAAAATTTGTAGTGTTTCCTGTGCTTGTGAGCTTCCTTCTGGTTCCTCTGCTGCCCTCTTCAGTTCCACAAGAATTGCCACCTTGGTACATATGCTGTCTAATGTACCAAAGAAAAACAAGTACAATCGTATATTCAGAACTTTGGTATTGAACGGTACCATAAATATTGGTTCTGGTGATAGTCGTAGTTTAGGCCTTCCCTGAGCTTAGGAAGCTTAAACCTGCATTCTTTTTAATGTCCAGCAGGGGGCAACTCCTCTGGTTGGGAAAAACCTTTATGTTGAATAGAAGCCACAGCAAAACAGCCTTCGCCTCCCTCATTCTGTGACCTCACTGGCTAAGTTGTCAGTCAGAAGTTGTTAGCCTCATTAGTTTCACAGTCAGATCCACCCCTGCTCATCATGCTCAGCTTGAGGCTTCATCACAGGACTTCAGTAATTAAGTCTGTGCCATCAGCTGGCTATGCTTCATTTTTACACTAATAACTAAGGGAAATGTGTGTCTGTTGTGTTTTGTGGTTCCTGCAACCAGTGCAGCTTTTCACTCTCCACCTCCGTCACAGAGATCCGAGAAAACGTGTTGCAAGATACGACACCGGTTGTAAAGGTTCTGACAACATGCTGCCGTCTCTGAGATGTGCTTTGGGTTTTTGGGAGGCTGACGCTGTAACTCTTCGGCTGCTAATAGACACACTGGAATGTTTCTTCTTTCAAAGACAAATTAAATCTGCATAAGAATGCAGGAAACGTTCACTCAGCAGACTGGAGGTTCATTGTGTTTAAATCCATGTTTTGTTTTCCATGTCTGATTGGTTGTATTTAAGCTCCAAAACTACTTGGAGTTAGGAAACTCGTCATTTAAGCACTGTTTCATCTCTACATGCTGAAACTGATGCTGAATGTTGTGCATTTCAATGTGAAGCCTGACATAGTGTGAACTGAGACTGGGTTGGTTAGTTTGGCTTTACAAGATGAAATAATAATATTTTGGTATGATAGCTCTGTGTAAAAACTATTGGTTTAGTGCA
The DNA here is from genome assembly GCF_007364275.1 of Archocentrus centrarchus. Classification (NCBI taxonomy): domain Eukaryota; kingdom Metazoa; phylum Chordata; class Actinopteri; order Cichliformes; family Cichlidae; genus Archocentrus; species Archocentrus centrarchus. The sequence goes on from NC_044364.1 coordinate 22,661,101, forward strand.
TGGAGTCTGCTGCTGCTGTTTAGCTTGAAAATAAACCATGCAGAACTACAGAGAGCGTTCTCTGTGGTCTTTCCTTATCTTCTCAGTCAGATGGGAAAGCTAATGTTTTGATCTTCTCCTCTTTCCTTTCAGTCCATCTTCCAATGAGTTGCTGCAGCAAGAAAAAAACACGTCTTGTTAGTTTGGACAAGCTTGTGGCAGCAAACTTCAGCTCCACTGTGGCCCTGAAGAACAATTCAGAGGCAGGAATGTAGACCTTCTCAGAATAGCTTCATCCACTGAGAAAACCTTCCTGTTGCTGGGAATAAAAACATATTGAGAGCTCAGTGAGGCTCTCCAGAGAAAAGGCCAGAAACTGAACAGAGACAAAGAAAGGAGACAGAAAAGGGCTGCAGCAATTTAAAATATAATGAACGAGAGTCTAGACAGGCTGAAGTGATTCAAAAACTGTGCTCAAACTCGAATACAGAGAAATGAAATTCCCAGGATCCTCAAAACCCTTCAAAATCTTTGGTTTTTATTGCATGAAGATGTCTTGGGACAGAAGTGGTTCTCAGAATGACAGAACTTGATAAAAACGTTTTCAGTTTTTCCATAATCGTTAACAAGATCCTGCCGAGGTGCATGAAATGTTCTACACAACAAAATAACACAACTTACTTTAGTCTGTGTGCAGCGAAACACCCGCAGACGCAACTCAGGACTAATAATATTGCCTGGAATGAAATGCTTTAGTTCCTCCCCCTTTAAGCTAACTTTCTTCTGATTGGCTGCCCCTGACAAACAAAAGCTTTGAACAGCAGGTGGGTGGGGCTTCTCTTCTCTCAGTCAGACTTTTGAGATGTCTGCATTAAGACTATCTGCTCTCTGTGACATCATACAATCCAAGAAAGCTGTGATAAACCGAGTGTTCAGACAAGCCTGGCTAATGTTTGTTATGTATACTTATTTATATGAGTTATTTTTGCGATAACATGATGATGCAATTTAGAAACCAAAAAGAGCGCCCTCTGGTGGACAGAGTACACAACATCAACACTCATAACGTGGCTGAAGGGTGTTATTAATGTGTGCTAATTAAAAGAGGTCAAACAACACAAACTAAATATTCACTTATTTAATAACACCTTTTAAAGAATGAGATAAGGGACCAAAGCTCCAAACACTCTTTATTATTAAATTGCAGACTTTCTGCTAATGATGGAGATTATGGATGGAAAAATACTGTTGGCTCTGTTAGCTTAGCTGGATATTTTACACTTGATTTCCACACGACTGCAGATATAAATAAATCAGACCTTCATTTATAAAATGCTGGTAGTTTTACAAATAACTTTGTCTTCTTATAAGATTATTTCTGAAGGTTATATTACAGCTGCAGTAACATTGTATTTACATACATGGATTAAAGCTGGATTAAAATCATGGTCAGAAATATTATACGAGGTTTTGGTGAAGGGTTTAAGACCAGCTGAGCCAGTGTGTGTTTCTTGTTTTATCAACACAGAAAACTTCACATATGAAAGCATCACATGGCTGCAGTAATGACGTGGAGGCAGGCTGGAGGATCTGCTCCTACATTTCCGTCTCTGTTGTCGGGTTCTGTCTCTGCTCTGTCACCTCCACCTCCCCCTCTCCCTCCACCTCTGAGCTCTCCTGAGGTGGAGGAGGCGACTCCGGGATGCTGCTGCTTGACACGGCGAGGCTCCACGAGGTCGTCTGGGTCACGTGACTGTCGAAAACAGAAAAGTGGCTCATTCAGTGTCACTGACCACTGAACAGTAACACCTGAAATGGGCTCCTCCTACAGATGTTTCTAAAGCTGTTTCATGACCTTTTGCTTCTTTTCCATTTTATGTTCCTTTTTTAAGGCAGAAAGTATGAAATATACAGGGTGTCTTCTACCAACAAAATGAGATATGCTGCTGGTGACATGAGTGGTTGCTGGAGGCTGACGGCAGTCATGGGGAAAGTGATTGTCCTCTAGATCAGTGCTGTCCACAGATACAGAATCAGATGTAGACGATGTGACGATAAATCGTAGTCAAATATCAGGATCTGCAGCATTTTTTCTGACTTTTAAATTTACTGACTTTCTGCTTTGATGTCCTTAAATCAGTTACAGCCTGTATTCTGTAATTTAACTGAAAAATTCAGTTTTGGATGGTTAAATAATCAGGAACCACAGGGAATCTTTGATCTACCATGCCTTTTTGTTCTGGTAATCCCACCTGAAAGGGGCTTATGGCAGATCTATCATTATTATCCAGTGTTATGGCCCCAGATATGGTTTCAACATAATGTCAAAATTGAATATGTTAACCTCTAATTAGGTGCCTGACAATAAAAGCCCTGTTTGAGGTTATCCTGCCCATGAACATGTGTGAAAACTCCTCTTACTTGACGTAGTATTTCACTCCTTCTGAGGTGTAGGCTTCCTCCCAGCCATAAGGAAGACCTGGTGGGGAAAGTGAAATCTTATTTAGAAGTTGTCATGTTAAATGTGATTTGTTCTTTCTCAGTGAAGCTTGGATGTGCAGCTTCACATCACCAAAATCCCTCACCAAACACACAAATATCCAGTTTCTATCCAGCCTGCTTTTCCTGAGAAGCTTGACTGTCCCATAAACCCTGCCACCCTCAGACTACCTTTACGCCAATTTTCCACTGCAGTGCAGTGATCTCTGCACTCACCATACAAGCCAGCAAGACAATAAGTCACTTAACCTCATTTCAGCGAACAAAATGGGGCAAAGTTTCAAATGCTGCCCACGGGGCATCAGACCTGACACCAAACATCTCACATGTTCAGAGAATACAGGGATTGTGGTGACTGAGGTATCACTGAGCAGGAGCCCTGAGATGTGTTTGGTTGGCTTTAAAACATTTCAACATCATATTTCTGTCATATTCAGCTATTTTTCCTGAACATAGTTCTATCTTTTCTTATTTTTGGTAGATTTGCAATGTTTTCTTTACCCAGCTGCAGGAAAAATTGACTTTCTCTGTGAAAGTTGAAGACCTTGCCATTGTAGACATGCTGTTTCTCAAACTAGGATCTTGGCACATGCAGGTGGTGCCCCAGGCAAAGAGGCAGAGAGTAACTATTTTCTGTCAGTAGTCATTGTACTGGCTGTGATAGTAAAGAGAGAGCTAAGCCTGAAGGCAAAGCTTTTGATCAACAAATATATCTAACTTCTAATCCTCACCTACAGTCACAAGCTCTGGGTAGTGTCTAAGAGGCAACCTCTGGGGTCTGAATAAATGAAGGTAATGCAGAAGTGCCAAAATCTGCAGTTCCTCTAATGTCCACTTGAGGTTCCAAAAGTGAGTCAGTCCCCACAGACTCCAGTGTTAAAGTTAGTGACAGGATAAAAGGCAGACACAGCTACCACGATGTCATCTGCTGGTTTCTGAAGTCCCCTTTTGAAGCCTCGAGATAAATGTTTCCACCGTCGTCATCTTGGTTCCAAAAACTGGATGTGATGAGTCTGACTGTGAAACTGCACGCTCAGTGGTTAACGGCTTGCCACCTGTAATCCTCCATTGTGAAACATATGACCAAGATTTTATTTCCTAAACAGTATAACCCAAAATGAGTGCGTGAGCCCATAAACTCAGCAGGAAAATGTTTATGGATGTCAGGGAGTGGTTTTTCCTTAGACGCCCATTGAGGTTTTTCACCTGACGTCATGTGCACATTGCTCCAGATTTCCTGACTGGTTGGCAGTGGTTCCTGCAGGTTTCTGGCTCTTGCTGGATGACAGTGTTTGCAAAGAAGGTGCAGCACCAAAAACCTCCTTGTGGTTGCTTTGATTTGCCACAGCTGCCTGTAGTTTTTCATGTTTCTCTGCAAACACTAACTACCTGAATAATTTTCTTTGCGGGATCGATCGATCGATCTATCTATCTATCTATCTATCTATCTATCTATCTATCTATCTATCTATCTATCTATCTATCTATCTATCTATCTATCTATCTATCTATCTATCTATCTATCTATCTATCTATCTATCTATCTATCTATCTATCTATCTATCTATCTATCTATCTATCTATCTATCTATCTATCTATCTATCTCCCATTCTACTCTTAAGTATCCTAGGAACCACAAGTAAGCCAGCAGTCAGAGAGTGAAGTGCTCTGTTGGGGTGATATGGTACTATGAGGTCTTTGAGATAAGATGGTGCCTGATTATTCAAGACCTTGTATGTGAGGAGAAGGATTTTAAATTCTATTCTAGATTTAACAGGGAGCCAATGAAGAGAAGCCAATATGGGAGAAATCTGCTCTCTTTCTAGTCCCTGTCAGTACTCTAGCTGCAGCATTTTGGATCAGCTGAAGGCTTTTCAGGGAGCTTTTAGGACAGCCTGATAATAATGAATTACAATAGTCCAGCCTAGAAGTAATAAATGCATGAATTAGCTTTTCAGCATCACTCTGAGAAAGGATGTTTCTAATTTTAGAAATATTGCTCAAATGCAAAAAAGCGGTCCTACATATTTGTTTAATATGTGCATTGAAGGACATATCCTGGTCAAAAATGACTCTAAGATTCCTCACAGTGTTACTGAAGGCCAAAGTAATGCCATCCAGAGTAAGTATCTGGTTTGACACCATGTTTCTAAGATTTGTGGGGCTGAGTACAAGAACCTTATTTTTTTTATGAATTTAGAAGCAGAAAATTAGAGGTCATCCAGGCCTTTATGTCTTTAAGACATTCCTGAGTTTAATTGATGCGTGTCATCGGCTATGCTTCCTCCATCATGCTTTACTTTAAACCGAATCTTTGAACTTGACAAAGATGCCTGACCCGCGGTGTGAAGGTGCTTTGTGTGGCTGTCAACACAAACTGTGAAGCTGTGTGATACATTTCACAGACCATGTTTCACCCTGCCGGTCTGAGTGCTGCAGGAAAGCAGGTGGTGGAAACGTGTCCACGAGGAAGACGCCACTGAACCTGAACAATACAGACCAGCTCACTCGCACGACTCCTGGAAACAAAAGTTCTGCAGTGGTTGAAAGTAACAGGTTACATTTAGATGTTATTCATGTCTAATTAACACATGACCTCAATAAAAAAAAAAACAAAAAAAAAACATGCAAGTGATGGAAGAGCAGACAGGAAGCAAGAGCGCGTGACTGCTGCAGGAGGAGAGAATCATGTTTTTATCATGTGGCTGAGCATGTGTGTGTGTGTGTGTGTGTGTCTGTGTGTGTGGTTCACTGAGCTGAGTCACTAAATCTGTGCTGCAGTGTGTGCATCCACATGGGTTTTGGTGTGAACTTGCATGTTTGTCTTCATGACAGCCAGTTTGAATTATTGACCCTGATCCTGGGAGTCGTCTGGAAAGTTTGCAGATGAACAAAGTGCAATCATAAATGTCCACAACTCATGTAACCAGCAGCAACAACCTTTAGAAATCAAACCTACAAAGACAAAATCAAACTTGCATAACGCCGAGAAACTACGGGCTCCAGACTTGTTCACTAAAAACACAAAGTTCTGTCACAGTTCTGGGTTTCTGACCCTGTGTCTTCTGTTTTGGACTTTCTGGTTCTGTTAATGTCTCTGGTTGATTCTCAGTTTTTTTGTGGTTTTTGCAGTTCTATTTCCCTTGTATCATCTTCAGTGATTAGTTCCAGCTGTGCTCCTACCTGTTTCCTCTCCCCTTGTTACATCATGTGTATATATTGTCTGTCTTTCTCTGTTCTATGTTGTGTTCTTGGTTCCCTTCATGCTATGTGTGCCGTGTGTCCACAGATTATGTGGGGTGTGTATTTCTGGCTCCAGTCCAGCCCTGTGTAGAATCATCACCCTGGTCCTGAGAATAAAAGCTGAGTGTAAGTTTAATCCTTGCCCTTCAAGTCCAGTTCCGTCTGTGCACAGTTGGAGAACCCAGAGAAGTTTGAGAAATCTCACAACAATAAAATCACCCTGAATCTTGAGACTGCACCACAAGAAGGATGAGGAGACACATTTTTAGCAAGGCGGGCTTCTAGCTTTGCGCCTATCTGCTCCATCCTGTGTAAACAATCCAAAAACAGGAGGCACTCCAGAAACTACCCAGACCGTGTGACGGCCACGTCTGTAACAAATGAACATTTGCCAAAACATTCTGATCACCCTGTTTACACACACACACACACACACACACACACACACACACACACACACACACACACACACACACACACACACACACACACACACACACACACACACACACACACACACAAAGTGCCATCAAAGCTTTCAGAAACTTGCCACTAGTAATAACAAAGTTCAATTTCCGCTTGAGCACCTCTGGACGTCCCCAAATGCAGCTGCTGTTTTCAGTCCTGCTCTGATTGCGATTTCAAATTCGACCTTACCCACCTTACCTTAAACTTCAGCACACAGCTAACAGGCCAGTTTCTGTTTCAAACAGCATCATCGCTGCTGAGGCCAGCCGAGTCTGCAGTTACGACCAAGCAGATTTCATGCAGCACATCAGAACCATGATCTTTGTGTTTCTTTACAGGGTCTTACACTTGAAATACACTTAAGCCTCATTTATGGTTGCCATGTTGGTTGGTGACTATAAGTGAGGCCTTGTAATCATTTACACTTGCGTTCTCTGCAGTTTTCTTCCGAGTGATGGGTGCTGCAACAGGAAATAGGTGCCATAACAGGAAACAAAACAATTACAGTGTATTTCTCCATCTTTTCCAGCTGTTGCAGCATGTCTGTCTGTGCCATCTAGGAACAGACTTGTTCATCACATACTTGTGTCTCCAAGAGTCGCTGTGAGTGATTCACATGGCCACATGCACCAGGTTACAAAATTTTGCTGCTGTGCTGGCATTCGAGAGGGTGAGCATTAACTGCAGAGTTCTGCATTTGAGGAAAACATCTGAACTGTGGTGCTAGTTTTTTGGCTGCACCAAAACAATATTCACACACCACACGAACCAAATCACCAGATCCTTGTGATTTTGTCCACTTTTAAAAAATGAAAAACCAATCAAAGGATCACATTTTGGATCCCGTGGAGATTCAGGAGATCACATTGGAACAAGGACAAAGAAACACAACAGGACAGGAGATGTAAAAATACGCTAATATAGAAAATGGTCCAGAAGTGCACAAGGAGATGCTTTGAAAGAGAGCGCATCCAAATTTAAATCAAGGTTTTAATTTATGGACCTGATCTAAGAACTAAGATCTAAGAACACACCTCATCTGCTTAGACATCAAGGAGCAAACTGCCCTCATCACAGACGCTCCTGCAGGAGTGTAGAGATCCATCAGCTAACCTGCCGCTTCTCATTTACAGATATCTGTGAATGAAAAACTGGGACCAGCTGTGATTCAGCCGGTGGTGCCACTTTAAAAGATGATGATGGGAGAGTAATTGTGAACTGGAAATCATCATTTGTTACGAAACTCTTGGGTTTAAAATTTTGGAGATTTGCTGGATTGGTGCAGATTTATTAGGGCATGTATGTTGCCAGGGAGGAGGCTTTAAGGTGAAGATTAGGGAACAAAAATGATGAAAGGAAGAAGAGTCTCACCACAGACTGAGGAAGAACTTTATTTACACTGAAATACTTCATATCCTACTCCTGATACAGGCTCAATTCAAGGATAAAATAGTAAACAAATAAAGAAATTACAGCCTTGAAAACATGACAAAGTTGGAGTATATTAAAGCTGGTGGAAAAGCCTTGAAAGGAGAGTATAAAATGATCAGATGATGATATGAATATTTTGCCTTGATTTATTTCACTGTGTCTGTGAACAGTTCCCTCTAATTCAGCTGTGCTGCCTGTGCATCACTGTGGGTTATTAATTTTTAATGTCCAGCAGCAGCAGAGTTCAGAAGGTTCGTTCAGATTACAGTAGGCCCATGTGGTGGATGGATGGTAATTTTCATATTTAACCATCAAATTTAACAATAATCCAGTGGTTTAAAGCTTGACTCTCAGCTCAGTTTTATCCTTTTAAGAAATCATTAACACTGTTTGTGAGAACATCAGATGGTGACAGTAGTTTTCCTGCGTGAGTAACACCAAACTCAGTCAGCACGTTCTCCAGATTAAAGAAGACATTTATGATTGTTGGTGGTGTCTGTCTGCAGGAAAGTCTCAGCTGATAGGCTGTCGTGACACGGCATCAAGCGAAGACTGTCCACAAACTTGTCAGTTTGCAAGTCGACATTGACTTTATGTGTTGTTGTGCTGCACCGTGTGTGTTTGCTCTGAATGCACAATAACTCTCTAGCACTTCAGCCAAAGACGGTTTCAACCATCTTCTGTGGTCCACCAATCACACAAGCCAAAGATGAAGTAAAGTAAGGCTGCTTCTTCATGAACAACTTCCAGCCCCTCATGGCCACAGGTCCACTGGAGTTCCTTCCTGCTCCAGTTTGGGACAAAAAATAGGTCAAAAATGAGGAATAACTTTTTTGTTTTTTTGTAAAAGACTTCTTGTGGCCCACCTGCAGTACCTTCATGGCTTCACCGAGGTTCACAGCCCACACTTTGGGATCTAGGATTCGAGTGCATTTATCACCCTGCACTATTGTTTTCTGTATTCTTTGGATCCCACCTGTGTGAAGCTGGTGATGACCTAATACAGGAAGGCTGGAAGGTTTTCCTTTTACAGGTGAGCGAGAGCAGCTGCTGCTGAAAGCTGGGACTTGTTGAGAAACATGGAGGAACGTCACAGAGATGCATTTTTGGGAGGAGAGCTGAGTGAATATAACTGCAAGCCATAGGAGGCAGTGTTGTCATGGTAACAGAGTCTGAGTTGCCACTTGCAAATGATGAATGAAGCGGACGCGTCTGCTGATTGTTTCTCAGGCAGGAAAAGTGTGTGTGTGTGTGTGTGTGTGTGTGTGTGTTACACACTGTAAATCTGTTGATGTTGAAGTTTCCACCAAAAAATTGTCACATATCATTCTGCAGGTTTACGGTTTGTCTCCAGGAGGAAGTTAAGGCGACGTCCTCTGAAGTGATAAAATGAATGAAATCAAAGTCCAGACAGCAGTTTTAAAGCCGAGCAGGTTGCCAGGCAACGAGCGCTGTGATGAAAATGAGCTACAGGTGAGCGTGATGATGAACACACTGAAGCTCTGGATCAGACTGACCTACATTCTGTCCTGATTATCCCTAACAGGACGCCGTGGATGCTGCAGGACGTCTGTGATCCATGGCTGTTAATTATGTAACCGCGCCCACGCCCTGATGGAGGGGAATTAGGGGGCTGTGTCAAAAACCCTCGTCCTGCCTTCAATTTGAACTGTTTTTGTCAGTTTTATAGTTTCTAGGACATGGACCACGGCTTCTCATAAAACACCAAAGGAAAAGATTATTTGATTTTATATGAAGTTAGCAAGAGAGTAATGTACTTCAAATTAATAACTTGTTCACAAAAGAAAAGAGGCCGTGCTTCAAAGTAAAAACTTGTTAGACTGAAAAAATAAAAAGGTAGCACATCAGCCAGTTTGAAATCCACAAAGATGAATTATTGGACAATGAATGGATTACTGTATGTTTGCATGAAAATATCATTCATATACTGCTTTTCTAGTCTTACTGATCACTCAAGCCACAATTAACGGTCCATCCTTCCATTTTCTTCCACTTATCCCATTCAGGGGTGGGGGTGGAGCCTATCCTATCTGTCACACCTGGACAGGTCTCCAGTCTCTAAGAGGGCTAATACACAGACAACCATCCACACTCACATTCATACCTACAGCCAATTTAGAACCACCCTCTAAGCTAACATGGCTGTCTTTGGACTGTGAGAGGAAGCCGGAGCACCTGGAGAACATTCAAATGCCTTCAGGTGCTCCGTATCCAGCTGCTACTATCACTTCATAGAACTGCTGCAGAGCAGATCATTGAAGAAAGCGGTGTGATTGTGTTTTGATCCTGAGCGCAGCTCTGCAGACCGCCGTCTACGTGTTCATGCTCCTCATCTGTGCTGGACTTCCATCGCTCAGCTTTTGACCTACACATACAGCAGAACTGTCGCTGCTTGCTCTTGATCTTCTGAAGGACTGCACACAAAAAGGCCTGTTACCCAGAATCCTTCACTCAATGACCATTGCGAACAGACACTGGTTACTAAAAATGCTCAAAGACACCACAAGAAATTTTCAGTTCACTTCAAGATTTCAACAATGAAATTAAAACTTACAAATAAAAAGAATAAGTCAAAGCTACAGAAGGTAAAGCGACCTCAGCTCTGAGGATCTGCACTGAAGTTTCCTCCTCTTTTTGTAGGACTCCTTAAAATGGACCAAAGGAAAGACTCAGAAACCAGGTGCAAGTGGGAACATTGCCTAAACCATCTAACTCTCATACTGTGCACCGTGATGTATGTGCTTATTTAAGTATGGATAGCCCCCAGTGGCCCCACCCCTGGACTATCAGATCCATGTCTTTGGGAAGTCAGTCAGAGCCACAAACTGCTCTGTTGTAGCTGCTTGAGGAAATAAAACACCCCTGGGAGATCTGCGTCGACCCTTTAGGAGGTTAACTAGTTCACAGCTTTTCTGAGAACAGAATGCTCACCTCGCCTTTCCCTGAACTATCTGAATTTAATCTTGTTACAGAATTCCTTGTGAGCCGCACCCTGGGTCTGTGCAGTTGCTGGGATTAAGCACTCTACAGCTACATATCGGCTTGTGTATTTTCTGGAAATGCAGTACCAGTCAAAAGTTTGGACACTGATTCATATGAATGGGTGAGTGTGTCCAAGCTTTTGACTGGTACTGTATCTCAGTGCTTCCCCTGAGTTATTAGTGTTTGCTTGGAAAGGCCTGTGAAAATCTTACAGTTCATTCTGTTTACTGGGAATGCTACAGTCTGTGATACTGGTTTGAACAGCCACAGAGATCTTTGTGTTTTGCTTGGAAATGCTTCAAATTCCCCCAGACACTAAACACCACCTCGGTGTATTTCCTGAATACCTTTCATTCTCTTTGGCACCAGAAAGTACCTGATCGCTTGGTTTATTTGCTTATTTGGATACGAACAGGTTTTATACTTCATGCTTTGAGTTCCTTCTCTGAAGCTGATGGGTTTCAGTTCCTGTTAGTATCACCTGAAAACACCTGTGGGAACCACATCCTTGTTCCTGCTCAGTGACAAACTCTTCTTGGTGGTGCATTCAAGGATGCTTTTCATTTTAAGCTCACCTAGAAAAAACAAAAAATGATTGATTAGATTTATTGTTTTTATTATAGTAACCTGTCATATTGAACATGTCTGTTGTTCCTATGGCAATTTTGAGTCTGTCTGTGGTTGTTTTTGCATGTTTTTGTGAGATTTCTTTCTGTTGCCTCTCTGAGGGACTTTGTGTTTAATTTGTAATTTTGAGTCTCCTCTGCATGCTTTTGTGGTTGTTTTAAAGCAATTTCACATTTCTTTTCTTCCCCTAGTCACTTTTTAAATGTTTTTTTAGTTGGTTTTCAGTTTTTGTGGTCCTTCAGCATCTCTTTGTAGCACTTTTGTTACTGTTCTAAAAAATCAAGTTATTTTAAACTCGTAACAAACTCTTGTCCTCTGAGACCTCTAACCACTTGTTTTATAAAGTCTTTATGAGGCTTTTTCATTAAGCCTGAGTCACTTAAATGAATGGCAAACACCCATTAACTACACTGTTTGCTGTTTTTGCCACTAGGAGGTCTCTCAGCTACAACAATAACCAAAGCTGTGGTTTGATCAGATCTGTCAGTCAGTCAGGTTTTTGAGGTTTTCATTTGCGTGGACGCAGTGATGTATTGGTTAGCAGATACATCAAATACCACACTCAGTTAAAGCAGACGTCGAGCACATGAACAAACACACTGAGGCAGCAGTGGATCTGCTTAAAGCCCTCAGGTCAATGCTGCTATAATTATTTTCTCTTCTCTTTCGTGAGCAATTAATCACAATAATCTTTGATCGCTCTGTGGGTCCATATGTTTGTGATGGCTCCTCCTACCATCTTTCACCTGAGCTGAAGGAAAAGGGGTGCAGCCTGTGTAGCAGGATTTGAGGAGCATTTTCTTTTGTGGGTCAAAGTTGTGCATATGTATAGTTGTGGATCAGCTACTGTTGTGGCCAAGTGAAGTACATAATCCCTTAAACTATGCAGGATCATCATCGCTCTCAATCTCATGTGATTGAGGCAATGTTAAACTATCAATATCTTTAGTCACACGTTAACTAACATGATGCCAAATGTCTCAATCAAAGTAAAAATAGGACCACTTTAGATTGTGATTACTTAGGTCTCCAAACAGTTGGGGTTTAACTCGAACTGACTGCGATCACTCTCAGACTCGAGCAGGTCTGCAGATACAGTAACTGCAGGCTAGTTTATAAATGCAGACAGATTGCCAACACGTTGCGTTCAGTCTAAGTCAGTCTATGCCGCTGAGTGCAGCTTGTCTGCAGTGTATCTTTCTGCAACAGGAAACTCGATTCAACTGATTGCTAATTGGTTGTATTCTGATTACATTCCTATATAATAGCAACTGAGCGCCTATATGAAGCACCTGTGCAATATTTGCTGATTTATTGCAGTTAATTGCTGTATTATCACAAACAGGTATTCCAACCATTCAATCTCAAACTAATGGTAGACCAACTCTGTCTTATTGCCATTTTATTGTTTCCTTGATGCTTGAAGGTCATTCTGAAGATGGCAACTGATTGCGAATGGTCCCATCTTTGAAACCACAGTTTCAAAAGCAAGAGATCACAAGCTTATCGCACTCTGCAAGTCTACTAGAATCCACTTGAGTCTGAATGATGTAAATGTCGTCGTCATGTGAACCTGTGGGCGCACCCATGGAGATGTTACAACACACCAAGTACACGTTCGCCCCTCAGGTGGACTTTAAAGAACTATATTAGGACCAGAGGTGGCCAAAGTACTGACATTCTGTATTTAAGTAGAAGTACAAGTACTTGTGTTAAAAACTACTCTGGTAAAAGTTGAAGTACTGGTGCAACTTCTGTACTCAAGTAAAAGTAATAAAGTACAGGCTCTGAAACCTACTCAAAGTAAGAAAGTAAAAGTAGCTCTTTGGAGGACGTTTCTACCTCTTTCTTACATCTTTCTCCATCTGAGTGAAGTTATCGCTCATTCTTTGCTCTCCCTTAAAATACAGCAGCTGTTCTTGTAGCTAGCAAACACTGTGACAAACTGCGCACACTTTTTTTGTCCTTTACGTTTTCAGTCATTTATTTTCCTCACCGTTCCGGTGTTGTGCCAAAAAGTGATCGTCTGCCAAAAAGTGACTGCCAGAAAATGATTTAAACTGTGTAAATGACTTGCTGACCTATAATCTGTGAAAAATATGTCAAACATTTCTCTCGTCAATGACATCAAGTAATTTTGAGTAAGAAACAACATTTCTGTCACAAGGTAGACGCTGCAATCAGTTTTTGGCAGCGACTTTTATATATTCTTTATTTATCAGGGTAAAAACTGTGATCGTCAGATTTTAAAGAGAAATCTGGCCAAGAGAGCAGCAGAAATCAGAACAAATATAACATTACACTCTATAAAGATATTTTAAGTGACCAAAGAGAACTCGATTTATTATAATGTACGTGCAATAATGCAGAGTCATAAACATAATTGAAAAACAGGTCATTTCTTCATTTTATATTTAAGCCCTTCATAAATCCTATTTACTACACTCTATTCACCAATATAAGCAAAGACATTACACATAAAAGTACATAGAAACATTGAAAATCACTTCATGGCAGACGATCACTTTTTGGCACAACACCGTCGTGCAGCCTCTACATAAAGCGCAACTTCCTCTGCCTTTTTACGGTCTCCGAACGAGCGTTGCAGGAGCCTCTCTCTCTACTGTGTGGGGTGTCTGTTCCCTCCCTCCCACCCTGTTCTTGCGACTTCCAAAAGAAAACCGCTCGCAATCAAAAGCCGGCTCCTTTCTCAGAGTCATTAAACCTAAAGTAACGAGCTTGTTTTGAAAATGTAGTTAGCAGAAAGTACAGATACTTGTGTAAAAATGTAGTGAGTAAAAGTAAAAAGTTGTCAGAAAAATAAATACTCAAGAACAGATACCTGATAGATCTACTTAAGTACAGTAACGAAGTATTTGTACTTCGTTACTGTCCACCTCTGATTAGGACTGACTCCCTGCTGTGGTCTCCAGCAGAGTATAATCACTCTTTAAATCACCAGCACGTGAGTTGAGCACTTGTACTGTGACTAAGGTTACAAGGGGAATTCAGTCGTGAGGTAACCCACTGCTGTTAAAGCAGTCAGCATAAAAATAATTTGTTAAATGAGTTGCACATTGTTGTGTTAATGTTACTGCATTTGTATGGTAGGTGGCCTGAGTGAAGTGGATATGATGTTAATAACATGCATCCAAATTGAGAATTCAATTTTCAGATTTCTTTGAGTTTAAACATTATTGGAAATATCTGAGATAACAACAACAACAACAGTTTGGTTGTTTTCAGCCATTTTAATGTGGGAATTTTACATACTGTACCTTCAAACTAAAATGTCTGCCAATCCTTACTTCTCAGACAATCCTCATTTGGCAGCACCTGAAGCTGCAGCATTTCAGATCAAAAATAAACCCTTTTTTAATAATTTTTTTAATCCATCTCAGTCGCAGCCCAGCTGTTCAGAGAGAGAAGTGACAACCATATGTTAGAGAGCTGCAGCTTCAGACAGCTGATCCTTTTTCACAAAGAACAGCTCAGGATCAGCAGTTTGCTCCAGTATATTTACTCTGAAAAACACAAACAGCAAAAACCTTCAATTGCAATCAAAGCCTCTGAAGGGCTCTTTAATCCCAGAGTTCCCATTTGAACGCGATGGCTGCATGTTTCTCCTCCAGTTCTGTTTAATGATGCTTCTCATCTTCGTTTTGCTGGCTAATCTACTGCACAAACACGAGCATTCAAAGCTAAACACTGAGCATGTAACGGAGAGTAATGAGACAGAAACTACTGTAAGTTATCTAGACTGAACTTGCTCATGAAGGAGCCTCAGCTACAGTACATGGCAACCTTTTGATACTGTAATGTAGAAGTTTATATTGCTTTATATTGCTTGGTACATGAAGATATTTATTGATACAGAGAGAGAGGCAGGGTAAAATTCAAAGGACTACATGAATGTTTTAGGGACTTTATCCACTGATCATGCTAATGTTGAATTTTGCAACTTTCCAGCCATAAATATTCAAAAATAAAATTTCTGTAACAGTCAGATGCAAGCTGAAAAGGCCAGCATAGATATATATTTAAAAAAAAAAGTCATATCCACGCAGCAGCCTGAAGGGCTGCAGTTCCTCTGCAGTCCAGCAGAGGTGCTACAGTGAGTCAGTCACTGTAGCGGTCAGTTAAAACTTTACAGCTGAAACAAACATGTTTACAGCCTGATACTGAAACTGCTTTGGTCTCTGTTCCCCCTTCATAACAGCTGTATGAGGGAGGACGTTTCTATAACTCATCTGCTTAAATTGGATTAAGGCTTAAGGTTTGCATTATTAGGGGTGTGGCCTCTGACTGACAGGTGGATGGTGACACAGGCGGTTGTACCTGCTAGCTGTTTGCTAGGCTTCATCTCAGCTAACTGGAGTCCCTGAACTGGACCTCTGGATCACATTTGTGCTGTTGGACCCTTTTGAAGGATTTTTAATGCAATTATCTGACTAATAATATGGCTACTGTGCACTTCATTGTACTAACAGACTGCCCAAGTATTCAGTGAGGAAAATTCTAGGATTTCATTTGGATGTTACTGAACACTAATTAGCGGATAATGGTAGCATTGAGGCTTGAAAATGGGATTCATAACAGACTCTGAAAAAAAAGAAAAAAGTTGCACTTTGACAAAGAAAAGTTATATTTAAATAAAGTTTAAATATATTAAGAATACAGTCAGTGTTAATGCCACTTTAAGTCATTTTCAGAGAAAAGCTGCATTTTTCAATGATGTACACAAATGATAAAACAAAAAATAAATAAAAAAATATATTTTTGTTTGGAATTTTTGTGAACTGGATCTGGACCTACTGGTTTTGCTGCTGTTACTCTCATTACAAAATTTAAAATGGGCCTAACTTGAAAACATTCATGTAGTCCCTCAGTTTTACAGACGCCTTCTTCAAGTGAGTTAACCTGTACAAAAATCTCTCATGAGATGCTCCCAGATAAAACATCGGAGCCTTTCTTCAGTCGATACAGGTTAAAACGCTGGAACAAAGCTGCTGTTCTGTGTGCAGACTGTTTCATGCAGAGTTCTGACACCATGACTCCTTTAGGCAGGAACTGAGGAGACGAGGAGCTGTTGGGGGAAGAGAGCGGTGGGGATCACGGCTGGCTGGTGAAGTCCGGATGACATCTCACTGACTTTGTTCTCCTACAGTCGGGTCGTCTAGAAGGTCAGCACTGAAACGGGGAGGACAGTCACTCACAGCGGCAGGTTTGCGGGATCGGTTTGGTTTCAGCTTCATCCGGTGGGAGTTGCATGCAGGGCGGCACACAGAGAGAAGGAGGAGGAGGAGGAGGAGGAAGAGGAGGACATGCAGACCTGCAGCAGGTCACTTACAGTCGACCTCCAGGATGGCTCTGACAGTCCGAGTGAGCTCCTTTGCCTCCTGGGCGAGTGTGGCTGCTGTCCATGGGCTTTTCTTGTAGCGAGGAGCGAGGCCTTGAGATGACGCCCCAACTTTGACATCTCCGGAGCTGCAAACAGAAACAAGGATAAGTCAAAGGTGAAGTAACAAAATAACTAATAACTAGGTCCTAGTGGACCTTCAGGAGGTCGTCTGAACCTTTTGGGGTCTGGGATCAAGACTTCACTCACCAAAAAATCATTATTTAAAAAATTATTTAAGCTGGAAGTCCCTTTATATTAAAATCTCTTTTTCTACCAAGACCAGGACAACAAAGCCCACAATGTGCCACAAAACCAGACAAAAATAAAACAATGTTCAGCGTAGGCACAGCACCTCCTCCAGTTCTTCTGGGGGGGATGCTGAGGTGTTCTCAAACAAGCTCAGAGTGCCGTTAGTCTGCCCTGGGGTCTCCTTCCAGCTGGAGAAAGCGCCTCGCTTCAGAGGCATCCAGAAGGCATTCTAAGCAGATAACCAAATCACCTCAACTGCCTCCTATTGATGTGGTGGAGTACTGGCTTTACTCTGCACTCCTCCCAAATGACCAAACTCCTCACTCTAAAGGACAGCCCAGACACCCTTTGGATGATGCTCACGTCCACTTTGCTGTCATTCTTTTGGTCTCTACCTACAGCTTACGGTCATAGGTGAGGATAGGGAGGCGGCCCAACTGGAAAACTGACACCTTTATTTTCCTGCTCAGCTATTTCTTCATATAAAACAGAAGAAATAGCTGAGCAGAACAGCATCCACACCTCTGCAGACGCTACACCAATCCATCTGTTGATCTCTCACAAGACCCTGAACTACTTGAACTCCTTCACCCACCATCCATCCATCCATTCTTTTCAGATTATCCGGGGCCGGGTCATGGGGGCAGGAGCCTAAGCAGAGAAGCCCAGGCCTCCCTCTCCCCAGCCACCTCCTCCAGCTCATCCAGAGGCCCCCCAAGGCGTTCCCAGGCCAGCCGAGAGATATAATCTCCCCAGGGTGTCCTGGGTCTACCACAGGGCCTCCTCCTGGTGGGACATGCCCGGAACACCTCACCCAAGAGGCGGCCAGGAGGCATCCTAATCAGATGCCCGAGCCACCTCAACTGGCTCCTTTCGATGTGGAGGAGCAGTGGTTCTATTCTGAGCCCCTCCCGGATGGCCGCTCTGCTCACCTTATCTCTAAGGGAGAGGCCAGCCACCCTTCGAAGGAAACTCATTTCTGCCTCTTGTATTCGTGATCTTATTCTACCCAAAGCTCGTGACCATAGGTGAGGGCAGGAATGTTGATCGACCGGTAAACCGACAGCTTTGTCTTTACACGAAGCTCCCTCTTCACTACGACAGACCGGTGCAGCGTCCGCATTACTGCAGAAGCAGCCTCGATCTGTCTGTCGATCTCCCGCTCCCTTCTCCCATGACTTCTGAACAAGACCCCGAGATACTTGAACTCCTCCACTTGGGGCAAGAACTTTTCCCTGAGCCAGAGAGGGCACTCCACCCTTTTCCAGCTGAGGACCATGGCCTCAGACTTAAAGGTGCTGATTCTCATGCCAGCTGCTTCACACTCGGCTGCGAACCGTTCCACTGCGAGCTGGAGGCCACCCCCTGATGAAGCCAACAGGACCGCATCATCTGCAAAGAGCAGAGATGAGATTATGAGGCCACCAAGGAAGAAGCCTTCTGCCACCTGGCTATGCCTAGAAATTCTGTCCATAAAAATTATGAACAGAATCTGTGACAAAGGGCAGCCCTGACAGAGTCCAACACCCACAGGAAACTAATCCTTATTACCGCCTATACGGACCAAGCTCTCACTGCGGTTGTACAGAGACTGAATGGACCTCCCACAGGATACCCTGAGGGACATGGTCGAATGCCTTCTCAAAGTCCACAAAGCACATGTAGACTGGTTGGCCAAACTCCCACACACATTCAAACATCTCCTGGACTGGGGCTTCTGCCAGGCATTCCCAGCGCACCCTCACAATACGTTTAGGTGTGCCAGGTCTGTCCAGCATCTTCCCCCACCACCTGATCCAACTCACCACCAGGTAGTGATCAGTTGGCAGCTTAGCTCCTCTCTTCACCCGAGTTTCCAGAGCATACGGCCGCAGATCTGGTGATATGATTACAAAATTGAACACTGACCTGCAACCTAGGGTGTCCTGGTGCCATGTGCACTTATGGACATCCTTATGTTCGAACATGTTGTTCGTTATGGACAAACTGTGGTTTGCATAGAAGTCCAATAACAAAACACCATTTGGGTTCAGATTGGGGAGGCCGTTCCTCCCAGTCACGCCCCTCCAGGTCTCACTGTCATTGCCCACGTGAGCACTGAAGTCTCCCAGCAAGACTATGGAGTCACCGGATGGAGCACTCTCCAGCACCCTGCCCAGTCATTCAGCACATAAGCGCAAACAACAGTCAGGACCCGTTCCCCGGCCCGAAGGTGCAGGGAAACAACCCTCTCTTCCACCAGTGAAAACTCCAACGTGCAGGCAGCAATCCAGGGGGATACAAGAATACCCACCCCAGCTTGCCGCCTCTCACTGAGTGCAACTCCAGACTGGAACAGAGTCCAGCCCCTCTCCAGGAGACTGGTTCCAGAGCCCAGGCCATGCTATATCTAGCTGGTATTCTCTCACTTTGGCCACCTTCACTCGAGTAAAAACTCCTCACAACCGAAAGAGCACACTCAGGCTGCCACATTGCACATATCAACATTCAATAAACCTAAAAGAACCACATCGTCTGCAAGAAGCAAAGATGAGATCCTGAGACCGCTGAAGCACTCACCCACCAACCCTTGGCTTTGCTTAGAAATTCTGTCCATAAAAGATACGAGCAAAATCAACAACAAATGGTCCAACAGCCAACAAGAGTTAATAAAGTGAGAGCTACGATCTCTGCACCTTAGTTATTCCACCACCAACATGCTGAAGAAAAATGCTGTTCTAACCAGCTCTGAAAGCCCTCGGTGTCCTTTATAATAATGCAGCTGTTTCTGAGTGAAGGAAGGAGGAGAAGAAGAAGGGCATTTAGTCTGTATGGATTTGTAAATAAAAATGTACCAACGCTCTCTCCTAATGAATTCCCAGAAACCAGACTGACTCAGAGTCTTCATAACAAATTGCAGAAGAGGCATGCATGTAAATAATGTCACCACACTGAAGAACGTATACATACTTTCCTAACTCCAACACCAACTTTAAACTTCACAATGATGCCTGCAGCTTCAGAAAGGCAGCTTCCTCAGAGAGTCTCCTCAACAGCGTGACTCAAACAGGAGCCGCTGAGCAGATTAAAGTATCATGTGCATGATGATGGCAAACCACATTTTCCTTGCTGTGAAACAACTACATTTATACAAAGGTGAGGACAGCATTGTTCTAGACGGCAAACACCCGATTACTTGAGTTGAAGGTGAAATGATCTCCATTTTCTTTCAATATGTGAAATGACTAATGTGTGATTGACTGAGCAGAACTGCAGCTTGGAGTTAAGCAAGATGAGTTTAAACCAGTTACTCAGCTGTGATGCACCGATTGCAGTTTTCTTGGCTAATTTCCTGCTGATAGATTTTTGCAGATTCTGATTTTCTTTCTAAAAAGTATGGACTGACAGCTCATACAAACAAAAATGGACTTTTCTTCAATGCAAAATATTATTTTCATAATAAAAGAAGTAATTAAAGTTAACAATTTCCCTCAAACTGCAGCACGATTCAGGATCTCCTCTCACTGAAACAGCTGAAAACAAAGAGCTGTGCAGCAGAGTTATATAACACACGTGTGTGGTTCTTACATCATTTTCCTCCAATGTATACCTTCACTTGATAGCAGGACATCAACCCCCTTTTTTGCTCCTTCCTCTCCACAATTTTCCTCCTAACTGCTTTGAGCCTTTGCTCATACTGAGGCTGCTGGCTCGTGGCTGGCTCTGAGCAGATTTAGCATGGGTGAAGGGGACTGAAGCATCTCATAGGGTCTTTGGGGAACTTGGTGTCTTCACTCACAGTGAGAAACTTCCATGCTGACACCATGTTAGTGAGTGGTTGTGAGTGTTTGCCTGAGTCACTATGTGTGTGTTACACTTGCATGAAACAAACCGACTCATAATTTACCGACTGGTGACCAGTCAGGACCAGGAAAGCTGGAAATCGGTCGGTTTCCAGTTCAGGCTGGTCGACTGGTGCATCTCCAGTAAAAACACCACATGTGCACTTCACTGAACTCTCAAAGTTCGAAACAACCAGATGAAGGTTGCGTTATATTTTTTTGAAGTGATCAAAGCTTAAAACGCTACAAACTTTAGATGGACTGAACATTCAGTGCCGAGTGGTTTTCATCACCATCACAAAGCTCTCTAATGTTTCCCTCCAGTATGAAACCTGCGCTTCTTACAGTGCTGATGACTAATGGCTTTAATAAGACTGATATTCACAATTCAAAAAGTCACCGAGTGGGCGTGAATGAACCCTTTATTTCTGTCAAAGAGGAAGAAAAATTCATGTCTGCATCTCTGAACAGAGTCACAGAAACGCCAGCTGACATTTCAGCAGCCGGGGGCCCCGAAACAAACAGGTGAATATAAAGGAAAGGCAGGACCTGGGGTCGTCCCACAGTTATGAAAGATGAATTGAGGTGTCCCACTGACCTGGACTGAAATAAAAGGAAGCAGGCAGGGGTGTTCGAGCTGATAACCTGACCGAGTGACCTGATTCACTGAATCAGAGTTACACAAGCAGCCAGAAGGAGACGAGAAAGCCACGATGAGGAGACGATAAGAGGAAAACAGAGAAGAGAAGGCAGGCGAACCTCCCTGAATTCAAATAAACACTGATAAAGGAGGGCTGGGGGCATTTAAGCATAGATGAGAGAAGAACTGACAGAAATAAAGGATAGAAGGGCAGAAGGAAAAAGATGTTAAAAAAATGAGGAAGAAAGATCAGCGAGAAAAGTAAGAAACAAAGAAAGAGGAAAGTCAGGAAATAAAAGACATGGATGGGAAGAAAAAGAAAGAGAAAAAACCCATAAGGCCCAGGGGAGGAGAAAGTGAAAAGAAAAATGGAAAGAGAAAAAATGGATAGATATACCGAAAGGAGGAGAAATCTGCAGGAAGGAGAAAACGAAATCAAAAGGAAAGATGATGAGGAAGGTGAGCTGAAACAGAAAAGACAAGATGAAAAATTAAGAAAGAAAAAAAATGGTTGAAAAAAGTACAAAAAAAGTAAAGTAAATTGAGGGAAAAAATGATCTACACTTAGAACATAAAGTGAGGAAATTTATGTTTGGTGGATTATTTCTTTGGCTGTTTGGCAGAGAAGGTTTTTCATACATGCAGCCAACATACTCAACTCTGCTGCTCAACCCACAAATGCAAATGCAGCACTATTTACAGGAAATAAACATGCTTAACGTATGAAATTTATTGCCAAGAAGTATCGTTACAACAAAAAAATAACAGAAACAGAAATTTCCTTATTTTTCTGCTGTTTATAAAAGGATGTAAAGGAAGGAAAGATGTAAAGGAGAAGAAAGCAGAAAAAGATGATAAAAGATATGTGTGCAGCAAAAAATAATATAATGCTGTGAGAAGGAAAGAAAAATAAAAGGAAGGATAATGAGAAGAAGAAGAGAGGAAACACAAGGAAGGATGAAAGTCAAGAAAAGCAAAGGTTAAAAAGATGATAAACAGGTAAAAAGAGAAAAGCAGAAAAATTAAAGAAGAAAAAATGGGAATAAAAGCAAATAAAGAAGGAAACAAAAAAAAGGAAAGGGATTAAAAAAGATGTGAAAAAAGAAGAAAGCAGGAAATGCTATAACATGCGACCTGCTCTTGTTTGTTGGTGTCTTTGTAAAACTTGATCAGATGATTGTTGATAAAGAGCACAAACTGACCTCACACACTCCGCATTTCGTAACGCCGCCACCACAGTCACCTCACCACTGCTCACTGCAGGCGCCCATTAACAGGAACTAACTGCTGTCCTACTTGGACTGAAGTGGGTCAAGCTGGACCACTGAGTGAGTGTGTGTGTGTGTGTGTGTGTGTGTGTGTGTGTGTGTGTGTGTGTGTGTGTAACCTGGACTAATGGGCTCCGGTCTCAGTTGGATCTCTCATTATGTGATACACTGAGGTGTTGGGGTTGCAATTGCTGTAAACAAACAAACACACACACACACACGCACACACACACACACACACACACACACACTCTGTAGCCTGTAAACACAGACTTTTACACATTACGCACAAACACAAAGCTGTTTTCCACATATGCTCTGAGTTTTCGTTTCAAAGTGAAGACAGGAGCTGACAGAGGCGTTTGAGTCCAGAGTGTCAGAAATATGGATGACCTCAGTTTGTAGGAGGAGGCAGGTCTCATCGGCACCTGCAGGAAACGTCTAATGGGGTTGTTGAGGGCTAAAGAGGGTTAAAGTGGTGAAACTGTGCCTGATTACTTAGTGTGCTTAATAAAGACATAAAAACTACAACAATTCCTGTGTTATGAGTTTATTCAGGCTGTTTGTGCGTGCATTAATCATTTTGATAAAGATCAGAGCATGTTTTCTGAGAGGAATCGTCGAGTTCATCAAGTTTTTTCCTTCGACTGAATGAGCCTATTCAGGCAAGGATGTTGTGAAAACCGCACACACACACGCACACACACACACACACACACACACACACACACACACACACACACACACACACACAGATGTAAATTCACACACAGTAATAAAATGCATACAGATGAAGGCTGCTTGTTTCCATAGCGACCACTTTACCAGCTCCCACTGAGCAGTCTGAGTCCTTAAGACGGCCACCGTGTCGCTAATGCACAGCAGACTGTCAATTATCATTCTGTCTGACACACACGTTTGTGCTTCTACTGTCTTTGTGGGAACCTTAGTGGACCATAACAATGCATTACCTGCACCCCCACAGTCCCTCACCCCAAAACTAAACATGCACCTAAATCCCAAAATCAACCCTGAACCTTCAAACCACACAGACAACATACAAGAACACCTGAACATCATTTGTGCTTCTACAATGCCAATTCCAAAAAAAATTGGGATTCTGTGTGAAATGTAGATAAAAACTGAAAGCAATGATTGCCAAATGTTATAAACCCATATTTAATTCACAATAGAACATATAAGGCATATGTCCGTAAACATCTGGGAACTGAGGGGAGCAGCTGCTGGACTTTTGGGAGAGGAATGTTCTGTCTGGTGGACGATTCCAGCTGCTCAGCAGTCCGGGGTCTGCTTTGTCCTGTTTTGGGGTTCGAGATGCTCCAAATGTTCTCAGCTGGTGAATGGTCTGGACTGCAGGCAGGCCATTTCATCACCCAGACTCTTCTGCTATGAAGCCTTCCCTGAAGAAAACATGTTGCTCTAAAACCTGTATATACCTTTCAGCACTGATGAAGCCTTTCCAGATGTGAAGCTTCCAGTTCCACCGATGCACCCCCATACCATTAAAGATGTAGGCTTTGAAATGACCGCTGATAAGAAGCAGGATGGTCCCTCTGTGTTTTAGTCTGGAGAACATGGCGTCCACTTTGCCTCAGTCCATTTTAAATGAGCTTTGGCTCAGAGAAAACTGCGCTGTTTCTCAATCACATTCACATATGGCTTCTTCTTTAACCTACATCTGTCTGTGCTCACAGACAGTGATTGTTGGAAGTGTTCCTGAGCCCATGCAATGATTTCCATGACAGAATCAGGCCCGTTTTTATTGCAGTGCTGCCGGAGGTTTACAGCCTCATCCCTCCACACAGAGATTCCTCCAGATTCTCTGAATCTTTTGATATTATTAATGATGAGATATTCACAGTCTTAAGACTTTTATATTGAGGAACATTTATCTGAAATTGTTCCATAATTTGTAACGTTTCTGTAGATTGGTGATTCTCTGCTCATCTTTACTTCTGAGAAACTTTGCCCCTCTAAGATGCTCTTGTTATACCAGTCATGTGACTGACCTGTTGCCATTTAACCTGATTAGCTGTAAAATGTTCCTCCAGCTGTTTCTTTCCAGTACCACCTACTTTTCCTACTTTTCAAATTCAAAATGAGCAAATATTTTTCGTAAAATGGTTAATTTTCACAGCTTAAACACTTGATATGTTTTCTATGTTCTACTGTGAATAAAACATGGGTTTATGAGATCTGTAGATCATTACACAGCATCCTGACATTTTTGGAATTGGGGTTGTATCATCTTTGTGAGGACCCTGATGAGCCATAATAATAATAATACATTCCCAGTGTAAAGGGATGTCCACGCAGGAAGTGATTAGCTCTTTGCCCATTGCTGTGTCGCTGATGGTTTGCCATTAGTGGACATTCCAGGCTCTGGTTGCTTAGGTAACCCTCTAACATATTTAACACCTCCTTGTATCTGTCAGCTTGCCTCCAGGTTCACCCATTGACTTTGCTTTGCCAGCTGTTGTCACAGGCGCTCTATGGTCTCTGGTCACCACATTGCTGTAAATCAATTCCTGTGTGGACACCCATTTATATTCAAAGCTGCATATTTATAGCATTACATTTAATACAGTATATATACTACAGTACTCTTATAGTAAATTTAGTACAATAAATTTCCTGCAGTACTGTTGCTATAATACATTTACCGAGTTCTAACACTGAACCCTAAACCCCTCTGAAGCCCTGACTCAAAGTCAGGACCTCACAAGGTGAAAAGTTCCCTTTGGTTCTCACAAGGATGTGTTTAGAAGAACATGTATACACACACACACACACACACACACACACACACACACACACACACACACACACACACACACACACACACACACACACACACACACACACACACACAGTCTACCTGTAGCTCTTCGGGGGGCCGTGGCTTTCGAGCAGGAACTCCTGAACATTCTGCAGAAACAAAAAAAGGAAATGAAACATCTTTGAAGGTCGTTCATTTTTCTTTGTCTTTTTTTCTTTTCTTTTTTTTTGGAGTCCAGCTGCAACAATTATTACACAATCACAAAGGATCCTGCTGAAAGCATCCTTTCATGTAAAATGCCTCCTCAGTTGAAGGTAGGAGGGCCTGCTGAAGGTCACATTTTTCAGTCTTTTCTGTCTTTTTTTTCTTTTTTGTCTCTTTTTTTGTCCACAGGAATTAAAACCCCTTTAAGACTGAGAAAGAGTCACTCTTTCAAACCAAACCAAATCTTACTTTTTTAATCCGTGGCTCTCCACTCAAAGCTCGCTGGTGCCTAATGAAGATATGAAGCTTCAAATACACCTTTAAATATACAGATAAATTATGAAATAGAGCTGCGAGCAGGAGCTCAGATCAGATGCTTTGGAATTTTGGGGCATTTTATATAGATTAACTTTATTCCTTCTTGTACAAGTTTGATTTTTGAAAACAGTGGTGCTCAAGTAAAACCCACTGTAACTTCTAGTAGTAATGAGAGCTGCTCAGAATACACTGAGATATGTTAACATCAAATAAATACAGAGTCAAAGTTCAGATTTACCTCCACAAAACTCAGCAGTTTTCCTGTTGACATCTCAAACCCCTTTTTGGCTGCTTCGCTCTTCCGTAGCTGACACTCCAGGACGGCCACTCTCTTCTTCAGCTCCTCTGTCTCCTCCTGAGGTGAAAACAACATTAAAGGATTTTAAGGAGTCCAGGATCTTCTTCTCCAGTGTCCGGCCATTTACAACAGAAAAGTTTGTAGCTTTGACATGTACCTATTCGGCTCATTTCCGGCTCTAGATTTTTAATCCTCTACTAGAGTAGCTTTGCATGAGCAACATATGCTCCCCTAAAAATGACTCTTTAATTATCTAATATAACTAGCTCTTTATGCAACCCTTCTGTTCATTCTCTGCCTGAAAGAAGCCATTCTAGCACCTGTCTCTTTGGTCTGATTGGCCAGCTTCTGGAAGCCCAGAGGGGTAGCACCCTTTGCTTGTGAGTGCCACCTTCCAGCTCTTTCTGGTTTGGAGATTCCTAAGTGACCTGTGTACTCTGGATGGCCTGATTAGCAGTGGGAATAGCGGACTGTTTTGTCTCACACACTTCCTGTTTTATTTTGATACTCATATCGTGTCTTTTCAGGAAAATAGTCCTGATTTCTGACCCACTGTGATTACCTAGCACAGTCAGGTACAGTCCCCATTACTTCTTCCCCTCTCTGCCTGTTCATCTTTGTAAAGATTCATATTCCTTGTGAGATTTCTTGGCCTAGCTATTTTTGCTGGTTTTCCTCAGTCTGCTGCTCATTGGTGCAGATGCCTGATCCTTCTGCTGACACAAACCTTCACCCCAGTAAAACCCAAAAGCTGATTTTTGGTTTCTGATTTGTGCTTTTCGGTCCTTTTGCATGTTAAAGTGTTTGTTACACATCCAACCATTTCAGTTCCCTTTATCAGCACTTTAATCATCAAAGTGATAATTTAAACATGTTAAATTAATGGCAGCGGTGTGAAATCTGATGAGAATTTAACTGAAGACTCTACCATTATGTAAATTAGTGTTTGATTAACTGAGGTTCTTTGAAGAATATTTGATGAAGTGGCTCACAGAGACTAAACCAGGCACCAAAAACAGGACCTGTAAGAGGTTAAATATCTTTAAAAACAGTGCATTTCACTTACTTTTCTTTGGTTCATGAGGGGTAAATACTGTTAATGAAAAGCAGGAGTGTTTACACGCAGTCATACTGTGCTCTGAGAGGTTTGGAGTTTGGACAAAAGCTCTTTGTTTCCAGTGTGAGGTGCTTTCTTCTTTCTACAGATTTCAGACAGCTGTTTTTTGCACAGAGAAACAACGCCGAGCGGATTTCTGTAAAATTTACGTCAGAGAAGGAAGTAGCTCTGGCACGGAATAGATCTGACCCACATTCAGGCCCGAGGATGAGGGAAGAAGGGGGAGCCACTTTTCATTATTATTATTAGATGTCATAGTAGATGCTAAACATGGTCAAAGTTTCTAATAATGAGGTCAGTGTATGCACAGGAACTCCTGAGAGACAAAAGCTTAGACTGCTCTAAACACTGAGCTTATCATTAAAAAAAAACAAAAACTTTTGGATCTGCATGATGTCAGAAAGAGTGGATATTATTAATTATTCAGGCACCAAAACCCGGCCGGTGGGTCATTCAATCAGGAGAAAGGCTTGTTTACAGGCTGCTTTTGCAAGAGAATGAGTTGTTGGGAGATGCCTGAGTTAAGAATCAAAAATTAGATGGTTAAAGTTGGGGTAATTACTATGTGTGTGAATTACCAAATTTTCACCATTCTCTCCCTTAAGAGCACTTTATTGTGCATGTCTGGACAGCTTCAAGTGCATCTGCTATTTTTAATGTCAGTAGAAGTCCTCTTCTTGCACGATGAGCCCCAAAATATGGATGATTCAAAATGTTGATCTTTCAACTTGATTTTCACTTTTAGAAAGTAAATCTGAACTCAAAGAACGGTAACTTTGGTCAGTGAGGAAAGTAGCAAACAAAGATTGCCTCAGTGTTGGCTGCATAGTTCGGACTGTTTCAGGACGTCACTGTAGAATTTTGCAGTCTCACCTTATGCTCCACCTTTGGCCTGGAAACGGGCTCTTCACCTGCAAACTGCTAAAACTGCATGGTCACAGCTGGAGACCCAGCTCTCGTCAGCAGTGACGGACCTCAACATTAAAGTCAGGTTTCGAAAGAGAAGTTCATGGACATTGTAGATAGAAGCACGGGTGCATCTGGTCAGAGCTGGACTCCCAGAGAGTGATCAGAAACAGCAGCTGTGTTGAAGGTGGTCCACAAGGTTGCACAAGGTGATGAACTTAAAAAGGGGATCCATCAAATTTAACCCTGACTCAGGTAAGGTTTTTGATTTTAAAGGGCTAATTTTTAGAACCTTTGGGTTATACCTTGTATATGGCATTATCAGATGCAAAACCTGCAACCACGCTAAGTGCCTAACATGTTTTAAATGATAAGCCATGTTCTTTGGCTTGTCCTTTACCCTCTTGAAATGATCACACACTTATATCTATATAGAAACAAGGCCATCTTTTGCATTAACTGTAAGGAGGCTCTTACAACAACTCTTCTTGTGACCAACCATCCACTGAAACCTTGGTCAGGTGGGCAGAACCAAGTTCTTGATTTGTTCTCTGACTGGCCAGACTATACGGTGCAGTTAGTTGCCTTCCTGCTTTCTCCCGCTTCCTGTCTTATAACTTTTCCAATCAAATGAAGGCAAAAATTGTTTCAAATATATTCTACAAAAATAAAACTACTTAGCTGATCCAGAATATCTAACATTTGGTCTGTTATGGGGTGGTTCTTCTTAGTTTCTATGAAGTGAACCCAGCCATGTGAGTTACCTTGTTGGTCAACGCCTGGTGCTCCACTCTCTGAGTCTTCAGTTCTGCAATCTCAGCCTCTAGCAGGTGGATTACCTCCTCATAGTCCATCTCCATCCCTCTGGCCTGCTTCTGGGCCGCCTCGGCCAGCTGGATCCGGGTCCTCAGAGCTCGACTCTCCTCTGCTCCGTGTTTTACTTCCTGTCAGAGAGGCCACAGGGCATGGAGGAAGAGGAGAGGGGGAAGGTAGGGTAAAAAGAGAAGAAAATAAGAGATTACTCAGTAGAGTTCTAGTGATGCTTTCAGGCCCTGCTCAGTGCTTTGTAACCCTCATAATTCTTCCCAGGTGCTTAAATCCTGATTTGGGATTCAGGATGTCAGGATGAGTTTGTGTGATGAAGCTCTTTGCTGTGGCCTCGGGGGCAGTTTCTCTGAATCAGCAGGCTGTGCAGTTGAGTCCCAGCAGGACCCTCCAAGCCTGTCAGCTCTCAGCATACCTCTGTCTTTGATAAGGTCACCTACGGTCGAAAAGCATCATTATTATTTTCAAAAAAATCCTCCGTCGTGTGACAAAGATTACAAAAACAGTTAATGATTATGTATGATGCATGAATTTTTGCACAAGATTGCAGGACTTTTAGACTGTAACCCCCCCCCCCCATCTCGCTCTCTTCATTCATATATATATATATATATATATATATATATATATATATATATGTAGTTTTTACTACGACAGAGACCATAAACTGCATTAACTGATCAGATCAAGAATATGTTTACTGAGGTCATAAAGGAGGTGAGCAGTACGGTCAATTTCACATAGCTTCTGTTTACAACCAGAGGAGCGGCACCCTGCTGGGCATTAGAAATAATGCAAGCTTAAGGCATGTCAGCATTGGCTTCACTTTAAGATCTGAAAGCTACATCCAACATCGTGCCAAAATCCAAAAGCCATGAAAACCAAGGAAACAGGAGAACAACAATAACAGAAACAATAGAAAGAGTTTCAACAACAACCTGACAAAGACTGATTAAAAAGGTCAGACTAAAAACACACAAAAAAGGGAGATAAGTGGATAAACAGGAACAGATGAACTTAAGATTAGGACCATACAGTAAGGACCAGAAAAGGCACAAAACAACTGCATAAAATGTTTCTAAATGCCTTTAAATGGATTTTAATGCCCACTTGATGCACTCAGTTGTTTAGAAGTGAGGATGGAATTAATTACTGACACTTATGACCATTTAACTTCCCATATATGTAGTTTATAAGTTGCTAATAATTCTGGGAGCTGCATCTGTATGAACCACATATTAGTTTTGGTTAATGAGAAACAGATGAGCAAAGAATGAGGTTAAACACCTACACATAAAGTTCATGTCCCAACCTGTGACCATTTACTGCCGGTCTTCCCTCATCTCTCTCTTTCTGCGCACTATTGAATAAAGCCGCAATAGGCCAAAAAGAAAAAAAAAAAAGACCTGATGGATCATCATGTTGAGATGTCTCTCTTCAAACCATAAAGTCTACTATACAGTAGACCTAGAAAACCTACCATCAAATCAAGTTCATCTACTGAGGACCATAAACATCAGTAGAAAACTTCATGGCTGATCGGTTTCTGAAATATTTCAGTGAGCTTTGCAGTCATGGTGAAAAATCAGACGGTTGTCTTTGGAAATGTTGGACTCATTTACAGTCAGCATGAGATGAGTAATGCTTGAGCTAAAAATAAAAAATGAAGCAGGTCATCATTCTTGGTTGGCAGGTTGTTTTTGTTGGTGCTTTTTTTTTTTTCTTGGAATGAGCTTTTATTGTTTGGTTGGGCGTTTGTGTGTTTTAAGAGTGAAGCCAGGCCTGACTGACTGACATCCTCTTGCATAACAGCAGTGGAATAAAAACAAGGCACAGAGCTTACTCTGTGTCCTCATCTCACTTCTGACTAATTATTTTTGAGCTGAACTACCAAATGTGGGCACTGTGCCCAATCTTAGCTCTGTAAGCTCACTGATAAAACAAAGCCAAATTCAGTCAGTAGCAGCTGAAAAGTTGAGGTCAAACTGAACAACATCAAGCTCTATGGATCAGGGACACAAATTCAACACAAATACAACACATACACCTTTAACCGGGCCAGAGTGAGCTCTAAAATGCTGCATAAATGGATACTTTTTCACTTCTCTGCAAATCAAAACTGTAAATCAGAGGATGAATGATGGGAAATCCAAGCTAATCGCCATGTGTATAAGTGAAAGCCCAGACACCCTTCAGAGGAAGCTCGTTTCTGCTAGTATCTGAGATCTTATGTTCTCAATAGACCAGCACAGCATCCACATCACTGCAGACACCACACCAATATGTCTGTCCTGCTCCACCCTCCCAAGACCGTGAGATACTTAAATCAGCAACTCATTCCCAATCCAGAGTGGGCATTCCAGCCTCTTCCAATTGACAACCATGGCCTCAGACTTGAGGGCAAGTCTGAGGCCATGGTCTGCTTCACACATGGCTTATGGGTCTGCTTCACACATGGCTGCAAACCAAGAGAAATTTGGAGATCCTTGTTCAATAAAACCAGCAGTATCCCGTTATCTGCACAAAGCAAAACTGTGATCCAGAGGCTGCAGATTGAAAGTTTTTTTAGATGTAATTTTGGCTCTTTGAGAGCCACAACATGAGCGCCATTTATATCCATTATATTAAAAGTTATATTACATTATATATTATATTAAAACCTGAAAATGGATATGGATAAATAATACTACAGGCCAGAAGGAAATATGTACATTTGCTTTTGGGGTGAAATCAAATGTGCTGGTGTTAGGGCCTCAGTTGGGCTTTGGCTCCATCTGATTTTAATGAAGTTTGTCTACAGTCAGAGGCCAGGAGGGAGAGCCATGCTTTGTAGTGGAAGCTACAGGGCAGTGAAACAGACACCAGCAACAATTAGACACTCATAACTGAAAGCAACCACTCCCAGTACTGTTGACATGCTGGGAGCCAGTAACTGTAACCCTGCATAAATAAACATTACACAGTAAACTGATCTTTGGTGGCACTAACAGATGAGTGGTGAGAATTGTCATGTTACTCAATGCAACATGAACCCGTAAGTAAATGCTGACAGAGATATGAGTCTGCACCATTGCACCAGTGGAACGTGTAGAACACCACTCACAGCAGGAGTAACTGTTCACTGTGGAGCCAGTGTGGTCCAGAACCCCCCCGCCCCATGTAATGTTAATGATGTAGACAAAAAATATATATAATGGGTGCAAATTTCCTCTAATTGAGGGATTGTGCAGCTCTGGTGAACATGCAAACTCAGAGTGATTGAGATCTCACACACACACACACACACATGCATGCACACGCACACACACACACACACACACACGAGGCAAAGAGGAAGCAGTCTGGGGTGAACCTGGCAGCTCTGACTTTCCTCCTGCTGCTATCATATGCAATGAAAGCTAACAAGACACACATGAAGCAAATGCAAAATATGTTGATTTATGAACAAGATTTGGAAATCACACATTGGGAACACACACACACACACACACACACACACACGCACACACACACACACACACACACACACACGCACACACACTGAGCGTCTTCCATCTGTTACCTCAGCAGGCCTGCACGCACGTTAAAATTCTACAAATTGCTGTTTCAAGAATGAGGTTCTATGTCCAGTTAGCTCTGTGGGGACCAGTCTCCAGTTTTAACCTTTGGAGTGAGGACATTTATGGAGACTGGGGACATTTTTTTGAAAATTGGGGATTGGTCTCTGAAAAGAAGGGACCTTTCCTGGAAAAAGAGGCTCTGTGTACACGTCTGTCTGTGTGAGGACCAATCTGAGCTTTAGACTTATGCAGTGAAGATGTTAAAGGAAAGATTGGACATTACTGGGTATTGTTGTCAAACAAATGAAGAACATGGCCATCTCTGTGGGGACAATTCTTAGTTTTAGACCTTTGAAATAAGATTATGAAAAGTCAGGAAAACAAACAGCACTTTTAAAACTTTATCTGTGTAAGGATGGAAATCATTTTCAGACCCATGGAGTGAGGACATTAATGGAAAGCAGGGACATTTTTTAAAAAATGTTGCAGGCCATTTATATATTCAGGCAATGCTTGACTCATAATTGTACCACTGTCCTCGTTATGTAGGACATAATTACTGTATAATTACATAATTAAATTGACTGTACATGCTTTTACTCATTCATTTAATCAATTCAACATTAATCTACCCTTGAATAAAATTAATTTAAAGGTCTTTCCTTCACTTTCTGCCTTTTGTGCCTTCAAAAGGAATCCTTTACTCTTACTTGTGTTTAAGGGCAGCACTACATACTGTACAACAATACAGTACATTAACATCTGAACATCAGTGAGCAGCTGAAACTGGTGGTAAAATTAGACTCATGGATGGTTTCCAGTGCCGAGAGTCCACTGAGTGTGGAGATGAAGTGTGTGTGTGTGTGTGTGTGTGTGTCTGTATGGTTGGAAAACTAATGGATCCCAGTGTGTGGTCTTTTCCCTCCAGCTGTGGCTTCAGGGGGGCCCGAGGGGCTCTGAGAGGCCCCCTGTCTTGAAGCCTGACTTCCATCTCTAATGAAGGAGCATGTCAGCCAGCTCTTGTCCACTGCCCACCCGCCAGCTCTCCAGAAAAGGAAACATAATGGAAGGAAAAATCCCTTGCTGTGCACAAGCTGTACAGCCTGGCAGCAAGAGATGGAACAAAAGAGCAGCGGCCAGTCCCACTTCTGCCCAGACGAAAGGTTTTTGTGCTCAGCTCCCTGAGAAATGACACATTTGCACTGATGGCTGCTTCTTGCTTTGTTTGACTGTTATGTAATAATAACATAACGTCTCCATCTTGAAGCTGGAGGCTCCACTGAAAGCTGCAGCAGTGCCGGTAAAATGCCACCCTCAGAGAAAAGCATATTAAAAGCACTTCAGGTTATTCAGGAGCAACTCACACCTCAACTGTATCAGATCAGGTGAACCTGGATCAGACTACATAATATTATTAATAATAATAATAATAATAATAATAATAATAATAATAATAGTAAAAAATCATTAAGGCAATTCTCCTCATTTATTTGCATGTGCAACTAGAATTTAGACTTTGTGAGAGCCTGGAAGGTTAAAGAGAAATGACTCCAGCCTGGCAAAAAAATCCCTCTATCAGAGGATTAAAAGCTGTCAGCTTAACTCACCTGTGCAGGTTAATAAAATATGCAGACACTGTTGAAGATGACAGTTGGGCAGCTGTAATCTGCATCCTGATGTGACTCGCAACAGGCAGCCAGGGTGGATTTGAACTGGTAAAAGTTGCTTAAAACTTGTTTTTATATCAGGACAGTTGACAGAATGAGACAGTTTGACTCAAAGTAGACATCTGAATATTTTAAGTCCTGTTTTTAGAGTTTGGAAGGTGAGGCAGGACACGTCAGTGCATTGTTTTTGGCCTCAGGTTCACACTTAAGTGGCTCAAATGACTCTGTTTACAATAGAGTTAATGTGGAAATATTTCACACTTGCATTTCTCCTAATGGTCAGCAGGGGCCTTTTTCACGTCACATATCTCCCACTGTGATGCTCGTTTAATCTGGCCAACGTTTCTAATAATGAAGCTGTTTGTAGAGTAATCCCTGTGTACTAAAAGCTCAGGCTGCAGATTGCTCTAAACACTCAGTTTCAGAAGTTTCAGAGTTTTTTCCCATATGATGTCATAGAGGGGGGGATATCTTTAATATGGTCATCTCAGGCATATGGAAGCCCCACCCACTTGTATTTTGTTTGCAAGGGGCGGGGCTAAAACAGTCTATTAAAGATGAAGAATGAACTGAGAGGCTGCACCTGGGCCCAGTATCAGATAAAGAAGGGTTATTCTGAACTGGGGATCATGCAAAGCTGCTCTGGAAGAGTCCAAGAATAAAAAGAATGAAAAAGCAAAGATTAGACAAAACCTAAACTTGGTGAGTTTCAGAGCCTTAGTAATGTATCTAAACCTGCTGACACTCAGTGAGAAGCTAAAGAAGAGGCACGGGATATGAAAGCACTGGAGCAGAAAGCACACAAAGCACATGAAGTGAATCTTCAGTGGGCAGCTCTGCACTGCATCCTACTCATTTCTGCTCCTCAGGTCCGAAACTCAGATAAGGAAAAGCACCGGCCGAGCCTTTGCTGTTATGGTACACTTGTCAGCTGCATCTAAATGTAGATATCGATCGATTTATGCAACAGAGCAGTAGCTGAGAGGCAGCGGGGTGGGAGCAAGAGAGGCCGAGACCCTTCAGCTCTGAATCACAACAAACAAAACGCGGGGAGGAGGAGGAGCTATTTTAGAGCCCGACATAAAAAAAGATTCAACATGGGGCTCACAGTCCTCCCACTGCATGCCTCAGCCTCCCACTCACACACACACACACACACACACACGCACACACACACACACACACACACACACACACACACACACACACTGGGAGGAAGGAAGGCTGAGTTTGGTTTGAAGCTCTTCATCATGAAACCTGAACATATGTGTTTGTGCTTGTGTTACTCATATGGTGGGGACCCTGTTTCCATTTCTGGAACAAAACGAGTCCCCATAAGCCGACTGCTCATATATTTCTGTTTTTATTAGGCTGCCAGCCAGAGCAATATTCCACCAAATGAAATTTGTATTACAGGGTAAATCTACAACAGGAAAACATGAATTAGAGTTCAACAAAGCCACCAAATATAATGCAACCTGAGGCCCCAGCAGTTACTGTCAAATCAGTCCAGTCATTTATGACCGTGGCCGCATATTCCTATTTGCCATTGTAAGATTGTTAGTCATAAACATTTCTTTCCAGGAATCTGTCAAACAACTCAGTCTACCACAATAATATAAATTTGTGTGAACTACAGTGCCGTGAAAATGTATTTACTCACTCATCGCACTTACATATTTTAGATCAAACTAATTTTAGTCAAAGATAACTGCAGCAAATACAAAATGCAGCTTTTAAATGATTATTTATTTTAAGGGAACAAAGCTATCCAAACCTATTAGCCCTGTGTGAAAAAGTAACTGCCCTCTATACCTAATAACTGGCCGTGCCGCTCTTAGCAGCAAGAACAGCAATCAAGAGTTTGTGATAACTGGCAGTGAGTCTCTCTCATCGCTGTGGAGGAATTTTGGCCCACTCTTCTTTGCAGAACAGTTTGAATTGCCACACTGGAGGGTTTTTCAGCATGAACGGCCTGCTTAAGGTCACACCAAAGCATCTCATTCTGATTTAAGTCCAAACTACGACTACGCCGCTACAAAACCTTAATTTTGATTAAGCTATTCAGAGGTGGACTTGCTGATGTGTTTGGGATCATTGTCCTCCTGCATAACCCAAGTGAGCGTCACGCACGTATGATGTTCTGGTAGAGCAGAACTCATGGTTCCATCAATTACAGCAAGTTGTCCTGAAGCAGCAAAGCAACCCCAGACTTTCACACTCCCACCACCATCTGTTGGATGTTTCATCCATCCATCCATCCATTCTCTTCCGATTATCCAGGGCTGGGTTGCGGGGTCAGGAACCTAAGCAGAGAAGCCCAGGCTTCCCTCTCCCCAGCCACCTCCTCCAGCTCATCTGGAGGGACCCCAAGGCGTCCCCAGGCCAGCCAAGAGATATAATTTCCCCAGGGTGTCCTGGGTCTACCACGGGGCTTCCTCCGGGTGGGACATGCTTGGAACACCTCACCCAAGAGGCGGCCAGGAGGCATCCTAATCAGATGCCCGAGCCATCTCAACTGGCTCCTTTCAATGTGGAGGAGCAGCGGCTCTACCCTGAGCCCCTCCTGGATGGCAGCACTGCTCACCTTATCTCTGTCGATCTCCTGCTCCCTTCTCCCATCACTCGTGAACAAGACCCTGAGATACTTGAACTCCTCCACTTGGGGCAAGAACTCTTCCCTGAGCTGGAGAGGGGACTCCACCTGTTGGATGTTCTTTTTATAAAATGTTAGTATTCTGCAGATGCAGCGGGACTCAAACCTTCCAGAAAGTTCAGCTTTTGTCTCATCAGTCCACAGAACATTTTCCCAAAAAGTCTTGGGGATCATCCAGATGTTTGTTGGCAATTGTGAGATGAACCTTTGTGTTTTTCTTGGTCAGCAGTGGTTTTCTCCTTGGAACTCTCCCTTTTTTGCCCAGTCTCTTTCTTAATGTTGAACCTTAACTGAGCCAAGTGAGGCCTGCAGTTCTTTAGATGTTGTTCTGGATAAGTTGATCTGGATAAGTTGCTCTTGGAGTAATTTGGTAGCCGGACACTCCTGGGAAGATTCCTCACTCTTCCAGATTTTCCCCTTTGGGAAAAATGGCTCTCACTGTGGTTCTCTGGAGCCCTAAACCTTAGAATTGGTTTGCTAACCCCTTTCCACACTGATAGATGTCAATAACTTTGTTTCTCAGCTGGTTCTTTAGATTGTGCCATGATGTGCTGCTTTTTAAGATCTTTCAGTAGGTCTGCAGTAATCAGGCCCGGGTGTGGCAGTGAAAATGAACTCAGCTTTCCAAAAAATGTGGTTAATCAGTTAATTCATGATTTAATAAAGGGTGGCAATTTTCACAGCACTGAACATGTATGCATTTTGTTTTTGTTTTGTGTTGTGTTTTTGTTTATTTACCCTGTAGGTTTTGACTGGAATTTGACGGTCATCATTCCATATTTTATTTTGTTTTTCTAATATTATTATTTCTCAGTGTTTTACTGTGCTTACTGGTCCTTGTTTTGTTTTAATGCTTGTTTTTCTAATTTTATATTTCTCTAATGTGTCCCATATTTCTTTCTCGTTTCCACTTCCTGTTATATTGTTACAATTGCATTTCCTTTAGTCCTGCACCCTGACTTCCAGTCTTTGTCCTCCTTTCTCTGATTCTCTGATCCTTTCCACCTGTGTTTGCCTCCCCTTGGTTAGCTCAGTGTGTATAGTTTCCTCCTCTCCCCTCACCTGTTGCCAGATCAGATCTGATGTGTTTTCCTAATTTCTCGTGCTCCTGATTTAGATTAAAATTTTTATTGTCCAATAAATCGTGTGTGTTGTTATCAGTTTACTTTCTGCGTCCCATTTTTGGTTTTTCTCTCCAGTAAAATCTTGACAGTGACAGAAAATAGAAACATATGTCTCCTTCAAATTTGGTGCTCAGGTGTATTACTCTGTGTGTGTGTGTGTGTGTGTGTGTGTGTGTGTGTGTGTGTGTGTGTGTGTGTGTGTGTGTGTGCGCGTATAAAGGGCTCCATCTGCTGATCTTTTTTAAAAGAGGCATCTCATCACTCAGTCACTCTCACACACACACACACACACACACACACACACACACACACACACACACACACACACACACACAGTGTGTAAATATGTTCAGTTCTGCTGAGGCATACAAACACCTGTAGACTGGATGGTCAGACTTGAAAGAGCTGGTCTTCCTGAATTTAAGATTAGACCATCAGCCAGAGCCTCCCTGCACCCTGAAACAAACTTTCCCCAGACAGGCTGAGCACCCCCTCCAGCACCGTCTCCCCCCATTTGAAAATGGAAAGCACAAAAACATGATTCATGCATTTTATATGACTTCCTGTTTTAACACAACTGCTCTGGTGCAGCAGGTGTCACTCACCTGTTTGACCTTGCTGAGCTCCTCCTCCATCTGATGGTGAACTCTCTGAGACTCCACCAGCTGCTCCTGCAGTTCAGGGGAGTGATGAACATATCTTAGAGTGTAATATTAAAATCAGACAGTAAATAAAAGAAAAGGAACAGAGGATGTTACAGTTGTCCGGAGGTCAGAGTGTCATCAAGGATCACTGTGGTCCTCTGAACCAGATAACTGAACCAGGGTTATTACAGTTTGGATTTTACATTATAGTTTAATTTTTTTCTCTAATTCAGTTAGTGTTCAGAGTGATTTCACTCATTTAGTTTAGGTTTAATGCTTAGTTTTAGTTTAGTTTTTGTCAGTTTTAGTTTTTCATACTTCGTCATGTGCAAGAGTCAAGGTGCAGGAGTGACTACTGTGTAATAAAAACTCAACAAGAGATACCATTTAAAATTTTTTATTCAACAACCAACAAATAACTGATGTTATCCACCACATGAAGCTGGTCGGAGCGGCTCAGAGAGCTAGCTTGGTTAGATGCTCACTAATTAGACTTCAGCGCTGCGTCTCAGTGGGGCCGATGTACACAACCTACGCAAGTGGCCGACTTCATGTCTGCATATATGCTTGTGTAGCTGGATTTTGTGTCTTAATTACCTTGTGGTCATGTGCCGGTGTCTTATATGCGGTGCAGGCTGGGACTTTAGTTAGTTTTGTAAACCCACAATATAGTTCCAGTTAGTTATCATTTTTATTTATTTCAGTTAGCAAAAATATTTTTCAATTTCAGTTTTCATTATTTTGTTCATTTTCGTAACGATGTGAACCTCCTCCCTTATTCTCTGTTTGGCTCAGCTCAGCACAGCCTGTCAGTATACAGATGCGTCATTTCATGCAAAATTGGTCTTTGCCTGCCATTGGGCCCCCAGTAACTGTAAATATCTTCAGAGTTTCAGGAACTTTAAGTACATATGGGTGGATTGAAATTTGGCATTTTTAATCAGCATTTTTTGACCTTCATAGCTAGAAGATGAGCCTGGTATCACATGTAGGTAAAAAGGGGACCTTGCATATAGTCTAACTTGTTCTGAGCTGCCACCCATCCCACATACTGACACGAGCCTGAACGTTTACCCTGAAATTGTCTCCAGTGAATTATCAGAAACAGATCAAACATCCAGATACCAGCGCCATTAAACTGATGCAGTTTATTTGGAGTGTGATGGATCCACACTGACGCTCACAGCTGCTCAGAGAACAGAAACCACATTTCATCTTTAGATTGTGACACTTGTGGTTAGTGCAAAACTGATTTGGTTGCAGTTTTTAAACAGAGCTTGAATGTGTGGATATCTCCTGTGCTTATGCTGGAAAATTCTGGAAAAATAATTAAAAAGTGCAAATTCTGGACCCACGCCTGTGAACATGGAGGGCCTGTAACTCAAAATATTCACAGTATGAAGGTGAAATTCAGCATGGCTTAATTACATGTACTAAAGCTACCATATGTAAAATCAGCTGATTCTGAGGGAGTCGGGTGGGAGCTTTTTCTTTTGGATATGATTGATCTTCTATAAAATGACTCAGGTGTGAGTTTACCTGCAGCCTCTTGATCTCCCTCAGAGCCTCGATGTGCTCCTTCCTTAGCCTCTCCATCTCCTCCAGGTCCTCTGAGTCCGACAGTGACGGCTGCACAAACACACAAAAACACATCAGAAACATCTGGAACAAAAACTGATCTCTGCATTCATATTTACACTGATGTCTCCTTAACATCCACCTTAGGTTAGTTAGTTTCAGGCTAAAACTGGCATAAGTCAGGAATACTAAGTGGAGTTAAAGCAGCTTTTCTGAGCACAGACACCCCCCCCGATGGTCTTCGTGATCATAACCTGATGGTGAAGCACCGTCCTGAATTCTGTCAGACATGCAGCTGCTTGCTGCTCTCAGGCTGCAGTCGATCGCATTGCTGTGATCTTTTGTGGCCCCTGTAGTGCTTAAAATCTTTACTCTCTGCTGATAGGACCGTCCTGTTCAATCGGAGCATCAACAGACCGATAGATCTGCATTGATATGAGGATGACCTGCAGCTCATGGGCAGGACGATGATGGGAATTATTTCATGCTCCCGTTCACTTAAATCTGGATGATTCTGACACCGAGTCCTGTGCCTGATTCATTTCCAATGAAAGTTTTTCATTCATGGACGCATAGAGTTAGTTAGAAATCTGGTTAAAGACTTCCACATGTTGATTCCCCTCACCAGAAAAAGGACAGCAAGTGGCTAAGAACCCAGTTTTTACTTTCCAACCAGCATCAGGAGCTTGCAGATGGGATGAAGAAACACACTTAACCATATTTCAATTGGTGGTCAGGTGATCTTTGCCCTTGTGATTCCAGGTTACGGGACAAAGGTTTTGGAACAAAGGTTCAGGTGATCTCAGAAAAATCCACACAGCTCAGACTGGAAGAAGAGCAGAAGGCACCATCACCAGATTCAGCTGAAGGTCCCAGCATGGCCGGGTTGTAGTGTTCAGAGCTTTGCAGCTCCACGTCTAAATGCTGTCAGTGTCAAAAACATTTGGATGTTGGCTACTCTGTGCTGTTTAAGGTCCTTTTGTTCAACTACTGCTCAGAAAAGACAAGTCAATAATATTAAAAAAACTTTATGATCAGGTGAAATTGAGTGTTAAAAACAAGGCTGAAAGCTGTACACCTGCAGTTCCTCTGCAGTCCAGCAGAGGCACCACAGTGAGTCAGGCCCCATAGACTCCCATGTTAAAAGTTTACAGCAGAAGTAAACATTTTTACAGTCTGATACAGAAACTGCTTTGATCTCTAGAGCTAATTTACCCCTTCATTACAGCTGTACGGGGAGGATAGTTTTATTACTCACCTGTTTTAATTGGATTAAGTTTGCATTATTAAGGGCGTGGCCTCTTTGACAAACAGGTGGAATGGCGATACAGGTGACTGCAGCTGCTAGCTGGTGCCCAACTGCTAACTGCTTTTAAATGCCAGTAGAATTGTAACCACATGTGACACATGTTTTTGCATATAAAACCAGAGGATTTACACTTACATATCATGCATTCAGCGTGCCCCAGAGTGCTGTATCCTTCCTCTAATGGGTTCGCAAAAATCAAGTAGAAAGCACTAACAACAAAACGTACACCGTGCTCTTTATCATGTGCATTAGCATGTACAGCTGTGGCATTTCTCTATCTAGCATAATATGTAGATACAGAAATTTCTTTGTGGGTTAGTGCACATTTTAGCTACCTTATGTAGTTACTATGGATTTCCCTCATACATATTATTATAATTAAGGTTCTGAAGATTCTATTGATGTATAGTGAGTTGAAATATTCCACAAGATGATACTACAGCATGTATAACTGTAAAGATATGGTCTGGCGGACTTGTTCTATTATAGGTCTTTAAGGGCTACACCTTTTGGAGCATTTTTAATGAAATTATCATTGCAATTTGGCTGCTGTGCAGTTAACTGTAGTAAAAAATGGTGAAGAGGCCTTAAATATGGTGACTTTTTGCCATATCTATGTTTTATACACCGTCTGTGAGCCCACGTAGACTCCCCCTCCCAGCTGTGGAGAGCGCCATCACCTTGCTTAGCACAAAAGCAAAACAGGAAGGAGAGTTTCCTTGTCAGGACAATTTAAATGCAGCAGTTTTAATATTACAGTGATTTTTTTTTCCACATGTAATAAAACATAAAATGAAATTATATGACATTAAATAAACAGAAGTAGAATATGT
Source organism: Archocentrus centrarchus (assembly GCF_007364275.1). NCBI lineage: Eukaryota > Metazoa > Chordata > Actinopteri > Cichliformes > Cichlidae > Archocentrus > Archocentrus centrarchus. Next base: position 22,703,570 of record NC_044364.1, read on the forward strand.
CTCTTCATAAAAAGCACCTCTCTATCTTCACATGCTTGCTGCTCTGTTGCTGTGCTGAGTATCACCACCTCCACCCATCCTGTTCATAACAGTCTGACCTCCATCTTTCTCAGGAAAATCTGAAAAGAGTCCGTCTCCATGCTGTGAGACTGACTGACACTGGTGACACCCCCAACCCCCACATACTATACCATATTGTAATATTCTGTATGTTACTGTTTTACACTGCAAAGCTGATGATCAGTGTTTATTACCCTGATATTACACTGTTCTCCTCCAAAGTACTTTTCCTGAGGCCTGCATATGGTTTTCATAAGGCACCTAAATGTGACGAGGCGCTCAAAGCAATCCACAGTAAAAAGACGCTTTTTAAAGTTCAGTAACTGCACGATGTTAAGCTGGACGAGTCTTAGATTTATGTCGGAGGCTCACTGAAAAGGAATTTAAGGACAAAAATCATCTTGTGAGCATGACTGCTGTGGTATGTCTGCACACTCCTACCCGTGGGTTGCTGGGCGACTCCAGCAAGCTGAACAGGTCATCAGACGTGAAGCTAGAGCCAGGCTGGGTGACACCCAGCTCCGCCAGCTGAGGCTTGAATAGCTCCTTGATCAGGCTCTCAAAGTCTGCAAACAGAAAACACATGAGTGTTCAGCGGGAGGCAGAAGATCTTCTGTTCATGATGAGGAGACAAAAGATGCCAACTGGAGCTTCTCTGAGGAATCACTGATAAAAACTGCAGGTTGGAACAGATGGCACAATGCTGGTGCTCAGACCAGATCTCCTTTAAAACCTCAGCCTGAGTGTTTCTCTGCACCGCTAACAGATTCTAGCAGCGGCTGTAAATACCACGCATATCAATCAATCAAATCATGTCATGCATTATCAGTGATGGAACTGTTTTTCCCTGAGCACTTGTTTTTGATAGAGCCGTGTTAGTGAACCAATCAATTAAACCCTCAGTGAGTCATGTGACAGCCTTTAATCAGTCTGTGGTATAATTTACTGATTTTAACTTTAAATCCTCCCAGGATGCCTGCGCCGAACCTGCAGAGGGGCCATACCGAGGAATCAGATTCACCCCTCTATTATTCCATGAGCAGCGAGCTTAATGGATCTTGTTTGTGTGTAAATGGTGATGACCCAGCATCTACACCAAAGAAAAACTATAGCTTGAGGACAAATACTATGGAACTCGTGGGCTGCAATAAACGAGTCAAAGCTTCCACACACTGACTCTGAGCCAGGACCAAAGTGTGGACTCTGTGGATCCATGGATGCTGCCCTGTAGGACCTCGTCTGCTGGTCCAAAGGCTGAGCTCAGTTTTTGTTCATTCACAGTGGAAATGTCAAATCACAAATAATGCTGTATTAACACAGTAATGTCAGAGAGAAACTGCTTTGTATACATTCTGTTTCTGCTAATGCTGTAATGTTAACAGGAAACATCCTGACTGACAGGGTTTAATAGAAAAAAAGGCCAAAATGATCAAAACACAGCATCAGATTTTATCAGTTTATCTCATATTTGTGTGTAAAACTTTCATCTATAAAAAATAGGAGCTAAATACATATGAAAGTAGAACAAATTTAAAATACTCAGGTTTAAATACGAGCTTGTTAAACTTACACTCCACATGTCATACTGCACAAAGGATGAAGGGAAACCTGAGGACTGCGACAGGTGAGCTGAGCATTGAGGTCTTACCTGTGAAGGCCACCGTCCCGGCTGGGTCAGCTCGTAGTGTGGACCTGAGCGCCTGCCGCTGAGCCTCTGTCGGCTTCAGACCAATCAGCTCCAGAGCCTGGACACACACACACACACACACACACAGATCGATACATACTGCTCACATGGGGAGAAACACACGCTGACAAACAGCCACAGACCAATGAAAACCGAGTATCGGCTCCATGTTTGAGATGACTGTGGAGATGAAATGTGTAACGAGCTTTCGCAGCTGATGAATATAATCAGTCTGAATGATTAAAAATATGCAGGTTTTCAGCCCGTGACCTCTCTGTGACCTGAAGCTCAATCTGACCTACAAAAGTACATTTTTAAATACTTTGATTTTATTGTTGATGTTTTTTAATAAAAACTAGACCCAAAGGTGGATATTGATGAAATAAGTAAATACTTCACTACACATCTTAGATTTTATAGGTTAGTTGGAATTGAGAACCACATTTAGTCACATTTAAGTGAATTATCCACTTGCAGCTCCTGTTCATAGTGTTCCCATCAGTAAATTATCACCAGATCATTGCAAAACTGAATAAAAAGCTTTTAGTTCTAGTTTAGTTCTAGATGCCTTTTTCTCTGATCTCTGAGCAGATTTGGTCGTGTTTTGTTGCCTCTTGCTTTGGTTTATCCTGATGAGTTTAAAATGCTCCCCAAACATCTTCTGGTTTAACCGTGCTGGTTTTAAAGCTGGGCTCAACCACACAATTAACTTCTACAGTGTTCCAGATGTAAACCTGATAGCAGAGGCAGATATTAGCTCTGTACTTGTCTCACAGATAAATGTGAATCACAAACACTCACCTGCTCCAACCTTTCTATTTTGAGGCGGCAGCTGGCACTGAGGGAGCATTTCCTCTGAGGAGGCTGACTGCTTGGAGACTCTGGAAGTCAATGAACACAGACATTGGTTATATTCTCTGGTTACACTCCTTTGTGCTTTTAATTTCCAGGTTTCTTCCTGCCTTCTGCGTTCTGTGTTTGTCTTTTAATTACTTCCAGTTTTATTTTGAAGTCCAGCTTTATCTTATTTTTTTTTTACTTCCTGTCTCTTTTTCTTCCCCCCCCTTCCTGATCAATTGTTCCCACCTGTCTTGTTTCTACAACGACGTGAAGCAATCACAAAGAGGCAGATGACAACTACACAGATACAAAACTACAAAGATAAAGCTAAAGATAAAACAGCAACAAAAAGATGGAAAATGTCAATAAAGACAGAAAACAAAGGCAAAATGACAAGAAAGAGATGAAAGAAAATGCCACAGAGACAACAAAAGAACAAAGATACACAAAATATCCACTACAGAGACACACAAAACAACTGCAAAATGATGCTAAATGACCACAGAGACATAAAATAACTACAGACTACAAACTATAACAGAGATGCAACAACCACAAAATGTTCAAAAACAAAAAAAAAAACTTGTTTCAAAAGATACAAAACAGCTAAAAGAAAAAAAAAAAAAGACACAAAGTAACCACAAAAACACAAAATCAGAACAAAGAGAGAAAAAAACTACAATGGACCCAAAATATTTAATAGACAACAATGAGTACAAGAACCAAATGCATACTACCACAGAACCACAGAACAAGCACAAACTAATCCGGAGAAACAAAAATCACTACATTAAGAAACAAATCACCACAAAAAACATGCAAAAGATCCCAAATAAAAAAATGAAACAAACATTTTGTGTGTCTGTGGGTCCTTCCTCCTGTGTGGGAGGCATTACAGGTCTGTTAGCTGATAATCTGTGACTCTTACAGCATCTGTTTTCCCACTCAGTTCATGAATTTATTCAACATCAATATTCCAATGGAGGCACCGCAGGTTCGACTGGTTTGGTCGTGCTGGGACAACTGGGGTGGACTCTGGAGGTCCCCTTCTTTTAAACGGCCTCAGCATCCTCCATCTGTTCTGGATTTCAGGCTTTAAATGTGACGACTAACAGGATGATTTCCCATATGGACAAAGACCTCAGGATGCCTGAAACACAGGGACGGGGTGATGCTTCACAACTCTTCAGCCAGTCGTAGGCCAGACCTCCTGCTCACCTCATTCCTCCCGTGACAGGAGGAAGTGAATCACACGCCATCTGCTGCCCCTCGCTCCCCTGCAGACTTTGATTTACAGTTTACCGCAGCTCATCTGTGCAGACGCATTCGCCTGCATATGTTTACATTTTCTCAGTGCTGCTGTCACTCTGTGTGACTTCCTTACGTCAAAGATGCCAACGCATCCATGTAGAAATGACGTCACATGATGTGAGTGATGCAACACAGATGGATTTTTGAGGTTAAGGGTAGTTCTAATTTCTACTGAACAGGACTATTTATTGGCAGCACAGTGGCGCAGTGGTTAGCATTACCCGCCTTACAGTTAGAACAACATCTGAAAGGTCTGGGTTCGATTCCGCCCAGGCCTCTCCCCCTCTCTGTGTGGAGTTTGCATGTTCTCCCTGTGCTTGTGTGGGTTTCCTCCCACATTCCAAAGACATGCATTTACTGGGGTTAGGTTGATTGGCTACTTTAAATTGCCCATAGGTGTGAGTGCGAAAGGTTGCTGGTGACCTGTTCAGGGTGTGCCCTGCCTCTCGCCCTATGACAGCTGGGATAGGCTCCAGCCCCCCCGCGACCCTGAACAGGATGGATGGATGGAGGATTATTTATTGTCATTCTGAAAGTGCTGCTTTGTGTGAGAGGGCCCACTCTTCAATTGCATGAAGTTGAGGTTTAGGCTTCTTATGCAAATCAGAACTGTTGAATGTCTGCAACTCCTGTAAGAAGTGAAAACACCAAATACTTTGAGTATCCGCATGTTACTTTGGGGGCCTAAAACTACTGCATACTTCTCTCCATCAGCTATTAAATGCTGGCCACATGTGGCCACAGCCTTCGCTGCAGGTCAGTCAAAGCAATCATAAATTAGCTGGTGAATAAACCACACGCAGTCCCGATGTTTGAGTCTCTTGTGTTTCTTATGGGATTTGTTTTCTCACCCATTTCATGGTTTATCGCACTGTAGACACGTACCGGGGTTTGTTTCAGGGATGCTGTGACTCTCTGGTGGCGAGGACACACGTGTCTGCTCTGTTCTGCTCGGAGACACTCGCACCTGCATTAGCACATTAACACAACATCTTAATGACTGTTAATGAGACTGTGTTTGTGTGTGTCAGACCTCAGGTGTGTTCATGTCTGACACGAAGGTGGTTATTTAACACAAATCAGACTTCAAGACATTTTTATAGCATTTGATTTAAATGATCAATGATCATTTTCTTTATGTATCTGAAAATTTTTTGCCTCTCAGCTGCAGACATGGCAAAGATTCTCTCCCAGCTCACACTGAAATACCTGCACAAACAGGTGATTAAGGGCTGCAAAAAATATTTAACAGAATCTTGCTACTTTATACTGACTGTATACTCAGCACCACCATGAGGCTGATATTAGTGGTTTAGACTCATATCTTGTTTTTGGTTTTGAGAGGTGATTTATGGTCATTGTTTTCTGTTGAGAGTATTTGTATGATTTGTGTTATCTTCTGAAGTCTGATATTGGTTCCTCATTTGTTTCATTATTTGTGCCTGCAGTCCTGTGTTTGTCTGTAGATTATTTTTGGTTATCAGCCCCTTGTGTATTTCTGCCGCCCTCATGTTTCTGTGTTTTGTATGTATATCATACAGGGCTGGTTCATAACACAAACACTAACGCAATCATATTTCTTAGCTTTAAAATCATATTATTGTGCATGTTTGAAAGGATACACAAAACAAGAAAGAAAAGAATCTAGGTTTAAAGAAGAGAAATGTCCATGACTCAGCTGAAATCAGACCTGGGTGACATTGACTGACGGCAGGGTCTCGCTGGCGGGGTTTCGGCTGGAGGTGATCTTGGTAACTACGGCTGGTTGCTGAGGCACAGTGCCCAGCACCGGGGCTCTCATCTGGGATCCACCTCCACTGCCAGACCCCTGAAGGGAGATGGGGCTCTGTGGCCCGCTGCTGGAGCTGGAGGACGACCTCCGCCTAATGAAGGCAATTTCCACTGTCGGGTCAGGTCTAGAAAACAAGAGTTGTTTTTAATGTGTCTGAATCTGGATTTAATTGGTCAAAAAAAGACAGAAAGATTTATTATACCTCATTATCCCTCCGGTTTATGTTTTGATTCAGTTTTATTATTTACTAATACTACATCTTAAGATTTCTAAATATGAAATAATACAGTACCACTGAAAAGCATTTGAAAATACAGTTACAGCAGTGACAAAGAGCTGCTTATTTTGGAGATACGCACTTTGTCTCTGTGTGTTTGTTGTGCAGCATATTGTTATTTGCCTAATGCATGTTTTGGAAAATGTGTGCAGGTGTCAGGTGTGCTGTACCTGAGTTTGGTACGTGTCAGGATGCTCCTGGCTTCCTCATATGTCACTCCAATCAAGGACTCTTTGTTAATGGACACCAGCTGGTCCCCAACCTGCAGCCTGCCGTCCTTCAAAAGCACAATTAGACGGAACAATCAGACCCAGGTGTTCAGTTTCATTCACACTAATGTTCACACACTCAGTGCATCAGGGACAACTCTGGGTTCAGTATTCTGCACAAGGATATTTCGACATGCACATGTTGGAAGAGCCAGAGACTGAGCTACTGACTGTCCAGTAAGAACAGATGTTAACTGCTGTAGGTACAGGAGGCGGACTACTGGGATCATCTATGCGAATGATTGTCACTGATAACAGCCATTAATTATATACAGAACTCATGTAAATAGTATCTAAAGGGGGCTGAAGATAGAGCCTTGGGGACACCAGAGGTCAAATGAGTCTGTGTGTGTACCTGATGCAAACTTATTTATCAATGCAAACAACATAATTTGACACAATCAATGTTGTTGTTATCTGAACGTGAGTGTGAGGACCTCTATAAAAGCTGAGTCTACTCTTAGATTTGGCAGAGCTTGACAAACAGGGTCAGAGTGCTCATAATGGACACCAGCTGAAAAACATACACTGCAGCACTTTGTAAAGCTTCAACTAGCTTCATGTGGTCTCGTGTGTTTGAACTACATCTTTACTCATCTTAGATACTTTTTTCTGATGGTGTTCAGTCAGCATTCATTTTGTGATGGTGATACAGGAAGAAGACTGACAGGTGAATACAGTGAACTTACATAATTACTGTTTAAAAGAGCTGCACACTGCTGTGGCTCTGCTCATCAGGACCAGTTAGCTTCACTGTCTGTTATGTTTGATTGGCAGCTCAGTGGGTGAAGGACAGGAGTCGGTGGTTTTACACCCAGTGAGCCAAAACAAAAATGAACTCTTTGGATCGAGAATGTTTTTAGATCAGCAGAAGACTGTGAGACCGCGAAAGATCTGCCCTCCTGATGTTAAACGCTGACCTTCTGGCAGTCTCCTCCAGGCACTATTTCCTGAATGAACACCATAGGTCCTTCAGCACGGTTGGCTCCGCCCTTGATGATGAGCCCCCAGGCCTGTTCCCTTGCAACACATATCAACTGAATGACACTGTCACTGAGGACACAGAGAGAGAGAGCAGCAGTATGACACTGAGTATGATTAAAAACCACACTGTGTCATAATCTCCTACACCCCCCCCCCCCACCCCCCCCCCCCCCCCCCCCCCCCCCCCCCCCCCCCCCCCACCCCCCCCCCCCCCCACCCCCCCCCCCCCCCCCCCCCCCCCCCCCCCCCCCCCTCCGCCTCCTCCTCCTGGCTTCAAACTGCTGAAGATGCTTTTCACTATTTTAGTGGCTGCTGGTGTTTCCATGCAGCTGAATCATATTTTATTATGTAACCACCTTCCAATAACAGAAAAAACACTTTCAGACTGTAACTACCTGTAACTAAATGTACTGGTATTTAAAGTATTGCATATATATATATATATATATATATATATATATTATGGATACCAATACTGTACTTTGTATTTCATAGTTTAGTTACTTCTTATTTTGTAGTATAAATCGACATGTGCTTCTGTATTTTTATAGCTAAAGTTCCTCAGCTGTATATAAGTACTTAAAATCCCATCAACCTGCAACATTAAACTGATATACACATGAATGAATCAATAATTATGATATATATATATATATTTGGATGCTAAGTCTACTGCACTGTTACTTAGTTTGGATGATGACTTTTAATAAAGAGTCTAAATGCATCTTTTGCCACTTTATAATCAGTTTTCAGCATACAAACATTTTTAGGCCACTTTTAACACAACACCACCAATCTGAGAGCACAGGGCTACACACACACCTGTAAACTGTACTCACTGTTTTCTACATTACTTTTAGACACTGGATTGATTTCTGATGAAATGACTGGTTATGTTGGTTTTACTTAAAATTCAGAATAAATCAGTTACAATGTGGGAATCAAATAGTTAAAAAGTGGAAATGAATCAATCAAAATTTAGGAATTATCTAAAACTAAACTTTGAATTTAATTAAACTCTGCATATGATTATTTCTGGAGGGGGCCGTCTCAGAGTTTAGTCTCAGATTTTCTCAGAGTTCACACGAAGGTGAAGACTTCCACATTTGTTATTTAGGTCCTACCTGAAGGCGTGCGCAGGTGTGTGCATGGTGTAAGGGGCGGTGTGAGTGTAGGCGGTGACCCCCTCTTTAGGACTGAGGAGCTGGGGGCTCTCAGAGCGAGAGGAGGAGGAGGAGGAGGCCGTGTCTGTCAGCTTCCCTTTAAAGAAAAAAGAGAAGAAGAAGAGGTGAAGAGAGGTGAGCAGGAAGACGTGGGAGAGAGAGAGAAATAGAAAGGGAGTGGGAGGAAGGTGGAGGAAGATGGGACAGAGAGGGAAAAACTGGAACATGGGATCAATTTTAGCAACTAGGACTGATTACTGTGAAAACTCAGATTTCTACTCTGTGGGGACCAGACTGACTTGAGGCAGGACTTTTTTGGAAAGTGGTAACACCTTTGGAAAATTATTTACTTTTTGGAACTTGGGGACATATTTGGAAAGTGATCACAAAGTGATTTTGTAGCATACTGTGTATTTTAAGGGATCTGGACTTCTTCTAAGTTCAATATTTAAGCTTGCGTTAAGATTTGGGTTGAATGCTGTTTATGAATTGTGTGTTTTACCTGTGGAGAGCTGCGTGGGAGAGATTCGTCCTGAAGCCGTGATGTGATTGGAGCCGTACTTCTCCATCAGCTCAGCAAACTCCCTCCTGAAAGGACACATGAACACATCACACAGTCATGTTTCAGACTGTGTTACACACATTCATTTCCTGGAGGCTTACAAAGATCCTTCCCCTAAACTCAAGCCCAGGTCTCAGGGTAAAATGTACGGATTCAAGGAAACTGGTGACTGTATACGCTACAAACTGAATTATGGTCTCACAATAGTACGAGATGTTGTGAGAACAGGAGTACGGCGGTTCCTTCTTTGATTTAAAGTGTCAGTGCATAAAATGAGCCTTTTAATTTACATTTAAGAAATAAAAAATCTGAGGGTTTCTTTGTTGGTTGTTAAGATTAAGAGTCAAGATGTTGAACCAAATAATCCATAAAGGAAATACGGATTTTTTTTCTGATTGCAGTTTATTTCACAGGTCTTGGATTTAAAAACAAATATCCGTTTGTCATTTGTTCCTAAACATCGGCTTTTCTCAAGCTGCAGATTCCAGGAATATCTAGCACCAAGAATTTGATTGAATGATAAGCGACAACTCAGACTGAATCAGACATTCCTGGAAATATGAAGAAAAGCAGTTAAGGGTGATTCTTGGAGACTGTGAGCTGCCAGACATTAAAGATCTGCTTCATTACATCTTCATTTAAATGATGTTTCTGCTAAAAAGCTGTAGTTTAAAACCCATTATTTTTTTATGCCCTTCACTTGTGAATTGATCTAAAACCAAAAATCCACAAACTTGCAGACACAGCAGATACATGTCTGCCTGCACGTCCTGTGCTGGATGGTGTGTGGCATTTGAGGTTTGAGGAGAGCAGCTGTGAGATCTGTGAGAGTTTGTCTCCCTCACATGGACACTGAGGAAACCGGAGGTCAGTCTCACTCAAACCATCAACCATCACAGTCTGATCTGAGCCTGATCCGATCAGCTGTTAATGCCTTTTAAATGGGATCTGCACGATCATTGAGAAAAGATTGGACGTCAGTGGTCTCAGGCGCTGAGCTACTTCCTTTCTTTAAATCAAGCAGTTACTGGAAGAGTTGGAATTCTTTAATTTGCTTTTATTTATGAAAAACCACAGAAATACGCGAAAAGTGTTAAAGGCAGCAGTTTGAAGTGCAGCCCTAAAATCCTGACACCACTAACCAACCAAAACAGGCAACATGAGTCCCATTAAGACAAACACACTGAAGACAGAAAATAAGTTGTCCAGCAGCCGGTCATGTGTGATCTGGATCTCAGTCGTGGTGTAATAAATGAGCAAATGCTTCACATACATGCTTCTGATGGAGCACATAATTCAGGCATCTCCAACGTTTGTATCTGTAATAGCTTCAGTGGGATGAGGACAAAAATACAGGCCACAGGAGACCAGGAGATAGTCCAAAGATGGAATTTTAATCAAAGGATGAGGTCAAATGCAGATAGGCAGGAGTCGTGGCAAACCAACCAGGGGAGCATCAAGTAAAGGACAAAGACCAGGATGCTGTCCGAGGAAAGAAAAAATGAAAATCACAAGAAATTCAAACTGGGGCATAAAAAAGATGGAAATACATAAACCTGGAATGAAATATGAGGACTACTGCAGCAGTGTGCACGCTGGGAACATTTTTTAACTGACTGGAAGCTTGTGAAGAAACTGGAGGGAAACTCCAAATAGGAGGAAGTAGAACTGCTTACAGAATATAACAGAAACAATGAAATGGATGTGCCTGCTTTTGTGTTCTAGTATCAGTGCCATCATTTTCACACACACAGCCAGCAATCTGCAGTGTGTGAAGGGCCTGTAACATAAACACCCTCTCACGCAGTGTGCGCTGTGAAAGACTGCTGAGATTTTTCCTCAAGTGATTTATCGGTGTTAGTAGGTTAGTTTCATATTATTCGGCTCTCAGCTGCTCCTGTAAGGGTGGCTCAAGGACTCGCTGATGTCTGTCTGCTGCAGACTGTTAGATTTACAGCTGCTGTGAACAACAACTAGACTTCTGCATGAAAATAGATGAAAAAGTAATAAGTTAGAGGGAAGAGATGAAGGGCGCTCATCTGATCAGTGATCATTTTAAATGAATTGTCCCCGAAACACCCCGAGAATCCACTCCCACTCCACAATGTTTCACGTCTGGCACAACACTTAAAAATATCTTCCACCCCCCCCCCCACCCAACCGATCCAATTCTAGCCTCCATCAACAAGCTTAAACTCCACACTTGTTTTTCTGTTTTTCACCACTGAACCTTGAGGACACAACCCCCCCCCCCCCCCCCCACACACACCCCGATTGCATCATGGTGTCCTCAGCAGCATCCCGCTGTGTGGCTGCAGATAATCATCGTAATTGTTTTAAGTGTGAAACAAACGGCTGCAGCTATGGAGGTCGAGCTCTGAGGTGAGTTTCTGATGTGTTGCCTCAAAGCTGCATTCAAACACGTGTGCACACACAAGCACGCACACGCACATACACACGCACACAGGCTCTGGCTGCCGGCTTGGTTTCGTAACAATAGGGATGAAAATGAAAGGACTCTTCTCTATGCCAGAGGTGGGACGACCTTTCTTCTGCAGTCACAACAACACGTCACTTCCTATCAGCTGCTGTAAGCTGCTGATCTCTTTTTGAACCTTAAATCAGCTTCTGTTTCTCCACAGGCTCTGACCCTCACCGAGGACACCAAGATACGACTTTTAACCCGCCTGTATGGCCTTTATGGGGATTTAAAATGAATGTAATCCCTTCTCTGGTGTATACAGTTGCTATCAGGTGAACCCAGAATAATGTCTGTATTATATGAAGGCATTTTTAGCAGTTTATAAACCACAAATATGTGTATTTAGAATTTTATAGATGCTGCTGTTGATCTTTCAATAATAGTGTTGTTCAATCTTATTATTAGAAGTGAGTAAAGTGTACAACAGAAGGCATTTGTTTTATTTTACCACAAAAAAAAAAAATCACTATTCATTGAAATCTTAATTTGTAGACTTAACAGCTAATCTATCCACATATACTGGCTTTGCTCTGAGCTTAGAACTGAGGACCCCACAATTCCACCCTCCATCACTCCTGCACAGACTTTGTTACCAGATAGAAACGTCTAAGGTGGAACCACCGAAGCTGAAGTTCCTCTGCAGTTCAGTAGAGGCTCCAGCAGAGAGTCAGTCCCCATAGACTTCCCATGTTAAAACTTTACAGCAGAAATACCATGTTTGTAGTCTGATGCAAAAACTACTGTGGTCTCTGTAGCTAATTTTTTAAATTTAATTTTTCTAATCTCTCTACCAATTTTAGAGTGACAGATGGGTGGTGTTTCTTCTTATTGAGATCTTTATTCTGCTTATGGCTCAAACACACTAGAGTACAAATAGGAAAGCAATCTCCTGGTGAGTAGGCAAAATCAGTTGTTGCCCTGTGATTACACAGATTTTTGCATTCACTGACTGATTAAAAGAAGTTGCAGTGCCCATCTAGTCACAAAGAGGTTGAGGGTGCAACATCCCCAACCTCTGGGTGAACACCTTTGATTGCAAGGCACCAAGTCCTGTTGGAAAATGAAATCTGCATCTCCATAAAGTTGGTCAACAGCAGGAAGCATGAAGTGCTCTAAAACTTCCTGGTAGATGGCTGCGTTGACCTTGGACCTCAGGAAACACAGTGGACCAACACCAGCAGATGACATGGCACCCCAAACCATCACTGACTGTGGAAACGTATACACTGGACCTCAAGCAGCGTGGATTCTGTGCCTCTCCTCTCTCTTCCTCCAGACTCTGGGACCTTGATTTCCAAAGGAAAAAATTGACTTTGATCAGAGAACATAACTTTGGAGCACTCAGCAGCAGTCCAGCCATTTTTGTCTTTAGTGCAGCCGAGACGCTTCTGACGCCGTCTCTTGTTCAAGAGTGGCTCGACACGAGGACTGCGACAGCTGAAACCCATGTCTGCATACATCTGTGTGTGGTGGTTCTTGAAGCACTGACTCCAGCTGCAGTCCACTCTTTGTGAATCTCCCCCCACATTTTGAATGGGTTTTGTTTCACAGTCCTCTCCAGGGTGCAGTTATCCCTATTGCTTGTACACTTTTTCTACCACATCTTTTCCTTCCCTTCGCCTCTCTATAATGTGCTTGGTCACAGAGCTCTGGGAACAGCCAGTCTCTTTAGCAATGACCTTTGTGTCTTGCCCTCCTTGTGCAACGTGCAAAGGTCGACTTCTGGACAACTCAAGTCAGCAGTCTTCCCCATGATTGTGTAGGCTACAGAACTGAGAGACCATTTAAAGGCCTTTGCAGGTGTTTTGAGTTAATTAGCTGATTAGAGTGTGGCACCAGGTGTCTTCAATATTGAACCTTTTCACATATTCTAATTTTCTGAGATACTGAATTTGGGGGTTTCATTAGTTGCCAGTTATAATCATCAAAATTAAAAGAAATAAACATTTGAAATATAGCAGTCTGTGTGTAATGAATGAATATAATATACAAGTTTCACTTTTGGATGGAATTTACTGAAATAATCAACTTTTTCATGATATTCTAATTTTATGACCAGCACCTGTACATTCATTAGAACTAAAATTTAAATTAGAATGACTTTTGTATTCTCATGTAATAGTATTTTATTTTATGTTAATATAGCAGGTTCAGTTTAGTTTACACAAAATAGCAGGTAGAAACTCCTCCAAAGAGCTAATGTTACTTTCTTACTTTGATTACATTTCAGAGTCTGTACTTTTTCACTTTAACTTGAGTAAAGAAGTTGATTCAGTACTTCAGCTTTTACCAGAGTATTTTCAAAACAAGTATCTGTACTCCCACTTAAGTACAGAATGTCTGTACTTTTGCCACCTCTACTACAAGTACTTTTTTCTACACTTTATCTAAGTGCCTTTTCTAACATTCACACATGCTGAGACTCCCATGGATGCATCAGGGGCAACTCGGGGTTCATTTTCTTGCCCAAGGATACAGACTGGAGTAGCGGGGGGAATCAAACTACCAACCTTCCGATGGGTGGAAAACCTGTTCTATCTCCTGAGCCACAGGTGATAGAATTTCTGTGTATGTAGATGGCAACAGACTTGTGATTTTCACTGATTTAATCACACTTTATTGCTGCATTATCACAAATACCTTGCCTGTAATTGCCAATTTGACCCCATCCAGTTCCAGACCAACAGCAGACTGACTCCATCTTATTGACATTTTATCACCATCTCTTTGCAACATGTCTCTTGATGCACAAAATTTTATTTGAAGACTGCACAATGGGTGAGTGTGTCCAAATGTTTGACTGGTATTGTATGTCTGCCTATTAATGCTAAGTACCACACAGCAGCCATGTTATTGGTCAGACTGCACTGGTCCTCACTGTGGAACATGTAGACCAAGGAAAACAACAGCAGCAGATCACAGAAACACTGAAAGTGCTGAAAAGAAAGACCCTAAAACAACTGTTAGCAACATCAGCAACATCCTCCAGAGGGCAGGAGTGAAGGTATCACAATCTACTGTTTCCAGTAGACTTCATGAGGCTTCACCAGAAGATGCAAACCACTAATTAGCAAGAAGAGCTGGAACGCCAGGAGGGAATTTGCCAAGAAGTACAGAGACAATCCTCAAAAACTCTCAGACAGTGTTTTATGGACTGATGAGACAAAGATCAACTTTTACCAAGGTGATGGAAAGTCTACCATTTGAAGAAAGAAAGGATCAAACATACAAGCTCATATGTGAAGCACGGTGGAGGCGATGTCATGGCTTGGGCTTGCATGGCTTCTTCTGGGACAGCCTCATTAATCTTCATTGATGATGTCACGCATGATGGCAGCCAACACTACAGAGCAGCTCATCTGGGGCAGGAAGTGGAAGGTTTTAGACTGGCTTAGTCAATCTCCAGACTTAAATCCTAAAGAGCATTTTACGTGCTAAAGAGGGGCAGAAGGGAGTAACCCCCCCAGAGCAAACAACAACTGAAAGAGGTTGCAGTGAAAGCCTGGAAAAGCACCACAGAAGAAGAATGCAAAAGTTTAGTGATGCCAGTGGGTCACAGGCTTGATGCAGTTATTGCAATCAAAGGATCTGCAACTAAATATTAAGCCTTATTCACTTTAATCTATTTTAAGTGTATCTGTTCCAATATTTTTGCTCACAAGAAAAATGTGTGGGTTCAGACCAAAGGTGCTATCTTCTGAACTGTGTATCAGATCCAGATGGAAATACCTGGAAATAAAAGATGAGATGCTGATCTTTTGTCTCATATGTCTCAGATTTTTTTTTTTAACTGCAAACCCAAATGTTTCCAGTCTGCAGCAGAAATGAGGGATTGGCCTCACTGTTTCAATACTTTTGGTGTATATTCTTCTTTCACGGAGCGGTCTAGTTTCATTACATAACTTTCTCCCCACAAAAAATGGCAGCAGTCTGCCGAGCGCCTGGTGAACCTGCAGGATGTAACAGAGTCAGTCTGATCTCCCCGGTCATGTTTCTGTGTTGAACAGCTGCAGCTCTTTTCCAGAGCAGAGACCCTGTGGACAGACAGCCCCGTGTCCCTATTGTGTCAGGCTGTGTTTGAGCTGACTTGGAAAAGCACAGGGGACAGCAGAGTGCCAGGTCAGTTTACCTCCAGTCTGTCAGCCTCACATACAGTCACTTCACAGGTCACTCCAAGGACAAACTCAAACCACTGACAAACCTCGTTTCTATGAGCACAGAAAGCTGGAGGTATGAAAACCTTCCTGTCCTCAGTGCTGCTGAACGTCAGCTGGTGTCTCAGGATAAGTGAGAATAAAAACAGATTCCATCTTCATAAAGAGCCTCTTTAGAAAGAGCTCTTCTTAAACCCCGACTTTTCTTCCACGCACACTGAATGAGGGAGTGTAAGAAGCTTAAAGGCTCCATTCAGTGATTCAAGAAATGACTGAATAAGTGTCTGAACACCTGAACTTGTGACCGTTGTGTTGGAGTGCAACCCTGCTCACTTTAATGCTCACTGCTTCTGTTCACCCTCTGCAGCACTACAACCCCAACTTTCAACCCAGACTACCAACATAACACACATGACTGAACAGTAACCCCTGCAGCTCAGCCTCAAATGTTCTTACTGTTCAGATGACATCAGCTCTACTCAACTGATCATCACCATCAGACAAGCAGGGATTGTCCTCAGTTAACCTGACTTTATTTATGACTGGTCTGACCTAAATCTGGCTTTAGCTGAACCAAAGTGAGAAGCGAGCTGTGCCTCAACTTCAAGGCATGAACAGAGAAATAATTTCAAAATAAAAGGCACTTCCTTACCTGGATTCCTCATCTCTGGCAATCAGCAGGGACATGTGATTGGAGAGCGAGGCTGTCCTCAAGATCTCCACCACCGCCCTATCAGGAAGCAGAGCGGAGTGGTAAACATTAACAGCTGTGTCGTGCCCTCTGACACATGGAATACTGAGCACACAGAAAGTGGCCATGTGCAAAACTAATGTAAACGTCCTGATCTGGAGCCTGGAGCTGGTGGAGTAGCTTAAACTGCAACACCACCAACAGCCACTAGATGCTGACAACCAACTGACTCCAATCCAAAGAGCCCCCAAGTCACTTTATTAATACTCAGAAGGTCGCCGTGAACTCAGCACAGGTCCCGTAATAAATTGTGCTGGTAATTATTTTGGACATTCTCTGGATTTAAAGTGTAAGGAGGATTTGACATTCGTTGTGTGGCTGATGATCAGCAGCTGGGATTGGCTCTCAAACTTGTCCAATCTACAACCGATGGAGTTTTGATACTTGGTTATCATCAGAATTTATGACGTTGCTGTTAATACATACTTTAGCATGTAGGCCGACTACCAACAGGGCTGGATTTACAGATCTTGCTATTTAAAAGTTAAAAATTTAAAATGCAAATCAATAATCTGCAGTGTTTTTAAGTTAAGGTTACTTTATTGTGTCGCATAGAAGAAAATTATCTTGGATCAGGAAACCGCTGCATCAAAACCAGACAGTACCAAACATTACATAAAAAAAAGAATTAAAAAAAAAATGGCAGACTTTCTTTCTTTCTTGCACATTTATTCCAAAGAAGTAGCGAGGGAGAATATTTTGTAACTCACCTGTTTAAATTATAATAAGGCTTAGAGTTTGTATTATTAGGGGTGTGGCCTCTCTCCACTGACAGGTGGATAGTGACACAGGTGGCTGTAGCTGCTAGCTGTCTGCGTTGCTTCACCTCACCTAACCAGAGTCCCTGAACTGTTGGAGCCTTTTGGAGCATTTTAAAGTAATTATCTGAGCAATAATATGGCTGCTGCACAGTTAATTATTAAGACCATCCAAGAAGGCTGAGCTCAAGGATTGGTGAATTTCTAGGATTTCATTTGGATGTTGCTGTGCACTAATTAGCAAGTATCTGTGTCTGTGTGATGCTCACATACAGTAAGAAAAAGAAGCTGATAACTTAACACTCCATAATTTGTCCAAACATGGTCATTACTAACTCAAAAACGCTAACATATTGATGCTGTTAAAGCTGATGTTGAGGGTGCAAAAGTTCATGTGTAGCATTCGTGTAAAATCTGGTGCAATGAAAGAAAAACCTGACACCAACCAGGAGCTGCAACAACTTGAACTGCTTTAAATGCAAATAAACAAGTGATGTCAGACCGCCGTGCTGTATTTTCTAAAATACCTCAACAGTCAGACTCACCTCTCATTGGTCACCCCTATCAGGCTGATGTTATTGACGTCCAAAATCAGGTCACCTGACTTAAGCCGACCTGGAACAGAGAGTGACAGACAGACAGACAGAAGATAAGGTGAGGGAACAGTGACTATAATAACTGTCTCTAGTTTCAACAGATTCAGAGAAAATACCAAACAAATGCCTACCATCCAGAGCGGCCAGCCCACCAACAATCACCCTCTTTATGTAGATGCCAAACTCCTCTCCCGTCAGCTCCCTGTAGCCCCCAATTATTTTAACACCTGTGAACACACATAGATGAGCTCTGGTTAAAAAAAAAAAAAAATTGGAGTTATTTCATCTACTTCTGTGAGGTGATCATGGTGTTTTCATATGCTGAGCTGTGGCAGAAAGAGGAGTGGTTAATAAAGATTCAGAGGTCAGTAAGGTCAAGGGAAAGATGCTCACCGAGTCCCTTCTTGCAGTCGCAGAACTCCAGCCTCTGTACAGCTCGGCTGATGCCGTGCGGGCCCATGATCGTCCTGGCAACAAGCAAAAACACAACAGATTTAAAAACATATCAACATCCTGCCTCAGCCAAAGCCCCTCTCGCTCTGTTTCCTCAGAGCTCCGCTGCACAAAATAATCAAATCATCACAGGATTTTGTCATTGTCTCCCTCCCTCCCACCTCCACCCAGCCACGTCCAACCAATAAAATCTGTCGCCTCTTAAACGACACAGCGGTTGAACCATGTGGTGACCTGGATGGTAGGAGGCTCCAGCAGACACAAACAGTGATTAGAAACAATCAAAGGAACATTACATAGCTGTTATTATGTGCTCCTGCAGAGAGATTTGCGGATGAGAAGGTTTCAGATTAAAGCTGAAGAGACTCCTCAGACGTGGTTAACATGATCCTGCTGTCTACTTGTCCTGTTGCGAAGCTCAGCTGAGAGTCAGAGCAGAGCCGGAGCGAGCACTTTGATTCAGATGCTGACGTCTGAGCGTGTGTGTTTCAGAGGGTTTGTGTAGAGGCAGCAAATACTCTCACAGACAGACTGACATGAATACTCGCGGCTGGGCCCAGAGGTTTTTTTGGGGGCTCCTAGCTCAATTTGAATCCCCCTTCAATGCCCACCAAAGACACCAAAACAGATGCTGTGTCAGTTTTGTTTAGAGTAGCAACAAGAGGGAGCTGATCCCTTTAATTTGGGTTCACCTAACACTCAAAATAATCATGCTGACCACTTCCAAAAATAGCAAATCAAAGGTCACATGGTGCATCTGCTGCTTTTTTTCTCTCTCTCTTCAGTGACACACATCCATCCATGGGGTGCCATGGGGTTTTTTTTGTTTGTTTTATTTTGTATGTCCTATGTTGCCCCTTGAGGACTGACAGCGATCACCTCCACCTCAAAGTCATCAGAGATGCACTGGATTCAAAACAAGTTCCAAATAAATTCTGCTACTTTAGCTTGATAGTTTTTTTTTCAGTTAACAGAGGTTTGGAATATTGTGCTTCTTTATTTTATTAAATTCTCAAACTTCAATAAGTTGCCAACAAACTGCAACAGAAGGCTTTTTATAAGTGCATTGTTTGCAGTTATATTTATTTATTTTTATATACACAGTAATCGTTACCTGTCTCCATCACATTCAGCTACGTCTGGAAATGAGACACACTTTTCACTGGTTGAGTCTTTACACCACCACAGAAGAATAAAATTCAATATGCAGCTGGAGTTTCTACTTCCAGCTTTAATTTGGGCAGTTGAAGAAAAAATATTGCATGAAGGGGCTCAAACATAATCAAATAATTCATTGAACATATGTTATTGTTTGTTATAACTTTATAACTGTGGCAATTATTCCAAAGTGGCGCTTTCTTTTGGAAGCTGTTGCTGTGAACCCACAACCTGCCATCAAAGGAGCTCAAAGTGCAAAAGAAGCAGTCCAGACTAAAACTGTGCAAATAGTATAAGGTTAGTACATCCTGGGACAAAAGAGCACACTGGTAAAGTCAGCAATATAAAAAGGAGCAGACATCCAGAACAGACAACCGTGGGGATGATCACAGGATCCTTTCCATGGTCAAGTGAAACCCATTCCCTACATCCAACCAAGCGAAGAACACTCTCCAGGAAGGAACTATTTCATTTTCGAAGTCTACTGTAGAGCAAAGACTTCATGAGAGACGAGTACCCCCAGCTGCCAACAATCTGCCACAAGAACAGAAAGCCCAGATTAGAATTTACCAGAAAACATCTAAAGACCAGAGCAATTGTTGAACAGTTTGGACAGATGAAACTAAAACTAACCAGCAGAATGACAGGATGAAAAAAGTGTGAAGGAAGTTTGGAACAGCTCACAATCAGAATTACACAACATCTGCTACACAACATGGTAATGATGTCATAAGGGTGCATGTACGACTTCTAGTGGCACAGAGTCACTGTTGCTTATTGTTGAAAGGTGAGAATTATGTGTAATTAAGTTAATGCAGATTTTTTTTTTTAATTAAAAAAAAAATATATTTTTAATTTTTAATTTTTATTATTAAAAAAAAATAGTTAATGCAGATTACATTTGAAAAAACTGCCCTGATATATGCCCAGAAACATTTCAAGAAATCTACCAAGGGCTGAGACTTCCTTTGAGAAGGACTTTGTGGAGTTCTGGGGGTTTGAGGGCTGTGATATCATCTTAGTTTTTCAGAAGCTGTGAGGCAGCGCTGCTCTCCAACAAGCCTACATATACTGTGTGTTATGTAAGGGATAATGTACAGCGAAGTCAAGGTCACACTGTGAAGAGGATTATTGTGAAATCATAATCCATCTTAAGAAACCAACCAACCAAATATATTGTAAGAAGACTCAATACACACACATACCACAGTTAGACATTTTTCTAAGCAGCAAACATCAGTCAAGCAACCAGTGATTACTGATATAACAAGTTCTACACAAGTGAACATAATGAAAACTCCATTTCAAGATGATAAATCAGCAACAGATAATAAAGGAAATCATGCAAAACCAAATGGACTCAGCCAATCACTGATAGACAACACTTTGTATTTAAAACAGAAACTGAGCAAAACATTAGAAACACTACAGGCACTTTTCTATCCCAAATAAATCTGGCTTGTTCTTCCTCTTTTTGTGTATTTTGCAAGGTGTTAATTGAGGGCATATTTATAACCATACTGGATTCTCATCAAGACCTTTCTCACTGAACAATATTTTTCCCCTCGTCTTCACAAAAAAAGTACATCTGATCTAAACACAAAGCCAGACAAAAAATGGATTTTACATTTTTGAAGCCAATTTTAAAAGACAGCAAAACAGAAACTGAGGCAATTTCTCAGCAGCTGTTTCATAAATTGAAACTAAACTTGGTGTATAGACTCGGCATTCTATCCAGAGGTTGTCAAAAATGAAGTGTCATTTGAGCATATGTCTTTCCAATCAGTGCTTACAGCCACACTTTTAACATTAGATCAGGTGGCCAGCAGGCACCAACCTCTGAGGCTGAAAAATTAACCCATGTAAAAGTGCCCAAAAATGCAGTTCCTCTAAAAACCACCGACTGGCTCTAAATGTGAGTCATTTCCCACAGACCCCCTTGTTAAAATGTCCAACTTTACATAATATGGCTGCCATGCAGGTAATTGTACAAACAGACGTCCGAGAAGTATGAGCTCAAGTTTTGCTGAATGAAATTGTCATGTCCTGGGCCGTTGGCCCAGCGTTTTGTGTTAATTTCCTGAGTGTGTCCTCCCAGTAGGTTGATGTGTTGTGATATGTCTGCGTCTCTGTCCTGAGTCTGTGCCTGTTTAGTCAGTATGTTCCTTGGTTTGTCACTTCCTGTTTATTTTGACAGTCTGGTTTTCCTGTGCTTTGTGTTCAGCTTTGCTTCCCCTGTGTAATTAGTTTCATTTGCCTCACCTGTTGTTCCCTGCTGTTTCCTCTTGCCCTGATTACCCAGTGTGTATTTAAGCCCTCAGTTTCCATGTTCCTTGTCGCGTCGTTGATGTTGTGTGCCCGTGTGTTCCCTGTGTTGCCCGTCGTCTCCCTTCCAAGATTTTTGTATTTGTTTTTCCCCCTGCTTAAATAAATCCCTTTTAAGTTACGCTGACTTCTGGAGTCCTTCGTGTCAGCCATTCCTCGCCTGTTTCCTCCCCGGCCATGACAGAACGACGCGACCAGACTATGGACCCCGCGGATACCAGGAGCCCCTCCGAGCAAGAGGAAGTGATTTTGGAGCTCATAGATCTCTCCAGGAACATCATTCATGCCACTGATGAACCCCGTCAGATTATTCAGGCAATTTTCTGCTGCAGACTTTTTCTTCCTCCACTTGGCTCCTCACCCATCCTGACACTGCCTCCCTTGCCCATTCCATAATCATGCTCCGGAAAAACTTACAAGCTAAACTGTATAATATTGGTCGCCCTGTCCAGGGCAAGGACACAACCTTTTTCCTCCAAGCCATCACTAATTCACCTCTCCTGCAGCCGGTCATCTCACCTCCGCCGTGCTCCTCCCCAGCCACTCTCGCCTCAGTCAGCTGTAGCGCCTGCTCAGTCGCAGTCTTCCAGTCAGCTGTAGCTCCAGCTCCCCCTCAGTCGCAGTCTTCCCAGTCAGCTGTAGCTCCAGCTCCCCCTCAGTCGCAGTCTTCCCAGTCAGCTGTAGCTCCAGCTCCCCCTCAGTCGCAGTGTTCCAAGTCAGCTGTAGCTCCAGCTCCCCCTCAGTCGCAGTGTTCCATGTCAGCTGTAGCTCCAGCTCCCCCTCAGTCGCAGTGTTCCATGTCAGCTGTAGCTCCAGCTCCCCCCTCAGTCGCAGTGTTCCATGTCAGCTGAGCTCCAGCTCCCCCTCAGTCGCAGTGTTCCATGTCAGATGTAGCTCCAGCTCCTCCTCAGTCGCAGTCCCAGACCCCTCAGTTAGATCCAGCTACCTCTGTTCACCCTGCTCCAGCTCCCTTAGCTCCAGCTTCCCCTGCACCTGTACCTGTTCCGCGGGGGTGGGGGCGGCCACGGACGGGCTGACCTCGGCAATCGCCACATGTTCCGCGGGTGGGGCGGCCACGGACGGGCTGACCTCGGCACTCGCACCTGTTCCGCGGGTTGGGGGCGGCACGGACGGGCTGACCTCGGCACTCGCACCTGTTCCGCGGGTGGGGGCAGCCAGGTCCAAGCCTTCGCATCGGTTTTCTGTGTTAGCTGCAGCAGCAGGGTCTCAGTCAGCTCTAGCTCCAGTCGCTCTCCCTCGCCTTCAGTCAGCTCCAGTAACTCTTCCTCGGTCCCCAGTGTCAAGCTGTTTCAGTGCCCTCTCAGTCAGTTCCCTCAGCCCCTGTCCTTAGTTCCTTCGGTTCTGGTCCCAGTTCCCTCAGCTCCTGCTCCTTCTGTAGTGTTCAGCTCCCTCTCAGGCCCCGTGTCACCTAGCTCTCGGTCTGTTTCCACGCAGCCAGATCTCCCTAGCTTCGGTCTGTTTCCACGCAGCCAGATCTCCCTAGCTCTCGGTCCGTTTCCACGCAGCCAGATCTCCCTAGCTCTCGGTCTGTTTCCACGCAGCCAGATCTCCCTAGCTCTCGGTCTGTTCCACGCAGCAGATCTCCCTAGCTCTCGGTCTGTTTCCACGCAGCCAGATCTCCCTAGCGCTCGGTCTGCTTCCACGCAGCCAGATCCCCCTAGCGCTCGGTCTGCTTCCACGCAGCCAGATCTCCCTAGCTCTCGGTCTGCTTCCACGCAGTCTGCTCTCTCTCGCTCTCGGTCTGCTTCCACGCAGTCTGCTCTCTCTCGCTCGCGGTCTGTTTCCACGCAGCCAGATCTCCCTAGCTCGCGGTCTGTTTCCACGCAGCCAGATCTCCCTAGCTCACAGCCCGCTCTCTCTGGCTCCCGGCCTGCTTCCACGCAGCCAGTCGTCTCCCGGCCTGCTTCCACGCAGCCAGTCGTCTCCCGGCCTGCTTCCACGCAGCCAGTCGTCTCCCGGCCTGCTTCCACGCAGCCAGTCGTCTCCCGGCCTGCTTCCACGCAGCCAGTCGTCTCCCGGCCTGCTTCCACGCAGCCAGTCGTCTCCCGGCCTGCTTCCACGCAGCCAGTCGTCTCCCGGCCTGCTTCCACGCAGTCCCCTGCCCCTCGGCTATTCCCCGAGCAGCCCCTGCTGCTCAATAAAGCAGCAGTGTGCCCTGTTCCGCGGTCCCAGCCTACGCATCCGGTGCCTCACTATGTAGGCCCCGTTCAGCCCATGGGCTCAGCTCACTCCGAGCCGATGGGGGGTCTCCGCTCACTCCGAGCCGATGGGGGTCTCCGCTCACTCCGAGCCGATGGGGGTCTCCGCTCAGTCCGAGCGCTCCGCGCCAGAGGCCCCGCTCAATCCGAGCGCTCCGCGCCAGAGGGCCCCGCTCAGTCCGAGCGCTCCGCGCCAGAGGGTCCCGCTCAGTCCGAGCCGATGGGGTCTCCGCTCAGTCCGAGCGCTCCGCGCCAGAGGGTCCCGCTCAGTCTGAGCCGAAGGGGGGTCTCCGCTCAGTCCGAGCTAGGGGGGTCCCGCTCAGTCCGAGCGCTCCGCGCCAGAGGGTCCCGCTCAGTCCGAGCGCTCCGCGCCAGAGGGTCCCGCTCAGTCCGAGCCGATGGGGGTCTCCGCTCAGTCCGAGCGCTCCGCGCCAGAGGGTCCCCGCTCAGTCCGAGCCGATGGGGGTCTCCGCTCAGTCCGAGCGCTCCGCGCCAGAGGGTCCCGCTCAGTCCGAGCCGATGGGGGTCTCCGCTCAGTCCGAGCGCTCCGCGCCAGAGGGTCCCGCTCAGTCCGAGCACTCCGCGCACGAGGGTCCCGCTCAGTCCGAGCCGATGGGGGTCTCCGCTCAGTCCGAGCGCTCCGAGCCAGGGGGTCCCGCTCAGTCCGAGCCGGTGGGGGTCTCTGCTCAGTCCGAGCGCTCCACGTCACCCGAGGGTTTCCCCACCAGAGCCCGGGGTCGCCCTTCTCCGCCGCCGCATGCCCCGCGGTCGGCCTCCAGTGTCTGCTCCCCGTCGCCGCCGCCGCATGCCCCGCGGTCAGCCTCCAGTGACCCCCTCCTCGTCGCCGCCGCCGCTGGGAGCGCGGTCGGCCTCCAGTGACCCCTCCTCGTCGCCGCCGCCGCTGGGAGCACGGTCGGCCTCCAGTGACCCCTCCTCGTCGCCGCCGCATGCCGCGCGGTCGGCCTCCAGTGTCTTCTCCTCGTCTCCGCCGCCGCCGCTGGAAGCACGGTCAGCCTCCGGTGCTGCTCCCCGTCGCCGCCGCCGCTGGGAGCGCGGTCGGCCTCCAGTGACTCCTCCTCGTCGTCGCCGCCGCCGCTGGGAGCGCGGTCGGCCTCCAGTGACTCCTCCTCGTCGTCGCCGCCGCCGCTGGGAGCGCGGTCGGCCTCCAGTGACTCCTCCTCGTCGTCGCCGCCGCCGCTGGGAGCGCGGTCGGCCTCCAGTGACTCCTCCTCGTCGTCGCCGCCGCCGCTGGGAGCGCGGGTCGGCCTCCAGTGACTCCCCCTCGTCGTCGCCGCCGCTGCTGGGAGCGCGGTCGGCCTCCAGTGATTCCTTCTCGTCCTCGCCGCCGCCGCCGCTGGGAGCGCGGTCGGCCTCCCTCGTTGGAACTTTGCTTTGTGGCCCCTTGGCCTCTGCGGCCTCCTGAACTGTGTGTTTTTTGTTTTGGATTTCCCACTGACTCCCCTGAACTGTGGACTGTTTTTTTCCCCTGCTGTTTTTGTTTTGTCATAGCTCCTGGACTGTTCCTTGTTTCGACCCCTGTTTTGGGACATTGGAGCTCTCCGGCCTTGTGCCGTCGCTTTTGTTTCATCCGGTTGTTTTTTTTTTTTTGTTTCTCATCCCCGTGTTTTTGCTCTGGTTTTTGTGGACTGTATTCAGCTTGTGCCATTGCTTTTCTTTGTTCGGTTCCTTGTGCTTATTGTTTTTTGCCCTTGTGCTCTACCTTGCTCGGTGCTTCCTTGTGTTTTTGGGTTTGTTCCTGACTTTGTTTGCTCCATGTCTGTTTTTGTTTCGGGCCCTCCTCCTGTCCCCCGCCTCCCGCCCTGGTCTGGTTTTGTTCTTGTTTTGGCCGTCGGGAGCCGGCCTTTGAGGGGGGGGGGTACTGTCATGTCCTGGGCCGTTGGCCCAGCGTTTTGTGTTAATTTCCTGAGTGTGTCCTCCCAGTAGGTTGATGTGTTTGTGATATGTCTGCGTCTCTGTCCTGAGTCTGTGCCTGTTTAGTCAGTATGTTCCTTGGTTTGTCACTTCCTGTTTATTTTGACAGTCTGGTTTTCCTGTGCTTGTGTTCAGCTTTGCTTCCCCTGTGTAATTAGTTTCATTTGCCTCACCTGTTGTTCCTGCTGTTTCCTCTTGCCCTGATTACCCAGTGTGTATTTAAGCCCTCAGTTTCCATGTGTTCTTGTCGCGTCGTGATGTTGTGTGCCCGTGTGTTCCCTGTGTTTGCCCGTCGTCTCCCTTCCAAGATTTTGTATTTGTTTTTCCCCCTGCTTAAATAAATCCCTTTTAAGTTACGCTGACTTCTGGAGTCCTTCGTGTCAGCCATTCCTCGCCTGTTTCCTCCCCGGCCATGACAGAAATTTGAGGATTTTATTTGGATGTTAACACTAGCACTGAGTAGCAGGTGTCTGAGTCTTTGTGATGCTCACACATAGTCTCTAAAATCATCTGTTAACCAAGTTATGGTTACTTCTGGCTCCTACAAAACAACTTAGTAGAATCCAAAATACCAGAAACCAATGAGTGACATTGCTGTAACTATATCACTTCAAGTATATGGTATGAAGTTCACTGAGCATCATTTTATTCAAGTAGTAGGTTTCCTTTTTAGCTTTTTAATCTGTGACTCATTTATAGTTCTGTTTCTCTTTTGGCCAATGAGAATCTGTCCTGTCAAACATTTCATTAAACAAATGAAATCTGATCTAAATGCTCACTCACTCAGGTACTTGATGCATACACTACAAGCCTGTATCAGTACAAACAAGATGCTCTCAGATCTGCAGGCTTCCACCTGCCTTCGGCTCAGTAATGAAACGTCTTATCGTGAGCT
The DNA here is from genome assembly GCF_007364275.1 of Archocentrus centrarchus. Lineage (NCBI taxonomy): Eukaryota > Metazoa > Chordata > Actinopteri > Cichliformes > Cichlidae > Archocentrus > Archocentrus centrarchus. Next base: position 22,730,238 of record NC_044364.1, read on the forward strand.
TATCTTGTTGTACTGCACGCAAACAAACGTACCTTTCCACATCAATAACCTGACAGCAGCAGCAGCTCCCAAAGCCCCACAAACAGACGACAACAGCGGACAATGTGCAGCGAAGCCAACTGCTGGGACACAAGGGAGCAATTAAACTGATCACTTAATACCTGATAATCTGCACAACCTGCCACAAATGATTAACATCACACAGAGGCTGTGTGCCAGCGAGGACACGCATACACCACTCCAGAGCCATCGGACCACCTACACCTACACCTACAGTCATCTGCAGCTTTGGGTTCACTGTTTTAACCACAGAAGAAGAAAACACTTTCCACTAGAACCTGCAGTTTACCTCAACGGTAGGATTGATGAACCAAACAGGCACAACAGAACAGAATAATATTACCAAGGTCTGTGCCATTATGCAGTTTTCCCTTCCTGTTTTCATCAAAGGAAAATGTTCTTTTTCTGTAACTTCTTTGATCTGAGTTTCAATGAAATAATGCCCTTTTTTAATCTCTCCCAGTTTAATGATGCTGGTTTAAAGTCATTGTCTTCCAAGTATGTTAAAATTACATCTAAAAGCACCCCAGCCACCACTGCTTGAGACAGATTGTTTTAGAGTAATTTTTAAAGTGGAACACATGTTCCAGATGTTTCAGCAGCTGAAGAACTTTCTTTGTCCACTGGCACAGATGACAGAACTTTATTGCAGATTTTTGCTGAGTTTTCTAGGGTGCCCTTCACAGTCATCATCAGGTTGGAAACCTGGAAACCTCTGGTTACTAGGGAAAGGTGTGCATTCCCTGAGTGGTTGGCGAGTGGCTGCAGGAGGTTGCTGGCTGTCCTACTGGGTGAAATCAGTTGCAGAGGAGGTTGTGCACCAAAAACTGGCAGATTACTGTGCTTACATGCAGTTTTCATAGAAGACGTTGACTTTTCTGCAAAATCTCTCCATTTACTCTGAGCTAAATGGAAACTTGAAAAAGTGCAAACCAGAAATAGAGAACATTACCACTGCAACCAACCTGGATGGCGAATGTTCTCAGTTTCTGGTTTCTGGTTTGTGTCACAGTTTCACTTCCGCTGTCATGTGCAAGTATTTGCAGACAACGTTTTCCATGTAAGCCACAGGTGATACTGGCAGTCTGCTAGAGACCAAAGTAGTCGCAAGGAGGTTTTCAGTGGAGCACCATATTCTTTGCAACTCGTTTTACACACACTAAAGTAAAGTAAAGTAAAATTTTATTTATATAGCACTTTTCTAGATAAAATCACAAAGTGCTTTACAGCATTTAAAAGAAAACAATAATACACAATAAAACACACACAAACCACTAGTTAAAAGCAAGCCTGTACAAATGAGTCTTGAGCTGTTCTTTAAATGATTCAATAGAGTCCACAGATCTCAGGTGTGATGGTAGTGCATTCCACAATTTAGGAGCTGCAACCTCGAAAGCACAGTCTCCCTTAGTTTTTAGCCTAGAGCGAGGAACCACCAACAGATTTTGGTCAGAAGACCTCAGCAGTCTGTGCGTTATGTATGGGTGTAAGAGCTCACTAATGTATTCAGGCATTTGACCATGCAGAGCTCTGAAAGTCATCACCAAGATCTTAAACTGGGATCTGAACTTTATGGGAAGCCAGTGCAGAGATGACAAGATAGGTGTCACATGAGACCACTTAGAGGATCCTTTAAGTAGCCTGGCAGCAGCATTTTGGACCAACTGGAGGCGATTCAAAGACGATTTGCTGAGACCAATGTATAAAGAATTACAGTAGTCCAACCGAGAGGAGACAAAAGCATGAACAATAATTTCCAATTCCGGCTTGGACACCATTCGACTGAGGCGGGCAATATTTCGCAAATGAAAAAAGCAGGATCGCACAAGGCTATTAACATTGTTTCTCAAAGCTAAGAGCTTGGTCAAATGTAACTCCTAGGTTTCGAACATTTGACTGAACCATTGATGATAAAAAACCAAGATTGTTTATCACAGTGGGAACAAAGCTATCGGGTGCACAGACAAGAACTTCAGTTTTCCCGGTATTAAGTGAAAGGTAGTTAGCAGCCATCCAGTTCCTTACAGCCTCAACACAGTTCTGAAGAATAGATAGTTTTTTAACATTCTGTGGAGAAAAGGAGATATACAGCTGAATATCATCAGCGTAACAATGATATGAGACCTCTTTAAATGCGCCCAAAATGTCTCTGAGAGGTAGTAAATACAAAGTGAAAAAGATAGGACCCAACACAGAGCCTTGGGGCACACCACAGGACAGAGCAGCAGATGAGGATGTAAAACTATCAGCAGCCACTGAGAAGCTTCTGTCTGAGAGGTAAGAGCGGAACCAATCTAAGGCTGATCCAGAGATGGCCCACCCATGTCCTTAACCTGTCAATTAAATGTTGTGATCTACTGTGTCAAATGCTGCCGATAAGTCCAGGAGTACAAGAACAGAGTATTCACCTGCATCCCTTTTCATTAGAATATCGTTAGAGACTCTTAGGAGAGCAGTTCAGTGGAGTACAGGTTACGAAATCCAGACTGAACTTATCGAGTATGTTATATTTAGCTAACATAACATTTAGCTGTTTGACCACAACTTTTCTAAGACTTTTGATACAAAAGAAGGCTTTGAAATTGGTCTAAACTTTGAGGAAGTGAAGGATCAGCATCAGGTTTTTCAATAGGGATGAATAACAGCTTGTTTAAAATATCGGGGGACAGAGCCAGTAACCAGTGACCTGTTAATTATTGTTAACACACATGGCCCAATGGTGCAAAAAATTTTCTTAAATAAAAATGTCGGTAAAACATCAATGGAGCTAGAGGAGGGTTTCATGCTATCAACCACACTTAGGAGATCTTTTAATGATATTGGTGAAAAGTTCTCCAGGATTGAAGGCCGAGTGGAAGTAAGGCAGAAGAAGATACAGAGGGATTTATGTTTGCTCTATATTGTTAACTTTACCAATAAAAAAGGATAAAAAGTTTTCACAGTCTTCATTAGACTGAATGGGTGAAGTAGGAGAAGCAGGTGTAACAATCTGTTTGATTGTGTCAAATAGCATTTTTGGATTTCGTCTACTGTTAGAAATCAGCCGAGAGAAATTAGCAGCTCTTGCATCCTTCACCATGTTATTAAAAGAAAATATAAGTTCCTTTAAGTGAATTAGGTGGACTTGGAGCTTTGTTGATTTCCATAGACGCTCCACTTTCCGACAGCTACGTTTCAAAAGCGAATACTGTCATTCATCCAAGGGGAGGATTTGCTAAAAGTGGCCTTCCTCATTTTAAAAGGAAGCTATTCTATCTAAAATAGAGAGACACTGATGGTTAAAGAGTCTACTAAAAGATTTACATCATTTGAAGTAGAAACCTCCTCATGATTAAAAGCAAGCAGTAAATTTATCTGCAGAAAGGTGATTGAAAATGCGTGAACAAAACACATGAGGCACAGATAGATAATCAAAATTAAGAGACAAATTAAAAAGAACACAAACATGATCAGAAATAAAAATATCTTCAGAATAAAGAGAATCAATATTTAAACCAAGAGTAAAAACAAGATCTAAAACATGTCCTTTGTTATGTGTAGGGCAAGACACATGTTGGGTCAGATTAAAAGATTCCATCAGATTGATAAATTTTTCAGCATGTTTATCTGAAGTATCATCAACGTGAAAGTTAAAATCTCCAATAATAAGGAGTCTTGCTAGTTTCAATGTGGAGGACAAAAAGTCACTAAATTCCTTCAAGAAGGATGTCCCTGGGCCAGGTGGACGGTAGATTAAAACACAATAAAATGAATTAAAGCTGCCAGCAACCTCTCGGACAACACACATTTTTCCCTCATGACTGGAGGTTACCAGATGTTCACCGACAGGTCTCACACCTGTGTGAGACATCATTAGCCAAATGCTTCTTTAATTCTTTAAGGCAAATGAAGGCTGAGGTGAAAGTTAAAAAAAACTGTCTAATTCTTTGTCATCTTCTTAGCAAGCTGCATCCATAGACTGTAGGATTATATTATACAGACACAGATACCTGAAAATTAGTGCAAAGTAACATCCAGATAAAATCAGCCGACCCTCAGCATTACTGTTTTGGTGAAAGTTACCACCTTGTTTGGACAATAAGGGTTAAGTTTAGAAGTTGGGGGATTATAGTTGTGCAGTTGTTTCTGTTGTAAAGTTGGACATTTTAACCTGGGAATCTACAGGGACTGACCCACAGTTAGAGCTTCAGTTGGACATAGAATCAAGTGGACATTACAGGAACAGCAGTTTCTGGCTCTTCCCACTGGATTCATTTTTCAGCCCTTCAGGTTGTTGCTAGATCAGAACCTCACTGTGGATTAACTTTCAAGCCACAGCAATGCCAGGATTTAATTTCATTCAAATGTTCCCAGCACAGAGAGGATAGCATAAAAATAAAGGCAAAGAACAAAGCGAGTTCAGGTTTGCATGTTTGCTTTCAGTATTGTGTTAAATATCTGTACACACAAATGAAGAGATAACTTATTTTATTTACTCCAAACTGATGAAAATGAGACGTTGATCTGTGAGCAATGCAAATGTGCAGAGAGCTGCACCCTCTGAGGATTACTGTTTGGTGTTTGCATATTTAATCTCCTCCTGTCTGTTTGCCGTCTTTCCCTGTATGTTCAAGTGTCAAATAAAAGCAGGAGCGGGAGAACACAAAGAGGAGCCTCCCTGCGGTGAAGCGCAGCAGATGTGTTCACTGGGATGAGTGATGCGAATGGATCCATACGCTGACGGATTATTACCAGACACAGGAAGCTGTGTGGGAAACACGAGCTGCTGATTCATGTTTCACTTTCATGTCTGATTTGTTTCATGGTCAATACATAAAAGGAAGTAATGAATGCAAATGATGAAGTGTGTTTGTTTGATTTCCAGGAGTCCTTCATGTTTTGTATACTGTATACTATAAAAAATGAGAAAATTGCAGTTTCTGCTTTGTTTCCCACCATTAACATTGCTGAATCATCCTAACACTTCCCGGGCAAACAAGGCGACACCAAAACAATGAACATGTCAACGTGGACCAAAATCTCTGATTAACGTTTCCAGCACCTTGTTGAATTTGTTCCATAAGAATTAAAGCAGCTCTGAAAGCTAAAGGAGGTCAAACCCGTTGTGAGCATGGGTACATAATAATGTGCCTGGTGAGTGTATATTTGAGCTGCTAAAAGGTGCTCCAGCTGACAAACAAAGTCCTGTGAAAAATAAAGTCTTCACAGGACTATGTGCACCCCTGTGAAAAACTAAGTACACCCTTAACTGAGGGTCAGTAGCAGCCAGATGCTGCTTATCAAATGCATTTGATTAACTGATCATCAGCACCTCTATAAAAGCAGACATTTTGGTAATTTGCTAGTCTGGAGCATTCAGGTGTGTGTTAGGCACAATGGCACAAGCCTCACAGGAGTGGATGTCCCAGCAACATCACCCCAAGCTTAGACTGTGCAAATAACCCAAGAGCTGCATCTCAGACTCTACAGGCCTCAGTTAGCATGTTAGAGGTTAAAGTTCATAACAGTACAATCAGAAAAAGACTAAACAAGTATATCTGGTTTGGAAGGGTTGCAGGAGAAGCCTCTCTCAAAAGAACAGGGCAGGTTGCAAAACTGCACCTGAAGAAAGCAGGAAAGAAACCAAACAGCACATCAGCACAAGCACCTCAGACCAGCTCTCAGCACAGTGGGGGAGGGCTCAGGATTTGGGCACCTTGCAGTTACTGAGCGGACTATGAACTCGTCTGTATACCAAAGTATCCTAAAGTCAAATGTGAGGCAATCTGTCCAACAGCTAAAGCTTGGATAAAACTGGGTCATCAGCAGGACAATGATCCCAAGCACAGCAGCAAATCTCCAACAGAACAGCTGAAAAAGAAAAGAATCAAGGTGCTGCAAAGCCCCAGAGTCCAGACCTCTACCTGACTGAATGCTGTGGTGGGACCTTCAGAGAGCTGTGCATGAATGAATGAATGCAGCAAACCTCAATAAGCTGAAGCAATGCTGTAAAAAAGAATGAACCAAAACGCCTCCCTCAATGATGTCAGAGACTGATAAAGGCAAAGTTATTGCTGTTAAAGGTTTACATGCTGCTGAATCATGGGGTGGACTTAGTTTGTCAGAGGAAGCTTCTTTTTCAGAGGAATGTTTATGACAGACCTGCTTTTTGTAACAAGGTGGTGCAGGTTGTGTTGTTACATTTTACTGTCATGTGTGACAAATGAATGTAGTGCTGTGGAGTCCTGACATTGTGTGGTCATTGTTAAATTCTGCCAAATAAATGTGCCATGTGGAAATCCTTGTTATATACTGTCAGTCAAACTGCTCTAACCAGGCCAGATCCATGCTTGTGTTAATGACAGGACCAACCCCGGATCATGTCACAGCACCCTTTTCATTTACAGCTGTTCATCCAAAACTTGTTTGCTGTTTGGTTTAGTTCCAGCTACAACAATGGCGAGTGAGCCTTTGATTCTAGAGAAGGTAAAATCCTGAAAGTTTCTGTAGGTGAACCTGTGGGGGGATTATTAATAGTTTGTGTCTGGATCACTCACAGTTTCTTGCCCAGTCTGGCTGTCAGCTTTGGCTTTCTGCCGTCAGCTCCTGAGGGCGACTGTGGCTCAGGAGGTAGAATGTGCTGTGGTTTGATCTCTGGATACTCCAGTCTATATGTTAAAGTGTCTTTGGGCAATATACTGAACCCTGAGCTGCCCTTGATGCATTCATTGGAGTGTGACCGTGAATGCATCAGGGGCTTCAATGTTATAGACAAGGTATAAAAATAATTGTGTGTGAAGCAAGTAGTAAGATAAACTTTGCGTGCTCAATGGAGCAGAAAAACATTACATAAGTACCAATCCTGAGGCACGTGAGTGTGCTGATCCCAGGAACCTCTCTTCACCCCCACTGTGGAGGTAGGCTGGCAGGAGCTCCGGACTAATTCCTGACCCTACGTCAACTTTTAATGCTTTTAATTTAAATTACGCTTCCACAACTACTGTTCATATGACCTCCCACCCCCCACCCCACTCCACTCATAATCAAGCAGCTGTCCTCCAAAGTTGCTGTTAGGATGTTGGAGGGGTGGGGGCACAGGTCTAAGTCACAGGTCTATTACTCAAGAGATGGTAGTTTGTGCTCAGTTTGAACACAAATGCGATACAAAACAAGTGACATGACTGAATCTTTGGGTCCATTACATGTCCTCATCAAGGAGCCCGGATCTCAGAGTCTGTCCAGGTATTAGTGGGTTTAAATGGATCAGGTTTCAGTCATTTTATAATAAATTCTCTGGTTTGAGCTTCTCTGGTGTGACTGTTTGCACATTTCATTAAACTTAGACAGTTTTAAACTGACCTATCACGAGCTTACACACATGGAAAGAGATGCCATGCTTAGTAACAACAACAGAGAATATTCACAGGATTAAAACATCATCTGTACTTGCAGCTCAACTTTGATATGAGTAAGCTAAGAAGAGTTCATTTTGCTTGCTCTTCCACCCGACAACAGCAGCACTAATCTCTGTTTGATTTGAAAGTCATGACCTCCAGATGCGAAGTAAGTACATAATAGTATTGGAGTGAAAAAAAAAAGTACAAGTTGTGCCTCTAAAATATGGTGGAAAGCAAAAGAATAGAATCACAAAGGAAATACGTGCGGATCAGTAAGTGTTGTGTTGTCCTTTAAAGCGTCTCTGACCCAGAACTGCTTACAAGCATGTGGACTTAAACTCCGAAGCATCTGCCGCCAAGAAGCCTGTAAACCTACTTCACCTCTGAAGTCTGCGACCCACATGAACAAAGATTGAGAATGAGGCAGAAAAACAAATGCAGTGAAGCATCTCCAGGAGACAAGTTTCTCCATTAAAAAAAAAAAAAAAAGAGAGAGAGCGAGAGAAAGGATGGAGGAGGAGCAGAGGAAGAATTAGCTTACCAGTAGAGTAGAGACAGCCCATCGAACCGCTCAGCTTCCTGGGGAAGGAATGGCATCGCACGATGGCCTCAGACAAAAAAATGAAGATCTCACACAAACACACACACACACCACTCACACACAAAGAGAAAAACAGCAGTGAGACGGCAGCGGGTGGTTTAGAGGAGGAGATGGGATGAGAAGAGACGGCGGCGGTGGTTCAAACCAGGTCGGTGTGTGTGTGACCGCGCAGAGAGGAGAGGAATGGAAATCCGCCTAGACAGGGAGAGACACGCTTACCTTTACTCACTAATCCGGGCTGATACCCGTCCCTCACACACACACACACACACACACCAAACTTTAAACTTTAAAAGCTGCGTTTCCCTGCAGGATGAGAGCGTTAAAAACACGGAAAGGAGATTAAATGTGTTGAAATGTAGCCTCTGTGGGGAAAGATCACCTGTAAGCACAGACATTAAAACTCACATTTAACCTCCTGAGACTGTAAGAAAGACAAAAGAGAAAGGGGCTGACCAAAGTCTCCTCATTAATTTGGTTCATATGTTATCAAAGAGTTTCAAGTATCTACACCAGTGCACCTGAAGTTACACCTCAAATTTATGCCAAAACCTGCTGACTTTAGCGTCTAACCGCAGCTATCGATCAGAGCACATTCATGCTATCAGCATGCTGAGATACTTATTGTCTCATTTCCAGCTCTGTGTCTCTTTTGCTGAACTCCAGAAAACTAACTCTGCATGATTCACCGCCCATAAAATCCTCATGTGAATCATACCTCCAGTTTAGGACGTGATCCTTGACCTCCTCTTACCCAGATGAATAGCCCAAGCACTGACAATATTAAAGATGGACTTAGCTTCCAGGTGGTTTCAAACTGCACTCTATCTGAAGGCCACAAATGGTGATAGCTGTGGGTGGAAAAAGACTTCCAGTCCTGTAGAAGTTGAAGAGTTTCTCTGCAGACAGAAAGTCTTTCTGGGTGAGTTTATGAGCTCAGTCATTCTGAGTCATGTTGGATAAAAAAGTCTATTTTTGTCATGATTCAAAAATAGGTTTTTAAATATTAAGCTCATTGGCTAATGACTTTAGTCTTAGCATCTAGCTGCCCAAGTATGAAGATCTGACAGTGATGATGGTGTGGTGCCAGTTAGTTAGTTTGTCCTTTTGATGTGACAGTTTGATTTGCTTTGATGCTGTAAGAACGGACTCTGACTGATTTGTAGATTACTCTTAACATTACATTAAATCTCCTGAGTTTTCTTTGCAGAAAGAGGCACTGCTGTGCCTTCAATGTGCAGAAGTACCTGCTCCACCATCTGCGTTTTGATCTCCACTGGATGAAACAGTGCGTGGGTCACATCATCAGGTGTGACTCTCTTACAGCTCCTTGGTTTTAGAAACATTTAGCTCTAAGGAGCACTCATCGATGAGGGTGATGAGTGAGTCCACTTGTTGGCCGTATTGAGGAGTGTCGTATTATCCATATTATAGGTTATGTTTGTGTAAACATAGACTAAAACAGGAGATAAAACACTGTGGAACCCCCGTGTTTAGATCAGTGTTAGTGGATTTATTACTGTTGACTGTTACATGTGCTCTTTCCTGTAGGAAACCTGTGATCCATTTAACCAGCGCTGAGTTGATGTGTAGTTCAGTGAGGCAGTTAAGCAGAGTGTTTATGTTGACTGTGCTGAAAGCAGAGAAGTCCATAAATAAAATCCTAACACATGAGTGTGGGTGGTCCAAGTTTGTGCTTACAGTGTCCAGAAATGTCAGGCAAGCATCTTCGACCCAGTGTTTAGCTTTTTAAGCAAACTGGAGTGGTTCCACCATCGGTGACGTTAACAGGTCACGCACCACCCGCTCCATGCATTTACAAAGAACAGATGTCAGTGCTGCTGGTCTGTATTTTAGGTATGGGTTGATGGTGGACTCTTTCCATGCACGTGGGACAATGCCAGAGTCCAGGAGCAGCTGGAAGATTTGGGTTACGACATCTCCAAGTTGAGTGGCACATTCCCTCAGGAATGCCATTCAACTTATCTGGGCATGGATGCTCTATCGTGACTGGAGTGTGTGAGGGGCCAGGGCTGCTGGGATTACAGTCTCTCAGTGGCTGCTGTGAGTTGCTGAATGTGCTACAGAATATGTTTAACTGCTCTGATCCCACCTCAGAGCAGTTTAGGCAATTTAGGCTGGCCTCTGGTTTCTGCCCAATATGTTTCTCATGGTGTTCAGCTCTTGCCAGGCCTTCTTTGCATTTCCTGTTGTAAAAGTTTCCTAAACTTTGTTCTTATAGTGGATTTTGGCCAACGTTGCTTTCTGACTGAGCTGTTTCCTGGCTCATCAAGGACAGACATGAGTGTTTTACAGCTTCACAATCTTAATTTAAATTCAGGACCTCTGTGTCTGTGGTGTTTGTATCTGAGATTTCTCAATCTCAAACCTCTCATTTATTTCTAAAGTTCTGGAAAAAGTTGTTGCAACGCATCTCCAAAATCATCTTAGCTGCAATAATCTCTACGAAAAATTTAAATCTGGATTTCGCACTGCCCACAGCACAGAAACAGCACTCATGAGAATCAAGAATGACCTGTTGATGGCAGCCGATAATGGTTCCCCCTCCGTTCTCATCCTCCTGGACCTATCAGCGACATTCGACACGGTTGATCATGACATCCTATTACACAGGCTTCAATACACCGCTGGGTTTTCCGGCCCAGCCCTTGATTGGTTCAGTTCCTACCTCACAAATCGATCTGAATGTGTTGCATTGGGCGATGCCAAATCGGAACCCCACATTGTCACCTGTGGGGTGCCCCAGGGATCTGTGCTTGGACCAGCTTTGTTTAACCTTTATCTGCTTCCTCTGGGTCAGATCATAAACAAACATGGTGTTTCGTTTCACTGCTATGCTGACGACATGCAGTTATATGTTAAAGCCACTGCTGACGAGCCTCTTCCACCTGCACCTTTGTTATCTCCGTCTCCATCGTTGCCAAGGCTTGTTAAATGTCTGGAGGAGGTCAAGGGACGGATGGAAGATAATTTTCTCCAGCTTAACAGCTCTAAAACAGAAGCAATCATGATTGGTACTCCCCACCAGATCAAATCATCACCCATCGTTAGTTTATCTTTTCTTGGACACAGTATTCCTCTCTCCTCATCAGTTACCAATCTTGGTGTTAGGATGGATCCCCAACTCAACATGGAACTCCATATAAACCACCTTAGTAAAATCTCATTTTACCACCTTCGCAATATTGCAAAACTCCGCCCTGTCTTAACTCTCCAAGATGCAGAGAAACTGGTCCATGCATTTGTCTCTTCCAGACTGGATTACTGTAATGCACTCTTTGTCAGCATCCCCAACAAGAGTCTTCAGAAACTCCAGTACATTCAAAACGCTGCGGCCCAGATACTGAAGGGAGTTCGCAAATATGATCATATTACACCAACTCTTCAGTCCCTCCACTGGCTTCCTGTTTCTTACAGGATTGACTATAAGGTCGCTCTTCTTACCTATCAATGCGTTTATGGCAATGCCCCTTCCTACCTTAAAGAACTTCTTTCTTTAAAATGTACGCCACGCTCTTCCAGATCGGCTCACACAAACTTCCTCATCGTACCAAGGACAAATTTACGGACTATGGGTGACCGGGCTTTCTGTGTGGTTGCCCCTCGTCTATGGAACTCGCTTCCATCTGAACTGAGAGCGCCTCAAACTTTGGACAGTTTTAGAAAGGGCTTAAAGACTTTTCTTTTTATAAGAGCTTTTAATCTTTGTCCATAATCTTTAGCTATTTTATCTACACCCTGGTGTATTTTAATTTACGCCATGGTTTGTTATTTAGTTTGTTTTATACTTTTACTGATTGTTATGTTTTTTGTTTTGTAGCACTTTGAGGTTTTTTAAAATATAAAGTGCATTATAAATTAAAGGTATTATTATTATTATTATTATGTAGACACTTTGATTCAATCGTGAGGCTTTCAAATGATTTAACTATCAGCATCCTGATGTATATGTGATCTTATAGTTTTATTAACATTAATGTTTTTGTCTAAGCAGCAGCTGAGCTGTTGGACTGACTCAGGGTGGATCAGCATCATCAGCGCTTTCAGTTAAAGTCTGAGTCTTATTCAGTTGCTTGTTTAATGCAGTATAAAATATTTGCAGTTCTGCCAGCATGGACCTGATCTTTCAGGGTTTTCTTCATTTGAATCTGAGTAGTCGTGAGTATTTGTAGTTTGATTCATAAATTTTTAGCTCTATTTGATATGTATAAATTCTAATATTCATCTCTGTGAGTCAGAGGAAATTTAATCCAGAATAAAAATTTTTAGAAAAACTCCACACCTGTGGAGTCTGACAATCTGCAGCTCAACAGAAACAACGGTAATACCACGATGTCAACACTTCCTCATTCTTCATCATGTTTTCCCCACAGAAGGAACCACATTTCATAACTCCTGTGCCAGCACCAGTTTTAGCAGGTCCTCAGCAATGACGCATCAAAGCGGCGGCTGGCGAGAATATCAGTAAATGTGACAACCTCTGACCCAGAAACATGCAAATTAAAACCACAGAGGTTTGTTCATTACCTGCTTTCATGGTAACCAAACAAATTATTAACAAACCTGCACTGTTTATGAGTACAAAACACTGATAAAACTATCCTATAAAGAAACCTTTTTTAAATGACATTATTATGAGGTCAGTGTCATGCAAAGCTGATCTGTTGGATCCCAGAGAACCGTAAAGAGCAGTAAAGCCGTAAAACAGGTTGTAAAGTTTTAAGCGACTTGGGTGCCTTGAAAGGATTCACACTAAAATCACAACGAGAATATTTAATTAAATATTGAATTAAATGTTGCTGTTCAATAGAAGATTCCTTATTTTATGTTGCAATTCATGTTACTGGCAGCACTTTTGCCTGTATCTGAATTCAGGCTGAGTAGTTTTCCTCTGGGCCGCCCCTTTGTGAAGTGTGTTGCGAAATGGATTTTTACTCTGATTTCACTCACTTTTGCACGTTTGCAGTCTGTACCAGTCTCTGTGTGGCAACAGCCTGACGAGGAACATCCTCCCATAGGAGACATAAATACCCCGACAAAGGTCATTCATCTTCAAGCATTTTATGAATGGAAGGCTTCTGTTTTGACTGGTGAGTACTGGATGAATCTAATCTCATCTGATTCTCTGTCTCAGATGTGGAAACATACACTGTCCTGTTTCATCTGTGCAGGCTGACATATATTTTCAATATAAACTCTTTTAAATGTACAAACAGGCTTAGAAATATATATTTCCATGCATGTTTTTAAAAATATTTTTAACTAGACACATTTACAAAAGATTTATTTTTGCTGATACGGCTCTGATATTATGATAGAGTTGTCTGTTTTGTTTCAATTTAATAACTGAATTCTATACCTCAGAATATCTTTGTCACAAATATTCAGCTTCAGTTGTAACCTAGCATAAAAACTTCACATTAAATGAATATCCTGTGGTATAATAATATCAGCTATTTCTATTCAGTTATAACATTTTTGTGGTGTTGCTTCTGTTTTAGCTTTGTGTTTTAATGTGTTTCAAAATGCCTCAGCGGAAGACTTGTGAAAGAGTGAAAAGTGATACACGTTGTCATCAATAAACATCAAAGTTCTGTTATTTTTTTAAAACAGATTTCTTCCTGCAGCAAAGAGGAACAAGGTGAAAAGAGGAAGCTTCAAATTTCAAGAGTTTGGAAACTTTCCTTGGTGTGGTCACATAGATTTTTCCCCCTCTCCCTGATTCAACCACCAAAACCACAGATATTTTTTACATCAGCACTTAAAAATAGTCCTCACAAAACTTTCAGGGTTATTCTACCTAATTTACATTTACAAAAATGGTCTCAGAGCCAAACTTCACAACCCCCTCTCCTGGTGGTGGCTGCCCACCTGTTGGTATTCAGCTAGAAGGCGTGATCCTGCCCCCGGTCCTCACCATTGATGTCATTCTGGGGCTGGTGGGAAACCTGGTGGCCCTGTGGATCTTCTGCTTCAAACTGAAGGCATGGAACCCCAACATCATCTTCCTCTTCAACCTGGTTATTGCAGATTTCCTTGCTCTAGTGAGTCTGCCGCTGAGGATTGACGCATTGCTCAGGGGCCACTGGGTGTTTGGAGATGGCATGTGCCGAATCAACCTGTTCCTGATGTTTTCCAACCGCACGGCGAGCATCGCACTCATGACTGTGGTGGCAATTTATCGCTACTTTAAGGTGAGTGAATCCTTATGATGATGAACTTGTAAAAGCACTTAACATGCCAAACTTTTTTTTACACCTCGGTGGGCCATTCCCAGGACACAGAACAATACTAGCCAACAAATACAAAGCCACCTAAATTCTGTCCATAAAAAATTATGAACATAATTGGTGACAAGCCCTGGTGGAGTCCAACAACCACAGGAAAGAAGTCTGTCTTATTGCTGGCAACATGGACCAAGCTCTTACATGGACTGAATGGCCTGTAACAATGGGCCAGACACGCCATACTCCCACACAAGGGACCCCGAGGGATGGGGTCAAATGCTTTTGCCAAGTCCACAAAACACATGTAGACTGGATGGGCAAACTCCCACGTACACTTGAATACCTTAGAGAGAATAATGAGCTGGTCCAGTGTTCCACGACCACTACTAAAACTGCCTTGTTCTGTTCATCTAATGGATGTACCCTCCTTTCCAGCAACCTGTCATAGACCTTCTGGGGTCCTGAGGAGACTGAGGAGTGTGTTTTCACGGTAGTTGGAGCACACCCTCTACTCTCCTTTCTCAAAGGCAGACCACCACTCCAGTGTGGGGTGGCTGTAACTCAGGAGGTAGAGTAGGTCCCCTCATAATTGGAAGGTTGGTGGTTCGATCCCTGGCTGCTCCAGTCTGCAAACCAAAGTATCCTTGGGCAAGGTACTGAACCCCGAGTTGCTCTCCAATGCAACTGTAGGAGTATGAATGTCTGTGAATGGTAGATAGAAAACACTTTGAAAGAAAGAAGTGCTTGTATGAATGTGCGTGAATGAGGCATGCTATAGAATAGAAAAGCTCTATATAAGAACTAGTCCATTTCCCAGTATGCCAATCCAGTGGCACCACACCAGAGCTCTCCTGAGTTGCCTGATGGTTTGGCAGAATTGCTTAAGGCCACCTGAAAGTTTTTTCCATGGCCTCGCTTCACTCTGCCCACACCCAAGTTTTTGCTCAGACCATTGCCCGAGCCAAGGTCCGCTTGGCTTGCTTCTGTAGTCCCACAGGGTAACCAAACCCAATGGGGCTCCTTCTTCAGTTTGTTGAGTCCCTTCACCACCAGTGTCCACCATCTGGTTCAGGGATTACCACCAAGACAGGCACAAACCACCTAAGAGCCACAGCTCTGAGCAGCAGCCTCAAAAACTGAGGTGCAGAACATATTCCATTTGGATTCAGTGTCCTCAGCCTCCCTCAGAATGCTGTCAAAGTTTTGCTGGAGGTGGGAGTTCTTGACAGGGCCTCTGCCAGGCATTCCCAATGCACCTTCACAATACGTGAAATTACTCTGAACTGTCATTTTGCGTGTAAGTGCAAACGACAGTCAGGACCCATTTCCTGGCCCGAAGGTACAGGGAAGCAATCCTCTCATCCATAGGTGAAAATTGCAATGCATAGCTGTAAGCTGAAGGGATACAGGAATACCCACTCTAGTTCACCACCTCTCACTGAGGGCAACTCCAGAATTGAACAGACTCCAGCCCCTCTCCAGGAGAGTGGTTCTGCAAGCTCAGACTCCTTCTCCACTGGAGAAGTGACATTTCATATCCAGCATAGCCAGCTTCAATAGCTGGGGATTGGTCCGCCAGGGCCTCTGCCCTTGGTTGCCACCCAACACACATTGCACCTGGCCCCTACGATGCCTCCTGCAGGTGGTGGGCCTAGGGTAGGTAAATTGATAAATAGCTTTATTTACATTCTATAAATAAATTTAAAAATGCAAATGAAGGATGGAAGAATGAAACCATTTTTGCTGGTATGCAGGCATTCTTGGAGACCAAAAGGTGAAGTAGAGGTTTAAGACTCTGTCCATAAACTATAGTTAATACTTTATCCAGATAAATGTATTTAAGTAGAAGTTTATGAAACAGGAACTGCATCATCAATGTTTTCTTATTCCAGGTGGTCCATCCTCACCACCGCTTCAACCGCATGACCAAGCGACAGGCAGTGTTTGTGTCGGTGTTTGTCTGGCTGCTGGTGATCACCCCCCGGGTTCCCATGCTGGCTTACAATCACATCAAGGGCAGTAAAAACAAAACCCAGTGCTTCTTCTTCACATCTTACAAAGAGGCGTCACGAGCTATCATCATCCTGGTAGGCATGCACCGCATCCTCACCGTGATGGAGTTCATCCTCCCCATGGCTATGCTGCTGTTCTGCTCCATCCGGATCTCCATGTTCCTGAAGGAGCGACGGATGGGCAAACCTGGCAAGATGCGCAAGGCAATGCGAGTGTGTGCCGCCATCGTCATGGTATTCATGGTCTGCTTCCTACCTACCACAGTGACAACCATCGGGGTATGGGTCATCCGCTCGTACCGCCCATGGGACTGTACTGCCTTCTACACATTCACTCAGCTCACTATTGTGTCTCTGGGGTTGAACTTCTTGAACTCAGCCCTGGACCCCATTGTTTACGTCTTCTCCAGCTCCATGTTCAGGAAGGCTCTGGTAGATGCGTTACCCCGTGCATTGCGCTGTGGACAGGATGCTGAGGAGAGCACGTCTTCTTCGGGAACTCAGTCAACCAACCAGGAAGAGCTGAAAACCATGAGGCCTGACAGAAGAAGTGAGGCTTCATAGTTAGTTGTTCCTCAATAATAATGACTGGACCCAGCAGTGAAACACATTATTCCTGCTCTGATTTGCTTGATTTTGGTATCATTTTACATAAAGTTGCATTTTTGGCTTGTTTTTTGGATGAATCTGAAAATCTGTTGCCTCTCCATGTAAATATATCTCAAATTTACATGACTGTATATATTTTCTGTCGAGCTTTTCATATTTCTGTAAAACATGTTTCACACACAGTTATAGGGTCAGTTCTGTCTTGTGCTTCATTTTTATACAATTTTTTTTATGTTTTCCAATTTTGATATATAATAACTGAAATAAAACAACAAAGAACATCAATGAGGTCTCAAAACTTGCAGTTCCTCTGCAGTCCAACAGGCACCCATGTTAAAATGTTACAGCAGAAATAAGCACGTTCCAGCCTGATACATAAACTGATTTGGTCCCTGTTGCAAATTTCCCTCTTCATAACAGTTGGTGGTATTGGGGTGTGTGTATGGGGGTGGGGGGGTGGGGGGCATTATTGGAGGGCAAGGCCTCTTTGACAAGTGGATGGCAACACAGGCAGCTGCAGCTGCTAGCTGTCTGCTAGGCTTCACCTCAGCTAACTGAGCTCCAGTTTTGCTGAGTGAAATTCAACAATTTTATTTGGATGTTAGCACTAATTAGCAGGTACTTGTGCACGGGTACAGTCAGTCTATGGATGCAGATTATAACCAAGCTAGCTAGGTTCAGCTTCAAATGTCAAATATCACTTCTGGCTGGCCAGAAAGCCAACATGGTCATAGTCAAATCATATGCAAATGACATCATGGAGGTTACATCAAACTTTTAATAATGAATCAAAGAGATACTGACATATAAAGGGCAGGAATTTTATGACAATAATATTGTGGGCATTTGGTGGTGAAGTAACCATTTCCAGGTCCAAATGCTCCTTCAGGCTAACAAACACTGAGGCATTACTGAGTTAAAAACTAGTGTCCAGAAGTTTTCATTCTTCCCCTTTTTTTGTTTCACATGGTTTTTGTTCCCACCACATGTTTAGGGTAGTCTGAAGCTCTCTCCATCATCTAAGAGCCACCTGGGTACAGGTTCATGAGCCAGATGTTGATACTCTGAACCTAAACTGTTTCTCTACAGTTTTGTCCCCAAAAGGAGACCAATCCAGCCATTCAAACATTCCTGTGCATTTATCATCATCATGAGTTCTGTTTTACATTTCCAGCATACTCAGTCCGTAATTAGACCCATTATATTTGGTGTCTGTGAGGTAAATACTAATCCATTTAATAATAAAAAAAATTATTTCTGGTTCTTCTGATATATTTCCCATTGTTAAAAAGATCTTCCCCCTTTTTCACCAAATGCATAAAACCCTCTCTTTTCCTCATATCATGTTAAGGCTTTTAAAACCACTATTAATCACCCACAAGCACACCTCACTTTGAAGCTTGAAGCTTCACATTACTGGTAGTTGCAGGCAGTACCTCACTGCCAGTGTTAGGCACATTTTCAAAAAACACACCTTGAAATATTGCAATCCTCAGAAATGTCCATCCATCCATCCATTCATTTTCTTCCACTTATTTGGGGCTGCATCGTGGGGGCAGCAGCAGAAGCAGAAAAGCCCAGACCTCCTTCTCCCCAGCCACCTCCATTAGCATATCCGGGGGGGACCGCAAGGCATTGCCAGGCCAGCTGAGAGGTATAACATCTCCAGTGTGTTCTGGGTCTGCCCTGGGGCCTCCTCCCAGTAGTACATGAGAATGGACATCACTCTATGGTATTTTTAATTACAGTGTGTGTGAGTCTTAAAATGCAGAAACCTCCTGATGCTTTTAATGTTTTTCTTAAGACTAACGATAAATGAATACATAAATAAGTACATTAATAACATGATTTATGAAGGGTTACACAGAGGTTAACACAAATTTTACAAATAATTTATGGACTGTGTAATTTTAAAATACAGTAAACTGCCTGCCTCGAACCACTTTGTGTGATTCTTTTACACAGAAAAAAAAAATCTGAAAAAAAAAAAAGTAAGTTATTTCTGCACATCTCTGGTAAAATTGCTGCAGTAATTTTGAAGGCAAAAACTACCTTTGCACACAGGTAAGAGAGCCCAGACTATTATTAGCATTACAGAGGATTCTTCTGTGGCAGGTGAGGCGCTCTCCATCTCACCCACCTCTGCAGAAAGACAGATATCATTCACTGCCAGAGGACACGTCCATCTTTGTAGGAACTGACAGTATTTACAGAACACTGTCAAAAAACAGTCCAGTTTGTATTTTTTTAAAACTGCAGGATGACATTAAAATGAGAGATTTTTGCTTTTTTTGTTTTAGTGCTTGTTGTTAAGCTGTCACACATCATTTTGCACCACAGTGAAACTTTTTCACCTCTCAGTGATTAGGTGTGAAATAAGAAACCTCCTCCAGACAAGAAGCACCCCTCCCATATTTGCATGTCTGTAGAAATTTCTGAATTAATATGACTGTTAAAATCTGGTTTTAAAAAGTATGCAACCCAAAGTATATTAATAAAACTGGTGTTAAGACATCTGTAAACTCTGTGGCATCATTTTGAATTCATAAAAAAGTGTGACTTAAAAATATGCAGAAATCATTTCCACCTGCTGATAAGTCAGAATATGCCTGTTTAGTTTGGCTCCGCTCTGAGAACTATTTCCAGACTGCATTCATGAAACCTCCAACACTCAGACCATTCTTCTTAACTTGGGCGATAGTGAGAGGATGGACTCTCCTCAGGAAAAATTGTTTCAACAGCAAAAAATACACCAACAAAAATCAAATATCAAATTGGAAAACCTTACATTTAAGGGATTCACACAGTAGTCTAACCACCATTTTATTGGTAGTCTTCTCCAGTTTTCTGGAAAGCACCATGAGGTTTGCTGCCTCAGTCACATTTACCTGTTCCCTGCCCCATGTCCATAAAGGTAGCACTGGTCGTATACGCATTCATTTGGTGGTTCACTCATTATACAGTACAGTGCCTAAATCTCTAATTTCTTTATGTTTTACAGGAAATACATGCAGCAATTTATTGTACTGGACACAGCTGATCACAGAGCTGAGGTCAAAGGGGAAGATTTCAGTTCACCAGCCCATTCTAGCCCTCAACTATCGATATGAAATCTGGGTAATGACCTGCAAATACAAGAGGATGAAATTAGCTTCCTCTGAAGGGTGGCTGGGCTCAGCCTTAGAGAGAGGACGTTTGACATCAGACATTTGAAGAGAGATCAGAGTAGAGCTTTTACCAACTGTGGTGGTTCAGGGACCTGGTTAGGATGGCCGCTGGACACCTCCCTTTGAAGGTTTCCCCTCCTTGGGAAGAAAATCTGGCTCAGATTCAGAATCTGCTGGAGAGATTATATCTGGCCTGGGAACACCTCAGAATCCCCCAGAAGGAGCTGGAAAACTGGGGCGAATGATGGCATTTTTGTTTTTTTGGTTTTAATTTATAGAGAAGAAGGGTGATTTTGGAAAATGTGAGTGCTTATAAAAATTATGCTATTAAATGCTTTTATATGCTTTGACATTCTTTACTGCAAAAAAAAAAAAAAGAAAGAAAGACGGAGAACTGTAAAATTCTCTGTTTGCCCCCTGTGACGTGTGCTGACCTTGGTAGGATAAACATACTGTACTGCAGATAACAAGAACACAGTGGTTCACAGTTTGGAGCAGGTCTGTGTTGAAATTACTTATTGTGCTCTAAAATATATTATAATCATGCCGTTATTGTTCTTGGAACATTACAAGCTTCTGTATTTTTAATCAGTTATGTTATTCTTCCAATCAAAAACAAATTTCTCAGTATCTCAATAGAGATAACTCTTAATATCCACAGCGTGAAGAATGGTGTGTGAGAATTGGCTTTTATACATGAAAAATGACGAGTGGTGACGTGTGTGCAGAAAACTCTAGAGGGTATTGTTGATTTTTTGAATCACTAGGACATTAATAGAGCTAATCTAAATGTTTGGGCCCCGACCGGTGGCTTGAGTAACCAGATTAAAGACTCAATAGCTAACGTCGCGCCATAGTGGTGGCGTGCTGAAATCACATTACCATAAATTTCGGACTATAAGCTGTTACTTTTTTCCCACACTTTGAACACTGCGGCCTATAGTGAGGTGTGGCTAATGCTTTTTTTTTCATGCCCCCAAAAACATTTTGCCTCGTAACAGTAGACCAATCAAATTGATGAGTAGGTCACAGCGGTCCAATGAAATTGTGCGATAAAACAAGAGCACTTAAAGAATTTAATGTATTGTAAATCTGTCATTTGTATTCACCCTGATCAACATGGAAAAACACTCGAAAAAAAGCATATGATGCATCTTTTAAGCTAAAGGTGATCAATCTGGTGGTTGAAGAAGGAAATCGAGCTGCTGCACGTAATCTTGGCATAAATGAATCGATGGTGAGATGGTGGAGACACCAGCATGAAGAACTGAGTCAATGCAAAAAGATGACAAAAGCTTTCAGAGGTAACCATAGTTTATGGCCCGAACTTGAAAACTTTCTTGAAGACTGGGTTAATACACAGAGAGCAAGAGGCTGCGGTGTTTCCACCGTGCAGATCAGACTGAAGGCTAAAGCAATCGCCACCGAAATGAAAATCAAAGATTTCAGAGGTGGGCCATCGTGGTGTTTTAGATTTATGAGACAAAAACACCTGTCCGTCAGGGCACGCACGACTTTGTGTCAGCAGCTCCCTCCCGACTACGACGAAAAACTTGCTAACTTTCGCACGTTCACTCAAACAAAGTTAGAGAATTCCATCGGGCCAGATGATATAAATATGGATGAAGTACCTTTGACCTTTGACCTGCCTCTCACTCGCACTGTTAATAAAAAAGGTGACTCGTCCATCACACTGAAAACAAGTGGCCATGAGAGAACGCATTTTACCTGTGTTCTGAGCTGCACAGCATCCGGACTAAAGCTTCAACCGATGGGGATTTTTAAGAAGCTGACAATGCCAAAGGAAAAATTCCTCAAAGGAATCGTGGTGAAAGTCAATAAGAAAGGTTTAATGATGGAGAGCCTAATGAAGGATTGGCTCAGAGAGTGCTACGCCAAGTGACCTGGAGGATTTTTTCACAAAAAAAAGCATTGCTCGTTATGGACAGCATGAGGGCCCATATAACAGATTCAGTGAAAGCTGCCATCAGAGTACAAACTCAATTCCAGCTGTGATTCCTGGGGGCACCACTAAGTATTTGCAGCCACTGGACATCAGCGTGAACCAGGCATTTAAAGTGGCACTGCACCTTGAGTGGGAGGATTGGATGACGAGCGGCGAGAAATCCTTCACCAAAACAGGCCGCATGCGAAGAGCATCTTTCACTCAAGCCTGCCAGTGGATCCTAAATGCGTGGAGCCGTGTCAAAACATCCAACATCACCAGCGGGTTCTGAAAGGCTGGACTTCTGCGTGATGAAGAGGACCGGATGCCCTCAAATGACAACGAAGAGGCTGAAGTGAGTGACGAGATCCCAGAGGAGGAGATATTGGAATGTTGTTCGTGCACTGTTCAGTAAAAAAGCATAAGCAACGTAATTTGTGTTACATTTTTAAAGTTAGCCGTGTTACAGGCACTATTCAAAAAAAAGCATTTGCGGTATGTATTTATTTATGGTACCAAAAAAAATTTTAAAATCCTCATGTGTAATATCTTTCTGTGTAATTATCTCATATTACAAGGTGGGACACCTGTGGCTTAAAATCCGGTGCGGCCTGTACAAGTACAAAATTGATTTTCTTTCTAAAATTAGAGCATGTGGCTTTTAATCAGGTGCGCTCTGTAGTCTGGAATTTACGGTAATTAGAGCTGTTCTAGAGGTCAAGCCTGACTGGTGGCATTGTAATCAGATTAGACTTAAAATAATGACTTGCTTGTAGAATAGACTCAGGGCTATTTTAGATAAAATTGAATATAAAAAAAAAAGTCAGGAGTTCATTGCTTTCAATTGATTTTAATTATGTGTCATTACCACATCCAGAAAATAATAAGGGCATCATATGTATTTTATTAAAAAATAAAAAATGCATTTTTGGTTTTATTTTCATCCTTCATTATTTTTTCTCTCTTAATTCTTGGGTTGTCTAGGGTTTTGCTTAGTTCTTTTGTTGCCCTGGGGAGCAAAATATTTTTATTTCATCCTCATTTCTTTTCTTCTTATTTATTTATTTGCACATGCTTAACAGAGTGGTTTGATAAATAATCCTGAATATCTTGGGAGAAATTTGGGGAGGGGATAAACCCCTTAGAAACATTGAGAAGCAGATATTTTTATTTTATTTATTGAATTATTTCTTCTTGATTGTTTTATTTGACTTCAATTTTCCACTTTAAATTTTATTTCTTTATTTTAAAGGGGAGCCCACTCATGGGTCCCTGACACTATCAGATTAGAGACAATTAGTGGAAAAAAGCTAAACTTAATTGATTTTTCTAAAATAAAAGCCAATATAACAGACAAATGCCTTGATCATCACAAATTATGTTAAATTGTAGTTAAATTTCAAGAAAAAGTTTCCATGAGGAACACAGTTTTGGTGAAACCTTAAAAAGAAAAGTTAGAGAAAATAAAACAGTCTGTGTGAATATTTTGTGACACAGTTGAATCAAAGACACAAAGCAAAGTGCCAAACCTTGAGCTGCCGCTCTGTTACAAAGCAAAATCATAGAGAACTAAAAAAACCTATTTATTAAAATTTAGGATAAAATAAAATCATTCTAAAAACATATAATTACTCTTTTGTGCATTTACATTTATTTATTTGGCAGATTTGTTTAAAGCTATGATTATTATATTATTATTATTATTATAAGAGATAAGCAGAGAATATTTGAATTTTGAATGTCTAAACAATTTGATATTAAATCAAGCATTAGGGAAAATCCAAAAGGCTAATAATATTAAAATCAGTATGCCCTTTAGATAAATAAGGTAAATTAAGGTAAATTATTGAGACAAAAAATTGAGTTTATGTCTCAAACGAGGGAGAAGAGTAAAGATTTAACTAATAAAGATTTCTCAGTTTCATTGTAACAGGAGCCTGAACAACATCATCACTGGGTTCTGCAGGAGACTGGACTGATCAGCTACCAATAAAGAAACTGGTGCAGATCGAGGTGTTCAAGATCATACCAAGCTCTCCTGAACAGACTGACAGCTCTAAAGACTCAGGAAAAGGCTCCTGGTTCCACATGACCCTCAATAAGAAGGCCCAACTTCAGACAAACAGGTGAACTGTAAGTTCCTTGACCCATGACCTCTGTGTAAAGTCTGAGCCCAGGAGGAGGGTCATCAACAGGAGATCTCTTCGACATGGGGAGCGTTAGTGGTCAAAGGTCAAGGAACTGCAGGAAAAATAACAACTGACTGCAATGTTTCAATTCCAGTCTGAACATTCTCGGTAGTCTGACTCATAATTTGTTTGGATAATTTATCATTGGAAGGCCACAGGAATATAATCTGCTTTGTTTCTTGTAGCACTAATTATTGTTTTTTCTTGACATGAGGTCTAAGGAGGGACACGTCCTGATTTCATTTAGATGATCACAGAAAACAATTTTGCTGTGAGCTCTGTGTAAAACATGGACAAAGGAGGGAAGTGTGAGTATGACCTCTGACCCGAGAAATTACAAGATTTCAGACTCACCTGACTTTGATTTTGACCACTACATGGTGTTATATTCAGAGCAAGACCAATAAAGATACCAATAAAGATACACAAAATACAAAATAAATAAATGAATGAAGTTATGGAAGTAAAATGGTAAATGGACTAGTTCTTATATAGTGCTTTTCTACTCTGTCTGAGAACTCAAAGTGCTTATGCAACACCTTTACATTTACCCTATTCACACAAACACTTCCATGATTAACTAAGCTAAGTGCTTTTTTTATTATCTAACATTCACACACATTCACACTCCAATGCATGCATCGGAGAGCAACTTGGGGTTAAGTATCTTGCCCAAGGATACATTGGCCTGCAGTATGGAGTAGCCAGGAATTGAACCGCCAACCTTATGATCAGTGGGTGACCTGCACTACCTCCTGAGCTACAGCCACCCCTGTCAAATAAATAATCAAGGGTTCTCGCACTAACACTAAAATTATCAGGGACTTACATACCAAGGATGTTTCTTAAATCATGACAGGTGAACAACAAGATTATTACATCATTGAAGTCTGAATTTATCAAGGTTCTTATACAGGACATATTTTCACGGCTGATCACTGAGATTAATGCATCTTTTTATAGCTGTGAGAACACTCTGACTTTTGGTTTCACATTTTATCTGCTCTCTGTGTCTCTATCTAATTTATTTTAATTCTTTAACCCACTGCTTCAGACACTACTTAGTTATTTGGTTCAATCGTTGTTTGGGTCAGGTTTTTAATTCCCCTCTGCCCTTTAGAGTTTTGAGTCAGCTGCTGAATTATTATTTGCTACTAAATGCATTTAATTTAATCACTTGCTTGATTCAGTTTTTTAAAGTGATCAACTGATTGATTTACTACAAAATAATTTGAATGATTTCACTTTGCAACATTGTAATCTTTATTAAGTGAGAAGATTAAAAACCAGGGAGTAAACGCAAGTCCCAACAGCACCCCTGGTTCATGTTTTGGGTGTGAGTCCACCCTTTGAGTTGATTCAACATTGAATTAATCACTTGATTACAACTTTGTTCACTGGATGAAAGGAGAGAAAAGAAAATAGAAGGCAGACTGTTTGTGTATGATGTAAGACAGAATTAAGTCCAATTAGTTTTCCTTTTCTTTTTAACAATTAGGACAAGAATAATATCTTTAATTTTGGCAAATTTTCCATTATAATGACATTTAATAACATGCTTAATGAGAACTCAAATTCTAATGCTTTCATTGAAATATAACCGAATAATGAGTGAATGAAAACAAATATCATTTGCAATGCCTTTTGGTTTTATTTTTATTTGATTTTTTTTTTTGTATTTTATTTTTAATCAATTTTAACAACAAAAAAGAGAAAATAAATGACTGAATTCAGAAATGTCAAATATAAGGTTTGGGGGCCGGAATTGGCCAGTAAAGTCTTAAACCTGGCTGACTGGGTGTTTCTGGAGGCCAAAAGGAGGGAGTTACTCTAAAACTTTATAATTTTATCAATTAAGTGAAAAAGAAAAGAATAGATCCAAAACTGGATCCTTTCCAAAAAACTCCCTGTTGAAGTGCCAAAGGCAATGTTGTTGGATCTTGGTGTCACAATTTTATATATGTTTGTTTTTCTTCATGTTTGCTTCTACCTTTAGTCTTTAGTGTTTTTGTTTTCATTTTATTCCATAGGTATAACACATGTACCCATGTGCAAATTTAAACTGTAGGATTCTAGGATGACTAATCATAGACTGTGTGAGCTTCAGCATATGTATTTATTTTGCCTGGTTTCTGACCTAAATCTGTGTTAAGTGTTGATTTCAGAGCATTAATTCCTTTTTATTTTTTATTTGAATAGAAAAATTTAGACTGGGTTAAACTAATCAAGAGATCTGTAATATGAAGACACTGAATAATAGATCTTTCAAACATACACTTCTGCTGTTAAATATGTCTCTTGGCAAATTGTAGTGTGTGAATTTTAATTTGATAGTCTTTGAGTCAGGGTGTTACATTTAGTGGGAAAAATGAATTGTGTTGACTAGTTAGACCTGATCAGACCACAGGTTCTATTCAGATTTAGACGTTGACCCCAAAGGCCTGCAATTCAAGACTCAATTTTTCAAACTAAAGACAGTAGGAAAAATCAATACAATACAACTGGACTAGTTTTTCATAGATGCCAATGACTGCTCTCCGTTGTGTCCTGATAAGGAAATGTGGCTTTTTACAGAGAATGTTTTGCCTCGGACTAAAACACCTGTCCGTCACACTGTGGATGGGAACATCTCAGTGTGATGGCCTATTATCCGAGTATAAAATGGCATTAAAAATTCCTGGTTTGCCAAACAGAGGACTGACGTGTGGAGGATGGGAGCCTTGGGAAAATGGAATGGTGTCTGAATTAGTCCAGGTTGTAATAAAACAATCAGCCTGAAAGGCTTCTTTATGCCTAAGAGTTCCTGGTGGCGTTCTTAACAAATTTAAGCAGCAGCACAGTTTGTGTCACTGTATCCCTTTGGGTCAAAATTAAACAAAACTTGGATTGGGTTAATTATAATATTAAATCAGGGATGTTGATTAACCTTACAGAGACTGATTGGAAAACTTAGTGACAGACCTGAACATCATTAACACCAGAATAAAATGACACAGATGTTACTTGTGTGGTTTACTCAGTCTAAACAATATTTAACCATAGCAGTTCAATTCTCCAGAGCATTGTCAAAATTAGTAGAGAACTCAAATAAATAAATAAATCCTGTATCTTTAATGATGGGAAAATGGTTTGGGAAATCAGTTGGACAAATTCTAACTTTTCCTCCTTTTCTAGGGATCAGTCACCTGCCAAAAGACATAAAAAAGGGGTCTGAACCTGTAACGACAGAATCAATTATTTGGCAAATAAATACTAATTGATGAAAGTGTGAAAATAAATATTTGTTTATGTGATGTGCAGATATATTCTGAGGATATGTTTGTAGAATGATCATGATCTTGTGTCTCGTGCTTTAGTCCACTTCCATCCATCCATCCATCCATTCTCTCCCGCTTATCCGGGGCCGGGTCGTGGGGGCAGGAGCCTAAGGAAAGAAGCCCAGGCTTCCATCTCCCCAGCCACCTCCTCCAGTTCATCCAGAGGGACCCCAAGGCGTTCCCAGGCCAGCCGAGAGATATAATCCCTCCAGCATGTCCTGGGTCTACCACGGGGCCTCCTCCCGGTGGGACATGCCCGGAACACCTCACCCAATAGGCGGCCAGGAGGCATCCTAATCAGATGCTCGAGCCACCTCAACTGGCTCCTTTCGATGTGGAGGAGCAGCGGCTCTACTCTGAGCCCCTCCCGGATGGCCGCACTCCTCACCTTATCTCTAAGGGAGAGGCCAGCCACCCTTCGAAGGAAACTCATTTCTGCCTACCCAAAGCTCGTGACCATAGGTGAGGGTAGGAACATAGATCGACCAGTAAATTGAGAGCTTCGCTTTTACACTAAGCTCTCTCTTCACCACGACAGACCGGTGCAGCGTCCACATCACTGCAGAAGCAGCCCCGATCCGTCTGTCGATCTCCCGCTCCCTTCTCCCGTCACTCGTGAACAAGACCCCGAGATACTTGAACTCCTCCACTTGGGGCAAGAACTCGTTCCTTAGCCGGAGAGGGCACTCCACCCTTTTCCGGCTGAGGACCATGGCCTCAGACTTAGAGGTGCTGATTCTCATGCCGGCCGCTTCACACTCGGCTGCGAACCGTTCCACTGTGAGCTGGAGGCCACCCCCTGATGAAGCCAACAGGACCGCATCATCTGCAACAAGCAGATATGAGACTCTGAGGCCACCAAGGAAGAAGCCTTCCGCCACCTGGCTATGCCTAGAAATTCTGTCCATAAAAATTATGAACAGAATCGGTGACAAAGGGCAGCCCTGACAGAGCCCAACACCCACAGGAAATGAATCCGACTTATTACCGGCTATACGGACCAAGCTCTCACTGCGGTTGTACAGAGACTGAATGGCCCGCAACAACGGGCCAGACACCCCATACTCCCGCAGGACCTCCCAAAGGACACCCTGATGGACACAGTCTTCTCCAAGTCCACAAAACACATGTAGACTCGTTGGGCAAATTCCCACGCACACTCGAATATCCTTGAGAGGATAAAGAGCTGGTCCAGCGTTCCACGACCAGGACGAAAACCACATTGTTCCTCCTGGATCTGAGGTTTGACTAACGGACGGACCCTCCTTTCCAGCACCCTGGCATAGACCTTACTGGGGAGGCTGA
The DNA here is from genome assembly GCF_007364275.1 of Archocentrus centrarchus. Lineage (NCBI taxonomy): Eukaryota > Metazoa > Chordata > Actinopteri > Cichliformes > Cichlidae > Archocentrus > Archocentrus centrarchus. The sequence goes on from NC_044364.1 coordinate 22,759,067, forward strand.
GGAGTGTGATCCCCCAAAAGTTGGAGTACACCCTCCGGTCTCCCTTCTTAAAGATGGGGACCACCACCCCGGTCTGCCAATCCAATGGCACTGCCCCAGATCTCCATGTTGCAGAGGCATGTCAACCAAGACAGCCCTACAACATCCAGAGCCTTCAGGAACTCAGGGCGAATCTCGTCCACCCCAGGGGCCTTGCCACCAAGGAGTTGTTTAACTGCCTCAGTGACCTCACCCCCAGTGATGGTCAAGTCATCTCCCTCGTCCCCAGACTCTGCTTCCACTACAGAAGGCGTGTCAGTGGGATTCAGGAGGTCCTCGAAGTATTCCTTCCACCGTTCAACTACAGTCTCAGTTGAAGTCAGCAGCACCCCACCCACACTATAAAGTCCGAAAGTCTCCCACACCTGAGTTTTTGCTTCGGCCACTGCCCGAGCTGCATTCCGCTTGGCCTGCCGATACCTGTCAGCTGCCTGTAGAGTCCCACAGGCTAACCAAGCCTGATAGGACTCTTTCTTCAGCTTGATGGCTCCCTTCACCTCCGGTGACCACACCTGGTTCGGGGGTTAGCACCACGACAGGCACCAACCACCTTGCAGCCACAGCTCTGAGCAGCAGCCTCAACAATGGAGGTGCGGAACATGGTCCATTCGGACTCAATGTCCTTAGCCTCCCTTGGAATGCTGTCGAAGTTCTGCCGGAGGTGGGAGTTGAAGATCTCCCGGACTGGGGCTTCTGCCAGGCGTTCCCAGCACACCCTCACAATACGTTTAGGTGTGCCAGGTCTGTCCAGCATCTTCCCCTGCCACCTGATCCAACTCACCACCAGGTGGTGATCAGTTGCCAGCTCAGCTCCTCTCTTCACCCGAGTGTCCAGAACATACGGCTGCAGATCTGATGATACGATTACAAAATCGATCATCGACCTGCGACCTAGGGTGTCCTGGTGCCATGTGCACTTATGGACATCCTTATGTTCGAACATGAAGTTCATTATGGACAAACTGTGGTTTGCACAGAAGTCCAATAACAAAACACCATTCGGGTTCAGATCGGGCAGGCCGTTCCTCCCAATCACGCCCCTCCAGGTCTCACTGTCATTGCCCACGTGAGCGTTGAAGTCTCCCAGCAAGAATATGGAGTCACCAGATGGAGCACTCTCCAGCACCCCGCCCAGCGACTCCAAAAAGGGTGGGTACTCTGAACTGTCATTCGGCGCATAAGCGCAAACAACAGTCAGGACCTGTTCCCCAGCCTGAAGGTGCAGGGAAACTACCCTCTCGTCCACTGGTGTAAACTCCGACGTACAGGCAGCAAGCCGGGGGGATACAAGAATACCCACCCCAGCTCGCCGCCTCTCACCGAGTGCAACTCCAGACTGGAACAGAGTCCAGCCCTTCTCCAGGAGACTGGTTCCAGAGCCCAGGCCATGCGTTGAGGTGAGCCCAACTATATCTAGCTGGTATCTTTCAACCTCACACACTAGCTCAGGCTCCTTCCCCACCAGAGAGGTGACATTCCATGTCCCAATAGCCAGTTTCGATCGGCCACCGCCCGACACACACTGCACCTGACCCCTACGACGCCTCCTGCGGGTGGTGGGCCTACAGCAGGGTGGGCCCATGTAACCTCTTCGGGCTGCGCCTGGCCGAGCACCATGGGCTAATGCCCGGCCACCAGACACTCTCCCTCGAGCTCCCTCCCCAGGCCTGGCTCCAGGGTGGGGCCCAGGTAACCCTATCCTGGGCAGGGTAAACTGTTCCCTTGCTGTTACGATCATAAGGGTCTTTAGTCCACTTGTTTGGCATTTTTGTTTGTTTGGTCTTACTTTATAGAAAAGGAGGGTGATGTTAGGAAATGAGAGTGCTAATAATAATTATGTCTTAGAATGCTTTTCATATGCTTTTCCATTCTTTGCTGAAAAAGAGAGCTGCTCTCTCCCTCTGTCTCTAACAAATGTGTGTGTGTGTGTGTGTGTGTGTGTGTGTGTGTGTGTGTGTGTGTGTGTGTGTGTGTGTGTGTGTGTGTGTGTGTGTGTGTGTGTGTGTGACCTTGTTTAGTATAAACAGTGATTACAGAACTCAGTGGCTCACAGAAATCATTTGAGGGCAACTCTGGCTTGTAATGATTTGTTGTGCTTTAACATATATTATAATCATGTTTTTAGTTTTAATCAATACGATATTGACCATAGGGGTGTTAAATTTTCACACCATGGATGGTGTGAAAAAAGGAGGGAGTTGTTAGGGATTATTTTTTACTCAGTGAATAAAGAACAGATGTTTAAAGGTAAACTCCAGTAAATTAATTAATAGTGGATCAACCGAATAATAAATAATTAAATAATACATTAGACAGAGAGCAACTGATCAGAAAGTAGTAGACTAACTTCTCTCTTTCAGTGCATCTTATCTTGAGGTCCGGCCACAAGGACGCACAATTAAAACATCAGGAAGATGATGTGCTTCATGACTGCACAGCTGAGGAATCATGAGTCATGAAAACCAGCTTGGAAAAGACTGAGTGACGAAGGTCAACTCATAGTGCCCAGAGATTGTTTATGTATAGACAGGCTGACAGTATAAAAATGTTTTGGTTAGACAGGACAACGGGCTCAGAGAGAGAGCACACCCAGGCCTGTCTCTTCTGAGTCCCCACATGCATGTGTGTATTTTTCGTGAGTCTTTAATATATTAAATGTTTTACTTTTTAATTAAAGTGTTTCAGGTGTCTTTCTTCACAAAAAACCTGTTTACCTGTCAGAAGTAAATGTACATAAGATACCGTATTTTTCGGACTATACGTCGCTCCGGAGTATAGGTCGCACCAGCCAAAAAATGCATAATAAAGAAGAAAAAAACATATATAGGTCGCACTGGACTATAAGTCGCACTTTTTTTTTAGGGGGGGGTGTGATATAATCCGAGACCCAGAGCAGAAATTCCATCTTGAACGGCAATTTAAATAATAATGGATTAAAGAACAGGACGAACATGGTTACGCCTACGTTATGCTAACGTAGCACATTCAGCTACATGACGCACAACGAACACGTGTTCGGTATGTTAACGTAACATTAAGTTATTCAGATAACCATAGCATAAAGAACATACTAACAAGTTAACCAAACCATCAATCCATTGAATTCTTCATCCTCGGTGTCACTTCTAAACAATTCCGTACACTCCGTAGACGAGCGTACGTCGCTCCGGAGTATAGGTCGCACCCCCAGCCAAACTATGAAAAAAAGTGCGACTTATACTCCGGAAAATACGGTATATATGTGGCATATATCATGAATATTCCAACAATCCCCCTTTTGATCTCAGACATTTCTGAGCTCAACTTCACCACTAATCTTATACTATTGTGATTGTGAATTTAGCACAGAATTAAGACAGGGTTTAATGCTCATACTTATAATGGATGTACCTACTTTCTATACTTTCTTATGGCCTGAAAAACAAAAGACAACAAGCATTAGTCTTTCATAAGTCAATGTTGTTTAGTGAAGTGGATTAGCATTTAAATTTAATCAGTCCAAAGTAAATTCTGCATATAAATTGGCCCACATGACAAACAGTAACATGAAACAGTCACTGTGTAATAATTTTCCTCAAATTCATTTAAAAAATGTGGATTACATCCCTTCAGGATCAAATCCAGTTCCAGTCGATGAAAATCTTACTGCAAACATAAAGAAATGATCACTGATCAGTGCACAGGTAATAGTTATATATGCAGCCTTCTTTCAGCCTTCAGCATAGCCTGCTCATATTCACCAAAGCCATGGATGTTCAAACCACAGTAATCAGCACTCGTCCCCTGAGATGCATTCCTGCACCTCTTTAGACATCAGCTGTTCACATATGACCGTCATCCTGGTTAGTTTCCTGTTAAAGGCGCATAATGTCTCAGGTATGATCTCAGGTACCTGTGGAAAAAGTCCAGTGAAGAAAGTTCCAATTTTTCAATTAAACAAAATACCATGAACTGCAGGTCTTGTGGGTCAATAATTAAATTTGCACAAACTAAGACAGGACATCAAAATGCCCATAAATATTCTAAAGATCTATTTATTCATTGGCTTTTAGTTATAAATCTTTTCTTTTGTTTATCAACCTGAGAAAATGATTCTACAGTTTTAGTATACCACTAGTTTACTAAGTGGTTTCAATCCACCAAAAGTGAACCTGATTTAATGCACCTAGAGTTAAATGTCAGATTAAGCAAAAAACTGATATGAGCTTCTGTCTGTCTATGAGTGGGTGAGTGTGTGTAAGCTGCTTCTTCACTGCAAGTGTTTGTGTTTTTTTTTTTATAAGGTCAGTGTTAGCTGTCTCATTTTTCACTTAACTTTTGCATTTTGGTCTCAAACTCATCACAAAATTCAAAATACAAAATGAATGTCCTTAAATTAAAATTTGACACACCTTCTATGTGAGCTAGAGTGGAACAAAAAGAACACAAGAAAACAAAAAACAAAACATGGGATGAATCTCAAAATATCTAAAATAATTATTTTAATGTTCTCTAGTTTTAAACAGCTCTTGGATAAGTTTGTCTGTACCTGTAAAATTACTGTTCAACTCTGACTCCTTTGGCATGAAAATCTGGGGAAATAAAATATCTTAGAAGGATTAAAAATCAAAATCATTTAAAAGTATTATACTGTACTCAAAATTATATTTATTCTGTAAGGGTCTGTACCCCCCAAAAAAGCATAATTATGTCAGACAAAATATGGCTTCATAAACCTCAAGTTACTAAATTGTGAAGGGAAAAATGCATAACTTTGACCTAAAATAACATCAGCAGTTGTTACTCGTTTGGCAGTGAAATAAAGGCTTTAACTATTTTTTTTTCCTTTTCATTTTGTGTAATTCTATACTTTTAAATCTAAACCCCTGCAGTGGGATTTTCACCACAAAACAAACAAAAATAGAAATAAAAATGTTATGGACAGTCTTTAGTCAAAACGTAGATAGTTTTGGGTCAGAGGTCATACTCACAACACCATCGTTTGTTGACCTTACATGCAGCTCACTGCAGGTTTGCCATCTTTGGTCGTCTAAACTGAAATCAGGGCGTGTCCCCCTGAGGCCTCATGGGAATTTATAAGAGAACAATATTTAGTGTTGGAGGAAGCATTAAACAACTTATACTCTTGAAACCACAATATTCTGGCCCCTGTAGGGGTGGCCTTACAATAGTAGTTGAGTAATACTACTGAATATAGCATAACTGAAATTAAAACATTGAAATCAATTGCTTTCTGCCTGCGAGTTCTTTGACCTTTGACCCTCTAATATGCTCTGGTTCTTCACTGAGACTTGGCAATACAAATACAGAACAGTACTCAGAGTCACACACACACATGGAGGCCTCCTTACACACAAACACAGACAGCAGGTCTGAGTTTCGCACACCAGCATAAACAACAAACAAATACAAACACAGAACGACCAACATTTATCAATTTCTCTCTAGAGATTATTATTATAAACCCTTTTTTCCCCCCCATGTGATCAGATTTTGGGATTACTTGACAAAAACAATGTTAACAAGATACCATTTTTTAGGGATTTTTTAGGGATTTTATTTTTCATTACAAAAACTCTTTTTTTCTCTTTATTCTTTATTTCTTCATTTCTCTGTATTCTTTTACTTTTTCTTTATTCTCTTTATTTTTCACTATCTTTTAAGGCTTTTAAAGGGTTTTAGTTGCGTTTATGGATTTCTGAGATCAAGGTTCGTGAAAAGAACCGCGAAGACCACAAGTGTTTACTCTATCAACTTTTCACTGTTTACTGTTTACGCCGCTCAACTTTCCAAAGGATATAAGTAAAAGACAAATGTTCTGCTTTAGATTTCAGAAAAACCAAAGGGTCTCTAAACCTAAAAAAAAACCCATGAATAGGTATTTTCAGTGGGTTGGCCAGTATCCCACCCGGACTCATCACCTGCCATTCGTTTTGCCTATTTTTCTTTACTCTTTTAAACTCTTTTATTCTTTTTAACTCTTTTTTTCTCTTAAACTTTTTTTTTCATTCAAACTTTTACACCTGTGTGAAATGGCTCGAATTACACCTTCCTCCTGTCATACCACCAGTGGCCATTATAATTTGATACAATTCAATATGCAGATATTTAGAAAAGGTCTCTGCCAACCTTTAGGTGGAGATCTCCTGGTCACTGATAGCGTCTGGAAGTCCGCACTGTTGCGCGGAACCTCGAAGCGGCGATTATCGGTGGCCAAAATCACTCCTTATTTACATCGGGGTCACCAATTGAAGGAATTTATATAATAAGAGTGTGTGCTGGTGTGAAAAAGGAAGGAGTTGTTTGGGATTTTTTTTACCCAATGAATAAAATGAAAGTAAACTCCAGTGGGCGAACCAATTAGACCATAAATAAATTAAATAAACCATAATAGACAATTAAATAATACATTAGACAGAGAGCAACAAATAGATAGTTCCAGACCAACTTCACGGGCTTCGAGTGATATGTTTATCTTATTTATGACCTTCTCAGTCTCAGAGAAGAATATGTTTATCTTATCCACAAAGGTTTTGCCAAAACATGTGCATCATTTTCTAAAGAGGGAACTGTGTGTGTAGGTCACATACTCTGTTGCTAAGGAGAATAAAATTGCCAAGTCATGATTAGCAACATGTGAGAGGGGAAGGTGTGTGTGTCTTTTATGGAGTTTTTATGGAGTTTTATGGAGTTTTTATTGCTGATTGGAGAAGCTTGTGCCATGATGCCAGAACCAACTACTGAATGAACCAATCTGCGAAGGCCAAGTCTAAACCACAGCTCTCTCCATCTGTTTTTGAACTGATAGAGCTTGTACTATAAAATTGTTTTTTTAGCCTAGAGCAGTGCTATTCTGTGGAGGGAGCACAGGCAGCTGGCTGGGAAGGCCTGTGTCTCCCTCAACAAGATTTGCCCACATTTACATGTGATTTCCTCTGATTCTTTAATAGAATAGGCACAATTTTTTAATTAAAGTATTTCAGGTGTCACAAACAAATCACATGACCTGTCAGATGGAAAGACAGAGGGACAACAGTGATCCTCCTGCATCTCGGCAGGTGACACAAAAGCTCACTTATCATCTCAGACATCTAAGCTGTCAGTCACGAATTCTGCCAATGAGGAAACAAAATGCTGACAAAGATTCCTTGTTCTTTTTCATGCATAATGAATGCATAATAATGGGTAACTTGGATTTTTTTTTTAAAAATTTAAAAAACTAAAATTAAAGAACAAAAATAAATCTAACTCCTAGACAGAAAGGGGTTTCTGACTGACTAATGGGTACCATCAACAGGTACAGGAAGTGGCAAAAATCAAGTAATGGTTAGAACAGTATGTCTAGAAGAGAGAACTGAACAGTGTCTGAATCAACTCAGTTTTGTATATCATGTGTGGCTTCATCTTTGAATAAGGACCTCCTGATTGACAGCTGTTTTTTCATAGTGAATGACCTCACTGATTGGCCTCCACACTGCTATTATTCTGAACATGCCCCTGTAATTAATTATTCCATTACACAGCCTCAGGAGCTAAATAATTTTTCATGTAGTAATATGATTTCTACCAAAGACAGTTATGGATCTGTTAGTCATGTTGGACTGCTATTAATTTAAACAACGGTAAACATGGTTATTTCTGCTGTAACGTTGTAACACTTTAACATGGGACGGACTCACTGCTGGAGCCTCAACCGGACATTAGAGGGGCTGCTGTTTTATTATTGAGTCTTATTGGCTACCAGTGATGTCACTACTAAAATTAGTTTGCAGTGATGTCATTATTAGATTTGCATATGAAAAATGTAATACGCACTCAAACCATGTAAGCGATCTCTCCCTTGTTGCTAAGAACATCCACCAATACATAATAGAGCAGAGTGATTCCTAAGTACTTAGCCTGAGAATTAGCCCCCGCAGCTTATTTTACCACACATGCTAACTTAGATAAAGGCTTGTTTATAGATGTGAGGGGCCACACTGATATGGTCATGGGCTCAGTGACCATAAAGACTGTGTAAAATAAAGTTTAAAAAACAACCAGAAACAGATTGGAAAAAGCAACAAAACACAAATGACTTGAAAGGGGTTAAAAACAACTTTACTTAACAACACAACCAACACCAACAATCCAACATCAAATCTCATTATGCAGTAAAATAGCCATTGTCATGGTAACACCTTGTAGTCAGGGTTTCCTTTATTAGGACATGGCTGTGACAAAAAAAACTGTTGGGTCACCAATGACTTTCTGGGTGATAGGAGCTTAAACCAACCAGGAGGTCAAAGCTGCACAAAGGCCAAAGAAAGAGGCAGGCTCAGTGTCTGAGACTCCGCCCACACTGACCTGCCGCTCAGATCAAAGCTCTAAAACTCCGGTGAGCTCCACTTGCTGTTAGCACAGCTTTAATAAAATATCTGCCATGCTGGAGTCTGCGGTTCAGGATCAGAGGTCGAAGGTCAGCCCTCAGTGAGGTCGTCGTTGTAGTGGAGGAGGATGGTGGGGGTGAGCGCGTCTCAGTCCAGGAGCAGCTGCTCGAGCTTGAGGTCGTCATCGGGGATGTTGTTCTCGCTCAACGTCTTGTTCATGTCCAGGATGGCGCCGTGGTATTTCCAGGTGTAGATCCTCCAGCGTCACCTGCGCTGCAACTCCCATGCTGCGGGCATGGGAGTTGCAGCGCAGGTGACGCTGGAGGATCTCATTCAGATTCTCCTCTGAGCACACCTGAGAGCAGCAGGAAGCACACTGCTGGGTAACAAAACACCTTTGGGACCAGTATCCACATTCTGAGGGCACAGTTACCCACAGTACACCTGGGGTGATGTGCTCACCTCCAGCCGCTGCTCCTGCGATGTCAGCGTGTTGACGACTCGTATCCACCTGGTTTTAGCAGACAGCAGGCCCACCTCGCGGTGGCGGTCCTTCCACCATGGGTGTCCGATGTTGCTGTCCCAGTCGGAGCGAGGGCCGGTGGGGGGGGGGGGGGGGGGGGGGGGGGGGGGGGGTGTGCAGGAAGCGCCCTCTGGGGGTGTAGTACGTTACAGAGCTGGTCAGAGGGTCAACGTATTTCAGGATCAGGGCAGCGGAGGAGGTTGCCTTCTGGGACGGTGTCATATTTTACTCAGGAAGGAACACAAGAGCCTTTTCACCAGGAATGGAACATCGCATGGGCATGCTGATGCTGTTCATGGAGATCGTGAAGACTGATGACAAGTCTGCTCCAGAAATGATCAAATTAGATGTTTTAAAGTGTTAATATTTATTTGACTGTATTCTAAACAAATGTCTGATGTAAGTGGTGGAAGTGCTCTGGAATAAAAATAATATAATTTTAATATTTGACCTGTTTTTGTAAAGTAAGCAGCAGAGCTGTGTATACATGTTTTTATTCAGAGATGAAGTTTTTAAAACCAAGCAGTCAGTAAATTTAAGCTGGAAGGTGATGTCATCAAGTACACTGGTGTTCCAATTGAGAAATAATCCCCCGTACTTGTCAAGTCCGCAAGTTCGTACGTACTTGATGTTTGAGAAACGGCCCTGCAGTTCTCGGCAGGTGGGAGGGATCAGAGTCTACCGCTTTAGTCAGCGCTAACCAATAGCGACATGTGTTACATCGTTCATCTTCAGGCCCCGCCCCAGGATGTTCACGTTCCGAGAGTTAAAAAAACACTCACCTCACCGAAAAAAAGGGAGCGTCAAAAGTTAGAGAATCGTAACCAAAGATTTCTGACATGCAAATAAAAGTTTAGGTTTTGCAAATAAATTTTTTTTAATGGAAAAAAAGGAGTCATTTAAATTAAAAAAAAAATAGTTTTAAGAGAAAACTTTTGTAATTTGAATAAAAAAAAGTTTTACAAAAAAAATATTTCATTACAATTCTGAAAGTTTTGACCACAATTTTTTTTTTTGATTGAGATTAGTTTTTTGTTTGAATAATATTGAGACAAATTTAATCCCATACAGAACACACATAAGATACGTATCTCACATACGCCATGTTACGTATGTGCATTCCATGGTACGCTTATTACCATATGGTAAGGAGGGTGCAGAGAATGTTGTTTATTACATGTTGTAAACTGAGTTCTGTGTAACCCACGTGATTTTACTGTGAAAGACAGATCACTTCCGCCTCTCGGCTGAGTGGAAGTTAAAAAGAGTTGTGTGTTTGCTCCTTGAGTTTAGTAAAATGATCTGAACCTATCAACATACTTTTCTTTTTTTATGTTAAATCTTTTCTTTACCCGAGTTTTTCTGCTGCTTCATTCTGGGAGACACACAGATGTCATCCAAAGATGATTTTCCTCTCTCCTGCAGCCTCGATTGCAACTACAGTACATCCAAATGATGCAAATTAGGCGATGACGTCATATAGTGACCTCTATTTTAAGCAGCGGAAAATTTCCCGTATTTTTAAATACAAAACTTGACAGGTATGGTCCAGAGTGATTGCATTTCAACTGTTATGCAGTGCACCCGACAGCTTTGGGCACTTGTTTTCAGTTGTGGATTTAAATATATAGGAGCATTCTGATTAGCAGGTTAAACTTAAACTGATTGGTAGATTTCTCTTGAGCATGCAAGAGAAGCTGTGCTGTTGGTCTCAGTTGATGGCAGTCAGGCAGCTCACACAAGGACACACAGCCACATGCAGCCGCCGGTGACACACTATTCATTCTGATAGGTTCAGATCATTTTATAAACTTGGAACAAAGCACACAACTCTTATTTTCACTTGCAGCAAGGGGAAAACCGTCCTCTAAGCTCACTCCGAACAGAGAGGAAAAGATCTCCGAAGGACGGCCTCCTTCGCAGCTGTTTGATTTCACTCACTCACATGATTAAATCACATATGTTTACACAAGGCTCAGGCTGCAACATCACTCGCTCACACGAATAAATCACGTATGTGTGTGTGTGTGTCCATCAATATAAAAGGGACAACGATATAACATAGAAAACAAATAACTTGTAAAAACAGAAGCTATGACAATTCATAGCAACCAAAATAAAGTTACATACAACAATTTCAACACATTCAGCATCCTCCTGTCTGAATTTTATGTTTACATTAATGAGCTGTCTTCTAATGTACATTTGAAGATTTTCATCTCGTTTTCTACTTTGAAGCTTTTAATATTTGTAATATTTGATTGTATTATATTCATTCTGCCTAAAACATTCTGAAGTTTCATTCTCCTTCATTTTTAGGAGAATGATTCAGTGTATTTCAGCACCTTCAACAGGTTTCCTAAATATTTCAGCAATTACAACAATTCAACTCAAACCATTTTTCATGTGAAAGCATTCACCTCGTATTTTCTTCAGGAATTGCATTCTCTAGTTTTATATAATATATTATACATATATATTTCTATTATAGTATAGAAATGTTTATACAATATTTTATTTTTTACTTTAAACCTATTCATGGGCTGCAATGCTATGTGATATGACCTGCATTGCTCATCAATAGCAGTGGAGCAAAATCTCTCTTACTTTCACTTTCATAACCACCTCCCTTCATTCTTTCCCCGAGTTTTTCTGCAGCTTCGTTCTGGGAGACACACAGACAGAAGCGGGCTCCTTCTTCTTTTCCTCTCTTGTTCCCTAAGTTTGTACAGTGAGACTGAACCTACAGCTGCTCCTCACTGCCTGAAGGTAAGAAAGTCTATGGAATTAAAACATTAGTGAACTGATGGTTCTTGGACTGGAGTTGAGTGATTTCGAATGCGGTGACATCACGCCTATAAGGCTGAGTCATTAAACTGGGTGTGGCTTCTGCAGTAACACAATATAAAGACACTCAGCATTTAATGCAATCATGTTAAGTGGTGATCTAAGATTAAATATTCCACTGTCTGGCTTCCAGTTGTGCTCTAGATTCATCATTTTAATTTGCCACACCCATTTTAAATATTAAAAATAATAAAAGGGAGGGATCAGTTTCAGTTTCTATGCCATATGTCAGGACAAGATCAGACTAAGTAAGTGTCTGGTTTGACACCATGTTTCTAAGATTTGTGGGGCCGAGAACAAGAATTTCAGTTTTATCTGAATTTAGAAGCAGGAAATTAGAGGTCATCCAGGCCTTAATGTCTTTAAGACATTCCTACAGTTTAACTAATTGAAAGGTAAAGCTGAGTATCATCTGCATAATGAAAATTGATGCAATGCTTTCTAATAATACTGCCTAAGGGAAGCATGTATAATGTAAATAAAATTGGTCCTAGCACAGAACCCTGTGGAACTCCATAATTAACCTTAGTATGTGAAGAAGACTCTCCATTTACATGAACAAATTGGAGTCTATTAGATAAATATGATTCAAACCACTGCAGTGCAGTAGCTTTAATACCTATAGCAAGCTCTAATCTCTGTAATAAAATGTTATGGTCAACAGTATCAAAAGCTGCACTGAGGTCCAACAGGACAAGCACAGAGATGAGTCCACTGTCAGAGGCTGTAAGAAGATCATTTGTAACCTTCACTAATGCTGTTTCTGTACTGTGATGAATTCTGAAACCTGACTGAAACTCTTCAAATAAACCGTTCCTCTGCAGTTAGCTGTTTTACAACTACTCTGTTAAGTCTTCAGTTTCAATGCCATATGTCAGGACAAGATCCAGAGTTTGATTAAAATGGTGGGTGGGCTCTTTTACATTTTGAGAGAAACCAATTGAATCTAATAATAGATTAAAAGCAGTGTTGAGGCTGTCATTTTCAGCATCTACATGTTGAAATTACCCACTATAATTATTTTATCTGAACTGATAAAAAGTCAGACAGAAACTCTGAGTAAGGACCAGGTGGATGATAGACAATAACAAATAAAACAGGTTTTTGAATTTCTGAATTAGGATGGACAAGACTAAGAGTCAGGCTTTCAAAAGAATTAAAACTTTGTCTGGGTCTTTAATAATTACTAAGCTGGAATGGAAGATTGCAGCTAATCCTCCTCCTCGACCTGTGCTTCGAGCTTTCTGACAGTTGATGTGACTCGGCGGTGTTGCTTCATTTAAATTAACATATTCATCCTGCTCTAACCAGGTTTCTGTAAGGCACAATAAATCAATATGTTGATCAATTATTAAATCATTTACTAACAGGGACTTGGAAGACAGACACCTAATGTTTAATAATCCACATTTAACTGTTTAATTCTTTGGTGCAGTTGATGAAGCTGTATTATTTTTTGTTCTTGAATTTTTATGTTTAAATGGTTTGTTTTTTGGTGGTCTGGGAGCAGGCACCATCTCTATTAGTCCATGGGCCAGACCACTTTTTGGTCCATCTCAGGGTTTGCAAACTTGATCATAATTTTTGAAATATCATCTACATGTCTGTAGAGGATATTTTGGTATGATAGCCCTTCCAAAGTGGTAGCTCAGTCACCGTTATCAGCTCATGAAGTTAACAGCCCCTTAAGAAAAATGTAATTTTTTGACACCGTGTATGTCTAATTTAAGGTTGTGGTACAGACATTTATCAAAGGTCTAGAATATAGGGGGGCGCTAGAGTGCACGCTATGGTATAGACGCATTTTTTCTGAGCTCCCTCCTGGTTCGTTATTATTCAAGCAATACAACATTTCTGTTTAAGTTGTACCTGCTAGAAAGTTGGGCATTACGTCCATATTGTGTTTATGCACTTATGGCTACCAGGAGAGAACAAAAACAGCAGAATAACTACAAGAAAGCTCTCTGTGCAAACTCGGGGCGAGAGGCTAAAGCTAGCATTAGCATCGAAGACACAGATAACTCCCCAGAGCCGACACCGCAGATGGAGGCAAACACGGAAACATCCGCCATACTTGCCGCTATAACCGATTTGAGTAAGAAGATGGATGATCGATTCAACAACTTGGAGACATCCCTGCAAACTATGCAAGCTACTCTGACTGATCACGATGATCGGATCTCTACTTTGGAGGCAGCTGGCAGCAACCATGATGCTAAGCTCACCCAGCTAAAACAACAATGGCGGCAGTTGGAGGAGAACCACAAACTACTCCAACACAAGGTTATCGACCTCGAGGCGCGCTCTCGGCGACAAAATATAAAAGTGGTGGGCTTGCCAGAAAAGCTGAGGGTAACAACCCTGTAGACTTTTGTGTCAGTTTTCTGCGTGATTTGCTGGGCCCTGCTCACTTTCCTACCCCGATAGAGGTCGACAGAGCTCACAGACTGGGACAGCCATCTGATGTCGGAGGGCGTCCCCGTGTCATGATAGCCCGAATTCATAGTTTTCGAGTCAAGGAAAAAATACTGCGGCTGGCACGTGAGAACACACCTCTGACATATGACGGGAGACGGATCCACATATTTCCAGACTTTCCGGCTGAGACCCTGAAGCGGCGCCAACCGTTTGAAGAGGTGAGGAAAAAATTCAAGGAAGCCGGGATGCGTACTGGTTTCCTCTACCCGGCGCGACTCCGAGTCACCAAAGGTGCCGACATTGATAAGGTTTTCAACACCCCAGAGGATGCTGATCGCTTTCTGCTCAGTTACCGGGCCACCCGGGAGTGATGATCGCTGAGCACCGGTCTGTCTGGTATGCATCGGCCAAATGTTAGTAAGACAATTTGATTAATAGACCTTCACTTGGCTACGACTATAGAGGCATAGCACTGTTGGGGGTGTTGAGTTCTGGGTTATTAAGTTATTGGTTTCTCTCCAGCATTTTTTTTTTTTTTTTTTTTTTTTTTCTTTTTTCTTTCGTTTTTTATCCTTCTCTGCCAGAGGTTAATTTGTTTAGATGCCTACCTCTTTAGTGTGGTATAATAATAATTGTCAGATGTGTATGGTGTTAATCAATTTGTACTATTCTTTTTAGTTCTTATAACAAAACCAGGATTCTCCTGATTTTCATCACTGCAATGTTGAAATAATAACGCTTATGGTCAGTCACCAGGAGGGACGCTATATATACTTTTTGTTGTTGTTTGGTTTGTTTTGTTAGAAGTTGGATAACTAGCGATACCACTGGTTAGGTTTAACCAGTATATGACCCCTGTGGACAGAATGTTAGGACTCTGTCTCTCGCTTCGTTTTGGAAAGTGGGAGATTGGGGTGGGTAAATGTAAGTTCGCTTTATGTGTTTTCCTTAAATCCTCTCTTTTTTTAAATTTTTTTTTTTTAATTTTTTTTTTTTTTTAATTTTTTTTTTTATGTACTTGTACTCATATCTTGGGCAATTCATTGTGTCACCGCTCATATAATTCAACTTTCAATTTCTTATGTCACTTATAGGTAGGGATAGGGGCATCAACTTGGTCAGCTGGAATGTTCGTGGCCTAGGCCATTCAATTAAACGTGCTAAGGTTTTTGCACACCTCAAATCTCTGACAGCCGATGTGTTGTTCCTTCAAGAGACCCACATTAGACCTTCTGAACAGAAGTCTCTGCGTTGCAGCTGGGCAGACAAAATATATCAATCTACATTTTCTAGCAAGGCTCGCGGGGTTGCGATTGTTATTCGGAAAAACATACCTTTTAAACACATTTCTACATCAGCGGACCCGAACGGCCGGTATATCATTGTTACAGGTTATCTTTATTCGATTCATGTAACACTGTTGAATATCTACGGGCCTAATATTGATGACCCAACATTTTTCAGAAAAACCTTTGGAAGGCTTTTTGATCTTTCAGCTACTAACTTAATAGTTGCCGGGGATCATAATGTAATACTCGACCCCCATCTTGACAGATCAGCTAGTAAACATTCAGTCCCTCTAATGCTTCTAAGGTTTTAAATAATCTTATCGCCACTACTAATTTAGTTGACATTTGGCGGCTCCAACATCCAACAGACAGAGAATACTCTTTTTTTTCTAGTAAACACAAATCATACTCTCGTATTGATTTTTTCTTATTAGATGCCAAACTTATACCCAAATGTTATAGATACCAAATATCATAATATTTTGATCTCCGACCCACGCCCCCACAGCCATGACTCTCAATTTCAACAAACCCAGACAGCACTTCTCGTGGCATTTCCGCCCATCTCTCTTGGCAGATGAAAATTTTGTAGACATATGTCTAAAAAAATTACAGAATATCTTGAGATTAATGATACTTCAGATGTCTCAGATTCAGTCTTGTGGGAAGCGCTTAAAGCTGTTATGAGGGGCCAAATTATTGCATATGAGGCGGCTTTGAAAAAATCAAGCAAAATTCGCCTTTAGAGGAAATCAACTCTCAGATCTCACACTAGAACCTTTATATAGAAGCACAGGCAACTCTCAAACACTACAAAATATTCTCAACCTTAAATACGAGTATAACAAAATTTTATCACGCCAGGTTAGTGATCAGATCCTGCGACTTAGGAGACAGTATTTTGAACTTGGGGACAAACCTCATACACTCTTAGCTCGCCAACTGAGGGGACAACAGGCCAGTAGAGCCATCCACAAATAAAGTCTCGCTCAGGAGAAATCCTAACGGACCCAAAACTGATAAATGCCCGCTTTAAAGAATATTATGAAGAGCTTTACAGATCTAATTCCTCGGGTGATGTGGATAACTGGTTAAAAAATCTAAATATACCGAAGCTAGATGAAGCTTCTCGTGAAGCCCTCAATGCGGAAATATCCCCAACAGAAGTTCTGAATTCTATCAGATCACTGCAAAGCGGAAAAAGCCCTGGACCAGACGGAATTGGCATTGAATTTTATAAGAAATTTGCAAATCAATTAACCCCAATTGTACACAGGATGTTTTTACACTCAATGGGATCTGAAAATCTCCCTCCAACCCTATATGATGCAAATATCTCGCTCCTACTCAAACCGGATAGGGATTGAAACAGAGCCCTCATCATATCGTCCAATTTCCATGCTTAACTTAGATTTTAAGATATTCACTAAAATACTTGCAAAAAGGTTAATAAATGTATAGAATCGGTTATTCACACTGACCAGACAGGCTTCATCCCAAAGCGATTTTCTTTTTTTAATGTTAGACGTGTGATGGATATTATGTATTATCCCTTTGATAAAACCTCTAAGCAAGCCATCCTGTGTTTGGACGCAGAGAAGGCTTTCGACCAGGTGGAATGGCGGTATCTTTTGAGGGTATTGGAGAAATTTGGACTTGGTTCGTCTTTTGTCTCCTGGGTGCGCATGGTATATTCTCAGCCTACAGCATCAGTTATTACAAACTCAGACAGGTCTCCCTCCTTTTTTTTAAAAAGAGGGACTCGACAGGGGTGCCCCCTCTCGCCACTTCTTTTTGCTTTATCTATTGAACCGTTGGCAATTAGCGTGAGAGAGCATGCCCTCATTAAACCTATAACTTTAGGGGGAGCTGATCACAAAATTTCTTTATATGCAGATGATGTGGCCCTTTTTGTCTCTGACCCAGAGAAGTCAATACCACATTTGCTCCAGCTTGTTAATTCCTTTGGAAAGGTATCCGGTTATACCATTAATTGGCAGAAGAGTGAACTTATACCAGTGGCGAATGACTTGGATCCACTATTTATGACAACTACACCCTTTAAAATAACTTCTGATTATGTGAAATATTTGGGCATAAAAATTTCAAAAAAGGCAAGTGACCTTTTTAAATTAAATTTCACAGAGAAACTGACCAAACTCAAGGAGAATATAGAAAAATGGAGAACACTACCTTTATCCCTGATTGGACGTGTAAATGCTATTAAGATGGTTTCATTGCCACAATTTTTGTATTTATTTCAGAACATTCCTGTCTTTATTCCTAAATCTTTTTTTAAGCTTTTAGACTCTATTATCATGCCATTTGTTTGGGGGTACAAATACATAGATTGCCAAAAGCCACCTCCAAAAACCAAGAGACAGTGGGGGTTTGGGTTTGCCATGTTTTTTGCATTACTACTGGGCTGCCAATGTCAGAGTTCTGACGTACTGGCAATATGGCTTTGAGAGGGGAGATGGGCACACTCCGCCTCCTTGGCTAATCATCGAAAAGGGCTAGCCCATAACACTTCCCTCCCCGCGCTTCTCTTCTCGACCCCAAGGCCCCCTGCGGTCTATAGGAAGGACCATTTCATTCTGTCAAGCACCCAGAGGATCTGGATCAAATTAGGAAACACTGTGCACTCCCACACACGTCGGTTCAAGCTCCAATCTGGCAGAACCATGATTTCTTACCATCACTTACAGACACAGCCTTTTTGGAGTGGAGCCGTGCAGGTGTTGTCAGCTTAGTGGACCTTTATATCGATGGACAACTGGGCTCTTTGAGCAGTTGCAGTCCAAATTCTCCATTTCAAAATCTCAGTTTTTTAGGTATTTAAACTGAGACACTATATCCGTCAGACTATGAAGTCGTACAAATTGCCGTCGGAGAATTAATGCATTGTTAAAATCCCTCCTAGGTCCCCCTGAAGCAAAACATTTGATCTCAACGATGGTCCGCTTTTTCTCAAAAACCTTGGACTCATCTACGATTAAAATAAAACTAGCCTGGGAAGGTGAGCTTACTATCAAGATCGATGAGGAAACGTGGGATGAAATATTAACGAACATCAAGCACTGTTCAATTAATGCTAGGCTTCAACTGATTCAGTACAAGGTAGTTCATAGGTTACATTATTCAAAAATTAGATTAAGTAAAATCTTCCCTAATCTCTCTTCACTGTGCAACAGATGTCAGGCAGCGGAAGGAACACTAGCACATCTTTTTGGTTTGCCCAAAATTACATAACTTTTGGTCTCTTATTTTTCAATGGTTTCTACTGTCTTTAATATCATTGTTGTGCCTGATCCTGGAATTGCTCTGTTGGGATATTCTAATACTCTGAAAAACCTGGATTGTAACACACATATTGCTCTAATCTTTGTATGATGATTGCAAAGAGGTGTATTTTGAAACTGTGGAAATCTGACTTACCCCCTGGGTTTCGAAACCTGGCTGACCGAACTCATAAGTATCCTTCATGTGGAAAGACTGAGATATGAACTTTCTGGTAACACTCACAAGTTTTTTAGGATATGGAACCCAGTGTTAGAGCATATGAAGAACCAGTGATGCTCCCGTTATTTGACCAGTTTACCTAAAAGTTTTCCAGTAAAGGTGGATTTTGCCCCCAGTTTTTTTTTTTTTTTTTTTTACTCTTTCTCTCCTTGTTTCCTTTTTTTGTCAGCTGTTCCTATGTTTGGTTATTGTTCAGTGTGTTTAATGTCTTTGTGTACTTTGTGATATCTTGAAAAATTTTTATAAATAAAGTGGGGAAAAAAAAAAAAAAAAAGGTCTAGAATATAGTGTTTGGTATCATTTTAAAGGGAACCCCTCATGGCACAAATAATACAAATTTTCCCATAATTTTCACCTAAACTAAATACCTTCTTTTAGCCCTGTGGCATCCAGGGACATCAGGGACACAAAAGTCAACCCACTGCAGTACTCACAGGACTCTAAGGATTCAGGAAATGTATAATATACCCATGCTGTCTCTTTGTGGGAGGTGACTGTGAGCCGTACTTGGTTGTCACTAGTGATGTGCGGATCGATCCTGAAATATCGATACTTCGATACCTGACCTTTATATTTTAAAATCGATTCTCAGATCCAAGTATCAATACTTTCAATACTTCAGTCATTTGAGATAATGTATCTTATTAAGAAAATGTTAGAAAGTAACTAAATTATTGAGATCTTGCTTAAATGAGACGGGATGATGGGAACTACTTTGTCTTCCACCTGGTAAGTGTGTAATGCGTAAGGACGTAATGCCAGAGCGCAGTGTGCTATGGAGGACCAAAACTGACATAATCAGAAATAAAGCAGAAATATATATATAGTGTATATATCTTGTTTTTCCTTTTCCTTATACATGCGTTTTCATCAAGAAATGTAAATATAGTGTTTTTCCTTTTCTTTACACACACGTTTTCATCAAGAAATGTATAAATTTTCTTTTTCCTTTTCCTTACACATGCGTTTTGTAAATAAAGAGTGTAAACACAGTGCATACATAAACATATCCAGGCAAAAAACACACAAACAACACCAATAGATACTTACACACAATTATATCACGGTCCACACATTAGGAACACTCACACTCGCGTTCTGAGGCAAACACAGTCTGTGGAAAATAAAGGTGAAAATAAATAACAGTAAAAACATTTTAAGTTCTTCTCTCCTCCACACATTGAATACTGCTGCTTTGTTTCTGATTCTTAACTCTGCAGAGGATCATACCGGCTTTTATTGGATTCGGAGTTGTGCAGGCCGCGAACTGCTTCCTATAAGATGAAACCAAATAAAAATAAGAAACCAAATCACAATACGTCTGTCAGCTTACTGTGACCATTCCGCCACTCTTAGTATTTTTGTTTTAGAAACGATCAAGTCTTACCGCAGTTTTCGGATTGTGCTGCCGTCTTTCCTCTGGAGTCCTTCTGTAGGTGAGGCTTTGTTAGAGTCCAGAGCATCGAGTCTCTACACAATAGACGCCATCTTGTCTTTCAGCTGCGCTAGTAGAAACTTGAATAACTGACGAGATAACCCACTCATTGCAGCCAGCAGTGTCTTCTCGTCTGCAGCGGGGCTGGCTGAAGCTGGCCGGGTAGAGAGGCCCGCTTTCACGAGGAGCTTCTGGGGTGTTTAAAAATATAGACGACCTCCATTGTCGTACCAGGAAAGCAGCGTAGACAAAGACCGCCATTCAGTTTGAATGGAAGAGAACGCAAGCACTGATTTCCTTTGGTCTTGCGAGACCTTCAGCATGATCCTGCACGTGATCTGTATTGTCCAATCACAGGCGAGGAAGCTGCCACATGGAATTCAATTCATTTCAGTTCAATTCAATTAAATTTTATTTATATAGCACCAAATCACAACAAACAGTCGCCTCAAGGCGCTTTGTATTGTGGGGAAAGACCCAACAATAATACAGAGAAACCCAACAATCAAGACGACCCCCTAAAGCGCCTTGAGGCGACTGTTTGTTGTGATTTGGCGCTATATAAATAAAATTGAATTGAATTGAATTGAATTGAAGACACACATCCACTGTCCGTTTTTTTTTTTTTTACATTTTTCTCATGAAGGTTTTGCTGATATCTCTTATGTACATCCATGTATAGCAAAATAAAAGTTTATATGTTTTATTATTCCATCTGCCTTGGTAGTCTTTAATGTCATTAATGCATGTGAACATTCACTGAACGTTTATGGCAGTGTTCATGGGATGTTGTCTGAATGTTCAATGCTAGCTGGGAAGCCACTGCACAGAAGAGGATGATGGTGTGACAGACTTTTTGTTACAGTGAATTAGACTGAAAACTGAGTATGTTTTTCAATGAAAATAATGCTTGTAGTGTCACCAAAATCAAGTTATAGCCTTTGTTTATCTCCTTCAGTCTACTAAAGTTCAGGGTTCACAAAAAACACCATGACAAAGGCTCACGGACAGAAACTCACAGACAGAAGCTCACAGCCTTATTGGAAAAAGGGACAAAAGCTGAAAACGTCCAAAAGTATATTTCCAACTAGATAATACTGATTTATAAATTAGAATGATTTCTTCTGAGTTTAGTCTTGTTTGAATGTTTCACTGTATAATTTATGTGTAGTCACATTGAAATGGAAAAAGGCTTAAAAGATGATAATGTAAATTTGATTATATATATCTCAAAATAAAAATATGCTGCTTACAACTGTTGGGAGGGGTAGACCACTGGCGAGTATTGGTGACCACTGGTGAGTACTTGATTTGCATTTTTATGACTCCCAGAAACCTCCTTTACATATGAGAGCCTGCCCTAGACCTGAGGAGGGGGGAGCTGAGGGAGCACTGACACAGAGAGTCCACGGCAGTTTCCCTACAGTTTACTGTTCTGGCCAAAGCCTCCTGCTGAGAGCCCTAAAGCTCAAGGCGCGCGGCAATATTACATGCAAGAAACTGTCGAAAACCCCACTTTTCGGGCAGTGTTGGGTGTTGTGCCAAAAAGTGATCGTCTGCCAAAAATCTATTTCTGATATTTGCCAGAAAATTATTGCCTGTATTTAAACGGCTGTAAATGACTTGTTGACCTATAATCTGCTTTCCAAATTAACAGTCACAGCGGCAACGATTGCAGTCACGCCGCTGTGAAAGTGACCAAATGCAACAACAGCCATATGTTCCGCAACAGTGTGCAGTATTTATTTATAGGTACGAAAACTGCGTATGCTGACAGGTAGGAGAGAGTGAACAGGGCACACTAAATGAGCACACTAATTACATGATGTTCTATCACCAGTTTTAAAAATAATTTATAGACTGCATAATTTTAAAATGTAGTAGACTGCCTGCCACAAACCACTTTGTCTTTTTCTGTAAATTAAAGTCACGCGCCCTGAAAGCGGCTGTCATGGTCCCCGCCCTCTCCGGGCCGGCAGTGTGTTGTATGGGTGTGTTTTGTTCTTTGGGCAGGCTCGACAGTTGCTCCACCCTCTGGCCGGCCTCCTCCAGCCGTGTGTGGCACACCTGATCTCAATCACTGTTTACTCACCTGTTTTCCCTGAGGCTCACTCGCTGGGTATTTAAGCCAAAGGAAGTCTTCAGTCCTTGCCGGATCGTTGCCTCTATCAGGTAGCCAAACTAAGCACTTTATTTTGGTGTTGTTCCAACGTTCTTTTTGCCTTCTGGATTAATTGCTGTTTGTGTGCAGAGCTGAGCCGGGGGCTGTTGGGGTGTGAGTCAAGAATTTTGTGGGTCAGTAAACGTGCTGCCAGACCGACGGAGTGTTGGAGACAAGCCTGTTTAATCCCGGACCTTCTCACTCAAAACTTTGTTGGATTTGTGAAAATAAAAACTGGAAACATTTTACGTCTGCCTCTGCAGTTGGGTCCTTCCTTTTCCTGAACATCATGACAGAACGATCCGGCCAGCTGGACCCAGCAGAAGCAGCGTCACTGCAGGGAGTGCTCTCATCTCTCGGAGAGCAGCTGCAGAAACACGATCAAGTACTCCGGCATCTGATGGCAGATCAAGCAGCGGTGACTCGTAAGATGGACGAAATTGGAAATGTGTTGCAAATGCTATGCTCACCCAGTCGTGCCTCCCCTACAGCTTCTCCTCTGGAAGAGAGCACTTCGCAGTCTGGCACTGTGCATTCCCCGGAGGGCGCTGCCGCTTCCTCAAGTTCCCCGGAGCCCCCGGAACGAGCTCTTCCCTCTCCTGCTCTCTTCTCCGGTGAGTTAGAAGAGGCTCCAGGCTTCCTGATGCAGTGTTCACTTGTGTTTAAACAGCTCCAGAGGACATATGCTGCGGACAGTGCAAAGATTGCATACATGTCTACACTAATGAGAGGAAGGGCATTACATTGGGCACAGACGGTTATTAATGCTAATGATGATCTTTCTTATGCTGAGTTTTTGAACAAGTTTAAGTGCGTGTTTGTAAAAAGGGATAGCTGTGACCAAGCAGCCCAGTGCATGTTTAACCTACGACAGGGCAAACGGCATGTGTCGGATTATGCCATTGACTTCTGGATTCTTGCTGAGGAGACAGGATGGGGGTGAAAGCCTTACAGGGGGCCTTCCTCAACGGTCTCGCGAACTACATCCATGATGAACTGGCAACTAAAGAGCTCCCATCTTCTCTGAATCAGTTAGTAGCAATGTGCACCAAATTAGATGACCGTGTCCATGAGCGACGCAAACAATTTCGCCCCAGACCCAAGAATCCTCACGCTCAGCCTGTTCCTTCTGATGAATTGATGGGCGCAGGCCCGTCTTTTGGGAATGAAGTGGAAGCCATGCAACTGGGCCGCACACACCTCACCCCAGAAGAACGTAGTCACAGGTTGGCAGCTGGTGAGTGCCTTTACTGTGGTGAGATGGGTCATTTTCTTTTCTCCTGCCCACGGCGGCCAAAAGGCAGGGCCCGTCAGTCCAAGTAGGGGTGCTGGCGGGTGAGTCCTCCTCCCTACCACGTCTAATGGTGCCAGTTAATCTGTCTGTTAATGATGATGATTTCACCCTGCAGGCATTGGTGGACTCCGGTGCTGAACAAAACTTTCTGGATTCAGCTCTTGCTCAACAATTAAAACTACCTCTTATTCACCTCCCACATCCTCTGCAGGTCAAAGCTCTTGATGGTCGCTGGCTGGCGGAAGTTACGTGTCAAACTGAACCCATTTCACTACTCATTTCTGGCAATCACCGTGAGTACCTCTCCTTTTTCATCATCCACTCTCCTCAGAGCCCTCTGGTCCTGGGACATCCCTGGTTACAAAAACACAACCCCGTGATCGATTGGTCACACAACAAAATTTCCACCTGGAGCCAGGATTGTCACAAACAGTGTCTTCTGTCAGCCCAGCCTCCATCCTCTGCCCCGTCTGAAACCCCTGGTTCTGAGGTTCCCAATCTCTCTAATATACCTGTTTGTTACCATGATCTGGCAGATGTTTTCCGCAAAGACTTAGCATTATCCTTCCCTCCCCATCGCCCTTACGACTGTGCGATAGAGTTGTTTCCTGGAGCTCCACTCCCAGCGAGTCGACTATACAGTTTGTCTAAACCTGAAAGAGAAGCGATGGAGACATATATTCATGACTCTCTAAAAGCTGGGATAATCCGTCCTTCCTCCTCTCCATTAGCTGCAGGTTTTTTTTTGTGGAGAAAAAGGACAAGACTCTTAGGCCTTGCATTGATTTTCGGGGGCTTAACCAGATCACGGTGCGGAACAAATATCCTTTACCGCTACTCTCCTCAGCCTTTGAACTGTTGCAGGGGGCCTCTGTATTTACAAAACTAGATCTCCGAAATGCCTACCACCTAGTCCGCATCCGTGAGGGGGATGAGTGGAAAACGGCGTTTAACACCCATCTCGGCCATTTTGAATATTTGGTGATGCCGTTTGGTCTGACCAATGCCCCAGCTGTCTTTCAGGCATTGGTAAATGATGTTCTTCGAGATTTTCTGAACCGTTTTGTATTTGTATATCTGGATGACATTTTAATTTTTTCAAGAACCCCGCAAGAGCACCAGGAACACGTTCGCCAAGTCCTGCAGAGACTGCTGGAAAATCGGTTATTCATTAAAGGGGAGAAATGTGAGTTCCATGTCCAAACGGTGTCTTTCCTGGGAGTTGTCATTGCGCCTGACAGCATTCAACCAGACCCAACTAAGGTAAAAACTGTGGTGGACTGGCCCACGCCTTCCACCCGGAAACAGTTGCAGAGTTTTTTAGGGTTTGCCAATTTCTATCGTCGATTCATCAGAGACTATAGTCGTGTTGTGTCCCCATTAACCGCTCTCACTTCCCCTAAGCAGCCCTTTCTCTGGACGACTCATGCTCAGGAGACGTTTGACCACCTCAAGGATCTCTTTGCTACCGCCCCTATTCTGATACAACCGGATTTGTCACAACCGTTCATTGTGGAGGTGGATGCCTCAGATGCTGGGGTAGGAGCTGTAATATCCCAGCGAAAGAATGATAAATTGCATCCATGTGCTTTCTTCTCTCGCCGTCTTTCTCCTGCAGAGCGGAACTATGATATTGGTGACCGGGAGCTCCTGGCTGTGAAGCTAGCACTGGAGGAATGGCGTCATTGGAGGGAGCTGAACAACCCTTTATTGTCTGGACGGACCATAAAAATCTCTCATACATTCAAAAGGCCAAGAGATTAAATGCACGCCAAGCTAGGTGGTCACTGTTCTTCACCAGGTTTAACTTCACCATCTCTTACCGCCCTGGCTCCCGTAACGGCAAACCTGACGCCCTTTCTCGTCTGTTTTCTGATCCTGAGCTCCCTCGGCCAGAAGAACCTATCCTTCCAGTGTCCCGGGTGATTGGGGCTTTGACCTGGGAACTGGAGTCTTTGATCCGAGCTGCGCAAAGGGACGAACCGGATCCCGGGACCGGTCCTGCCAACCGAATGTACGTACCCACCTCAGTCCGGTCCAAGGTGCTGCATTGGGCTCACACTGCCCGCTTTACCTGCCATCCTGGTGTGTTCCGAACAATCACGTTTCTTCAGCGCTCATTCTGGTGGCCCTCATTAACCCGAGATGTCCGCGACTACATTGGCGCCTGCACCGTCTGTGCCCGGAATAAGGTCTCCTCGTCTCCCTCCACTGGCTTATTAAGACCTTTGCCCGTACCTGGACGTCCTTGGAGCCACATCTCCCTCGATTTTGTCACAGGCTTGCCCCCATCCTCAGGTAACACTGTTATCATGACTATAATTGATCGTTTCTCAAAAGCAGCTCACCTTGTTGCTCTGCCTAAGCTTCCGACAGCCCTGGAAACAGCCCGCCTGCTCACGGACCATGTTTTCCGTCTTCATGGGATTCCTCAGGATGTCGTTTCAGATCGCGGCCCCCAGTTCACGTCTCACGTTTGGAGGGAGTTCTGTACTGCCATTGGCGCTCGGGTTAGTCTATCTTCAGGTTTTCATCCTCAAACCAACGGCCAGACTGAACGTATGAACCAGGAACTGGAGGCGGCTCTCCGTTGTGTGACCTCCTCTAATCAGACCACTTGGAGTACTCAGCTGGCATGGGTGGAATATGCCCATAACACCATGACGTCCTCGGCTACCGGATTGTCTCCCTTTGAAGCCAGTTTGGGTTATCAACCCCCTTTGTTCCCGAATCAGGAGATCGACTTGAATGTACCCTCAGTCCAGCACCATCTTCGTCGTTGTCGACGGACGTGGAAATCTACCCGAGCTGCCCTTCTTCGCACTTCTGCCCGGAATAAACGACTGGCTGACCGGCGCCGCCGTCCTGCACCCACGTATGCCCCCGGGCAGAAGGTTTGGCTGTCTACTAAGCATATCAATCTCCGATCGGAATCAAAAAAACTATCTCCTTCATTTATTGGCCCTTTTGTGATCAGCTCTGTCATTAATCCTGTCTCCGTCCGGTTGAACCTACCTCGCCACATGAGGATTTGTAATTCTTTCCATGTCTCGCAGATCAAGCCAGTCAGATCTAGCCGCCTGTGCCCTTCGGGCGAACCCCCTCCGCCCACCCGGGTCGTTGGTGGCCAGCCTGTTTACACCGTCCGTCGGTTGTTGGATGTCCGCCGGCGGGGTCGTGGCCTTCAGTACCTGGTGGATTGGGAGGGTTATGGTCCGGAAGAGCGTACTTGGGTGCCTCGTTCTGCGATCCTGGACCCTTCCATGGTCCGGGAGTTCCGTCGGGGGCACCCAGACAGGCCTGGGCGGTCGCCGGGAGGCTCACGTTGAGGGGGGGGTACTGTCATGGTCCGCCCTCTCGTGTGTGGCACACCTGATCTCAATCACTGTTTACTCACCTGTTTTCCCTGAGGCTCACTCGCTGGGTATTTAAGCCAAAGGAAGTCTTCAGTCCTTGCCGGATCGTTGCCTCTATCAGGTAGCCAAACTAAGCACTTTATTTTGGTGTTGTTCCAACGTTCTTTTTGCCTTCTGGATTAATTGCTGTTTGTGTGCAGAGCTGAGCCGGGGTCTGTTGGGGTGTGAGTCAAGAATTTTGTGGGTCAGTAAACGTGCTGCCAGACCGACGGAGTGTTGGAGACAAGCCTGTTTAATCCCGGACCTCCTCACTCAAAACTTTGTTGGATTTGTGAAAATAAAAACTGGAAACATTTTACGTCTGCCTCTGCAGTTGGGTCCTTCCTTTTCCTGAACATCATGACAGAGGCGCTCAAAAGAGTGTCCGCAGAAACTACCTTTGCAGACAAGTAAGAGCCCAGACTGTCATTAGCATTATAGAGGATTCTTCTGTGGAAGGAATTCTCCCTCTCTCCCACCCCACCGTGGACCGCTGCGGCCGGTGTTCCGTCGAGTCGCGTTTCCCCATCAGATACTGTTTCCCCACGGTCTCCACGCCGCGCCGCCCACGCGCCAAAAAGCGGCATGTGATGGCTGTCATTGGGTCATCAGTTACTGTTCCCCCACTTTATTATAGGGGGAACAGTATGTGATGGGTGACATAAAGCCATCAGATACCGATACTGTGCTGAAGAATAAGGTCATAATGACCTCCTTATTCTTCAGCACAGTCTGATCTCTCTGAGGCAGCTTTCTGTAATTTCTGAAGTAGTCTTCAGGAGCAGTTCTTCAGGCTTCTTGAAGGTCATCCAAAGCTCTTCTTTGGATGTTTCTTCCTATTGTTCCATTTGCTGTCAGGATGCTCCCACACTGCTACAGTAATGTTGAAGTCTGGGCTCTGGGGAGGCCAATCCATGACTGATAGTTTTCCAATGTCAGTGTCAATTTTATTTCTTGAGCACATTTAAAAACAACATTGTTGACCAAAGTGCTTTACAAGATCAACTACAAAGTAAGCAAGAAATTTCCATGGATGAATAAAATAGAATAAAACACGAACATAAAAAACAAGGAATAAAATAAACATGATGCGATAAAACAAACTAAAACTGACACACTAAAACAAGAGACACCACAACATAAAACCTGATGGGACTCAAACTGAACTCAAATTAAAAGCCAAGGTAAAAAGGTGAGTTTTTAGAGAGGATTTAAAAGACTGTATGGACTCTGCAGTACGAATATAAAGTGGCAAATTATTCCACAGTCTAGAGGCTGCGACTGCAAAAGCCCAATCCCCTCTAAGTTTAAAATGAGACCTCGGTTGCACTAAGAGCATCTGGCTAGATGAGCTCAGTGCTCTCTTGGGGTTATAAAGTATGAACAGTTTAGCCAAATAGCTGGGGGCCGTTCCATTTAAGACTTTAAAAGTAAGTAAAAGAATCTTAAAATCAATACGAGATTGGACAGGGAGCCAGTGTAAACCTGCTAAAACTGCAGTGATGTGTTCATGCTTTCTAGTACCTGTTAAAAGACGTGCAGAAGCATTTTGGACTACCTGCAAACGATGGAGAGATGAAAGTTCGAGACCCAAATACAGAGAATTACAGTAGTCCAATCTAATTTAAATGAACTATCAAAAAACACTCCAAGGTTTCTGACAGCCAAGGAGCAGTAAGACGCAAAAGGGCCAAGGATATCAGTTAGCTTATCCACAGGGATACGACTTCCAAACACAATAGTTTCTGTCCTGTTTTCATTTAAATTAAGAAAGTTCTCTGTTAACCAGTCTTTAACATCATGAAGACAGTTAAACAGAGGCTGCAGCAGGACAGAAGCATCCAATTTAATGGGGAGATGAATTTGGATGTCATCTGCATAACAATGAAAGGGAATATTGTACTTCCTAAATATCTCTCCCAAAGGCAGCATATAAAATGAAAACAAGACTGGACCCAAAATGAACCCCTGAGGCACACCACAACAAATATTGGCTGAGAAAGAGGAATATTCCCCCAGGGCTACAGAAAAAGACCTCTAAGACAGATAAGATCTGAACCATGACAAAACTGTGCCTTTAAGACCAACAACATGTTCAAGTCTCAACCAAAGAATGTTGTGATCCATCGTGTCAAAGCCATTGTGTGTTTTTCTATTCAGGCATGCTTTTACTTCAGTGCCAGCATGTCTGAGACTTTTCTGTTCTGATAAAAGTTTTTTAACAAGATCTCAGCAACAGTGGATGAAATGCAGCCCCAAACCATGAGAAAACCTCCACTGTGTTTCAAAGACAGCTGAAGACGCTCACTGTTGCACCTCACTCCTGATCTCCCCCATACATGTCGATTATAATTTGAATAATAAAACCCATTCTCTATAAACCAATATCTAAAACCCATAACTCTATAAAACCCATTGTTAAGTGCTATTTTTGAGTAATTCATAGTTTATTTTAAAGAGCCATTTAAAAAAATTCCAAAAATCACAGCTGGGACAATACTGTCATGCAAATCAGGTTTGACACCAGGGAGCAGAAGCGGGAGGAAGCGGTGGGTGTTCATATTAATACCCATGGCATATTATAAGCTACCTTTAGTAGGTAACTTATAAAATAATTTTATAATTGATAAACATGGAACTTCGTGCCGAACGTCTAACAGGAGACTGATAAGGGAGAAAGCTTAGATTGCTCAGTGCAGCTCTACTTAAGAAAAAAAAACCAATTTATTTATTTACTTATTTATTAGATTCACAAAAATAATTTGATCAAAAGAATGTTTGGTGATTTGCAGTGGAAAATGTGTGAAAGGTCATACTGACTAAAAATTCACCAATCTATTTTAGATTTTCCAAACTTGTTCCACCACTTGTTGCAGCTTTGTTTTTAGACAGTGAAAATACTTCAGCATGAAATGTTAACAAAACATTTGTGAATGACAGAAGTCAAAGTTTTTGTGAAGAAAGCGCCATCTCTTGGTGACACTCTGCAATTGAGGGAAAGGGCTGTGGTCATGCTGGGAAGTAGATATGCCCAGAAGAAGGAGGTGGACTTCCAGCCGGCTGGCAACCAGCGGTCAGCCGGCTGGGAGCAGCAACTTTGAGTGGCTTCTACTGTAGGTAGCCATAATCGGAAATCCCATTTTGCTTGTTTTTGTTAGTTTTTTATTTTGGTTTAATGCTTAGTTTTAGTTTAGTTTTTGTTAGTTTTAGTATACGTTTTAGTTTTT
This sequence comes from Archocentrus centrarchus, assembly GCF_007364275.1. Taxonomy (NCBI): domain Eukaryota; kingdom Metazoa; phylum Chordata; class Actinopteri; order Cichliformes; family Cichlidae; genus Archocentrus; species Archocentrus centrarchus. The sequence goes on from NC_044364.1 coordinate 22,789,586, forward strand.
CATACTTTGTCAAGTGCAAGATTCAAGGTTCAAGAGTGACAATTGTGTAATCAGAACTTGACAAAAGATACTGTTTAAAAAAACTGTATTCAACAACCTGTTCACAAGGGAGAAACAAAGAAAAACAGAAATTCCCAAACCCAATAAACCCTATAATAAACTATATAATAAACTTCAGTGTCAGTGCAGTAGATTGTTTGACAAAAGCAAACTGAACTCTTTGAAGGAGTCAAAGCTCAAATCCAGCTGCATCTTTATGTTAACCTTTTAATTATCATTTTTATTTATTTCAGTCAACGAAAATGTTTTTTCAATTTCAGTTTTCGTTATTTTGTTTGTTTTTGTTAAGAATAATAACCTTGGTGCAGAGAGGTGTTATCATTGAGGAGCCTGTACATGGGCCGCTTGGGTCCCTGGTTGCAGTTCCCATGGGTGAACTGCCAGATGATCCTCAGCAACGTTCACCGCAGCCTCCAGAAAGTTGATGTTTTTAGCATTCTGTCATCAGTTTTTGCACCTGCAGTTTTCATGGATGTCATAAATCTGTAACACTTAATATCTCAAAGGCCACGAGGCCACGGACACCTGAATGGACAGACACAGAGAGAGACAGACACAGAGAGACAGAGAGAGAGAGAGACAGAGAGATAGAGAGACAGAGACAGAGACAGAGACAGAGACAGACACACAGAGAGACACACACAGAGACACACACAGAGACAGAGAGAGAGACACACAGAGACAGAGAGAGACACACAGAGACAGAGAGAGAGACACACACAGAGACATAGAGAGATACACACACATATACATATATATATACACACATACACATATATATACACACATATACACACATACACACACATACACATATATATATATATATATATATATATATATATATATATATATATATAGTCATGTATCGTCTGTGTGGCAGACAGGAAGGAGGACCCCAAATGCAGGACACGTCAGGCACAGGTAAAAAGTAACTCTTCATTTATTTTTAGGTGTTTAACAAAAAGGCCAAACTAGCAGAGCTAGTGGCAAAATTCGGACCAAAAATACGAAGGCTGAACAAGACACACAGCGGGAGATGAATACGGGACCACGACGCAACAACAGGCACTGGAAACACAAGACTTAAATACACAGGAGGGCTAATGAGGGAGGTGGAAACAGGTGGTAACACAGGTGACGCTGATAATAATGATGAGACCAGGGGAAGCAAAACTAAACACAAGAGACCGAGACTGGACGACTATCAAATAAAACAGGAAGTAAGACAATGGAACAGAGACGCAGACCTGACACAGAACACAGAGAGAACACCAGAAACTAGAAATAACAATTAACCTCACAACCAAAAGAAACCCAAAACAGAACAGACAAGATGAAGCCAAACAACACCACACGGGGTCCATGACAGTACCTCCCCCTCAAGGGACGGCCCCGGACGTCCCCAACCAAATCAAAACAAAACCCAGCGGCGGCGTTTGAAGAGACAGGACTGGAGGCCGACCGCGCTCCCAGCGGCGGCGGCGAAGAGACAGGACTGGAGGCCGGCCGCGCTTCCAATGGCAGGGGCAACGAAAGAGACAGGACTGGAGGCCGGCCGTGCTTCCAATGGCGGCGGTGACGAACAGACAAGAGAGGAGGCTCGGACTGAGCGGGGACCCTCCAGCGTGGGCTCTGGATGCGCAGGCTGGGGCTGCTTTGCAGGGCGCGCAGTCGTCTCCTCCGATGGCTGGGGCTGCTTAGGGCATTGTTTGGGTGAGTCCGATGGTGAGGATGAAGGTGACAGGGGAGCTGACTGGGACTCTGACTGGGAGACTAGAGACTCTACAGCAGCCGACGGGAGAGAGACTGGGGCTGAGACAGGGAAGCTACTGAGACTGATACAAGAGGTGCTGGCAGAAGCTGAGGGGTAGCTGCAGCTGACCGAGACTGAGGGGAGACTGCAACAGCTAACGCTGAAGACTGTGAGGTACCTGGTAATGCTGACACTGGGGACTCTGACTGCGTGGAAGCTAACTGAGATCTAGGGAGAGCTGACACTGGGGAAGCTGACGTGACCAGAGGTACAGAAGGAGCAGGAGCTGACTGAGTGCAAGGCAGAGCGACTTGACCAGGAGCTGACACTGTGGAGCGAGGGCAGAGGGACTTGACCAGGAGCTGACACTGTGGAGCGAGGCAGAGCGACTTGACCAGGAGCTGACACTGTGGAGCGAGGCAGAGCGACTTGACCAGGAGCTGACACTGAGGAGCGAGGCACAGCGACTTGACCAGGAGCTGACACTGTGGAGCGAGGCAGAGCTACCGGGGCTGACGCTGTGGGTTCTGACTGAGTTTGCTTGGGAGCTGCTGGAACTGACTCAGACTGCGGGGAAGCTGACAACATTGACTGAAGTGGAGAGAAAGCTAACCCTGGGGGAACTAAGGGAACCAAAATTACAGAGGGAGCTGAGACTGAAGATGAGGAGACCAAAACTACAGAGGGAGGAGGAGCTGAGGGCACTGGGACTGAAACTGAACTGACCGGAGGAACCAAGGGGGTTAAGGAGCTAACTGAAACACAGTGCGGACTGAGGGGAGAGCGACTGGAGCTGAAGCTGACTGAGAGCGGGGCAGAGCGACGGGAGCTGGAGCTGAAGCTGACTTTGTCATGTCTGAGGTGTGTGTGGCAGGAGAGGACCCCAAAATGCAGACTCGGATAGAGGTAGTAATGAAAAACGGTGGATTTATTTACAAAGGAAAAACCAAACTCAAATATACTGGGGCTGGACAGGTGCCAGGACTAATAACAAAACCCAGGGTGCAGGGACACACAGAACACGGGAACACTTGAGGCAGTAACATCAATGACGCGACAAAGAACACATGGAAACTGAGGGCTTAAATACACAACAGGTAATCAGGGTAAGAGGAAACAGCAGGGCACAGCAGGTGAGACAAATTAAACTAATGACACAGGGGAAGCAAAACCAAACACAAAGCACAGGGAAAACCAACTGTCAAAATAAAACAGGAAGTGACAAACCAAGGTACACGTTGACTTAACATGGGGAACTGGCACACAGACTCAGGACAGAGACGCAGACCTTAAATACAGGGGAAGAAAAGGACAAAGGGAACAAGGATCAAAACATACTGGGAAAACAGACTCAGGAAATATGAACTCAACACAAAACGCTGGGCCAACGGCCCAAGACATGACACTTTTAACTGAGTTACATTTTCTGATAAAAATGATTGGTTAATAATAAATATACAAATGTCATACCTTGGTATTCAAATGAGGCAAAACACAAAACTTCCATCAATGTTTATTTATATCACATATATGAAATTTGGATTTGGTTTTCATCTATATCAGACTACTCCATCAATTGGAGTAAATCAACCGTTTTACCTCTGAATTGTAATTTTCAGAACACCACGACCACCTCATATTAACTACTGAGAACATTTGACTACAGCTACTATCTCTAATGTTTCTATCCTAAAGAAACATTAGACATTAACATTATTATGTTCAGTGTGACTATGTAAAGTATTAAGAAATTATTTAAGTTAGGCTTTTAATAGTGTTCTGTCAACCATCTGCAAATATAAAACTGAAATTTGCAAACTGCAAATGGGACTTTTTATGGTTTTCTTTTAACAATGGCTTTCTTCTTGCCACTCTTCCATAAAGACCACAGTTGTACAGTGCACGACTAATAGTTGTCCTGTGGACAGATTCCCCCATCCAATTAATGGAGTAGTCTGATAGAGATGAGAACTTATCTATAATTGTGATTGTTTTTAGAAGAGAGGTTTGTGGGTTCCCAAGGAAAAGTAATACATCATCAGCATAAAGGCTTATCTTATAGTCTGTGTTTTCTGTTTGAATTCCTTTAATATCTACATTTTGTCGGATTGTTGCTGCTAGTGGCTCAATGAAAATGACAGAGTGAAGAAGAAAGCGGGCAGCCCTGTCTGGTGCCTCTCTGCAGACTGAAGCTTTGGGAAATAAGATCATATCAAATTATTTTAAGGTCTATATTAATAAGAGAGATTGGCCTGTAGCTGGATGGGAGTGTGGGGTCTTTGCCTGGTTTAAGAAGTACACTAATGTTAGCAGAGTTCATGTTTGGAGAGACCGTGTGATTGCTCTGAATTTGAGCCACCATTCTGAGAAAAATGTCCTTCACGTCCTTTTCTAAGTGCGTTATAAGTTTGAGTCAATAAAGTCAGAACATAAAGTAAAACACCTTTAAAACATCACAGTTCAAGAATAGTATTACCTGTATAGTATACAGCCTAATAATCAGCTAAAAAACAAAGTCTCTGACATGTGAGGTGTAAAATGTTTTTTATTCATAAAAGAAAAGGCTGCACTGCACACACCATGGCAACTGAAGCAGTCAGCACAGGAAATAGAAAAGCAGATGTTGCAGCCAAGGCAGCAGCTCAACAGGAAGAGACAGCACACACACAGTCATTATTTAAACACATTCACAGAATTAGCACTAAACAAAAACATTTTGCGAGATGCAAAAAAATAAGCATCAGAAATAGAGAAAACCGCAGTGGCAGAAGGATGGTCTGAAATACACATGGACTTCATTAAGTTGAATGCATGTCAAGGAAAGAAACACTGTTTAGTGATCATAGATGCTTACTCTAAGTGGGTGGAAACGTTTCCATGCACTCACCTTGATGCATTGACAGTAGCAAAAATATCAATAGGGAGTTATATTCCCAGATTTGGAATCTCACAGTATATTTAATCAGATAATGGTACACATTTTGTGAATGAAATAATAAAGCCCATGGCTGCACATTTAAAAATAAATTTAAAAAATCATTGTGCTTATCACCCCCAGGTGGCAGGTCTTGTGGAAAAGCAAAACTGTGGAAAACTATGGCTGAAACAGGAAAACCTTGGGTCGACTGTGTTCCATTAATGATGCTGCACATGAGAATCACTCCAACTCATAAAGAGTTAACCCCTTTTGAAATAGTGTTTGGAAAGACCATACAGGATTCCACAGTCAGGAGATTTAAATCCTGATGTTTAAGAAACTCAAGGAAAACTTGTGGAATACCTGAAAAAGGTGTTGACAAATAAAGAAGTAGCTGCATGTCACCTTATTCCACAGCAGGATTTGATAACCAGAACCACCACAGTGAAACCAGGAGAGTGGGTCTTCATCAAGATCCTAAAGAGGAAAGGTTGGACAGATTTCTGGTGGCAAGGTACTTCTCTTAACACCTAGTAGGAGCAGAGCACAACACCTGGATACACCTGCCACATTGTAAAATCGCACACTGACAGGGAGAGTTAAAAGGTCCCACTTAGGCTGAGGTAGAAGTCTGGAGACAAAGGGGGTCAGAATCAATAGGGACTAGTCATCTCAACCCAGTGAAGATTGTACACAATACCAAAAGCCTTTTAGGGAACCGGTTAGGGACAATGGCGTGGAATTTTTCTTTGTGTCCTGCTTTTCATGTACTTTCCAACAGAGACCAGCTCAGATTGTGAAAAAGCAGTCAGCTTGTTCAGAACCAAAAGAGAAACTGTGACATTTCAGTTCAAACCTATGGATGCTTGCGCAATTGACAGTAACCCATACACAAACATCAGACACCTTGGTATCGCTGTCACCCACCCTGCAAATGGTAAATGGACTAGTTCTTATATAGCGCTTTTCTACTCTTTCTGAGCACTCAAAGCGCTTACACAACATGTTTACATTTACCCCATTCATACAAGCACTTCCATCTAAGCTAAGTGCTTTTTATTACCTAACATTCAAACTCCAACAGTTGCATCAGAGAAGAGCTTGGGGTTAAGTATCTTGCCAAGGATACACTGGCATGCAGCCTGGAGTAGCCAGGACTCGAACCGCTGACCTGCCGATCAGTAGGTGACCTGCTCTACTACCTGAGCTACAGCCACCCCGAATGGACAAATGTGTTTGCACGCTTTGACTTGGGATGGACCTAGCTGCGACATCCCAAACACAGCAGGTTTTCCATAATTAGAAGCTCTAAATGTGCCGGTGGTGGAATTTGGTTTTCAAGCCTCATGTGCCTATGTAACTGTAACCATACGGAACCTTAAAAGTTCAGATTCAGGAACCTATTATATAGGAACAAACCTAATTGAAGCTGATATGATGAGAAGGTTTACTGTAATTGTGTCAAAGAGAAACACCAGAATAGGTACACCAGTGTCTAGAACTGTAGCAAACCAGAGTACTGCACTTGTGGGGAAAGATGTGGTTCAGTATGTAGATCTGCAGACCTCAGAGGACCGTATTGTTCTAGAAACAGGCATGGCACCAGGGAATAGATGGCTAGAATGGATGCTTTACTCTGCTGAACGTCTGAAGAAAACCAACTTTGTGGCTTGTTCTGTGGCTAGACCTCATATGGTTATTGCGCCCTTCCCTTTAAACCTGACTAATAATCCTGAAGGCCTTAGATGTATGATTAAATTGTTCTCTATTCCAAAAGACAGTGCACCAACTGATAATTGTTACTCACTGTATTATCTCTATCCAGATCTGCAATCTAGGAAAGGAGGCTACACCTGCTTCACGCGCACGAATGCCACTGGTAAGTCCGTGGGGAATCTAACTTGGTAATACCACAGGAATGTGGAAGTTGGTTGCCAGTGGTCAAAGTTAATTTTGGCAGGTAGTTTTCACAATCTTTCGTCAATAATCTCTCTTCAGAGTGATGTGCAGTGTTAATTCTCTGCCACACAGCATTTTGCACTTTGGCCAAAAAGTTCAACTTTGGTCTCATCTGACCAAAGCACCTTGTTCCACATGTTTGCTGTGTCCCCAACATGGCTTCTGGCAAACTGCAAATGGGACTTTTTAATGGTTTTCTTTTAACAATGGCTTTCTTCTTGCCACTCTTCCATAAAGACCACAGTTGTGCAGTGCAAGACTAATAGTTGTCCTGTGGACAGATTCCCCCACCTGAGCTGTGGATCTCTGCATTTCGTCCAGAGTCACCATGGATCTCTTGGCTGCATCTCTGATCAGTGCTCTCCTTGTTTGGCCTGTAAGTTTAGGTGGACGGCCTTGTCTTGGTAGGTTTACAGTTGTGCCATACTCTTTCCATTTCTGGATAATGGATTGAACGGTGCTCCGTGAGATGTTCAAAGCTTGGGAAATCTTTTTATAGCCTAAGCCTGCTTTAAACTTCTCCACAACCTTATTCCTGACCTGTCTGCTGTGTTCTTTGGATTTCATGATGCTGTTTACTCCCCAATATTCTTCTAACCAACCTCTGAGGCCGTCACGGAGCAGCTGTATTTGTACTGAGATTAGATTACACACAGGTGGACTCTTTTTAGTCATTAGCAGTCATCAGGCAACTTCTGAATGCAATTGGTTGCACTCAGAGAAAAGGGGGCTGAATACTTTTGCACACTGCACTTTTCAGTTTTTTATTCATAAAAAATGTTTTGAATCATGTATAATTTTCTTTCCACTTCACAATTGTATAGCACTTTGTGTTGGTCTTTCACATTAAATTCCAGTGAAATATACTTATGTTTGTTGTTGTAATGTGACAAAATATGGAAAAGTTCAAGGTGCATGAATACTTGTGCAAGCCACTGTACTCAGAATAAAGGTGCTGGTCATAAAATTAGAATATCATGAAAAAGTTGATTTATTTCAGTAATTCCATTCAAAAGTGAAACTTGTATATTACATTCATTCATTACGCACAGACTGATATATTTCAAATGTTTATTTCTTTTAATTTTGATGATTATAACTGACAACTAATGAAAACACCAAATTCAGTATCTCAGAAAATTAGAATATTACTTAAGACCAATACAAAAACAGGATTTTTTAGAAATGCTGGCCAATTGAAAACTATGAACATGAAAAGTATGAGCATGTACAGCACTGAATACTTAGTTGGGGCTCCTTTTGCCTGGATTACTGCAGTAATGTGGCGTGACATGGAGTCGATCAGTCTGTGGCAGTGCTCAGGTGTTATGAGAGCCCAGGTTGCTCTGATAGTGGCCTTCAGCTCTTCTGAATTGTTGGGTCTGGCGTATCACATCTTACTCTTCATAATAGCCCATAGATTTTCTATGAGGTTAAGGTCAGGCGAGTTTGCTGGCCAATTAAGAACAGGGATACCATGGTCCTTAAAGCAGGTACTGGTAGCTTTGGCAGCTTTGGTGCCAAGTCCTGTTGGAAAATGAAATCTGCATCTCCATAAAGTTGGTCAGCAGCAGTAAGCAAGAAGTGCTTTAAAACTTCCTGGTAAGACGGCTGCGTTGACCTTGGACCTCAGAAAACACAGTGGACCAACACCAGCAGATGACATGGCACCCCAAACCATCACTGATTGTGGAAACTTTACACTGGACCTCAAGCAACGTGGATTCCGTGCCTCTCCTCTCTTCCTCCAGACTCTGGGACCTTGATTTGTAAAAATGCTAAATTGACTTTGATCAGAGAACATAACTTTGGAACACTCAGCAGCAGTCCAGCCATTTTTGTCTTTAGCCCAGACGAGACGCTTCTGACGCTGTCTCTTGTTCAAGAGTGGCTTGACACGAGGACTGCGACAACTGAAACCCATGTCTGCATATGTCTGTGCGTGGAGGTTCTTGAAGGACTGACTCCAGCTGCAGTCCGCTCTTTGTGAATCTCCCCCACATTTTTGAATGGGTTTTGTTCCACAATCCTCTCCAGGGTGCGGTTATACATATTGCTTGTAAACTTTTTTTCTACCACATCTTTTCCTTCCCTTCGCCTCTCTATTAATGTGCTTGGACACAGAGCTCTGTGAGCAGCCAGCCTCTTTAGCAATGACCTTTTGTGTCTTGCCCTCCTTGTGCAAAGTGTCAAAGGTCGTCTTTTGGACAACTGTCAAGTCAGTAGCCTACAGAACTAGACTGAGAGTCCATTTAAAGGCCTTTGCAGGTGCTTTGAGTTAAATATCTGATTGGAGTGTGGCACCAGGTGTCTTCATTATTGAACCTTTTCACAATATTCTAATTTTCTGAGATGCTGCATTTTGGGGTTTTCATTAGTTGTCAGTTATAATCCCTCCAGTCCGGGAGATCTTCAACCCCCACCTCTGGCAGAACTTCGACAGCATTCTGAGGGAGGCTGAGGACACTGAGTCCGAATGGAGCATGTTCCGCACCTCCATTGTTGAGGCTGCTGCTCAGAGCTGTGGCTGCAAGGTGTTGGTGCCTGTCGTGGTGGTAACCCCTGAACCAGATGGTGGTCACCAGAGGTGAAGGGAGCCACTACTCGTCATCTTTCATGGTATGAAAGCCAATTCTCACACACCATTCTTCATGCTGTGGATATAGGAGTTATTTCTATCAATAAAAAAATTTCCAACCACACACATTTCTTGGTTTTAATAAATAAATAAATTTGATCAATAGCCTAATGCTATGTTGCATTTTTACTTTCCCAATATCTCTCACAGTCCTTTTTTCACTCATTCCAACTCTTATCACTTTGCTTATTTTGTTTCTTTTAACCAGTATTTTTAATTTTTAAGGTCAACCCATTTCAATTTTTTCAAACTTTAAACAGTTTATTTAACAGATTCTCCAAAATTTTTTCTCTTGTGACCTTACCTCCTCCTTACTCATGAAAAATTTTGGCATCCAATTTTACAGAATTTGGTTATTTAAAAACAACAGGTTTCTGCTTACCTTTTTTATGAGGCCTCACTGTGAGGGTTTGAGGAGTTAAAGTCCCAAGGTGAGTCATGGAGAAAATATTCCCCTCCGTCCTCTCATGCCAATCATCCTCCTCCACAATCACGTCAATCCTCCACAAACACGTCAGGGTTCACTATTTTGTTAACGTGTTCAATTAATTGTGAAGGAAGACACCTGGAACACTTTAATTAAAAAACGATAAAAATTTAATCTATTAGAGAATCAGAAAAATTCACATGTACATGTGGGCAAATCTTGTTGAGGGAGACACAGGCCTTCTCAGCAGCTGCCTGTGGCTCCCTTCCCAGGAAGAGCACTGCTCTAAGCTAAACATAACATTTTATACTGCCACTCTCTACATGTAAACAGAGTCTGGGGGCTGTGAGTTGGCCTTCATCATTCGGTCTTGTCCAACCTTTTCATGACTCAGATTCCTCTCATCAGCGATAAAGCCATAAAGCACACCTTCTCTGATGTTTCAATTGGTCATACAGAGCAATCTTGTCCAGATTAATAACAGAACATGGTGACGTTGGTGATGTTTAATTGTACGTACTGTGGCCGAACCTCCAAGATAAGATGCACTGAGACTGAGAAGTTAGTCAGGCATTTTCTAATCTGTTGCTCTCTGTCTAATGTATTATTTAATTGTTTATTATTTGGTTGATCCACTGTTTATTATTTAACTTACTGGAGTTTACTTTTAAACATTTGTCATTGTATTCATTGAGTACCGTATTTTTTGGGCTATAAGGTGCACTTAAAATCCTTAAATTTTCTCAAAGATCGGCAGTGCGCCTTATAATCCGTGCGCCTTATGTATGAATTCTTGTTGTGCTTACTGACCTTGAAACAATTTCATGTGGTACACGGCGCTCAAAAATCTGTCGAAATGTTTTAGTGCGACTTTGGTAAGGGACGTTTAATAAAAGCATACGACAGGGGGGAGGGGGGGTAACACCCAGCGCACAGTTTTCAAATAGTGAGCGCTGCCGTCTGACCGCCGATGGCCGAGGAATCCACACCACTGCACCATTGTCTGGTCTGCAGCGATATTTCCTCCGGTCTGGCCGATCAGTTCAAAGGCCTCATTGTATTCTCTAAAATAGTCCATCATTGATTCACAAAATGACTCTACTGACGATATTAGACAGGAACAAGCTGCGAGTGCAGTGCAATAGGTGTGGAAAGCAGCCAAAGCCGCCTGAGCATTGTTCCAAAAATAGAAACCATTTGCAGTAAACCGCAGAAAATGATGGATTTTATTCTACATGTCCTGGCCTATTTTCATCTATGCTGGCCCGGATATTTGTGAGTAATCTAGCGATCAGTGGCCGGCACTGTTGCCAACTTTTGTGCAACAAAACTCGCTGTTGGCTGTCTAAAAAGTAACTAGAAGTCGCTGAAGGGCAAATCGAGGTCCAAGGGTGGGTGTGCTGTCCCCCTCAGTGCCAAAGAGAGGTCCGGGCGATGCCACAGTGTATGACGGGACGCAGTACGAGCGCTGTATGTACACAAAACAGGGTGACAGCGAAGTTTCAGGTTTTCGGTGTTTTTTTTTTTTTTTTTTTTTTTTTAATATTTTTCTTTGCTTATAACGGTAAATAGACAGGTGCATAGGATTTATGAAGGGCTTAAATATAAAATGAAGAAATGACTTGTTCTTACCCTCATTAATAAAGAATATATTGTAGCATCTGTTAAGATGTTGAAGAAGATGGTGAGAGATTGCCAGCAAAAGTTGCCTTTTTATTAACAATTAAAATGGTTGCTGTGTGCAGCAACCAAAACAAAACAGTAACAACAACGACACTGACTTGGATAATGACAAGAGGGAACCCGGCATGCTTGATGCCAAAATCGCCCAACTGTTCAACTCAGATACTGAAGCTGAGGGGTGTATTTTCCGTATTTGTTACAACTGAGTTATTGTGAATGAGTTGAATAAAGTTCGACTTACCTGAGGCTTGTGCTTCACTCTACATATGTTTATCATGCGCCTTATGTATGAAAATAGACTCGTTCATTGATATTGCGCCTTATAATGCGGTGCGCCTTATGGTCGGAAAAATACGGTAAAAAATAATCCCTAACACGACTCTGTTTGTGGTGTGTGCGCAGAAAAGGCTTCTTCTGCATTATTCTCCCATACAGTGTCTCCTTATGCAAAGTGCACTGAATAGTTGAACGATGCACAGTGACACCATCTGCAGCTGGAATTGCATACCCCTGCCCTAAACCATGATGTTGAACAATCTTTGTCTTCAGGTCATTTGAGAGTTGTTTTGAGGCTCCCATGTTGCCGCTCTTCAGAGAAGATACAAAGGGGAGAAACACTTGCAATTGACCACTTTAACCCTTTCCTCATAATTGGATTCACCTGTGTACTGTATGTAGGTCAAGGGTCAATGAGCTTACAAAACAAATTTTGTCTTCCAATAATTAGTGCAAAAGGTATTCAAATCAATAAAACGACAAGGGTGTCCAAACTTATGCACCTGCCTAATTTTGTTTAAATAATTATTGCACACTTTCTGTAAATCTTATAAACTTTGTTTCACTTCTCCAAATATCACTGTGTTCATCTGCTATATGAGATATTTAACTGAAATTGCTGATCCCAACAACCAATGATTTATAAAGGAAATCATGAAAATTATCAGGGGTGCCCAAACTTTTTCATACCACGGTTGCAGTCATGTCATGGCTCCTCTGCCTCCCTCCTCTCTCTCTCTTCTCCTGTTCTCTCTCTCCCTCTGTTCAGTATAATTAGTCACGGTTAACCACATCTTGTTTCAGGAGCAGGACCCACTCCAGCCCCCGCCTGTCAGGTTACTCACCTGTTTACATCAGCTGATTCTCTGAGCCCTGCTTAGGAAGAGGGAAGACATGCAATCAGCACTAGATCTTACACTGCAACCAGTTACTGCAATGCTCCCATTCTGTGAACCTTTTTTTTTTTCTGTTTTTTGACCCTACCACAGCTTCTCTCCTCTGCAAAGGATCCTGAGAAACATGAGTGAGTTATCATGAGCAATAGAGAGAGTGCCATACCTGGGAGGAGAGTTGTGTTTGCCCTGTTCGCAGCCACTATCTGGATTGTCATTCCTGTCTACATTTCCTTATTCAAGTTGTAAGTAAATCTGCATCCAGTCTGCATTTGAGTCTCATCCCTTATGCAAATCATTAAAGTGACACCCACTTCGGATTGTTATCAGTCCTTTAAATGCATGTTATTAGCAGTTATCAGGCCCATTACCTACATCCTAAAATTAGTGACTCTAGCAGTTTGTACATGAAAGGGCAAATAATTAACGTTGTGGTTTTCTCCAGCAAATTCCAGAGAAATACGGATCAATTTGAATATGATGAATGAATGAATATGGATTTTCTCAGATTTCTGAAAGTCTATGGAGACTAAATTGTATTAGATGCCAAAGTTGGACCTGTTTTTCCATTCAGAGCTGCCTAATTCTTCATGGTACAGGACTGAATAAGATGCTTGAAAAACATTCCTCAGAGATTAAGATCCATGATGCCAAGACATCACATAAACCTGTGGTGGTCTAATACATTTGTTAAGTTACTGTATGTTTTATTTTATTTAGTTATTTTTAAAATATTAAAAAAGAGACTTTCTTTGTTAAGACACATAAATGTCAAAGTTCATAACTTTACGTTAAAGCTTTCCAGGATATATTTTAAAAAAGAAACCTCTTTGATGTAGTTGCTGTTACAATATTTTCTGAAAGTATGGCACCTGAGGGAGGGTCTGACATTAAAGGCGCTGGTACTGTGAAAGAAGAGACCATGACTGCATGACTGGAACCTGCAGTTCCTCTGTAGTCCAGCAGAGGCGCCACAGTGAGTCAGTCCCCCATAGATTCCCATGTTAAAACTTTACAGCAGAAATAATCATGTTTATGGCCTGATACAGAAACTGCTTTCATCTCTGTAGCTAATTTCCCTCTTCATAACAGCTCTCTGCCTGGTTCTGCTGGAGGTTTCTTCCTGTTAAAGGGAAGTTTTCCCTTCCCACTGTCACCAAATGCTTGCTCATAGGGGTCGTTTTAATTGTTGGATTTTCTCTGTAATATTGTAGAATCTTACATTACACTATAAAACACTTGAGGTGACTGTTGTGATGTGGGATTATATAAATAAAACTGAACTGAGCTATAAGTTTGCTTTACTGAACATAACCTACTCCAGATTAGATATCAACAGGTATGTGAAATCATCGCCAACTGATCAATCAGATCTCTGGAAAATGGTGAAAATATTGTCACCATTCCTGGAAGACCCCTCAGACCTCTGTGGGGATAGTTGGAGGGTCTAAAGTTTTTGTTTTCCATGATGAGTCTCAGTAATAAATTCTAAGACCAGCTTTACTCTTTGATTACCTCCTCCAAAGAGGTTATGTTTTCAGTGGCTCAATTATAATCCAGCAGCTTCTCCAGCATCTAAATGGTTAAAGTTGTGATATTGCAATAAGTCTGTTAAGGCACACATTTTTTTGCTGGATTTTCTTTCTGGTGTTTAAGTAGTCTGAACTTTATCAATATAGTAACTGTTTTCCAGTCTTACTGAAATCACACAAATATTCATGCAGCACTTTTTATACTAAAACTACTGTACAGAGCTTTTCCTCTCACACACACTGCTGCTTTGTCTGCAGCAGCTGTTACAGTGCTTATGTGTGTAACCTTTTATCTTCTTTCACGAGAAAGAAGCTGCTGATGAACGCTGTCAGATGCTGCCGGTCCCTGTGTGAAATAAACTGAACGAATCTCACAAAAAGGTTTTTGTGCTCCTTTGCTGTGTGCTCTGTGTCTGGCTTTCACTGGCTGCTCTCTGTTGCTCGATTGAACAACGAGCTTGTTTTGTATGTTGTCGTGCGTTATAAACAAGTTTTATCCCTGTAATGGGTTGTTGCTGTTTTGTCTGTTCACTGAAGCTTTTTTAAAGCTCCTTGAGCTGCTTTTTGTAGTTCCACTGTTTGCTCAGCAGAGGGCGTTGCTGAGCAACAGATCTTCAGTGTTGCTGCCTGGATTTTCGCATAAGTAACTTTCATTGTGAAACTGCAGCATTGTATATTTCAGCTGATAGACGGCACACGCAGCCTGTTGAAATGCTGAGAGGATTATTGTGAACACAAACTGAATGTTTCTGTAATTTTCATTCACTGTATCATCAACATGCAGTATGAATGCACAACAGGTATTTAGCAGCCTTGGATGACAGGCTTTACTATTGTGAACTGGCTGAATTGTATTTATCTAGTGCCAAATCCACAACAACCTCAAAATGATTCATTAGTTAAATAAGAACCAATCTGCAGGATAAACATGTTTTATATATTTGCATTCAAAGACAATCAGTGAAGCAAAATACAAATGTAATAATTTGCATAAAGTTGGATTGAGGTCAGAAATATGAGAAAGCTTGACATACAGATTTTTAAATCAATTAAATTTTATTTATATAGCACCAAATTGCACAACTGGAATTCATAATATGTGATTCATGTTTTTTTTAATTTGAAAGTTAACCAACCAGCTTCACCCCCCAGCCTCCCCCCCCAAAAGTACAGAACATAAAGAATTTCTAAACAATTAACTGCTCAAAGGCAGGTCAGATTGAAAGTTCAGATTGAAACATCAGACAAATAGTGGCAGTGGTTGCAGTGGGTAGGTGCTTGCCTTGCAGCCGGAGGGTTGCCGGTTTGAGCCCATATCCCTGCGCTGTGTGTATCCTTGGGCAAGACACTTAAACCACACTGCCTGACGGTAGCACGGTCTCTGGCTGCATGACCGCAGATGCTAGTCTCTGGATGAGTGATCTGGAACGATCATTTTGTTGTGTGCCTTGTTGCACAATGAGTTGAATCTAACATCTAAGTGATTTTACATCCACTGGGATAATTTCACATCAGCTGGAAGAAAATAACACAAAGAAAAAGTCATATCTCATCAAACCATCACAAAGAAACAAAGCTTGGATAACAAATCGTGAACAAATTAAAAGCTTTGATCAGCATTGAAACTGCAGGATCATAATGAAAGCATAAATGCCAAAAGAAAAGTTACCACAAACCAGCCAAGGCTCAAAATCTTTGCTCTGCATCATCTCATCATTACTGCTGTCATTAAAATCAACATCAACACATATCTGATGATTCTTTTTTTTGTTTGTTTTTATTTGTGCAAACTGAAATGATGGAAACACCTTTCAGTTGTGTTCCTCTGTGAACTCAGTAGGCACACAGTAAAAATAACATATTTGTTAATCCTCAGCTAATATGTGGTACAAGTGTGGAGTACATGATGTAAATAAATGATGCTGCAAATAAACCTGAAAATCCTTGACAACAAACTGCTGTGAGCACAGGTGTTGTTGAAGACATGTGTTAGAGTACATTTCTAATTGTGATTCACATATTAGGACATCAGCTGAATTGAAGTTTGGTACTTCGAACATTGATGCTGAAACAGAATGTTAAGGGTCATGGATCCTGGGTATTACTGATGTTAGAATGCTGGGGTAAACAGGATCAGAGAATTTGGTTCTGAAGGTGTGAACGTGTTTCAGTTTGTCAGATGAGACTTCATAGATAGACAGAGTGCCTGCAGGCCAGTCCAGAAACATTCCCAGTTGATAGCAGCCAGCAGGAGGAACCAGGTATTCAGTGGACTCATTATGTTTTGCACAGAAAGTCAGAGGGTTTTCATTTGACTGTACTTGACATGAGTAGTAGGTAAAAACACCAGGACATGTTATTTCCAAGCCTGCAGGCATCACTGTTTCCTTTCCTCTCAAGTCCTTTGAAGCAAAACACCTATATCAACACAATCAAAAGGAAAAATTACTCCACTCCACCTCCCTGTCAACAGCGCCCAGTCAGAGCCTCCCTGCCCAGAACCTGTTGAATCACACTGAACCTCTCAGGATGGTTGGGATACGGTGCTTCTCTCCTCGTGTCGCCTTCTTGTTTCCTTCAGACAAAATAAGTTTATGGTGTGCTGTGTTTGGATCCAGGGTAAGATCACATGCATCTGATGGAGAGAATGAGACCTGATCACTATCCATAACTCGTCATGCCACTGCCCTGCAGATCTACATCTGATCTGAGATTAAATGAAGGGAACAACTATCAGGAGAACCGAAGGTAAGAACTGATTCTGTCATGTAAACAGCTGTGTGGCAGGCAGAGAAAGAGGACCCCCACTACAGGACACGCCAGGCAAAGGTTAAAAGCTAATTCTACTTTATTTTACTGGTGCTCAAGAGAAAGCCGGACTAGACAGAGGTGGTGGCAAAAAAATACCAGACTTAATTCAACAGAAGAAAGGACACACAGCAAGAGACCAAACAAAGGACAACACAACCACTAGCAGAGAAAACACAGGACTTAAATACACAGAGGGCTCTGATGAGGGAAAGAGGAAACAGGTGGGAACACAGGTGAAGCTGATTACCCTTGACAAGCCTGGGGAAGCAAACTGAAGACAACAGACAGGGACCAGACAACTATCAAAGTAAAACAGGAAGACAGAAGGGGGAGACAAAGACGCAGATTGACACCCGGAAAACAGGTAACTAGAAATAACAAACTGAAGGAAATACAAAGATAACAAAAAACACTGGGCCACCGGCCCAAGGACCATGACAGATTCTCTCCTACTGGTTCTTACGATCTTTGTACAAACTGCAGTTGGGTTCATTCCATCTCCAAATCAGCATGGGGCTTCTGCTCAACTGTTTTTAACACTTTTACTGTTGTCCTCCTAAACAGAGTTTTATTCAGGCAAATCCCAGATTGCTCCGAAACTTAACTCACGGTTCCAGACACGTCAGCTGCTTTCATTTGCTGCAAACTGCCACTTTCTGTATTCCCCCTATTTGCTCAGCCGAGGGCGCTGCTGAGCACAGATCACAGTGTTGCTGCTGGATTTTCTCTCTGGTTTCTCTCAGACACAAAACTTTATCATATGGAACTCCAGCTTTGAATATTTCTTTTGATAGACTGCAGCCTGTTGAAATGTTGAGAGGTTTATTCTGATCAAACTGAATGTTTCTGTATTTTTCTCTTTAATTTGAAGAAGTACAAACACAAAAACTGCTGCTGCTGCATCCACACACAGCTCATTAAGCATTCTTATTCACTATATTATCAACATGCAGCATGAATGCACAACAGATATTTAGCAGCTTTGGGTGACAGGCTTTACTATATGAAAAAAACAGAATTTGTTTCAACTAATTAGTAAAAATTTTACTATTCACACAGATTCATTTCAAAACTGGAGTATAAAATATTGTTTTTAATCTGCTTGAATTCACTGGAAACTGATCTTTGAGTGTTGAACAGATGGGATGCTGGCAGGCATCACTTTGAGCTACAGGAAATTACTTTCCTACATTTCTGAAAACAAAAAACTATTTATTAGTTAAATAAACAAGCTGCAGAAAAAATGTTTTAAATCTGCTTTTTATTTAAAGAAAATCAATGAGGCAAAACACAAAACTAAACCATTTTGCTTAAAGGTTTGTTGATATCAGAAATATGACAATGCGTGAAACACAGATTTTGCATTCATCATATGAGCCATGTTCTTATTTTTATTTTAAAGTTAACTAACCAACTCCCACAATTGTTCTATATGCAAAAGCTGAACGTATTTTTTACCCATAATCACTACTAAAATAAAAAACTTCTGTATCAATAAAATTATCAATTACACGACTAGCATCTAACCTTAGTACAGAAAGTAAGAAAATTTGTGTTTGGTGGATTATTTCTTTTTTGTAACGACGCTTCTTGGCAGTAAATCTTATCTAGTTGGAAAGCCTGTTTATTTCCCCTGACATGGAGTCACATGTGTAAGGAAAATGCATTTTTTTGGGTTGAGCAGAGTTGAGTATGCAGGTTTTGCCCATGAAAAACTTGCCAAATCATCTCTGCCAATGCCAAACAGCTTTGATTGATTTATTTATTAGCAAGCAGCATTGTTACAGAAAGAAATAAGCAATGAAACACAAATTCCTCACTTTATGTGCTAAGTGTATTATGAAAACAGTGACTAATCAAAGTCTGAACAATCAAAAATCCTTCAAATGTAACAGTGGAATAAGTGCTTTCTAATCAGCTGATCAAAACCAACAAGTTAGAATAAAAACATCATACAAATGATTTTTACATCCACTTGCATTCAAATCTCACAGCAGCTGGAAGAAAATATCAAATCTCATTAACCATCACAAAGAAACAGCTGAGATAAACAAATCAGGAACAAATTAAAAGCTTTGCATGATGGATGAAGGGTTAAATGGCAAAAAGATAGAAAAAGTTACTACAAACCAGCTGAGACTCAAAAAAATCATACTTATGAATCATCTAAGAAATTGACATGTATAAGCCTATGTTTGCATTCTGCTTTCATATTTAACCTTTTAAAGTGCAGGTTAAATTGTGCACATTATCATAGTTTCTCTTCATTGTAAAATCAGGCGCTCTGCTGCCAGTGCACCTGTTTATGTTTGTGATTGGTCAGATGCTGCTGACACCCCCTCTTTCATGTGAACGCATTCACAGCAAGATTCACAATCCTGTGATGACTTATTGTGTTGATAGCCACCTTCGTGTGAGCACTTTGCTTGATTGCTGATGTTAAAATGAAAGATAAGCTGGATATGTTGACCTCACTTCGTACAGCAGAGCCGGGATTACAGACATAAGAACATGGAGGTGTTTGCACCACCACTGAAGCAGAATCCTGGGTAAACAGGATCAGAGAATCTGGTTCTGAAGGTGTGAATGTGTTTCAGTTTGTCAGATGAGACTATGTAGAAGGACAGAGTGCCTGCAGGCCCAGTCCAGAAACACTCCCAGCCGGGGACAGCCAGTAGAGGAACAGAGTAATGTTTGGACTCATTATTATGTTTTACACAGAAGGTCTGAGATGCTCCCATGAAACGTAATTGATGTGGATAGTAGGTAAAACACCAGGACATGTTGTTATTTCCAAGTAAGCACACGTCACTGGTTCCTTTCCTGTCAAGCCGTTTGTAGCAAACACCTACATCAACATAACCTTGACCAGTGCTCCACTCCACCTCCCAGTAACAGCGCCCGGTCAGAGCCTCTCTACAGAGAACCTGACGACTCACATGAAACCTCTCGGGATGGTCAGGATACGTCTGCTTCTCTCCTCGTGTCGCCTTCTTGTTTCCGTCAGAGAGAATGAGTTCGTAGTTTGCTGTTTTTGGATCCAGGGTGAGATCACAGGCATCTGATGGAGAGAATGAGACATAATTCATAATTCATGCTGATGTCAGTGACTCCTCCTTAATCTGCAGATCTAAAGTCTGTTTTTAATCCATTTCAGATCTCTGTCCTCAAAGCTCAGCGAGTCTTTTTGAAATCTGATCAAATGAAGTGGAACAACTGAAGGAAGATCTGGATTCTCTCCTACTGCTCATTAAGATCTTTGTACAAACTGCAGTTCTGTCTGAGTCTGATTATGATGATGGATTTTATCTGCATGTTCTTCCACCTTAAAAAACTCTGATTCTGTGTATCACAGTGTGCTGCTTTCATCACAGCTCATACTTTTCTTTTACTATTCAAAATTTTGATGACTACATGTGCTTTTAAATATTTTATGCCTTTAAATGCACATAATTTTTCTGATCCATTTCTTTGTTATTTTCTATGAGGTTTTGGCACGTCTGGTTGGTCCGTATTCATAAAACCACAGGGAGCAGCATGGATGATGTTTCTGTGTAAATCTGACCTTTGACTTCTAAACTCAGCTGACAGGAAGTGTTGGGAATTTTTATCACTTTTATATTGGTATTTACTGTTATTATTTTTATATCATGCATTAAAGTATATTAGTCACACACACACTGGATTAATGAACTCTGAATAGGTTAAGGTTACTGGGGTAAAGGCAAAGCCTCTTATATCTATTACTCATAGATGCTTGAGGCCTTAGTGGGATGCAGGTTCACATGACTTTTGTAACCTCATGTTGTATTTTAGGAAGTCTTATGACAGGTAGGCTCCAAAAGTGGAGTTCTGTACCTGTGCTTTTGTTACATGGATTAGCAGAGGATAAATTCTAGCTAAGTGGGGATTGTCAAAGAGGTGTTTTCTTAACAGAGATTTTAATTGAAAAGAAGATTCATCATTGTGACACCTGCTTGAACTGTCATCAACTAAAAGGTTCCCTGGTGACGTATGTTTCTTTAGCCCACGTGGGACGAAAGTCGGCAGAACCTCAACAGGTGATTGGTTGGGGTTCAAGTTTCAAAGGTTGAGACTTTATGTGAATTAGGAGGGGTCAAAGGCAAGTGGGCAGTTACCATCTTTAAGGTTATAAAATGATGGCCCACTCTCTTCCATTTTACTCTTCCCTTTCCTCCCTCTTCTTCTTCTCTTCCTGTTTCTGCCTCTCTCTCTGTATCTTTGTTTCTCTCTTCTCTCTCTTGATCTCGATCTCTGGGTGTGTGTGTGTGTGTGTGCATCCTAGTCTTAACTGTGTTTTCTGCCTGTGTTTTGGTTTTTGGCTGTGTTTTGTGTAACCAAGATGACAGCCTGCACCAGAACCTGCTCATCAGTGATTTTTTGGAAACTTTGAATTTGCAGTGGTACCGTGACATACGAGTGTAATTCGTTCTGTGACTTAGCACGTAACTTAATTTGATCGTATGTCAAATCAAATTTTCCCATAGAAATGAATTGAAAGGTCATTAATCTGCCCCCCCAAACTATGACATTTTTTTTTACGTTAATTAATAAGAAAATGCCTTTATAAACAAATTAGAAAAATAATACTGCATACAGTATAACAAAAGAGAATGTAAAGAAATAAACTGGTTTTAAGTGAAAGCCAAAGATGTTGGTGGAGACAGAAGTGGAGGAGATCGCTAAACTTAATGCTCCTTTTTTCACTTCATGTAATCTTCTCTTCCTTCGTTTGCCTTTTATGGCACACTCTTACCCTCACCAAGACAGCAACACACACACCTCGCTCATGTTTTTCGATAATTTTATGCTTTGTATTCATGGTCATCATCCTTTTCAACACTGATCTTGGCATTCGCTTTCTTCTGACCCATGGTTTTAAAAAAAGAAATGTTCCAAAAATAAATGTGGAAAATAATCAATCACATCAACAACCATCGACAAAACGAGTGCACAGCGAGAGGAGAAAAGAAAAACAAATGGAACGTGTGGATGATGTATTTTCGCTCGCTCGTAACTCAGATATTGACTCGCAACATAAAGCAAATATTTGACCAAGCAACCGATCGTATCTCAAAAAACTTGCTAGATGGGACACTCGTAAATCAAGGCACCACTGTAATTGGGTTTGAATTTTCAGCCAAAAGGAACATGGAGACCCCTAAAATGTAGACCCAACAGAAGCATCAGCTGTACCTCTGAATCACACTGAACTTTAGAATCCTGTTCAAACACTGAGCTGCACACAAATGGAAAAAACATGCAAAAATATGAAGCTACATTCACTTTTTTCACATTTCAGATGATTTTTTAAAGCCACTACAGTCACCCAGCACACATGATTTTATTAAGTGTAAAAACTAATCTTTCCCAGTGGCCCAAAAGGAACATTGGGTAATGTTTTTCTTCTAAATTAATCTGTTTTGAGACAAAACTGACCCTATAAGGAGTAAAAGTTACAATCAATCAGCGATTTGAGGGAGATTGAGTAACACATTATTCTTAAAGCAGTACTTACACCACATCAGAGCTCCTCTGTCTGTTACATTTTCCACATCAATGACATCAGGCCCTGAGTAATCATCCGTGAGCAGGACATTCTTCCTGTAGTGGTAGATACTTCCTCCTTGGTATTTGTCATTTGCAATGGCTGCTACAAAGAAACTGAATTTCTTGTTCTCCTTCACAGCTTTTGCCTTTTTTTTCATTTTGGCTATCACTCTATCTGAAAAGTACCATTGGTCCTGGGTGGTGCTATCTTCAGTTTTTTGTAATTTAGTTTTACCCAAGTAGTCAGACATGTTCTGCAGATATGGGTCAGTGGATTTCAAGGAGGTGAAAACAAAGCAGAGAACTTCCTCTACTCTTGGATTAAACACCTCTCTGTCCAGCTCAGACTGATCTGAGATGATCTTTGTTCCCTCCATCATGTCTACAAAGTACCTGATGATGGTGATTTCTCTCTCTTCATCTTTGATCCACTTGGTTAATTTCTCCTGACTGAACGGTGACTTGTATCTGTCATCAAAGAGTTTCTCTAATTCCTGCTCATCTTCCTCACCTGCCCTGATGGAGGGAAGTTTTTTGGCCATTTTCTGTTGAAGTGAAGATCTGAAATGCATGCAGAGCTCCTGGAATCTGCTCAACTTTTCTTGTATCTCTGGAAAGCTTTCACCACTCTGTCCTCCAGCATATCGTTGCATCTAATTTCCAAATTATGGAGCTCCTTCAGAGTATCTTGAGCCTTTCTAACAAGTCCAGCACTGATCTCTGTCATCATCTCAGCAGCTTCTGGATGTAAATTCTTCAGTGGCATCAGTGTGACCTTCAGTGGAACACCATTATCTTTGTGTTCTCCCAGTAGTTTTGGAAGTTGGATGTAGGTCTTCACTGCATCTTCAAATGTTGCAGGGTTGCTTTCAAGAATGAAGTCTCCATAGAATTTGCAGGTGAATTTATCAGTCACAGCTTTTTCTTCATCACTCAGCTTGATGTCAACTTTCACGTCAACATTAAAGGAGGGAATCTTCTTTATCACAGCTTGCATGCTAAACTTGATGTCCTGAATGCTGCTATCATCTAACTTCTCACTGTCAAACACAAGAAAGCATTTGCTCCATAAAGGATTCCTGTGACTACATGTGTTGCCAAACTCTTCACACCTTCTGCTTGTTTAGTGTTCTTGGTTTCATCAGGAGTCAACATCAGCTGTTTGAATTTGGTGGTAGCTTTGTACTGAAGAGTGACTCGGCTCTGATGGTGAGATTTCTTCCTGTAATTCAGATATTTGGCTGATCCTTCGACATTAATCAGGCCGCTCATGAAACTGGCCTTCAGGGAGGTTTCAACATCCAGCAGAGAGGACTTTTTGTCGATGGAATCAGATGCACTGACTTCAAACTCACTGCTGTGCTGATCATTCTCCTCTGACTTCTCCTGCAGAGTTTTAGCCTCCCACAGTGTGACACCTTTAAGACACGAAAGCCACAAACAGGTTAAAAGTAAATCCAAGTGCTTACAAATGTTACCAGAACAGTATATACTTGATCTGGATTTGGCTTTGTTCAGTACATTTTATTTACATACAGTGGGTACGGAAAATATTCAGACCCGTTCAAATTTTTCACTCTTTGTTTCATTGCAGCTATTTGCTAAAATCAAAAAAGTTCATTTTATTTCTCATTAATGTACACTCAACACCCCATCTTGACAGAAGAAAACAGAAATTTAGACATTTTTGCAAATTTATTAAAAAGAAAAATTTAAATATCACATGGTCACAAGTTATATTTGCTAAGTATTGACTAGAAGCACCCTTTTTAGCTAGTACAATCATGAGTCTTCTTGGGAACTTCAACTCTTATGGGAAGGCTTTCCACAAGGTTTAGGAGTGTGTTGTTGGGACTTGTTTTTACTCAATAATAAATCAGCAGCTGGCTCAAAACACTAAAGGGCAGAGGGGAATTAAAACTATTATTTGACTTAAATAATGATTGAACTAAATAACTATGCAGTGTCTGAAGCAGTGGGGTAAAGAATTCAACTTAAGAGATAGAGACACGGAGAGCAGATAAAATGTAAAATCAGAGGTCAGAGTGTTCTCACTCAGCTATAAAAAGATGCATTAACCTTGGTGTTCAGCCGAGCCATCATGGCTCAAATATGTCCTGTACAAGAACCTTGGTAAATTCAGACTTCAGTGATGCACTAATCTTATTGCCCAGCTGTCGTGGCTGGGAAAATATGTTTGGTACGTAAGTCCCTGATAAAATCGTAAAACACTGCATGTATTAAAGTGAGAGGTGAACAGTAAATGTCACCCCCCGCTTCAGGAAAATGCAAAATAGCCATGTTCCGAGAGCATGGTCTGCTCTGTAGGTGTTTTCCTTCCTGTTTAGGGTTTCTGGGCTGCCGATTGGATGTGCTAAGAGGCTGATACCAGCCTGTGTACCCATGAAGGGGCGGGCTATAAGTTTAAACCACAGCCCCCCCCCACCTGTTTTGTGCTGCTGATTGGACAAGCCGTGCCAAGGGGCTGGGACCAGCTCAAGGCACCAACAAGGGAAGGCATGGTTCTAACCAAAGCCCGCCCCCACCTTTTTGAACCAACAGGGTTGTGAGTAGTAGTGAAATAAAATGTTAGGTTAGCTTAGAGCAGGGGTCTTCAACTCCAGGCCTCGAGAGCCGGTGTCCTGCAGGTTTTAGATGTGTCCCTGATCCAACACTCCTGAATCACATGGCTGAATTACCTCCTCAGTATGCAGTCAAGTTCTCCAGAGTCCTGCTAATGACTTCTATATTTGACTCAGGTGTGTTGAAGCAGAGACACATCTAAAACCTGCAGGACACTGGCTCTCAAGGCCTGGAGTTGAAGACACTTGGCTTAGAGGAAGTCGTCTTCTCAGTAAGGTTGGTTGCAGGTAACTGCTTGCAGACTGCGATTTTCTGATCCATGTACATGTGGTTTTTCTGATTCTTCAATATATATATATAAAATCTCTTGAATGAAGACTAAAGTGTTTATGACTCATTCCTTCACAAGCAAAAAACACGCACTAACAGTGTTAATGGGAACTTTTGACCATTTCTTCCAGAAGCGCATTTGTGAGGTCAGACACTGATATTTGATAGAAAGTCTGGCTCACAGTCTCCTCTCTAATTCACCCCAAAGGGGTTCTATTGGGTTAATGTCAGGACTCTGTGCAGGCTAGTCAATTTCTTTGACACAAAATCCACTCATCCATGTCTTTATGGTCCTGCTTTGTGCACTGGTGCGCAGTCATGTTGGAACAGGAAGGGGCCATCCTCCCACAATGTTGGGAGCATGAAATTGTCCAAATGTCTTGGTATGCTGAAACATTAAGCGTTCCTATCACTGGAACCAAGAGGCTGCAGAGTCCTTTACACCACTGCATCCAATGCTTTACGTTGCACTTGGTGCTATAAGGATTGGATGCAGTGACTCAGCCATGGAAACTCATTCCATGAAGCTCTCTATGCATTGCTCTCAAGCTAATCTGAATGCCACATGAAGTTTGGAGGTCTGTAGTGATTGACTGGAGAAAGTTGGTGACCTCTGCGCACTATGCACCTCAGTATTAGGGTTTAATATTTTTCCCGAAAATGACATGAATCAAATCCCGGGAAATGGCTCGTCATTTCCCGGGATTTGATTCATGTCACTTTTTCCCGGGATTCATGAATCCCGGGAAAAAGTTTATTTATTTTTTATTTTAATTAGGCCTTCTGTAGCCTGTGTCGGCCTTAACCTATTGTGATATTGTAGAGGGTAGCTTTCCAGCTATGTCCTGTTATGCCCAGTAGGGGGTAACGTCGGCTTGATTAACGCAATAAACCTACATCTCGACATTGGAGTGCTCGAGCTATGCGGTGTTGTATCGTTCCTCAACACTCCCTTAACAAATATAATTCGAATATTCCTCCATTGTACATGGAATTATACCAAGCTATTTTACAACTGCTGGTGCAAAACAATACGGTTAATGTCCACAGCATTGATAAAGGCTCAGCCACGCTGTCGTGGCGACATCTGTTGCGCTATATCTCCACCAGTGGAACGCTGTAATAGTCATTGAAAAGTTAACTACCGTACTACACTATAATATGACATAACACAGGGCCTTGAGTAATGCACTACGACTTGGTCATTGCCATTCTGGCAACAGCAAATTTATAACACCGTGTCTGAGGGTTAAAGTAGGTTCGCTGTGAATCGTCTTTTGAAAAACTGGCCAATCATTATAGCCTAAAAAATATACATTTTACTCAACTCCATTTTAAAAGCGAAATATGTTAAAGCAATCTATTTCATGATAATTTCTTCACACATTAGGCCCGTATCCTAATTTATGATTGTTAGTAAGCGGCTGCAAACGAGGAAAAGAAACACTCGAAGTTAAACAGATATTTCTTTATTGTTCAGGGCAGGCATATTTATAGGCTATATAATGCAATATAACAATGTATAATATAAAATTATATAATACAAAATACCTTAGGGTAAACACATTGCCTACGATTTCAACAAATTAAAGAGGAAAAAAGTACAACTGTGTAATACCTCTATAAAACGCTTGAGATGAAGGCTGAAGCCTTAAACGGAGGCTGAACGTGCCTGAAATGAAGAGTAAAGCTTTTCGCATTAAACGAACCCTTCTCTCAATATTTCCTTAAATTTAACATTCTGAAGCTTTCTTTTCTTTCTGAAAGTCAAATCGACGCACGCGACTTTTTTCCCGGTTTCCCGTCTAACGTTTCCCGGGAAACGGGAAATTGTTCTGATCGCATTTCCCGGGAATCCCGGATCCCGGGATTAAACCCTACTCAGTATATGCTGACCCTGCTCTGTGATTTTATGTAGCCCACCACTTTGTGGCTGAGTTACTGTTGTTCCCAATCGCTCCCACTAACAGCTTCCCCTAAAATACCTCTAGCAGCTGACTGTCGAATATTTAATAGTGAGGAAATTTCACGACTGGACTTGTTGCACAGGTGGCATCCTATCATGGTACCACACTGGAATTCACTGAGCTCCTGAAAGTGACCCATTCTTTCACAAATGTTATAGAAGCAATCTTTATGTCTGGGTGCTTGGTCTTATACACCTGTGGCCATGGAAGGGAATGGAACGAATGAATGATTTGGATCGTTTTTTAACCCATAATTTACTAGACACGTATTATTGTTATTATTATTATTATTATTATTATTATTATTATTATTATTATTATTATTATATTATAACAATAATAATAATAATAATAATAATAATAATAATAATAATAATAATAAAATTTGCTACTCTGCTTTATGTTCTCAAATGTTTAAGTTAAACTTTACTCTGTAAATTCACACCAGAATTTTTGCTGCTATTCAGTTCAACAGTTCAGTAAAAATAATACTGATATTTGTAACAAAAACATATTTTTGTCTACTTGCTCCTGTTCTCCACAGTTTTTACATCATATTTGAATTCATATAGGCAGCTAAAGTGCAAACAAATATCCAGATTTCGTGGATGCCTAGAGTGAGAGGAAATTAAAACTGTGGTGCACAGGGGCAAATAAAGACATATATCAAACAATTTTATGTGGGTTCTTGCTGTCCAGGGAGCTGGCAGCTTGAAGAACAATTCACACTTTACCTGGGATAAGTTTATCTCTCCGGGCATCGTAGAGCATTCCTAAAGTGAAAGGCCGACCCAGAGCAGCCACCTCCAGAACATCTGAGGCCATGTCTCCTTCATCCAACCAAATGGGCTTAAAGACAACACAACATTCAATGATTTTCATTCAAAACAGACTGGCAAAAAACTGCATCTCAAAGTATTTCTCTACTTCAAATCTGCAAGCTAAAGCAGCGTTCATACTCGTGTTTTTTCTACTGTCTGTAATGACAGTATAATATAGTGCAAAAGGGTTTCAAAAATACATTAAAAAGGAATCAAATATATATATATAAGACTGAATGCAGTTCATAATAGGTTGACAGTGAGAAATGAGAACAGGAGAACACTGAACACCGGTAGATCTGAGTGCAGCTGCAGCCTCTCCCAGTTTAATGAGATAATCTGACATGTTTTTAAGCGCAGTGTCATCACCAAAGAAATTAGTCAAATCCAACATGTTTCAAAGAGTTTCTTACCTTCATGCAGTGAGGAAAAGCAGGAAGTCTGGTGTGACTGTAGATTATATAAAGAAATAAAAATGCTCTGTACTGTTGGCCAGATCTGAATTTCACAAAAAAGAAGAAGAAATAAAAGAAGGAAGCAGCCTACGTCTGTCTACGTCCCCCGAAAGTGAAGCACATAAAACAGGAAAACCAGGGAGTGGTTGATACTGTCGACAAGTCTTTCATGGAGGACTTGTGAAGACTTGTTGATTTTTTTCATGTGTTATGAAAGATTTCTTCTATCTGTCCTTGTAGCAATGGAGCTTAATTACTTTGCTTTACTGCATAAAGTCAAATATAAATTATTTTTGCTATACACAGCTGGGATAGGCTGGATGAGCCTAAGCGAATGGATGGATGGATGGATGGATGGATGGATGGATGGATGGATGGATGGATATTCAGTTTTACAACAACTCACATAAATTTTAATTGCAAACCAAATGTCGCAGACTTGATAACATGAAGAGACTGTGTATAACATGCTACCTTTCACTAACCAACCTGTAAACATGGTGAATGGTGGAATGTGGGATTGGTTTTCTGCTCATCATTGTTAATCTGCTGATGACTTCTTGTGTATTTCTTGTGTCTTGACTCGCCTTTTTCATTGTTCGCTCCTTTGTGTAAATTCAACAAACTTATGATGTCTTTCTAAAATTAGAAACATCCTGTCAGAGTGATGCTGAAAAACTACTTAATGCACTTATTCCCTCTACAGGCTGGACAGTTGTAATTCATTATTTGTATAAAATCCCTCATGTTTTAGAGAAGCAAGTTCTTATCATCTGGTTGAGGACTCTCTGTCACCTTCACTGGAACATCACAAGAGAAAGACTCCACCTTCAGTAAGTATTCAATATAAAAATTATAAGTTTAAATTAGACATTTAAACAGTCTGATACTATAAACGTGTTCCTTTATGTTTTAATCCAAATCAAATGTTTCTATGATAATGAATCACCTCATAGCTGGTTGGATTGGTTCAGGGTTTAAAACTGTTTTTATAAGGATTCTCTGGAACGTCAGTGGAGAAAATGAATGCTTTATTTACGTAATCTCTGGCTCTCTCTTCTACAGTTTGCCTTTTGTCCTCTCTCTTTCTCTGCTCCCTTCTTTTCACCTCACTCCCAACCGGTCATGGCAGATGGCTGCCCCTCCCTGAGCCTGGTTCTGCTGGAGGTTTCTTCCTGTTAAAAGAATTGGTGCTTTTAACATAACTGAATTCAATCATTCATAAAGCCAATATAATCAGATGCAGGAGATGAGACAAGAAAGTCAGTTCAATCAAACTAAAAAAAAAAATTGCTGTTTCAGATAATAATGATTTTTTTTCTAGCTCTAGTAAAACAGATTCTCGTCACTGCCTCACATTACCAGAGAAAATCTTCTGAAACACGTGAAATCTGTTGTTAGAAACCTGAATTTGTGTTTTGATCAAAAAACAGAAAAATGGTTCAAAAGGACTGTTAAGTAATCTATTTATTTATTTATTTTAAGAAAGGCAATCTCTGGGATGTAGTAATGGGGTGTGGGGAGAAGAATCACTTAGAAATAAGTGACAGTAATTTCTGTTCTGAACTCCAGAGGATTTTTTTGTGTCCCAACTTTTTGGATTTGGGGTTGGATTCTCAGGCTGTGCTATGACTTGCTAATAGTTCTTCTTTCTTTTCTTTTTCTTTCTTTCTTTCTTTCTTTCTTTCTTGCTTTCTTATTAAATGGTATAATGTTTTAAGGTTTTTAATCTGGTCAGAAACATCAAATGACAAATCAGCAGGAAACAAAATCAGGAAGACAGACAGTGGAATCAATCAACAAATTACAGAGTTTCCTCAACTATGAAGCAGCATCACATCCAGGTACAACCTGAAACACCAGAGAGTGTCTGCATCTGTCCCACAGTGAGTCTTCTATGTAGCAAACACTATGAAAGCAGAGTGAGTGACAGAGAGACAAGGCTCTGCTGCAGGTCCGATTCAGGTTAATAATGTGTAATTATATTATTACTTTAGAAAAACACTAGATTGCTAAAAGTCATCTGCCTGACACGTACATGAGCTTGAGTGGAATTTTTGATTATTCTTCCAGAAGTGCATTTGTGCGGTCAGACACTGATGTTGGATGAGAAGGCCTGGCTCACAGTCTCCGCTCTAATTTAAAGGTGTTCTGTTGTGTTGAGGTCAGAACTCTGAGCAGGCCAGTCAAGTTCTTCCATACCAAACTTGCTCATCCATGTCTTTATGGACTTTGCTTTGTGCACTGGTGTGCAGTCATGTCAGAACAGAAAGGGGCCATCCCCAAACTGCTCCCACAATGCTGAGAGCATTTTAAATTGTCCAAAATGTCTTAGTATGCTGAAGCATTAAGAGTTCCTTTCACTGGAACTAAGTGAGTTACAGGTTGCTGTTGAGTAAAAATAAGAAGGAAATAAGGGGGGTGGAGAATATTATTTAGCAGTGGAAACATGGTTTTTGTGTTGTCTTCATTGTAGGAAATAAAGCTGGAGTAGTACTGTAGGTGGATTTGGTTTGGGTAATTGAGTCTTTATGATGTAATGTGTGAGATTTGTACATGTCTTTATGGACAATGAGACCAGTTGTTTTATGGAGATGATCTAATTGACACCCTTTGGTTTTTAATGACCGGAATTCTGGGGTAAACAAAGGTGCAGGATGAGTGAAGGAAACAGAGAGTGTTTTACTGGGGTGGGAGAATTGAGAATGACAGTTAAACAAGTGTTATATTCAATCAAACACAGAAAACCAAGCTTACAGTCAATGAGGAGATCCTGGGTGAGATGTCCTTTGTTCATGAGTGAAAGGATGTTGAGCAGACCAAAGTTGACAGCAGTGGAGGCATGTTTGACAGATGGATTCACTGACCTAGCTGGGCTGGCCAACTGGTTGAGATCAGAAGACTGGGTGGGGTTACTGCGAGGCTGAGGAGTGGTGGACCAGATGGAGTGGATGGGTTTTGACCTATTGAGCTGAAAATTCCAGCAAGACCCATAGTGACTATATCTCTGGCGAGGAAGGAGAATGATCTCTGGGTGGAGACGTAGTGTCTCCAGTGGAGGTTCGCACAGGTCCCACCGGAGTCGAAGGAGCTCAGCAGCCATATGCAGATCCGGCTGGCCCACATTGTGAGCTCCAACAGACAGGTGAGGTCACAGAAGAGGTTAGTGTTTGGCAGCCAAGCCGACGCTAGCCCGACTGGGCACGGACACAGTGAGACAGTAACAGGAGTAATTAGTACCAGAGGAGAATGGCAGCTCGCATGTACAGAAGTTTATTCAGCCAAAGAACACAAAACATCAAAACTCCAAAAAGTTTACATCGGCAAGCAGTGGCAGCAAGACATGCCAGTATCCACTCAACAGGAAGGTCAATTAAAAGATTCAATGATACTTAGAAAGCCTTTCAGAAAAGCATTAGTGCGGCAATAAACATTAATGTTAAAATCTCCAAGAATTAAAATGCTGCCCAGATAGCAAAAGGCTTTAGGGCGGATCCACCTTCAAGTCAGCTGATCCGCCCCACCTTGTCACTCATTTCTGGCTCTCTGGACAGGACCAGACAGCAGACAGCGGCTCATCAAGCAACAGCTCTGCTACAAGCCCCTCAGCAACCTGCCCCCCCCCCCCCTTTTTTTTCCATGTTCAAAAGTTACCGGATTTCATTCACGCAGAAAGCAGGGACTGGACGGCAGTGCTGACCTACGGTAAGTACTGTAAACTATTCTGGTAAATATGCTTCATTCATGGTGTTACCTGTTCAATAAAATTATCCTGGTAGAAGATCAGCAGAAGGTGACTGCTTTATTTGTTGTTTTTATTCAGAAATGTGAGATTGTGGCGGTGGAGTTTGCTTATAGCACAGCTCTGAGGGTAAAAGTTAAAAAAAAACCCTCAGGGATTTATTTCAGTGGGACAGGTGAGGTGATTTGGTTACCTGTCCATGTAGTTGACGTTACTCCAGGCTGAGCATATGAATGATTTTTATCATGTAATCTGTTTTTTTCAGATAAATCATTTTATTAATATTACACCTCTATGCTGTGTTGCAGCCTGCAGCTCACTGCTTATCTTATTCAGGCCGTCTCATCATGGCACACTGCCTATTTAAGATAATAAGGTAAAATTCAAATACAGTTTGAACTTGCTTCAGTGACTCTTTTCAAATGTTACATGAAGAGGGTCTGCGTAACATCTGGAATCTATCTCAAAAGCTATTTGATATAATAGCACCAGTCTTAGCCACTGAGAATTTATTTTCTTCAGCAGTGGGTCTGTTTTTCTACCTGTAAAATATGAATTATGAGTTAACTATGCAGTGCTAACATGATGTGGTGTCCCTTCTGATGTCGTGCATGTGAAGGTGGATGACCATAGAAGAGCAAGAAGGAAAAAGAGGAGGAGCTTTTTTTTTTTTAAGCCTGTCATGTCTCACAGATCTTGCAAGCAGAACTGTAATCAGAATGCATTGTTGTGCCAAACATATTTGCTATTTCAAGATGAGCTCTATAGGTTCTCAATAGGCTCTTCTTGTTGATGTTTGACCCTTTATTTATCTGAGTTATTTTTAACATACAATGTGACAAACTCTGTGCCAGAGCTGACAGGCTGAAGAAAAGGAAAAGAAAGAAAAGAAAAAGGGAGAGAGAAAGAGAGCAAAAAAGGAGAATAGAGAGAAAAAATAAAGAAAAGGGAAAAGCACCCTGACCTCCCACACCCCAGCACAGGGCAGGGGGAGGTGAGCCCGGGGCCATGGTGACAGCACGGAGCACTGCAGCACCTGAGACTGGCGCCACTGCCCCCACCGCAGAGAGCGGCCCACTCACACTAGACACCCGTTAACTCGACAATAGACATAAACAAGCGACAGGACATACTGGCCTGAGTTGGAAATACAGTGGGGAAAGTTGAGACACGACAGCTAAACCATATGGATAGATCTTCACATATCCTCTGCCAAAATCTCTGAACAGGTACACAAGACTACAGAGTGTGTAGATAATTCTCCTCTGAATTGCTTGTACAGTGGGTGCATATGTTTGAGTGTGTAAGGCCCATTTGGAACATCCTTTGTCCAGTATAGTGTATTCTATGGAGAATTTTTATTGTACAAGTTGTACTTGGGGAAAGCGCAGATCAATCTACAGGCATCAAAATCATGCTAATCTTAGGCCGATAACACTGACCTCATCCACTACCACTACCCTTTCTGTGGGGCTATGGAATTGTCAATCAGCCGTGAACAAGGCGGACTTTATCTCAGCTCATGCTAATAATTTATCTCTACAAATACTGGCTCTGACTGAAACTTGGATCAAGCCTGAAAATACTGCTACTTCCGGCAGCTCTCTCTAATAACTATTCCTTCAGCCACACATCTCTGGGAGATGTGTGGCTGGGAGTCATGTTTGATGACCAGTTATCATTTACACACCAAGTGGCCTCTGTTGCTCGATCCTGTCACTTTGCGCTATATAACATCAGACAAATCAGACTGTTTCTAACGCAACATGCTGCTCACGCCTTGATTATTGTAACGCAGTGCTAACGGGCCTTCCAGCCTGTGCTATTAAGCCACTACAGATGATCAGAATGCAGCAGCACGTCTGGTCTTCAATCTTCCAAAACGGGCACATGTCACCCCACTGCTCATTGAGCTTCATGGCTTCCGGTTGCTGCTCGCATCAAATATAAAGCCTGCACGATTGCCTATAAGATGATGACAGAATAGGCACCCCACTACTTGCACCTGCTCCTAAAGGCCTATGTTCCATCTCAGCCTTTGCGCTCCTCCACCGAATGTCGCCTTGCTTTACCCAGCATCCACCCAAAGCAATCCAGACTGTTCTGCTCCATAGTTCCCAGATGGTGGAACAAACTGCCTACCTCCACCAGAGGCAGCTGAGTCCCTCGCTGTTTTTAAAAAACTCCTAAAAACTGAGCTTTTTGGAGAATACCTGCACTAACTAGACATTACTTTTATGTGTATAGACATACACTTTAATGTGCCATTGTTTTTTAATGTTTTACTCTTTTAATGTTTAATTTGTTTTGGCTTTTAATATTATTGTAAGTCGCTTTGGATAAAGGCGTCTGCTAAATGTAATAAAGTAAAGTAAAGTCTTTTAGTCATTTTGAAGATATTTAAACATATTTCTGTCCATAACTTTTGATCCAGGTTGACAGAAAGATCACGCTCCCATTTTGCAATTGGAAGGGAAACTGAATCATCAAGTTTTAGTAATAATTTATATAATTTTGACAACAATTTTGGGGTACAGGGGTTAAGAAATTCTGTTACCCATGTAGACATTTCTAGATTCAGTTGATTAAGATTAAATCTTCCCTGTAAGATGGACTTAAGTTGTTGATATTCCAGAAATCTACCGTTGCCAATTCTATATTTTGACATAAGTTCTTGGAAAGTAATAAGGTTTCCATCTTGGATAATATGTTCTAAATTCTTTACACCCTTATCACGCAGTAATGGAAAATTCAGCATTTCTGTTTTTCTGACAAATATCTGGATTGTTACAAGTGGGTGTTAGTTTACAGGGATAAGTGAAGATTATTTTTTTAAATTCCCCACCAGGATGTCAGAGAGGTGTTTATACTAAGGCTTTTATAGCAGTTATGATGTTTAATACTTGGGCTAATGAAAGGTAGATCAGAGATTTGCCTGTTCTAGATCCAGCTATGGGTTGTCTAATGGATTGGATTTGATCCACTTTGAAATATACTGCAATCTACTGCCTAAGAAATTGTAATAAAAGTTTGGTAATTCCAGACCGCCACTGTGTTTTGGCTTTGTAAGATTTTAAGCTTAGTCTTGATGGTTTGTTTTTCCATAAAAATTTTGAGATGTTTGAATCTAATGACTTAAACCAAGGAAGAGAAGGTTTATTAGGGATCAGTGAAAATAGATAATTAATTTTTGGTAAAACCATCATTTTATCGACAGCAACTCTCCCCATGAGTGATATAGGTAAACTATTCTAACGTGATAGGTCATCCTCTTTTGTTTTTAATAAGGGAATATGATTTAATCATACCAAGTCTGAGAGCCTGGCAGAAAAATTTATGCCTAAATATCTAATATTTCCTGACTTTAGTGGGGTCCTAGAGGTTCTATGGAAATTACAATTCAGAGGCAAAACTGTTGATTTACTCCAATTGATAGAGTAATCAGATATAGATGAGAACTTATCTTTTAGTGTGATAGTCTTCAAAAGGGAAGCTTGTGAATTCCAAGGAAAAGTAATACATCATCAGCATAAGGGCTTATCTTATGATCGATATTTTCAGTTTGAATCCCTTTAATATTGCATTTTGATGGATTGCGGCTGC
This sequence comes from Archocentrus centrarchus, assembly GCF_007364275.1. Lineage (NCBI taxonomy): Eukaryota > Metazoa > Chordata > Actinopteri > Cichliformes > Cichlidae > Archocentrus > Archocentrus centrarchus. The sequence goes on from NC_044364.1 coordinate 22,825,610, forward strand.
TAATGGCTCACTGAAAATGACAAAAAGAGAGGGAGAGAGTGGGCAGCCCTGCCTGTGCCCTTCTGCAGACTGAAGCTTTGGGAAATAATATCATTTGTCCTAACACGTGCACTTGGGGAGCTGTGTAGTGTTCTGATCCAGTTTATAAAGGATACCAAATCCAAATTTTTGTAGACCTGCTAGTAAGAATTTCCAATTTACCCGATCAAATGCCTTCTCTGCCTCTAATGACATGACTGTAGGCTCTAATTTGTTAATAGAACAATAGTCTATTAAGAGGAGGAGCTTTGATATCAGGTCAGTTGTAAGCATAGACTTATATACGTAGATGCCACATTGAGTGGGTCAGCCCATTGCTGCAACACGTCAGCGATACAGCCGCCAGATTTGCCACATCCAATACAAGTAAATAGAAATAAACAACTGAACTTCCTAAAGTGCCTTTCTCCAAAGTTCTTTAAGTTAATAACTGTGTCCAAATTCAGAGGCTGCATCCTTTGAAGGCCACATTGTAGGTCGATTACATCACAGCGAGGTGATGAAGGCCGTACAAATTTGAAAGCTCCTCCAAATGCGGTCAATGAATGTGTTCTTTTTCCCCAGGATTTGAAGGCTACTTTCCGTGTATCCTTGCACTGTATTTTAGTTAATCATTTTTATCACTCATATTTTTATTATTTTATTATTTATTGTCTGAGGCACCTAGAAAGGAATGCATTTAAATTTCGTTGTGCAACTTCTGTGTACAATGACAATAAAGATTCTGATTCTGATTCTGATTCTGATTGTGGCCTACCGTATCCCATGATTTATTGAGCAGCAAAACTCAAACACTGCAAAGGTGGAGGAGTGGACAAAATGTTTGAAATATGACTTCAACGTTGTAGATGTGTAAAACTCAAATATTTACCTCAATTTATCAAGATATTGCTTAATTGCAAAAGTGATCTGATGTCCATTCCTGTTGCTTTACCAGTTCGCCTCACCAGCTGTCAGCAGACCGGTCGACTGATGCTCGCTATACTCGGAGAGAAGGCCTGACTCCCAGCACATCCTCTTATTTTATTCTGTAAACTTTGTTTTTTTTGTCTTAAAGATTCCTATTAATAATACCTAAATTGTTGGGGAGGGTTTCTTACACCTCACCCAGTGTGTGGGTCCGGGTGGTTTGTCGGGGACCAGGATGGCAGCATCTTGGGGTCACTGTTGGCCCTGGGGGGGTGGGGGGGTGGGGGGTTCCACTCGCCCCATCTTCGGAGGGTGGGTAGCTATGGATGAATGTGTGTCTTTGTGTATTTGTCACAGTCTTCGTGAGTATGGGTGGGTGAGTGAATGTGTGCATATGTGTGTATCTATGCATATATACAGTGCCTTGCGAAAGTATTCGGCCCCCTTGAACTTTTCAACCTTTTGCCACATTTCAGGCTTCAAACATAAAGATATAAAATTTTAATTTTTTGTGAAGAATCAATAACAAGTGGGACACAATCGTGAAGTGGAATGAATTTATTGGATGTGTCAAACTTTTTTAACAAATAAAAAACTGAAAAGTGGGGCGTGCAATACTATTCGGCCCCTTACTTTCAGTGCAGCAAACTCACTCCAGAAGTTCAGTGAGGATCTCTGAATGATCCAATGTTGCCCCAAATGACTGATGATGATAAATAGAACCACCTGTGTGTAATCAAGTCTCCGTATAAATGCACCTGCTCTGTGATAGTCTCAGGGTTTCTGGTCTTCATGATGCAGAGAGCATCATGAAGACCAAGGTACACACCAGGCAGGTCCGAGATACTGTTGTGGAGAAGTTCAAAGCCGGATTTGGATACAAAAAGATTTCCCAAGCTTTAAACATCTCAAGGAGCACTGTGCAAGCAATCATATTGAAATGGAAGGAGTATCAGACCACTGCAAATCTACCAAGACCCGGCCGTCCCTCTAAACTTTCATCTCAAACAAGGAGAAGACTGATCAGAGATGCAGCCAAGAGGCCCATGATCACTCTGGATGAACTGCAAAGATCTACAGCTGAGGTGGGAGAGTCTGTCCATAGGACAACAATCAGTCGTACACTGCACAAATCTGGCCTTTATGGAAGAGTGGCAAGAAGAAAGCCATTTCTCAAAGATATCCATAAAAAGTCTTGTTTAGAGTTTGCCACAAGCCACCTGGGAGACACACCAAACATGTGGAAGAAGGTGCTCTCGTCAGATGAAATTAAAATCGAACTGTTTGGCCACAATGCAAAACGATATGTTTGGCGTAAAAGCAACACAGCTCATCACCCTGAACACACCATCCCCACTGTCAAACATGGTGGTGGCAGCATCATGGTTTGGGCCTGCTTTTCGTCAGCAGGGACAGGGAAGATGGTCAAATTGATGGGAAGATGGATGGGGCCAAATAAAAGACCATTCTGGAAGAAAACCTGTTGGAGTCTGCAAGAGACCTGAGACTGGGACAGAGATTTATCTTCCAACAAGACAATGATCCAAAACATAAAGCCAAATCTACAATGGAATGGTTCACAAATAAACGTATCCAGGTGTTGGAACGGCCAAGTCAAAGTCCAGACCTGAATCCAATCGAGAATCTGTGGAAAGAGCTGAAGACTGCTGTTCACAAACGCTCTCCATCCAACCTCACTGAGCTCGAGCTGTTTTGCGAGGAAGAAAGGGCAAGAATTTCAGTCTCTCGATGTGCAAAACTGATAGAGACATACCCCAAGTGACTTGCAGCTGTAATTGCAGCAAAGGTGGTGCTAAAAAGCATTAACACAAGGGGGCCGAATAACATTGCACGCCCCACTTTTCAGTTTTTTATTGTTAAAAAAGTTTGACACATCCAATAAATTTCATTCCACTTCACGATTGTGTCCCACTTGTTGTTGATTCTTCACAAAAAATTAAAATTTTATATCTTTATGTTTGAAGCGTGAAATGTGGCAAAAGGTTGAAAAGTTCAAGGGGGCCAAATACTTTCGCAAGGCACTGTATGTGTGTGGGTGAGTGTGTATGTGCGTGTATGTGTATCTGTGCATAAATGTGGACGTGGATGTGCATGCGTGTTTATATGTATGGCTGGACCTGGGTCTGGGCCTTGTGCCCTGCCTCCCGGCTGCTCCTCGCTTGTTGCCTCCTCATCTCCTCCCCACCTGCCCCTCCTGCCCCCTGGTGTGGGTGCCTTGGGGTTCCTGGGTGGGGCTGGATGTTCTGACATGGGTGTTGACCTACTCCCCTGGGGGTTGTGGCGTGGGGCTGCGTGGGGCTGCATTGGCTTCTTCGCCGTGTGGGGGGGAGCTCTGTAGGGTGTCGGGCGGTCCTTGGGTGCCGGGGGCCCTGGGGCTCTGCCGCCGATCTGTGCAGGGGGCTGGCCGCTGGGGATGGCTTCTGGGGATGGCTGACTTCTCGACGCTTGGGGTTCCCTGGGGCCCTTGCTCCTCGACTGGGGGTGGCTCCATCTTTGGCCTCCCTCTCCCGTCTGCTGGGGTGGGTGTGTGGTTGTCTCTGGAATGACTGGCTGCGGGTCTTCGTGGTCTTGGTGAGCTGCTGGTGGCCTGGGTTTCCTGGGGCTTTCTTTGCCCACCTCTAGCTTATGATGGGTGGAGTTGCGGCATTCTGCCCTCGTTGGTAAGTACAGTTCATGAAACAAACACAAACACCCATGCAATCGCAACACAACAAAATTGTTGGTTTGTGTAACCCTATTTTTTCTTTCTCAATTTGTAATTTTGCAAGTATTGTTAGTATCTTTTATGTTTAACAAATGATAAACTCTTTGGTTTATTTACTTGTGCTCTTTCCCCTTTTCTCTCTCTCTCTCTCTCTCTCTCTCTATTTTACTTTTTTTTTCTTTTTCTTTTCTTTCTTTTCTCTTTTTTTTTTCTAAGCCTGTCAGCTCTGGGACAGTTGTTACTCAGTATGTTAAAAATAATTCAAAGAAAATAAAGGGTCACACACTAATAAGAGGAGCCTACAGAGAACCTATAGAGCTCATCTTGAAAGAGCATATGTGTTTGGCAGAACACTGCTATCAGATCACTGTTCTGCTTGCAAGATCTGCCAGACATGACAGGCTTAAAAAAATAAAATAAAATAAAAAATAATAGAAAAACCTACAATTGGGCGCCAGGGTGGCTCAGTGTGTGAGGAGGCAACCATGAATGCCGCTAGGTAGCGTGGCCGGTGCTGGATCAAATCCCAACCATGCTGCCATTTCTCTCTGACTCTTCTCCCCTGTTTTTCTGTCAAAATCTTCATTGTACCTCTGTCAAATAAAGGCCAAAAAATAAATCTTAAAAAACTAAATTTATAAAAAAAAAAAAAATCACTGAATATAAAAATGCTTTTTTTAAATACAGAAAACCCCCACGACCCTGAACAGGATAAGCAGAAGTGAATGGATGGATGGAAATTCAGAAAACATGCAGATGTTATATCTACATGTCAGGATCTGATTATTATATACATTTATCCTCACAGTAACAGCATTACAAACATTGCTAGCCGTAAACACAACATTAGAAATGCATACCCTATCAGTTTCCAATATATTAGTGCATGTATGAATGAGACTTCATATCAAACTTCACGACAGCGATTTAAGACAAATGTGGAAGAAGAGAGACAGCTGTAATAGAAGTAAGTGATGTCTATTTTCTGAGGAATGCATTAATGTGTCTGTATTGCTTGTGTGAGACATTTGTGTTCCTTTTTACATGTTTTATTCCTCCTGCATGTTGTAGTGCTCTTCCTGTGCAGGTCTGTCTCTAAAGGACACTGTACACAAACCAAATCTGACCCTTGCTGCACTTTCCCTGTTTGAAATAAACTCGGCTGAGTGTCACAACAAAAAATATGTTGGTATGAAATTTGCATCATGTCTCTTTGACCTGATTTTTTTGTTTGTTTCAGAACAGTTTGAACTAATTGTTTCTCATATTTTTAATGAACCAAACTAGATTTCTTTCCTCAGGCAGTTTTGCTGTAGTTCAGCTTCTGCTAGTGTGACGTCATTGTTAGCTTGTAAAGCTTTCAGAGTAGTTTCTTTAACACTGGTTCAAACACACACTCCTGCTCATCTGTGTGTGTGTGTTTTAAAATGACTGAAGCCCTGCAGCCATTCCTGATTGCTCACTTTTTTCCTGCTGTCACTAATTCTTTGTTTTTGTGCTCCTTGCTGTGAGCGCTGCTCTCTGACTCGGTCTGTGTTGTCGCTCCATTGAACGATCAGCTTGTTTTGTTCCTTGTGCACTTTATAAAGTTTTATTTCTATAATGATGGTTGTTGCTGTTAGAAATATGTGGACAATGATGTGTGTTTTCAGTGAATCTCTTTAAAGCTCCTTGGAGCTGCTTTTCATTTGCTGCAAACTGCAACTTTCTGTAGTTCCACTGTTTCCTCAGCAGAGGGCGCTGCTGAGCACATATCACAATGTTGCTGCTGGATTTTCTCTCTGGTTTCTCTCTGAAAAGAAACTTTATCATGTGGAACTCCAGCTTTGCATATTTCACTTGATAGAATGCAGCCTGTTGAAATGTTGGGAGGTTTATTGCGATAAGCAGAAGAAAATGAATGAATGGATGGATGGATGGATGGATGGATGGATGGTTAAATGAGAAACAAGCACCAGATTAAAAATGTCTATTCATTAATTTTGTTTAAATTTTATTGATATAAAAATTTAAATCCATACAAATATATGATATGATTCTGTTACAGACAGTTAGCTAATATAGCCACACAAACATTACTCCACATCCATAAGTTCAAAAACTCATTATCAGATTAATCAAGTCAAACTCTGAATATCAATCAGATTATCAATAAAGAGCATCTAAAATGAAAGGCCAGAATCAGCTGCAACAATCAGAGCACATAAAATGCTTCACCTGTGACAATAAAATCAATGCTTTCTAATCAATCAGCTGATCAAATTTAATAAAAAAAGTCAGAATGGAAACATTAGACAAGTGATTTTTACATCCACCCTGGATTCAAATCTCACTGGAAGAAAATAGCAAAAATAACAGAAAAAGTCAAATCTCATCAAACCATCAGAAAGAAACAAAGGTTGGATTAAGAAATCCTGAACAAATTAAAGGCTTTGATCAGGATGAACTGCAGGATCAATGAAGGAATAAATGGCAAAAAGACAGAAAAGTTACTACAAACCAGCTGAGGGTCAAAATCTTTGCTCTGTATCATGTCATCATTACTGCTGCAGATGTGCAAATGTGCAGGTGGATGAAAAAACACATTTCTATCTGTTACTGTAAGGACACATTTATATGAATACAATAACTCCAAAAATAATATCTAGCAAAAATAATCTGATTAGATTTGACGGGTGCATCAGTTCCTCTGTTTAGTAAAAATGTTTTAAATGTCATGCACATCGGCTGGTTGTCCTATATTAAATAATTAAATGTAACTAACACAATGGAGCTCCACACATCAGTAACACAGCACTGATGTAAAAAGCTGAACTGGATTCAAACTGAATCATGTGGGACCAAATTTACAACAGAGGAACATGTAACTGTTTTTAGTCCAAAGCTTGAAGGCAGGAAAAACGGGCTCAGAGAATTTGGTTCTGAGGTGTGAATGTGACTTAAGTTATTACATGAGACTGTATAGTAGGACAGAGTGCCTGCAGGCCAATCCAGAAAACCCCCAGTCGGGAGCAGCCAAAACGAGGAGCAGGATAATTAATGGCACCCCACCATTCTCTGAATAGAAAGTTGGGTTTGGTTCCCACTTGTGGCCCAAAGACCAGGTGATGTTATTCCACCCTAACCCACACAAATACTCTCCCCTTTCCTCTGAACTGTTTTGTAGCAAACAGCTGCAGCAGCATCTGTACCCTTGGTTATGCTCAACTCCACCTCCCAGTAACAGCCCGTCTCAGAGCCTCTCTGCACAGAACCTGAGGCAAAGGATCAAACCTCTCAGGATGGTCAGGATACATTTGCTTCTCTCTATGTTTCACCTTCTGGTTTCCTTCAGACAGAAAGAGTTTGTAGTTTGCTGTGTTTGGATCCAGGGTGAGATCACAGGCATCTGATAGAGAGAATGAGACATGATCATAATTCATAATTCATGATGATCTAGAGTCTGTTTATAATCCATTTCAGATCTCTGTCTCAAAGCTCAGCTTGTCTTTTTAAACTCTGATCAAATGAAGTGGAACAACTGAAGGGAAGATCTGGATTCTCTCCTACTGCTCATTAAGATCTTTGTACAAACTGCAGTTCTGTCTGAGTCGATTATGATGATGGATTTTATCTGCATGTTCTTCCACCTTAAAAACTCTGATTCTGTGTATCACAGTGTGCTGCTTTCATCACAGCTCATCATTTTCTCTGTGCCAACTTTTACTATTAAACATTTTGATGACTCATGTGCTTTTAAATATTTTTATGCCTTTAAAAGCACATTATTTATTTTCTATGAGATTTTGGCACATCTGGTTGGTTTGTACTCATCAACCCACAGGGAGCAGCATGGATGATGTTTCTGTGTAAATCTGACCTCTGACTTCCAAACTCAGCTGACAGGAAGCATCAGCTGTACCTCTGAATCACACTGAACTTTAGAAACCTGTTCAAACACTGAGCTGCACACAAATGGAAGAAACTGCAAAAATATGAAGCTACATTCACTTTTTTCACATTTCAGATGATTTTTAATGCATCTACAGTCACCCAGCACACATGATTTTATTAGGTATAAAAATTAATTTTCCAAACAGGCCAAGTGAACATTGGATAATGTTTTTCTTCTACATGAATCTGTTTTGAAAGCAAAACTGACCCTGTGAGCAGTAAAAGTTAAGATCAATCAGCTTTTTAGGGAGAGTAATACATGATTCTTTAAAAAATACTTACACCACATCAGAGCTCCTCTGTTGTTACATTTTCCACATCAATGACATCAGGCCCTGAGTAATCATCAGTGACCAGGACGTCCTTCCTGTATGGTAGATACTTCCTCCTTTGTATCTGTCGTTTTCAATGGCTGTTAGAAATAAAAATCTGCTGCAGTTCTTCACAGCTTTTGCCTTTTTTTTCATTTTGGATATCACTTCATCTGAGAAGTACCATTGGTCCTGGGTAGATGGAGTGATTACCTCAGTTTTGCAATTTAGTTTATCAAGTAGTCAGACATGTTCTGCAGATATGGGTCAGTGGATTTCAGGGAGGTGAAAACAAAGCAGAGAACTTCCTCTACTCTTGGGTTAAACACCTCTCTGTCCAGCTCAGACTGATCTGAGATGATCTTTGTTCCCTTCATCATGTCTACAAAGTACCTGATGATGGTGATTTCTCTCTCTTCATCTTTGATCCACTTGGTTAATTTCTCCTGACTGAACGGTGACTTGTATCTGTCATTAAAGACTTTCTCTAATTCCTGCTCATCTTCCTCACCTGCCCTGATGGAGGGAAGTTTTTTGGCCATTTCTGTTGGAGTGAAGTCTAAAATCCTTGCAGAGCTCCTGGAATCTTTTCAACTTTTCTTGTATCTGTGGAAAGCTTTTCACCACTCTGTCCTCCAGCAGATCGTTGCATTTTATTTCCAGATTATGGAGCTCCTTCAGAGCATCTTGAGCCTTTCTAACAAGTCCAGTACTGATCTCTGTCATCATCTCAGCAGCTTCTGGATGTAAATCCTTCAGTGGCATCAGTGTGACCTTCAGTGGAACACCATTATCTTTGTGTTCTCCCAGTAGTTTTGGAAGTTGGATGTAGGCCTTCACTGCATCTTCAAATGTTGCAGGGTTGCTTTCAAGAATGAAGTCTCCATAGAATTTGCAGGTGAATTTATCAGTCACAGCTTTTTCTTCATCACTCAGCTTGATGTCAACTTTCCCATCAACATTAAATGAGGGAATCTTCTCTATCACAGCTTGCATGCTGTCCTGGATGTCCTGAACGTGCTAGCATCTAACTTCTCACTGTCAAACACAAAGAAAGCATTTGCTCCATAAAGGATTCCTGTGACTACATGTGTTGCCAAATTATTCACATCTTCTGCTTGTTTAGTGTTCTTGGTTTCATTAGGAGTCAACATCAGCTGTTTGAACTTGGTGGTAGTTTTGTACTGAAGAGTGACTCGGCTCCGATGGTGAGATTTCTTCCTGTAATTCAGATATTTGGCTGATCCTTCAACACTGATCAGGCCACTCAAGAAACTGGCCTTCAGGGAAGCACTGACATCCAGCAGAGAGGACTTTTTGTCAATGGAATCAGTCACACTGACTTCAAACTCACTGCTGTGTTGATCATTCTCCACTGACTTCTCCTGCAGAGTTTTAGCCTCCCACAGTGTGAGACCTTTAAGACATGAGAGCCACAGACAGGTTAAAAGTAAAACCAAGTGCTTAGAAATGTTACTAGAACAGTATATTTAATATAAACAGTACGTTTTTTACATATGCACATCTGCATGTTTCTTAATTAAGATGAATTAGGTTTATATTAAATGTAGCATTCATACAGCTTCGGGGAGGTGAATATTAGTGCTATATTAATGTGCAAAGACCTTCTTCTGTAATGTCACTGCTGCGTGGTATGCCGAAATCGGACCCCAACCAAGGACTTGAAAAAACAGGATCAGATTCGAAACAGCTTTTATTGCTGAGGTTTTCTAAAGAAAACAACAGAAAAGTGTCTGGGCTGGACACCAGCCAGGAATACCTAAAGCTTCCTGCAAGGAATCCACACAATATGAGGGAGAACAAAGAACACGAGGAATACTGAGACAATAAATACAACTCAAGTATATAAAATGTAAGAATAATGAGAGATGGGAAAAGGTGGGAACATGGCTGGGAATAACTAACATAATGACTATAGAGGAAATTAAACCAGACACAAAACACAGAGCAGAACAGCCACCAAAACAAATCAGGAAGAGAGCCACAACTGATTATTGCTGACACAATAAACTGTCATCAAAATTTCTTTGCTCATGATGAAAAAAAAAAAAAAAGGAGACATGAATGTTTAAAAATGGTAATAAATACTTTATAATCATTAATCATTTCAGATATTTGGTGTCTCTGTGTTTTTTAGTTGTCATCATAGGATCATAAAGCCATCCTGGGCTTTGGGAACTGGAATGAGCCATTTTTTCACAATCTATAAATTTTTTGCACAAAATAATTAGACACAATAATAATAATAAAAATTTGTAATTATTTGTGCAAACCAAATATCCCAGACATCATGGATCCTTACAATGACACGACTGTACGTAAAATGTGTTCTACTTTCTTTCTGAAAATGAGAACTGTGGGGCGAATAAAGGAAGGCATATACCAGATAATTTCATGTGGGTTTTTGCTGTTCAGACAGCTGACAGCTTGAACAATGTTGGAATATTCATAGTATATGCCACATACATTTACTTACGTACGTTTACTTCCCTGAGAAATTTGTCTGGAAAATAACTTAACTGACTAAAAATACAGAAGCTTATAATGTTCTGTGTCATCATGACCTTTGTGTTCTGACTGATGAAGACTACACAATGATAGAAATGGAGACTCCCTGTTGTTGAAATTCTCTGTTTTCCACATTCTGTTTTGTAAATGATGTAATCAAGACTGATATGCTCTGACTATATGACAACTGTAAGTTGAATTAGAAAGCGCCAGTACTTCATGCCATCTCACACGAGTATGGTATGCAGTTCTGACCTGGATTAATCTGTAAACTGTTTGAAAATGGCTTTATTAAATTTAATATTTGGACTCCTTATTCCTGTTTGTTTTGTTTGTCATTCCTGTTCGAGAAACGAACACACAGAAACCTAAAGGCTTAAACAGCAACAGCACACACACACTCTACATATTATTTAAAATTCCTTTGGTGACGCCCGACGTGATCGAACAGGAATGTTTTGTTTTTTAGATGTTTCTATTAGTTTTTTGAGTTTCTTGGGAATAAGGAGTGAATTTGGCCACAATAATCGCCGCTTTGAGGTTCCTCGCGACAGTACTGACTTCCAGACTCTATCAGTGACCAGGAGATCTCCACCTAAAGGTTGGCAGAGACCTTTTCTAAATATCTGCATATTGAATTGCATCAAATTATAATGATCACTGGTGGTATGACAGGAGGAAGGTGTAATTCAAAGCCATTTCACACAGGTGTAAAAGTTTGAAAAAGAAAAGAGTTTCAGAGAAAAAAAAGAGTTGAAAAGAATAACAGAGTAAAGAAAAATAGGCAAAACGAATAGCGATGGTGATGAGTCCAAGGGCCGTCTGATCAGCGGACCAAATTAATACCCTTTTCAGGGGGTTTTCAGGTTTAGAGGGCCTTTGGTTTTTCTGAAATCTAAAGCAGAACATTTGTCTTCTACTCATATCCTTTGGAAAGTTGAGCGGCGTAACAGTAACGCGTCTGTCTACGGCTCCCAGTAGAAGAGTTGATAGAGTAAACACTTGTGGTCTTCGTAGTTCTTTGATCTCAGAAATCCATAAAAGCAACTAAAACCCTTTAAAAGCCTCAAAAGATAGAGATAAGAATAAAGAGAATAAAGAAAAAGTAAAAGATACAGAGAAATGAAGAAATAAAGAGATAAAGAGAAAAAAGAGTTTTTGTAATAAAAATTAAAATCCTAAAAAAAGAAAAAACATAAATGGTACCTTGTTAACATTGTTTTTGTTCTTGCAGTTTGGACTGACTTACTGACTGACAAAATGACTGATGACACTGGCTGTAGAAAAGGAGCTCCGATTAAAAGAGGGTGAAACTTCAAAAAAACTGGTGATGTAAAATTATTTTAGTGTAAACTTCCAAGCACAGATTTTAAGCTGAAAGCTAAGTTTAAAGGAGAAATCTCTCCATCCTAATCAGGTAAAAGTTGAGCTTTGGGTCAAAAACTTTGACTCACCCACCTGAAGTAAGCAATCCCAACTTGGGAAAGAAAAACCTATAATAATTAATTTTGAAAAAATTGATGGATGCTTGAATGTGTGTCTGTTTGTGTGTGAGGAGGCCTCCATCTGTGTGACTGAGTGCTGCTGTGTATTTGTATTGTCATGTGTGTTTCAGAGCGAAATAGGAAATAAGGAAAATATTTTGAGGTGAATTTCTTTGCAAAGTATGGGGTCATTTGTTGTTTAAAAAGGAACAGAGTTTAGAGGAATACGACAATTTCCACTGGTCAATATTAGCTGTAATGCCATAGTGTGTGTGTGTCAGTATGTGTGGGGAAGAAAAAAGGAAAAGAGAATTGTGCCAAGGTTTTAGCATTGCTGTGTGTGTGTGTGTGTGTGTGTGTGTTGTGTGTGTGTGTGTGTGTGTGTGTGTGTGTGTGTGCATTTTATCTCAAGGACGTGTGTGTGTGAATCTAAGTGAGAGCCAGAGAGACAGAAGTCGTGCGTATGGATGAGAGTTATAGCTCTAAGTTTTTTCTCTTGTTTCCTTTCCTTTAATTTGGACTGAGATGGTTGTTGATAAGCGTGTGCTGGTCAAAAATTCTCCAAAGGAAGGTTTCACTTCTGATACATATGAGAGATAAGCCGACCACAGATGGATAAAAAGACAAAAAAAATTTAAAAACCACCAAAAAAGGAGTCAGGAGTTTATTGCTTTAAAAATAATGAATAATGAATAAACAAAGCCAGTAAAATAGATGCCTTGAAAATCTCAGGTTGAAGTATTTTTTGCAAATTGTTAGAGGTCATTTTTCCAGAAGATTGCTGTTAAAGGTTTCCGTGAGGAACTCAGTTTTAGTAAAACCTGAAAAGAAAGGTTAGAAAAAAAAAAAAAAACACAGTGCATGTAAAGACTTTGTGAAACAGCCGAATCTGAGACCCAAAACAAAGAGCCAAACTTTGAGCTGCTGCTCTGCTACAAAGCAAAACATAGAGAACTAAAAAAAAAACGTATTTGTTTGCCCATGTAGGACAGAATACAAGATACCGATTTATTCTCTTGTGCGTTTACATTCATTTATTTGGTAGTTTTCTTTAAAGCTAAGATCAAGAGAAAAGCAGAGAACATTTGAAATTTGAATGTCTGAACAATTTGATATTAAATCAAGCATTAAAGGAAAAAATCTCAGAAGCTAATAATACAAACATCAGTATGCCTTTTAGATAAATAACCTAAATTAAGGTAAATTACTGAGACAGAGATTATGTCTCAAAAGGAGGGATATGAACTAGGAGAAAAGTAAAGATTTAACTAATGAAAATCTCTCAGTTTTATTCTAACAGGAGCCTCAACAACAACACAGGAGACTGGATCAGCTACCAATAAAGAGACTGGTGCAGATCGAGGTGTTCAAGCTCATCCTGAACAGACTGACAGCTCCATAAACTCATTTAAAAAGGCTCCTGGTGCTCAAGAAGGAGGAGGCCAACCATCACATGAACAGGTGACCTGAGAGTTCTTGACCCTTGACCTCTGTGTAAAGTCTGAGACCAGGAGGAAAGTCATCAATAGGAGATCTCTTCGACATGGGGAGCGTTAGGCCTTATGCATGCTCAGTCATAGGTTTCAGTGAAGAAAGAGCACATTAGAGGGTCAAAGGTCAAAGAACTCCCAGGCAGAAAGCAGCTGATTTCAAGATTTTAATTTCAGTTATGCTATATTCAGTAGTATTACTCAACTACTATTGTAAGGCCACCCCTACAGGGGCCAGAATTTTGTGGTTTTAAGAGTATAATTTGTTTAATGCTTCCTTCAACACTAACTATTGTTCTCTTATAAATTCCCATGAGGCCTCAGGGGGACACGCCCTGATTTCAGTTTAGACGACCAAAGATGACAAACCTGCAGTGAGCTGCATGTAAAGTCAACAAACAATGGTGTTGTGAGTATGACCTCTGACCCTAAAAGTATCTACATTTTGACTAAAGACTGTCCATAACATTTTAATTTTTATTTTATTTTTTGGTTTGTGGTGAAAATCCCACTGCAGGGGTTTAGATTTTAAAGCACAGAATTACACAGTGAAAAGAAAAAATAGTTAAAGCCTTTATTTTACTGTTGAACTAGTAACAACTGCTGATGTTGTTTTAGGTCAAGGTTATGCATTTTTCCCCTTCACGATTTAATAACTTGAGGTTTATGAAGCCATATTTTGTCTGCCATAATTATGCTTTTCTTTGGGGTACAGACCCTTAAAGAATAAATATAATTTTGAGTCCAGTAGAATACTTTGAAATGATTCTGATTGTCGATGTCTCTAAGATATTTTATTTCCCCAGATTTTCATGCCAAAGGAGTCAGAATTGAACAGTAATTTTACAGGTACAGACAAAGTTATCCAAGAGCTGTTTAAGATCAGAGAACTTTAAAATGATTATTTTTAGATATTTTGAGATTCATCCCATGTTTTGTTTTGTGTTTTCTTGTGTTCTTTTTGTTCCACTCTAGCTCACATAGAATGTGTGTCAAATTTTAATTTAAGGACATTCATTTTGTATTTTGAATTTTGTGATGAGTTTGAGACCAAAATGCAAAAGTTAACTTTACAATTAGATGAAAAATGAGACAGCTGACACTGACCTTATAGAAAAAAAAAACACAAACATAAACACTTGCAATGAAGAAGCAGCTTACACACACTCACACACACACTCACACACACACTCACACACACACTCACTCATACACTCACTCACTCACACTCACCCACTCATAGACAGACAGAAGCTCATATTAGCTTTTTGCTTGATCTGATATTTAACTCTAGGTGCATTAAATCGGGTTCACTTTTGGTGGATTGAATCCACTTACTTAGTAAATTAGTAAATTAGTGGTATACTAAAATTGTAAGATCATTTTTCTCAGGCTGATAAATAAATGAAAAGATTTATAACTAAAAGCATTGAATAAATACATCCTTAGAATATTTATGGGCATTTTGATGTCCTGTCTTAGTTTGTGCAAATTTAATTACTGACCCACAGACCTGCAGTTCATGGTATTTTGTTTAACTGACGGAAAAATTTGGAACTTTCTTGACTGGACTTTTTCCACAGGTACCTGAGATCATACCTGAGACATTATGGGCTTTTAACAGGAAACTAACCAGGATGATGGCCAGATGTGAACAGCTGATGTCTAAAGAGGTGCAGGAATGCATCTCCAGGGATGAGTGCTGATTACTGTGGTTTGAACATCCATGGCTTTGGTGAATATGAGCACGGTGTGCTGAAGGATGAAAGAAGGCTGCATACATTATATAACTATTACCTGTGCACTGAATCAGTGATCATTTCTTTATGTTTGCAGTAAGATTTTCATCGATTGGAACTGAATTTGATCCTGAAGGGATGCAATCCACATTTTTTAACTGAATTTGAGGAAAATTATTACATAGTGACTGTTTCATGTTACTGTTTGTCATGTGGGCCAATTTATATGCAGAATTTACTTTGGACTGATTAAATTTAAATGATAATCCACTTCCTTAAACAACATTGACATATGAAAGACTAATGCTTGTTTTCTTTTTATTTTTCAGGCCATAAGAAAGTATAGAAAGCAGGTACATCCATTATAACCATGACATTATTAAACCCTGTCTAATTTTTTGCTAAATTCACAATCACAATAGTATAAGATTAGTTTTCCAGGAGTTCTCTTCTGGGTTTTAAAATCAATACAGTCCTGGCTGACCACCCGAGGTCAGGCTGGTGAAGTTGACCTTAAAAATGTCTAAGGTCAAAAGGGGGATTGTTGGAATATTCATAGTATATGCCACATACATTTACTTACGTACGTTTACTTCCCTGAGAAATTTGTCTGGAAAATAACTTAACTGATTAAAAATACATAAGCTTATAATGTTCTGTGTCATCATGACCTTTGTATTCTGACTGTACACTGATGAAGACTACACAATGATAGAAATGGAGACTTCGAGGTCACCCTGTTGTTGAAATTCTCTGTTTTCCACATTCTGTTTTGTAAATGATGTAATCAAGACTGATATGCTCTGACTATATGACAACTGTAACTTGAATTAGAAAGCGCCAGTACTTCATGCCATCTCACACGAGTATGGTATGCAGTTCTGACCTGGATTAATCTGTAAACTGTTTTAAAATGGCTTTATTAAATTTAATATTTGGACTCCTTATTCCTGTTTGTTTTGTTTGTCATTCCTGTTCGAGAAACAAACACGCAGAAACCTAAAGGCTTAAACAGCAACAGCACACACACACACTCTACATATTATTTAAAATTCCTTCAACAACAAAATCACTTCTTACCTGGGATGAGTTTATCTGTCCGAGCATCGTAGAGCCTCCCTAAGGTGAAAGGCCGACCCAGAGCAGCCACCTCCAGAATATCTGAGGCCATGTCTACATGAATAAAAAGATCCAAACATATGAGTTTAAAGATGAAGCGACCATTCAGCTTTTTTTATTTCATCAAACCAGCATCTGTAAGTAGTTTTCTATGTCAAACTTGGAAACTTAAGCAGAGATTATGCTGTTATGCACACCACACTGCACAAGATGAGATAAGGACAGTAGAACACAAGTACAAAACAATCAATAGCAGCACATCCAGGCTAGACAAACTGATCAGGCAGGCCGGGTCTGTGGTTGGCATGAAACTATATTGTCTGGTAATGGTGGCAGAAAAGAGGACTATGGACAAACTACTGGACAATATGGATGATGCCAGTCACCCTCTGCACACTGTCATCAGCAACCAGAGGAGCCTGTTCAGTGACAGACTGCTCCTTCCCAACACTGCATGAAAAGTGGGTTTTTCGACAGTTTCTTGTATGTAATATTGCCGCGCGCCTTGAGCTTTAGGGCTCTCAGCAGGAGGCTTTGGCCAGGACAATAAACTGTAGGGAAACTGTCGTGGACTCTCTGTGTCAGTGCTCCCTCAGCCCCCCCCTCCTCAGGTCTAGGGCAGGCTCTCATATGTAAAGGAGGTTTCTGTGAGTCATACAAATGCAGATCAAGCACTCACCAGTACTCACCAGTGGTCTACCCCTCCCAACAGTTGTAAGCAGCATATTTTTATTTTGAGATATATATAATCAAATTTACATTATCATCTTTTAAGCCTTTTTCCATTACAATGTGACTACACATAAATTATACAGCGAAACATTCAAACAAGACTAAACTAAGAAGTCATTCTATTTTATAAATTAGTATTATCTAGTTGGAAATATACTTTTGGACGTTTTCAGCTTTTGTCCCTTTTTCCAATAAGGCTGTGAGCTTCTGTCTGTGAGCTTCTGTCTGTGAGCCTTTGTCATGGTGTTTTTTTGTGAACCCTGAACTTTAGTGGACTGAGGGAGATAAACAAAGGCTATATCTTGATTTTGGTGACACCACAAGCATTATTTTCATTGAAAAGCATACTCAGTTTTCAGTCTAATTCACTGTAACAAAAAGTCTGTCACACCATCATCCTCTCCTGTGCAGTGGCTTCCCAGCTAGCATTGAACATTCAGACAACATCCCATGAACGCTGCTATAAACGTTCAGTGAATGTTCACATGCATTAATGACATTAAAGACTACCAAGGCAGATGTAATAATAAAACATATAAACATATAAACTTTTATTTTGCTATACATGGATGTACATAAGAGATATCAGCAAAGCCTTCATGAGAAAAATGTAAAAAAAAAAAAGTAAAATGTAAAAAAAAAACGGACAGTGGATGTGTGTCTTCCAGCTCATAGGGGGTCGTTTTGATTGTTGGGTTTTCTCTGTATTATTGTAGGGTCTTTACCCACAATACAAAGCGCCTTGAGGCGACTGTTTGTTGCGATTTGGCGCTATATAAATAAAATTTAATTGAGTTGAAATGAAATGAATTGAATTCCGTGTGGCAGTCTATGTGTTGAGTAAACTCCGGTATCAGCTTTTTCAAGTTTGCACTGTTAAAGTCCCCGGCTACGATGAGAGCCGCATCACGCTGGTTAGCCTGATAGGTGGAAATAGCCTCATGTAGCTCGGATAGTGCAGTGTTTGTGTCCGCCTGAGGTGGAATATAGACGGCGCTGAAGATAACCGAAATGAACTCGCGGGGCAGGTAGTGGGGGCGGCATTTCAGGGTTAGGAGCTCCAGGTTAGGCGAACATGATTGTTTCAGAGGGACAACATTTGTACTGTCACACCAGTTGTTATTAATCATTAGGCACACACCTCCTCCTCTTGATTTTCCAGACTCACTCGTTCTGTCCGTGCGATGAACACTGAAGAACTCCGACGGATGTACGGCGTGGTCCGGTATGAGGGGAGTCAGCCATGTCTCCGTGAGACAGATGATGTTGCAGTCCCTTATGTCCCTCTGAAACTGTATCCTGGCCCTGAGTTCGTCCAGCTTGTTTTCCAGTGACTGGACATTAGCCAACAGGATGCTCGGCAGTGGCGTTTGGTGCGCTCTGCGCCTCAGCCTCTCTCTTACACCAGCTCTTTTCCCTCGGGGCCTTGTCCGTGACCTGGGTGCTCCGCGCCATCCTTTGTTTGAGCTGGCCCACTGGCGCAGGATCTCCTGGGGCCAAGCCGGGTCGGGAGAAAAAGATGTCTGAATACAGCCAGAGTGCTGTATTCTGATATTAAAAAGAGTCTGTCTGTCATACGTGATATGACACAGAGCAGGCGGAATTATAAAGTCGAAAATTAAAGCTAAAGCTAATATATACAAACAAAGCGTAGGAGCAGGTACGATGGCTGCTGACCTCACCGGCTCCATCTTGAAAATAACTTTGTCTTATCAGCTATTGTTATTTATTTTACTTGTACAATGTAAAGCACTTTGTGATTTTATCTGTGAAAGGTGCTATATAAATAAAGTTTTACTTACTTACTCTCAATGCTGTCATTAAGGACGTCCAGTGTTTTAATATGGGACATTGCAGCCTCACAGCTCTTGAGGAAGTCTGCAAATTCTCTTAGCTCACATGCGTCCTTGGAGCTTATCTTTGGCCATGTATTCAGCTTGTCTCTGAGGGACTTCCCAATTATTAATGGGTCTCCGAAACATTTATCCAGCAGCTTCCAAGCTGAATTGTATGCTGCTTCTGTTCCTAAAAAGAGAAATCCTTCAACAGCCCTTTTTGCTGCGCCTCCCAAGTACTTTCTTAGATAATAAAGTTTTTCATTTCTTGGGATGTTTTTCCGTTCTATTAACGTTTCAAAGGACAGCTGCCATTCCTTGAATCTCAAGGGGTGTCCAGTAAATAATGCTGGCTCTGGTGTTGTAAGGCGATTAGCACTTATAGCTTCTGCTAACACATTAACCAGATCCATGTTCTTCTGTTTCTGAGGCCCAAACACTGTGACTGGAGCAGGCTGATGCAGCAACTGAGAGTGAGGGGCATAACTGACTTTAAACCGTCCAAAGCCATTGAGATATGGCATGCTGACAGGGTGCGCTCATGCAGGCCTAACTTTGTGCGCAAACGTGCAGCAAAAAATGAGTAGCTCAGATTCTGATGCCACTTCTGAAGAAGAAGAGCTCTGAAGACGTTGTTCAAATAATATAGATAGATAGATAGATAGATAGATAGATAGATAGATAGATAGATAGATAGATAGATAGATAGATAGATAGATAGATAGATAGATCCCAAACCTGTTTGTACTTTCTGTGTATATTTTATGGTATGTGTTGTGTTATTCATGCTAACAATGTTAATAAAATTATCAAATGCATTCAGTGGCACTCATTTCTCTTATTTTTACTGCATAAAATTTGGCTAGTGGAAATTCTGATTGGCCGGTAACTTTAGAGAGTTACCAGCCACATTGGCTGGTGATCAAAAAAGTTAATTTAGAACCCTGAACAGGGGTATTCAACTACATTTTTCAATGGGTCAAATTGTCATGAGGCTCTTTGCCAGTGGGCCACACATTTCTCGGGACTCTTACCCTTGTGCCTACTTATCGGTCCAGTTGCTGTTAAATTTTCTATTTTCACTGTCCACCTTGCGTCTCTTCTCTTTTGAATGTGACATGTTTGCATCAGAAACTGCGGTCTGGACTCCCGCCGAAGGTGTAAACGGCAGTGCTGCATGTCATAAAATGCTGTAAAGTGCCATTCTTCTTCTTGTTTTTCTTCTTGAGTTCAATGGCAGTTGGTAATCTATGGTGCGTTACCGCCACCACCTGTAAGGAGTGTGAACTAAATGCCATGCTTACAGTTTAGTCACAGCATCTGTTAAAATTTTTATTTAATAATAGAGATAAATGGGCAGTGGGCCGGTCCAAAATGATTGATGGCCTCTGGCCCTTGGGCCGCCAGTTGAATACCCCTGGTCTACAAAGTGGACTTTGAAGAAGAAACAGATATCCTTAAAGCGTACCAAGATGTGTTTGAGGGTTTAGGATGTGTGCCTGGAGAACATCACATTCAGATTGATCCAACAGTTAATCCAGTAGTGCATCCACCCAGGAAAGTACCCCTAGCACTAAAAGACAATATCAAAGCTGAATTGGAAAGAATGGAGGCACTGGGTGTAGTTGAAAAACAAACAGAGCCTACTGACTGGGTCAACAGTATGGTCACAGTACAAATACAAACAAAAAAATAAGAATTTTCATTGATCCCCGGGACCTTAGTAAAGCCATAAAAAGGGAACACTTCCCACTTTGAACAGTGGAAGAAGTTGTTGCAGAGATGCCAATTGCAAAAATCTTTTCAGTACTGGACACAAACCATGGATTTTGGCAAATTCAACTAGATGAAGAGAGCTCTGTGTTGTGCACATTTAACACACCGTTTGGTCACTATAGATATAAAAGGCTTCCTTTTGGGATCTCATTGGCACCTGAAAGTGTTCCAAAAATGCATTGCTCAGAGACTTGAGGACCCTGAAGGAGTCGTGAATGTCATGGATGATATTCTGGTCTGGGGCCAAGACAGGGAACAACATGACAAAAGACTGAGACAGCTCTTGGACAGAATCAGAAGCATCAACCTCAAGCTGAACAAAGACAAGTGCAAGATTGGAATGACCGAAATTCAGTATATTAGTCATACTCTTACTGCAGAAGGCCTGAAGCCAGACAAAGAAAAGGTCAGAGCAATCACAGAAACGCCAAAACCAGAAGATAAAACAGCATTGATGAGATTTTTAGGTATGGTGCAATACCTATCAAAATTCATCCCAAACCTGTCTGAGGTAAGTGCACCAATCAGGAAGCTGCTGGAAAATTGTGTTGAGTGGCACTGCGACTCACAACAACAGCTGAGTTTTGCACAGCTGCAAACAATGGTCAGCAATACACCTGTGTTAAAGATTTATGATGTAAATAAAGAAGTCACACTATCTGTAGATGCAAGTTCAGAAGGACTGGTAGCCGTCATCATGCAAGAGGGTCAACCCATAGCATATGGCTCAAGGTCTCTAACTGACACAGAAGAAATATGCGCAAATAGAAAAGGAACTCTTAGCTATTGTGTATGGGTGTGAAAAGTTCAAATAGTAACTTTTTGGGAAAAGAGTGAAAGTGGAGTCTGATCATAAGCCATGCAAGATGCAACAGAACAAGATGATAAGCTACAAAGAGTCAAAAAAGCAGTTCAGAATGGATGGCCTGAACAGATTAGCCGTGTTCCAGCAGAACTGAAGAAGTACTGGACATTCAGAGATGAACTAACTTATTCTGAAGGACTTGTGTTCAAAAACTCAAGACTGGTGGTTCCTCAGAAAATGAGAGCAGAAATGCTTCAAAAGATTCATGAAGCTAAACTTGGCATTGTAAAGTGCAAAGAATGAGCCAGGGATGTCCTATTCTGGCCAAACATGTCTAGAGACATAGAAGATGTTGTGTTGAAATGTGCTGTCTGTAATAAGTTTAGAGGATGCAATGTAAAAGAACCACTTGTTTGCCATGACATTCCAGATCGATCTTGGGCAAAAGTAGCTGTGGATTTGTTTCACTTTGATCATGCTGAATATTTACTGCGTGTAGATTACTCAAAATTTCCAGAGATTGCCAGACTGCCACAAACAACTAGTAACCATGTCATTGTAGCTATGAAGTCCATGTTTGCTAGACATGGAATTCCAGATGAAGTAATGTCTGACAATGGTCCACAGTTTGCAAGTGAAGATTTCAAGGAGTTTGCAAAGAACTGGGAGTTCAGACACACAACGTCCAGCCCAGGCTTTCCACAGTCTAATGGTCAAAGTAAAAGAGTGGTTCAAACTGTAAAAAACTTGTTAAAAAAAGGAAGAGAGAGTGACAGAGACCCATATTTGGCTCTACTGGAGTACAGAAATTCTCCTTTGGATGGGGTGCACCTGTCACCTGCACAACTACTGATGGGTCGCAGGTTGAAAACTAAGCTGCCAACAGCTACTCAACTGCTAAACAAGGGGGTACACAAACAGCTGAAGAAAAGACAATGGAGACAGAAACACTATTTTGGCCATACAGCAAGAAATTTGCCTGAAGTACAGGAAGGTGAAACTGTAAGATTCAGAGTTGGGGAAAACATAGCAACCAGCTGTTGTGAAACAGAGCCTGGATCAGCCCAGATCCTTTGTGATCCAGGAGGAACACCTACAGGAGGAACAGGAGATATCTGCTGAAGATGAGAGAGGACAGGATTCCTGAAATAGTCAATGCAGAGCAGGAAGACTGTGCAACAGCTGCTGACTTGGAAGAAGCCTCTTTGCTGTTGAGAAGACCTGTTAACTCTCCTGTAAAAGATTCTGTGGAGCCAGTAGAGACTAATACAGTTCCAGTGAAAACATCACGCTTGGTAGAGTAATTAAACCACCAAAATTTTATTCAATGTAAAAGGGGAGGAAAATGAAGATATGTTAATTTGTTGTTAGTCTGTTGTCAATTCTGAGGTGAAAAGAAAAAAAAATGGTGGTTTAACACAGAAAACTGTTTGAAATGAGTCAAGAACATTTTGTGGAAATATTGTTTTATTTAGGAGGAAATATTTAAAAGTAAAGCCCGAAAAGATTCTTGAAAGTCTTTCTTTGAAGCTTAGAGTGTTTCTCTGACTGTCAGGTTAAAATAGTGTTCTTTTGGCAGAAGGGAGATGTGATGTATTTTATACACTCCTGGCCTGTAGAGGGCAGTATTGAGTTGCCTGCGTTGGTATAATCCTGTGTATTTTATGCAGAGCAAGAATAAAAGAATAACAAGATGGAGTTCTGTTTTTTTTTTTTTAAATCTTTATTAATCACTCTCAATGCATTAACATAACATAATAAAAACAAAAAAACAAAAAACAGAACATGCCAGGGGGGATTTTAAGCATACAGTGATGAGAAATTAAATAAGTTACAGGATATTAAATCTGTGTAACAAATTTACGGTTTTTATAGCTTTTGCATTGATGGATGAGGCAATAAGATGATAGTACCACTTCAGTTCTTTCATAAAGATAGAAAATAAAGGTCTGTTGTTATTGAACTTGCATTTATGTATATAGTACTTAGCAAGAAGTATAATGAGGTTGATAACAAAGAAGGAGTCACAGTTCTTTTTTTCATAAGCCGTAAAGCCAAGGATAGCCATTTCATAACTCAGAGGCGTTTGTGGGGAAATGACAGATATAAGGTTCAAAATATCATTCCAGAGATTTTTGGTATAGTCACAGCTCCAAAACAAGTGAGTCACTTCTTCAGCCTGTGTGGCACAGAAAGAGCACATTGTATCAATATCTTTATTAAATCTACACATATACTGTTTGGTAGGGTAGCATCTGTGAATAAGTTTATAAGTCACCTCTTTAACTTTGTTTGTGACAAAGAATTTGTGAGGTAGAGACCAAACCTTCTTCCAGTTAATTCTATGCATATACCTATTCCAATAAGCAACGGCACAGGGCTGAGAGACTATTTGCTGTTGAAAGAGAAAGTGGATATTCTTGTTTTTGGAAGTTGACAAGAGACAAATCCTAGCAACAGATGTATCCATTAAGTTGTGTGAGATGGGATCAGGTTTTTGACTAGTGAGGCCTTTCATGATCATAATGAGGCCTGAGGGAATGGCATCAAAAACAATTGCAAATTCTTTAGCAGTAACTGGAAATTTAAAATGGGACAGAAATTCAGTGTAACTAAACAACAACCCTTGAATGTTAAATAGCTGTTTCACATACAATATATTATTTTTTTTCCAGTTGTCAAAGTAGAGGGACTTGTTCTCATACAATATATCTCTATTATGCCAAATTATATATTTGTGAGGAGAATAGTTGTGCTTATAGATCAAAAGCCAGGATAGCAAACATTGTTTGTGGAATGCTGACAGTTTGACTGGGATTTTTTTCAGGATTAAAGTTACAGAGTAAGAGAAAATCAAGACCACCCAGCTGAGAAAATACGTAATTAGGAATGAAGTGCCATAATGAAGTAGGACGGGACAGGTGGTGTTGTATCCATTTGATTTTTATAGTATTATTTATAGTGGAAAAGTCCAGAAAATTTAGCCCCCCATTATCGTTTGGATTCGTGACCACAGACTTTCTAATATAATGAATTTTGTTCTTCCAAAGAAAATTGAATAACATCTGGTCGATACTTTTACAGGTGCAGTTGTCTACGAACAGAGGAGAGGCTAAATAGATCAACCTAGAGAGGCCTTCTGCTTTAGAGAAGAGTGTTCTGCCCCTCAGAGTTAAATCTCTGTGCAGCCACTGGTTTAGTTTTTTCCTGGTTTTATTGATAGCGGGAGAAAGGTTTTCGATGCATCTTCTTTTATCATTTTTAGTGATTGTGATTCCTAAGTATACAACGTTTTGTTTAATAGGTATTTATAGATGATAAAGCACAGTCCTTTATAGCAAAAAGTTCACATTTATTGACATTTAGGTATAAGCCGGAGGCTCTAGAAAAGGTTTGGATGATATCAAGAGCTAGAGGGATTTGATCTGAGTTACGTAAAAATAGTGTCGTATCATCTGCTAGTTGACTTATTAGAATGTTCCTGTTTGCTATATTTATACCTTGTATAGGGCTCGCCCCAAGATGGGTGGAAAGATGTTGGCCAGCTAAGAGGAAGAGATATGGAGAAATAGGACACCCTTGTCTGATGCCACGATGTAACTGAAATCTAGGGGAAGCTCCTGATTTTAATTTGATAGCACTGTTTCCATTAGCATAAAGAGTTTGAAAGGCCTTAATGAAGAAGGGACCAAAACCAAATTTTTTTAAGGCTAAATATAAGAAGTTGTGTTCAATAGAATCAAAAGCTTTTTTAAAGTCAAGAAATAAGATAAAACTATCATCTTCAATTAAGTCAGAATAATCTATTATATCTAAAACCAACCTAATATTGTTAGAAATATGACGTCCTTTCATAAATCCTGACTGAGTTTCATCAATAATATTATCTAATACATTTTTCAAACATTTGGCCAACACCAGTGCAAGTATTTTATAGTCAACATTTAGTAGGCAAATGGGGCGCCAGTTATCTAACAGAAGAGCATCTTTTTTTGGCTTAGGAATTAGAGTGGTAAGACCTTGAGTAAGAGTAGCAGGGAGTGTTCCTTTGTTAAAGCTTTCCAAATACATTTGTAGAAGAAAAGGAGCCAGCTGTTTGGAAAATAATTTATAAAACTCAGAGCTTAAGCCATCAACCCCTGGAGATTTGTTAAGCTTTAGCTGTTTAATAGCATCTAAAATGTCAGGTAATGAGATCGCTTGATCACAGTAAAGCCTGTCACTTTCATCCAATTTTTTAAGGTTTGGAAGAGCATCAAAAAATTGTGCAGCATAATCATTATCATATGAGGAGCTGTATAATGAACTATAAAAGTTAGCACAGAAGGAGGCAATTTCACGCGGGTCGTTGCTAACATTTCCATTAATTTTTAGTTTGTGTATGGTATTAGAGTTAGAGCGACTCTTTTCTAATCTGAAGAAGTAGGCAGAATTTTGTTCACCTTCCTCCAACCATCTTTTTCTAGATCTAATGAAAGCCCCTTCTGCTCTAACTCTATATATTTCATCCAAACTGTTTTGTAACTCTGACAAATGATGTTTTTCTTCATCAGACATTTGATCCACAGATTTCATACCATAATCTCCAACTTAACTAAAGGGTAGTTAAGTTGGAGATTATGGTATCTTCTGCCACTCTTTTTTTTCTTGATATGTCTTTACTACATTTTCTTAAATATTTTCCAATTTCAAACTTTAGAAGTTCCCAATTTAAGCCAAAGACATTTTCAGTATTAGCTTTGGACCAGTATCTATTTATTAAAGAATTGAGGGAGTGGACAATAGTCATGTTTTAAGACTGAGTTGTTGAGTTTCCAAAAGGTAAAACTTTGTATTTTTTTGAGTGGAAGTTTAGCTTGAGGTGTATGGCACAATGATCTGTAAGGGGGGTAGACAAGATACTACTATTGGATATTTCTGATAGATGGTCAGATATCAGCCAGTAATCAATGCGAGACTGATAAGATCTCTGCTTATTATGCCATGTGTACATTCTTTGAGAGGGAAAGTTCTTTCTCCATATGTCTACAAGACTTAATCGTTCTCGGAAAACATTTAAATAGCTATTTGTATTATTAGAGTAGTGTGGTGGCCATCTATCAAGTGAGTCATCAGGAGAAACATTGAAGTCCCCTCCTATTATTATATTAGCGTCCGGATAAGTATTTAACCAGTCTACTAATCGATCTCCAATATGGCAAAACAGGCTAACATTTTTATTTTTGTCATTATAACCATAGACATTAAGAATAATGAATTTAGAGGGAGAGAAAATGCAGTCAATTAACATAATTAAATAATGGCCATCAGGATCAGATTCAGATTTTAAAATTGAAAAATTTAAATTATTTTGAAGGATACAAACACCACCTGCACGTGCTGAGCCATGAGACATCCAAATATTGTTACCCCATTGAGACTTCCAGAAACTATAATCATCAGAAGTAGAGTGGCTTTCTTGGAAAAAGACAAAGTCAGTATTCATCTTTTTGGAAAATAAAAATAAGGCTTTGCGTTTAATATTACAACGTAACCCCCTGGCATTAAGAGAAACAAAAGATAAAGACATGAGTATACTAACAAGATTATGGAAGAAACAGAACTCAACACTACTCAAAAAACGCTAACAGATTGTGACGTAATTAGTGCCAACATACCAATACAGGGACAAGATACTTTTTAACTTAACAACAGAGCACAGTCAAAGTGCTTTATAAATTTGGATAAATGAAGAACACGTGCCCTATTAAGGACTGCACACTGTAACAAACGATCTTGCATACTGAAGACATTATTGAACAGTTAGGAAGGTTAATTTTACTGCAGATTTACTCAACCGTCTCAATCAAATAACTACCTGCAGTTTTGAGCATCTACTTCCAGTCAAGCAAGAGTTATGGGCCAGCCATCATCTCATGGTTAGGCGGAAGGGAGGAGTATTTATTTTCCCTCAACAAAGGCACGGCCTCCCACGAAGTAGGCTTTTTTTCCCCATTCTTCCTAGCTTCGGCTACAGATGGCCACAGAAGCTGCCTTTTCTCACGGTCGGACTTGCAGAGGTCTTCAGTGAAGCATAGCTTGTTGTTGTGAAGGAATTGTGATTTTTTAGCTGCTTTCCAAACCGCATCTCGTAGCCGCTGCGAGAGGAACCTGATGATAATCGGTCTGGGAGCGGTCTGATCCTTCTTCTTCGGACCCGGGCGGTGGGCGACATCTAAGAAAGATGCAAACGTATTCTTTTCCTCAGGAATGATAGCCTGACAAATTTTAAGGGCTGCCAGGCATATGTTTTCATCTTCACTCTCGCTGTGTCCACATAACTTCAGATTCCAGCGTCTGGAATAGGCCTCTATCTCATCCACACAATTCATGAGAAGGGTCGTTCGAGTGTCAGTTTGTGAAACATTGTTTCTGATGAGATCAAAGTTATCTTTCAGCTCTTTAACTTCGGACATGCTGGTATCGATTTTTTTCTCCAGAGTCTCAATCCTGCTCCCCAGTTTCAATTCCAGGCCATCAGCTCTCCCGTTGATTAGCTTGGAGAGTGTTTCAATGATGTTTTCGCCGTTCAGTTTTTCAGATTTTCTATCTTTTTTTGGAGCAGGTGAGTCCCGTGGGGTGAGCGGTAGAGGAGGAAAATTCTCATCATCAAAGTTGCTCCAGCGTTCAGTGTAGTCATGGCAGCCTTCCATTAAGACATTTACATTCTCTGCAGCAGGCACGTTTTCGTTGCTAATTGAGCTAGCAGCATGTGATCCCTTTCGTTTTTTCTTGGCAGACATATTCCTCTGTAGTACGTTCGGATTATCACTCAGTCAAAACCCACCTGATGGATTACCGAGTTAGGAGTTTCAAAGCATGCAAAATGAAAACAAAAAAGCAGTCCACGCTAGTATTACTAGGGATGCGCCGATCCGATATTCAGTATCGGTATCGGTCCGATACTGGCCTAAATTACTGGATCGGATATCGGAAAGAAATAAAAAAATGTAATCCGATACACTAAATAACGTTTCGCTCACATTAGCTGCATT
Organism: Archocentrus centrarchus; assembly: GCF_007364275.1. Lineage (NCBI taxonomy): Eukaryota > Metazoa > Chordata > Actinopteri > Cichliformes > Cichlidae > Archocentrus > Archocentrus centrarchus. Next base: position 22,854,070 of record NC_044364.1, read on the forward strand.
ACAGGGCTCAGTCGTCTTCTTCTTCTTGTGGGTTTGCGGTTGACCAAACCAGCTTAGAGCTGCATTACCGCCACCTACTGGAATAGAGTGGGGGATCAGGAGATAGAAAACAACCCCCTCAGATCCTCTGTCGCCGCGACGGATTCCCTTTGACACTGAGCGATCATCACTGACATGTTTTTCCGCCTCCATCGCTCTCTGCCTTGTTTGTGTGTTGTGCTCGCTGTGCTGAGAATCAGCTGTTATTTCTTTCTCTACTTCAGCTCCCGGACATACTGCTAGCGAGCGCAGCTATTAGCACTAGTGACCGTCCGGTACCGGAAGAACCCCTTCCCCGTCAAAATATTTTTGATACTTTAATCCCTGATTTGTGACTAAATATAGACCTGCAGTAGAAACGTATTTAGGAGAATGCTTGTAAATATAAAGCATTACAAGATTGCGCTCACGCAGCCCCTAGTTTTTCACGTGAACACTGATGACGCAACAGCAGCAGTCAGCTGATTTACGTGCAGTCTGTCTGCACAAGTGGAAACAGGTGGAGCCGGCGCGCTCAGATGGAGCAAAAGGAAATGTTTTTCTAGTGTCCAAAAGAAGCCTTTTCGTCCCTGTAAGCTCATTAAACCTTTACTGGGAAACAGCTGGAGATCCTTCATCAACCACCTGATCAGTAAGTGAAGAAAAGAGAACTTTGTAGCTGCTCCATCCACCCTGTTTGTTTCACACAGGGAAAAACTGCAGTACAGAAGTTAAAATATGCAGATGAACTGTTAATAAGAAAAAAGTATTTCTTATCCAGTTACTTGGGTAATCAATATAAATAGAATACACAATTGCTAAAATAATCAATAGTTGCAGCCCTAATGAAATTTGCAACATGCCATAAGCATCACCTTCTCACACAGAAGCAACAGGATTCAGGTGATAGTTATTGTTGTAAGTAAAGTTTATTTATATAGCGTTTTTCACAGACAGAAAAGCGCTGTACAATAATTAAAACACAACATCACCCCCCCACCCCCCACCCCCACAAAACACTATGTTAAAAACATAATAACATTACCATATTAAAAGAAAAAGAATAAAAATAAAGTCAGAAACCAGAAAGCCTGGTTAAACAGAAAAGTTTTCAACTATTTTTTAAATGATGCCACAGAGTCAGCTAAATGGAGCTGGATTGGTAAACAGTTCCAGAGCTTTGGTGCTACTGCCTAAAAAGCTCTGCCCGCCCTGGTCCTTAGTCTTGTATGTGGGACAACTAAAAGAATTTGATTTTGTTGTGTGAGAGACTGTTGACTTCTTTTTTTTAAATTTTTTTAAAAATGTTTTTAAATGCCTGGATCAATTTTAAATATCGGATTTATATCGGTATCGGCCGATATCCAAATGTAAAATATCGGTATCGGTATCGGACATAAAAAAGTGGTATCGTGCCATCCCTAAGTATTACTAAGAGAAAAAAGCAGTTTGGCACTTGAAGCTGATCAGAGGAGGTGCATACGCTGCGCCATCTTGGTCGCTCCCCACGCGGCTCAACAAGATGGAGTTCCGCTATAACATCCGCGGGTCTCGTGTCGTCCGTCGAACGCCTCCGCACATTGGTTGTAAACATAACAAAGTCCATTCTTTGTTGATCCATTCAATGACTTCCAGGAAAGTTGAGTGACGCATTCTCCCGGTTGCCGTGAAGCTGTGCTCTCCATCCTTCATCCACTACTCCCACAGTTTACGCGAGACTGCCTTAAAGCTCCGGTTCACGGAAATGTCATAGCTGGAGTATTTTGGTTAATGTGTTAATAATTTCACATATAGGTCGCTCCGGAGTATAAGTCACACAACTATGAAATAAAGTGCATTTTATAGTCCGGAAAATACGGTAAATGCTGTGTCTTTATATTGTGTTATTGACACCCCAGCCTGTGCTTCAGGAGCCACACCCAGTATAATGCCTTCAAATAGGCACGATGTCATCGCATTAGAAATCACTCAACTCCAGACCACGAGCCACCAGTTCACTATTCCAAAGACTTTCTTACCTTCAGGCAGCAGGGAACAGCTGTAGGTTCAGTCTCACTGTAGAAATTTAGGTAACAAGAGAGGAAAAGAAGAAGGAGCCTGCTCCTCTCTGTCGCCCAGAATGAAGCTGCAGAAAACCTCGAGTAAAGAGTGAGGGGAGATGGTTATGAAAGTGAAAGTAAGAGAGATTTTCTTCCGGTGTTACACTAAATTCTGCGACCCATCATATTCTGTGACCACAGGGGATGGTAGCGTACATCCCTCTGCATGTATGTGCTGAATACGAGCGAGAAGGACACTATTTACGTTTACTGTGTAAGCACCAAAACAGGAGATTGTAAACTTTACGGAATATTATTTCGTTCGCACTGACGAAGGAAATGCGTTTTTTTTATTTGACATTGAACACAGCTGGACGGACCGTTGCATTGAATGCTTTTATTCTATCGTTTGAAATACATAAACCCACTACTACCCATCCTTCAATAAATTGGTATACGATAAATAAATGTTTCCAAGCAGTTTTTTGGGAAGGGGTTCAAACGATTTATAAGATTTTCTGCCACCCAGCTCAGCTCTCATTCAGCACGTACATGCAGAGGGATGTACGCTATCGCCCCCTGTGGTCGCAGAATATGATGGGTCGCAGAATTTGGTGTAACACCTGTTCTATTGAACAGTGCGGGTCACGTCATATAACATTACAGCCCATGAAAAGGTTTAAAGTAAAAAAGAAACGAAAGTATATACATTTCTATAATAGAAATATATATCTATAAAGTATTAGATAGCAGGGCTATCTTTGTTCAGTTTGAGGTTGATGCTTCTGCTTTCAGCTGAATGGTTTGAGTTGAATTGCTGAAATATTTGGGAAACCTGTTGAAAGTGCTGAAATACACTGAATCATTCTCCTACAAATGAAGCAGAATGAAACTGTATACAGTTTTATGCAGAATCAATATACTATCAAATATGAAAAGCTTCCAAGTAGAAAACTAGATGAAAATCTAGTAAAAATATGTAAAATGTAAAAATAAAATTCAGTCAGAAGGATGCTGAATAAATGTGTGTGTGTCACTGTCTTCATGTGTCTGTGTGTCCTTGTGTGAGTTGCCTGACCTTCATCAACTGAGACCAACAGCCCAGCTTTGAACCACTTGCATGCTCAAGAGAAATCCACCAATCAGTTTCAAGTTTAATTAAGAACATGTGCTTCAACTGATAGCGGCAAAGTCTGGTAGCTCTGATCTTTACTCAAATGTTACATTTTTGTTGTATTTTTAGTGAATTTTTGTTGTTGTTGTTTTTTCCAAGTATGGATACTTCTGTGAGGAGAAGAGTTTAACTCAAGAGAAGAGCTTTATTTTATTGAAATGGAGCAAATGTGGTGGATTCCTATTCCAGCTGAGATAAAGAGATGTTTTCATGGTTGCTGGGCTGGTGCAAAGGTGAACCCTTGCATGTGCAGATATAAGCCCTTTCTGCCAACAGTCATCATGGGAAATGTCAACTCATTGCCCAGCAAAAGTGATGAGCTGGAGATATTGGTGAAGACCAATGGTGAAGATGTATACCGTGAGTGCAGTCTCATGTGTTTTACTGAAAAATGGTTGAATCAACATCTCAAACTCTAATATGTATCTATCTGGTTTCACCCTTATATGAGATGCTAAAGCTAGTGGCAAGAAAAAAAGGTGAGAGTTTGACTTTATGTGCCCACATCGCTATCAAGGAGAAGATGTGGTGTCCTGATGTTGAATTATTGGCAGTTGGTATGCCACCAAATTATGTACCAAGTGACTTCAGTTATATCATAGCAATACTTGTGTACATTCCACGCAAGGCAAGAGCCGAAGTTTCATGTGAAGTTCTCCATTAAACTATTGCTAGGATACAAACTAAACATCCAGAGGCACGCTTCATAATTTTAGGAGGCTTTTCTATCTTCCCGCCTGACTGGAAGCCATCCTGAACAACTCTGATCACCCACTTACTCGTCTTTATGGAAAAAAAATATCAGTACTGGAAGACTCCTCTCTCTCTCTCCACTGTAAAACGGAGAGATACAGAAAATCGTTCGTACCCACAGCCATCAAGTTTTATGTGTGTGTGTGCGCGTGTGTGAGCTTGAGGGTCCTGTGCAGTAACTTAGCTTTTGCTAGGTCTGTGCTTCTCTAGACAGAGATCTTGGATGTTATTCCTGGAATCTGCTGGAGCCACTCTCCCAGTTTGGGGGTCACTGCCCCAAGTGTTTAGATTACCACAGGGACCACTGTTATGTTCACCATCCACATTCTCTCCAGCTCTTCTCTCAGCCCTTGGTATTTCTCGAGCTTCTCGTGTTCCTTCTTCTAGATGTTGCCATCACTTGGTATTGCTACATCTATCACTATGGCCTTCTTCTTCTGCTTGTCCACCACTACTATATACAGCCTTCGATATATTGGAGTGGCTGTAGCTCAGTAGGTAGAGCAGGTCACCTACTGATCGGAAGGTCAACGGTTCAATTCCTGGCTACTCCAGGCTACATGCCAATGTATCCTTGGGCAAGGTACTTAATGCCAAGTTGCTCTCCGACGTAACCGTCGGAGTATGAATGTGTGTGAGTGTTAGATAATTAAAGCACTTAGCTTAATTAAGATGGAAGTGCTTGTATGAATGGGTGTGCATGGATAAATGTAAAACGTGTTGTATAAGTGCTCTGAGTAGAAAAGCGCTATATAAGAGCTAGTCCATTTACCATTTAGTCTATATATATATATATATACATATACACGCACACATATACATATGGTTACACAAACCAACAGTTTTGTTGTGTTGTTATTGTGTGGGTGTTTGTGTCTGTTTCATGAAATGTACTTACCAATGAGGGTACAACGCCACAGCTCCACCCATCATGAGCTAGAGGTGGGCAAAGAAAGGAGAGTAAACCCAGGCCACCCACAGCCCACCAAGACCTACGAAGACCCGTGGCCACTCATTCCAGAGACAACCGCACACCAACCCCAGCAGATGGGAGTGAATGAGGTGTATAGGGTGCAGTTAAAACTGAGGGGACAGTTGTGCCATAAGCACCAACTGTTGGTCGTCAGTGCTTGCCCACTCGCCCCCCCCCCACCCGAAAACCCTCCATGTCTAAAGTGCAAATAAAATTTGGGGACAGACAGTTAATAAGGATCTGAGTGGGGCCACTTCTGCGGGCCCTATCTCATCAACCTCTGGGTAACAAGCCTGCCTCAAAGGTCCTGTGTGTATTCTACATGCCTGTGTGTGTGTATTTGTGTGTGCATGTGTGTGCATGGGGAAGGGGGGGGGGGTTTAAGACCAGGAAGAAATGAGGAAACCTGGAGGAAGATGGCCAACTGTCCACTGGCTCAATAGGTACCCCGACCTCCCACAGCGCAGAACAGCGCAGGGGGAAGGTGAGCCGGGGCCGGGGCCGTGGTGACAGCATCACGGAGCACCGCAGCACCCGCGACTGGTGCCACTGCCCCCACAGCAGAGGGCAGCCCACTCCCACTAGACACCATTTACTTGACAATAGACACAAACAAGCGACAGGACAACTGGCCTGAGTTGGAAATACAATGCCCTGTCCCCTCCAACCACCCCACCACTCCCCCACAATGCAGGCACCCCAGAGCCCCAAAAGCGCAGACGGACACCCCGATGCAGGCCAGACAACCCACCCCACCTGATGGTTTCCCCGGACCGCCGAGAGCCCCCCAGCACCGGGGGGGACCCACCCCGGTGCTGGGGAGCCAGCGTGGCCCCAGGGCCCTGGCCCCAGACCCCAGCCCCTGAGCCACACAGGGAAGACCAGCCAACTGGCCAAGGGCTTGCCCCCACCACCCCTAGCTCCCCAGCCTACACCCCAGGACCGTAAGGCAGCACCATCCAAGCCCCCACCACCATCAACCAGGACAAGCACACAGACATCACCAGAAGGCCACCACAGGACTCCAGTCTCAGGAGGCTACCAGACGCAAGGGCCCCCGGAGTCTTCCCCCAACCGCCTACAAAGCACACCAGGAGCAGAGTCCACAGCCAACCACCCCCACTAAGTAATGGAGCTGATCAGTGGGAACCAAAGAGAGTCAAATTCCTCCAATTGGTTTTTAGAAGAAGCAGACATTCTCTCTATACTAACATGAGCTACTAAGAAATTTTTGTATTAAGTAATACAGAGTTTATTTTTTGACTTCCAATTCATGAGGATAGTTTTCTTAGCAATGCACAAGGTGGTAAAAACTGCGTGTGATGTATTTGACTCTGTAACTAATTCACTGACATCACCTAAGATGCATAGTCTGGGGGAAGTTGGGACATGACAGCTAAACCATGTGGATAGGTCTTCACATACCCTCTGCCAGAACTTCTTAACAGGTATACAAGACCATAAAGCATGTATATAATTCTCTTCTGAATTGCGTTTACAGTGTCTGTTTGAGTGTGTAAGGCCCATGTGGAACATCCTTTGTCCAGTATAGTGTGTTCTATGGAGAATTTTATATTGTATAAGTTGTACTTGGGGACTTTTAGTCATTTTGAAGATATATAAACATATTTCTGTCCATAAGTTTTGATCCAGTTTGACAGAAAGATCAGATCACGCTCCCATTTTGCAATTGGGAGGGAAACTGAATCATCAGTTTTAGTAGTAATTTATATAATTTTGACAACAATTTTGGCAAACAGAGGTTAAGAAATTCTGTTACCCATGTAGGCATTTCTAAATTCACTTGACTGAGATTAAATCTTCCCTGTAAGATGGACTTAAGTTGTTGATATTCCAGAAATCTACCACTGCCAATTCTATATTTTGATATAAGTTCTTGGAAAGTAATAAGGTTTCCATCTTGGATAATATGTTCTAAATAATTTACACCCTTATCACACTATAACGGAAACTTCAGCATTTTCTTTTTCTGACAAATATCTGGATTGTTCCAAATGGGTGTTAGTTTACAGGGGATAAGTGAAGACTTAGTTATTTTCAAAATTCCCACCAGGCTGTCAGAGAGGTGTTTATACTAAGGCTTTTATAGCAGTTATGTTATTTAATACTAGGGCTAATGTGTTATACGTACAACACATTTACCTTCACCCATTCATATAAGCACTTCCATATATAACTAAGCTAAGTGTTTTTATTGTCTAACATTCACACACATTCATACTCCAACACTTGCATCGGAGAGCAACTTGGGGTTCAGTATCTTGCCCAAGGATACGTTGGCATGCAGCCCGGAACAGCCAGGAATCAAACCACCAACCTTCTGATTAGTAGGTGACCTGCTCTACCTCCTGAACTACATGAGAGATATGTTTGACAGATTGTAGGCCAAAAAGTCATTTACACCAGTTTAAATACAGCAAATATGTATTTATTTATTTTTTGGCAAATACCAAAAATGTCTCTCTGTATTATACGTGCGACAGCCTGGCAACCTGTACAGGGTGTACCCTGCCTCTCGCCCTATGACAGCTGGAGTAGGCTTCAGCCCCCACCCAACCCTGAAAAGGATAAGTGGAAGAGAATGGATGGATGGATGGATGGATGGATGGACCAAAAATCACTTTTTGGCACAACACCGGTAAAAAGGCAAGAGAGAGAGAGAGATGCTGTTATCGGCGGTCACACTGAAGCTCAGTCAGCTCCAGCTGTAGGTGTAGCTGCAGGTGAGGTGGAGGGTAAAACAGCAACATGTTCTTTTCAGTAGCAGCAAAATCCCCAACAGCTAACTGCTGTACTATACCGCTTTGTTTGCACACCCATACTGACAACCATGACCTCCAGCAGAGCTATGAAGCGTGTGGTGCAGGGCTCTGTTTGTAACAAGTGTCCCTGGAAAAGTTTCAGCTTTGTTTGCAGCGAGGTCTGGGGGGTGGAGGGGTGTCCCCTCTGTGCCAAAGTGAAGTATGTACTGAAGAAGGGAGCGCTGTATGTACACGGAACAGGGCATCAGTGGAGGATTTCAGCTTTCTGGGCTATCTCAAAAAGTCTCTAAAAGTTGCCAAAGTCACCGGAAAAAGTTGCTAAATCTCTCACTAATCGTTTTTTTGGGGGGAAAAACATTGAAAAAGTCTGAAAAGCTGCTAAATAGGCAATACTGTGTGTTACCTCCACCCAGGCACGTAGCATCACAGAGCATGGGTTGTGATTGGTTAATCATTCAATCTTCTTTTTCAGGTTTTGAAGCAGTTGGCAGACATCTGTCACACAACACTGCCTCCATGAGTTAAAAAGAGGAACAGTATGCTGAGCTGTATTTATTGCTTGGGTCGTGGGCCAAAACTAACACATGTATGAACAAGGGCCATAGTTTGGACACCCCTGATTTAAGACTTCTTAGAGTAGTCACTCAACTAGTGTCGGGTCTGAAAGCTAAAATCTCTTTCTGTGCCTCTGTCCAAACCAGCCTGAATCAGCAGTTAACTTATCCCCACTAACTTGGACTGTACGTGGAAGCCAGAGTACCCAGAAAGACATGGGGAGAACATGCCAACTCAACACAGAAAGGCCCCGGCCAAAGGGTGACTCCAAACCTAGGACCTTCTTGCTGTGAGGCAGCAGCGCTCACCATGGTGCTGCTGAAAATCATTCTGTGAGGGGAGGAGGGAAGTTGTAGAATCTACACAAACCAAATCTGTCCCTTGTTGCACTTTCCCTGTTTGAAATAAACTCAACAGAGTCTCAGAAGAATGAACATGTTGGTATGAAATTTGCATCATGTCTGTTTGACCTGATTTTTTTGTTTGTTTCAGAACAGTTTGAACTAATTGTTTCTCATACCTTTAATGAACCAAACTAGATTTCTTTCCTCGGGCAGCTTTGCTGTAGTTCAGCTTCTGCTAGTGTGACGTCATTGTTAGCTTGTAAAGCTTTCAGAGTAGTTTCTCTAACACTGATTCAAACACACACTCCTGCTCATCTGCGTGTGTGCTTTAAAATGACTGAAGCCCTGCAGCCATTCCTGATTGCTCACTTTTTCCTGCTGTCACTAATTCTTTGTTTTTGTGCTCCTTGCTGTGTGCGCTGTGATTTTAACCTCCGTGTGTCTGACTGCTTTCATTGGCTGTTCTCTGACTCGGTCTGTGTGTCGCTTGTTTTGTTTTGTTCCTTGTGCACTTTATAAAGTTTTATTTCTATAATGATGGTTGTTGCTGTTATAAATATGTGGACACTGTTGTGTGTTTTCAGTGAAGCTCTTTAAAGCTCCTTGGAGCTGCTTTTCATTTGCTGCAAACTGCAACTTTCTGTAGTTCCACTGTTTCCTCAGCAGAGGGCGCTGCTGAGCACATATCACAATGTTGCTGCTGGATTTTCTCTCTGGTTTCTCTCTGAAAAGAAACTTTATCATGTGGAACTCCAGCTTTGCATATTTCACTTAATAGACTGCAGCCTGTTGAAATGTTGGGAGGTTTATTGCGAGAAGCAGAAGAAAATGGATGGATGGATGGATGGATGGATGGATGGATGGTTAAAGAAAGAATCAGCAGATTAAAATGTCTAATCATTAATTTTGCTAAATTTTATTGATATTCAATTTTAAATGCATACATATATGATATGATTCATAGTTTTTTAATGTTACGCATAAATCAACAGACAGTTAGCTAATCTACCCACACAAACATTACTCCACATTCATAAGTTCAAAAACTCATTATCAGATCAATCAAGTCAAAACTCTGAATATCAATCAGATTATCAATAAAGAGCATCTTAAAATGAAAGACCAGAATCAGCTGCAACAATCAGAGCACATAAAAATGCTTCAACTGTGACAATAAAATCAGTGCTTTCTAATCAATCAGCTGATCAAATTTAATAACAAAGTCAGAATGAAAACATCAGGCAAGTGATTTTTACATCCACCTGGATTCAAATCTCACATCAGCTGGAAGAAAATAGCAAAAATAACAGAAAAAGTCAAATCTCATCAAACCATCAGAAAGAAACAAAGGTTGGATTAAGAAATCCTGAACAAATTAAAGGCTTTGATCAGGATGAAGCTGCAGGATCAATGAAGGAATAAATGGCAAAAAGACAGAAAAGTTACTACAAACCAACCGAGGCTCAAAATCTTTGCTCTGTATCATGTCATCATTACTGCTGCAGACGTGCAAACATGCAGGTGGATGAAAAAACACATTTCTATCTGTTACTGTAAGGACACATTTATATGAATACAATAACTCCAAAAATAATACGTAGCAAAAATAATCTGATTAAATTTGACGGGTGCATCAGTTCCTCTGTTTAGTAAAAATGTTTTAAATGTCGTGCACATCGGATGGTTGTCGTATATTAAATAATTAAATGTAACTAACACAATGGAGCTCCACACATCAGTAACACAGCACTGATGTAAAAAGCTGAACTGGATTCAAACTGAATCATGTGGGACCAAATTTACAGACAGAGGAACATGTAACTGTTTTTAGTCCAAAGCTTGAAGGCAGGAAAAACGGGCTCAGAGAATTTGGTTCTGAAGGTGTGAATGTGACTTAAGTTATTACATGAGACTGTATAGTAGGACAGAGTGCCTGCAGGCCAATCCAGAAACACCCCCAGACGGGGGCAGCCAGCAGGAGGAACAGGGTATTTATTGGTCACCCCAACATGATCTGAATAAAAAGTTAGGTTTGGTTCCAACCTGTGGCCCAAAGACCAGGTGATGTTACTCCACCCTAACCCACACAATCTACCCTCCCCTTTCCTCTCAACTGTTTTGTAGCAAACAGCTGCAGCAGCATCTGTACCCTTGGTTATGCTCAACTCCACCTCCCAGTAACAGCGCCCAGTCAGAGCCTCTCTGCACAGAACCTGAGGCAAAGCATCAAACCTCTCAGGATGGTCAGGATACATTTGCTCCTCTACATGTGTCACCTTCTGGTTTCCTTCAGACAGAAAGTTTGTAGTTTGCTGTGTTTGGATCCAGGGTGAGATCACAGGCATCTGATAGAGAGAATGAGACATGATCATAATTCTTAATTCATGATGATGTCACTGTTCTCCTTAATCTGCAGATCTAGAGTCTGTTTTTAATCCATTTCAGATCTCTGTCCTCAAAGCTCAGCTTGTCTTTTTAAACTCTGATCAAATGAAGTGGAACAACTGAAGGGAAGATCTGGATTCTCTCCTACTGCTCATTAAGATCTTTGTACAAACTGCAGTTCTGTCTGAGTCTGATTATGATGATGGATTTTATCTGCATGTTCTTCCACCTTAAAAACTCTGATTCTGTGTATCACAGTGTGCTGCTTTCATCACAGCTCATACTTTTCTCTGTGCCAACTTTTACTATTAAACATTTTGATGACTACATGTGCTTTTAAATATTTTTATGCCTTTAAATGCACATTGTTTATTGAGCCATTACTTTGTTATTTTATTTGAGATTTTGCCACGTCTGGTTGGTCTGTACTCATCAACCCACAGGGAGCAGCATGGATGATGTTTCTGTGTAAATCTGACCTCTGACTTCCAAACTCAGCTGACAGGAAGCATCAGCTGTACCTCTGAATCACACTGAACTTTAGAAACCTGTTCAAACACTGAGGGAGAGTAACACATTATTCTTAAAAAAAGTACTTACACCTTATCAGAGCTCCTCTGTTTGTTACATTTTCCACATCAATGACATCAGGCCCTGAGTAATCATCAGTGACCAGGACGGTATCCTTGTAGTGGTAGATACTTCCTCCTTGGTATTTGGCATTTGGAATGGCTGTTATAAATATTATGTTGTTCTTCACAGCATTTGCCTTTTTTTTCATTTCCACTATCACTTCATCTGAGAAGTACCATTGGTCTTGGGCAGATGGACCGATATCCTCAGTAACATGAGATTTAGGTTTATCCAAGTAGTCAGACATGTTCTGCAGATATGGGTCAGTGGATTTCAGGGAGGTGAAAACAAAGCAGAGAACTTCCTCTACTCTTGGATTAAACACCTCTCGGTCCAGCTCAAACTGATCTGAGATGATCTTTGTTCCCTCCATCATGTCTACAAAGTACCTGATGATGGTGATTTCTCTCTCTTCATCTTTGATCCACTTGGTTAATTTCTCCTGACTGAACGGTGACTTGTATCTGTCATTAAAGACTTTCACTAATTCCTGCTCATCTTCCTCACCTGCCCTGATGGAGGGAAGTTTTTTGGCCATTTTCTGCTGGAGTGAAGGTCTAAAATCCATGCAGAGCTCCTGGAATCTGCTCAACTTTTCTTGTATCTGTGGAAAGCTTTTCACCACTCTGTCCTGCAGCAGATCGTTGCATCTGATTTCCAGATTATGGAGCTCCTTCAGAGTATTTTGAGCCTTTCTAGAAAGTCCAGCACTGATCTCTGTCATCATCTCAGCAGCTTCTGGATGTAATTTCTTCAGTGACATCAGTGTGACCTTCAGTGGAACACCATTATCTTTGTGTTCTCCCAGTAGTTTTGGAAGTTGGATGTAGGTCTTCACTGCATCTTCAAATGTTGCAGGGTTGCTTTCAAGAATGAAGTCTCCATAGAATTTGCAGGTGAATTTATCAGTCACAGCTTTTTCTTCATCACTTAGCTTGATGTCAACTTTCCCATCAACATTAAATGAGGGAATCTTCTTTATCACAGCTTGCATGCTGCCCTGGATGTCCTGAATGCTGCTATCATCTAACTTCTCACTGTCAAACACAAAGAAAGCATTTGCTCCATAAAGGATTCCTGTGACTACATGTGTCGCCAAACTCTTCACATCTTCTGCTTGTTTAGTGTTCTTGGTTTCATCAGGAGTCAACATCAGCTGTTTGAACTTGGTGGTAGCTTTGTACTGAAGAGTGACTCGGCTCTGATGGTGAGATTTCTTCTTATCATTCAGATATTTGGCTGATCCTCCAACTTCAGTCAGTCCACTCAGGAAACTGGCCTTCAGGGAAGCATTGACATCCAGCAGAGAGGACTTTTTGTCAGTGGAATCAGATGCACTGATTTGAAATTCGGTGCTTTGCTGATTATTCTCCACTGACTTCTTCTGCAGAGTTTTAGCCTCCCACAGTGTGACACCTTAAAGACACAAGAACCATAGAAATGTTCAAAGGAAAACAATGTCTTTCGAAATGTCACCAGCTGAGTACATACTACTATGAATTTGACTTTGTGAATTGCAGTTTAATTACATTTACAAATCTTCATAATTTTGTTTTTGTTAGTTGAGAGGGATTTATAGGTTTCATTTATTTATTTAGGTTATATCAAATGCAATACTCATAAAGGTCCATAGAGTTAAACCTTGGTGCTACATTACGCTGCAAAAACTTATTTTTGAAATTTGGATTCTGTGAAACCTGTTTTATGAGAAAATATATGCTGTAGTTTCAGATCTTTACAAATAACATGTCTTTGTTGATGATAATATTCTTTCTGACAGATTTTCTGTTACTGTCATGGTCCTGGGCCGGTGGCCCAGTGTGTTCCTTTTGTATAGTTCTGTTTTGTTACTTCCTGTCTAATTTTGGTAGTGTCTTGGTCCTTGTGCCTTAGGTTTAGTTTTGCTTCCCCTTGTCTCATCAGCGTTATTGTGTGCAGCTGTGCTCCCTGCTGTTTCCACTTCCCTTATTATTTCCTGGTATATTTTAGTCCTGTGTTTTTTTCTGCGTGTTGCCATGTCCTCATCATTGCTTTGCCCGCTGTGTGCCTGTCGGTGGGAATCCTGTTTCCAGTGTGTGTTTTTTTAATTTATGCTGCTGGCCCCGTCCAGCCCTTCCTGTGTTCCGCTGCAAATAAAGCTTTAAATTACCGTCAGCCTTTTGCCTGGTGTATCCTGCTTTGGGGTCCTCTATCCTGCCTGCCGCAGCTTTATATGACAGTTAATGTGTTCATTGTTAGTCTACAGTTTGTTTCTTGGTTTAAATTATGAAACTGAACATTATTCACAAGGTAATTTAGAGGGACGGTCTTCAGACACAAAGTGATTATGTTCCAAGTTACAAAAGCTTCCTTATTCACTCTGCTGTCTGGTCTCTTATTGACACAGACCATATTTTTGATAAATGGCTATAACTACTTCAATAATCATTAATCATTACAAGTAAATGGTGTCTCTGGTCTTGTAGTTTTCATAATTGGATTTTTGAAGCAATCCTGGGGCTTTGGGAAACTGGGATGGACTGTGGCATGCAAGGAAGAATAAAAGAAAACATACTCCATATTTTTGCTGTAAAGACTGACAAAAGTCTGAAGAACAAGTTATATCTTACCTGGGATGATTTTGTCTCTTCTGGCATCGTAGAGCATCCCTAAGTTGAAAGGTCGGCCCAAAGCAGCCACCTCCAGAATATCTGAGGGCATGTCTCCTGTATCCAAACAAATGGCCTTAACGATGACAGAGCATTCAGGAATTTTCAATTCAATGATTCCATAATACCTGAGACCAGATTTCAAATATACACTGCTCAAAAAAAAATAAAGGGAACACTCATATAACACATCCTAGATCTGAATGAATGAAATATTCTCATTGAATACTTTGTTCTGTACAAAGTTGAATGTGCTGACAACAAAATCACACAAAAATCATCAATGGAAATCAAATTTATTAACCAATGGAGGCCTGGATTTGGAGTCACACTCAAAACTAAAGTGGAAAAACACACTGCAGGCTGATCCAACTTTGATGTAATGTCCTTAAAAAAGTCAAAATGAGGCTCAGTATTGTGTGTCGCCTCCACGTGCCTGTATGACCTCCCTACAATGCCTGGGCATGCTTCTGATGAGGTGGCGGATGGTCTCCTGAGGGATCTCCTCCCAGACCTGGACCAAAGCATCCGCCAACTCCTGGACAGTCTGTGGTGCAATGTGACGTTGGTGGATGAAGCTTCAATGCCTTCATCTTGCAGGAACTGCTGACACACTCCAGCCACATGAGGTCTAGCATTGTCCTGCATTAGGAGGAACCCAGGGCCAACTGCACCAGCATATGGTCTTACAGGGGGTCTGAGGATCTCATCTCGGTACCTAATGGCAGTCATGCTACCTCTGGCGAGCACATGGAGGGCTGTGCAGCCCTCCAAAGGAATGCCACCCCACACCATTACTGACCCACTGCCAAACCGATCATGCTGAAGGATGTTGCAGGCAGCACGTCTGTCACATGTGCTCAGTGTGAACCTGCTTTCATCTGTGAAGAGCACAGGGCGCCAGTGGCAAATTTGCCAATCCTGGTGTTCTCTGGCAAATGCCAAGCGTCTTGCACAGTGTTGGGCTCTAAACACAACCCCCATCTGTGGATGTCGGGCCCTCATACCATCCTCATGGAGTCGGTTTCTAACCGTTTGTGCAGACACATGCACATTTGTGGCCTGCTGGAGGTCATTTTGCAGGGCTCTGGCAGTGCTCCTCCTGTTCCTCCTTGCACAAAGGTGGAGGTAGCGGTCCTGCTGCTGGGTTATTGCCCTCCTACGGCCTCCTCCACGTCTCCTGGTGTACTGGCCTGTCTCCTGGTAGCGCCTCCAGCCTCTGGACACTACGCTGACAGACAGCAAACCTTCTTGCCACAGCTCGCATTGATATGCCATCCTGGATGAGCTGCACTACCTGGGCCACTTGTGTGGGTTGTAGAGTCCGTCTCATGCTACCACGAGTGTGAAAGCACCACCAACATTCAAAAGTGACCAAAACATCAGCCAGAAAGCATAGGTACTGAGAAGTGGTCTGTGGTCCCCACCTGCAGAACCACTCCTTTATTGAGTGTGTCTTGCTAATTGCCAATAATTTCCACCTGTTGTCTATTCCATTTGCACAACAGCATGTGAAATTGATTGTCAATCAGTGTTGCTTCCTAAGTGGACAGTTGATTTCACAGAAGTTTGATTTACTTGGAGTTATATTGTGTTGTTTAAGTGTTCCCTTTATTTTTTTGAGCAGTGTGTATTTTTTTCTATTGCTTTCAAAAATAGATATTCATACCCTGTGAGTGTGCCCGCTGACTTCTTGGAAATAGAAACCATGCAGTGTTTTGTCTCCTCATCATCTTGATCTCCACACCTCACACACCTCCTAGAAGAGCATTTCGGAGATTTTTATTGCTCTGTAGAAACTTTTAATTCATGAGCTGTTTTAAAACCCAATTCTTGTTTTAATGTTCTTAATGTTCTGAAAAAGACTGAAATCGCCACACTGATGTTGATAATATTGTACAAGTGTTCCATCATCCCAAAATTCTTGTTTAAAATATAATAATCTGCTGTCAGCTTTGAAGATTGTTCAGGAAAGAAGTGAATTGGAACTATACTTTCTGTAGTCCACCATAAAATTTGCCATGGACCATCCTTGGCTGGTTCGCCCAGAGAAATGCCTAGGGACTCCTCGCTGCACCACCTATCCAGCACATTTCTCCAGCTGACCCTTCACCCAGTCCCCACACTTTTCCTCTCTCTCTTTCTCCTCCACTCCCAGCAGCTACAGGCACTGCACTCTGCTCAGGATTTCTCGGATGGACAGGCAGGAGTATTGGAGGTGTAGGTGGGCTGGACACTTCTGCAGTAAGTGTGGAGTTTGGAAGTCATGGAAGTGGACCAGGTGGTTGTGGCTGGCCTCTCAACACGTTCCCCCAGTCCAGAAGGGACTTTTGGTAATGTTTCAAGGGAATACACACACACAGCAATGGTGGATTCTGGCTTCACCAGTCTCTAATCCAGATTTTTTTCAAACTGGGGTCCTTGAACCCCAGGGGCCCACAAAATAATTTGCAATAAATTAATAACATTAAGGCAAATGCACACCACTACATTATTCAAATATACATACTAAACCAATAAAAACCGATATGATTGTGATATATCACGCAAATCTATCATGTATCACTCACTTTCCTCAGGACACACTTGGCGCACAGCTCCAGCATATCTACCTAGCAATGATGAATATGTATTGAATGTGATCTACTTCATCAAGTGCTGCTGAGCTCAAACCAGCTAAACTGAGAACATATGATGACAGTCTTCCATCTAGTTTTATTGAGAATAGTAATGTAAGACCAAAATGAGGTAAATTAAATCTTAAAACCACCCAAGCTACCTACTGAACGGAATGCATTCATGTCAGCAATTTTCAGTTGGTTGAATGGACATTTCCACTATGGCTCACATGACTGTCTTGATCTGCTTTGCCTCAGAAGGGGACATTTTGGAGGACTTCCTGTTGCTGAGCACGGCATCAGATGGGGAAATATTCAGACTTTTGAATGCTTTTATGACTGAAGCCAAACTATTTGTGCTGATGGGGAGAAAGAGTGGAGTTACTGAACAGATAAAGTCTGTCAACTCAAAGATTATGGCTACCCTGGCTCCCGACATGGGGCCTATCTGCATGCTCTAGACTAGGGATCTTCAACTCCAGGCCTCAAGAGCCCCTGTCCTGCAGGTTTTAGATGTGTCTCTGCTTCAACACACCTGAGTCAAATATAGAAGTCATTAGCAGGACTCTGGAGAACTTGACTGCATACTGAGGAGGTAATTCAGCCATTTGATTCAGGTGTGTGGGATCAGGGACACATCTAAAACCTGCAGGACAGGGGCTCTTGAGGCCTGGAGTTGAAGAGCCCTGCTCTAGACAACCCTTTGTGATGGGGATGGTGGGTGCTGATCTTGGGTGTGGTGGGGCCTTGTTCCAGTTTCTCACCCTCATTGTCAAGTCGATTTTGAGACGCATGCACAGATATTCAGGGTCATACACATACAAAACACAGTGAGATGGTAACGTTGGGTTTTTTTTCCTTTTAGGTGCTGTTTGTTTTTTGTTTGTTTGGTTAAATGGTAAATGGACTAGTTCTTATATAGCGCTTTTCTACTCAGTATGAGCACTCAAAGCGCTTATACAACCTGTTTGCATTCACCCATGCACTCCCATTCATACAAGCACTTCCATTTTTACGAAGCTAAGTGCTTTAAATTACCTAACATTCACACGCATTCATACTCCGACAGAACGGGCGGAGAGCAACTTGGGGTTAAGTATCTTGCCCAAGGATACATTGGCATGTAGCCCGGAGTAGCCAGGATTCGAACCGCTGACCTTCCGATCAGTAGGTGACCTGCTCTACCTACTGAGCTACAGCCACCCCGTTACAGCCACCCCGTTACAGGTGCAGCAGTTGGCTACACTTTCATTTTGCTACAGTATATCCTTTTAGTTTGATCTTTTCTCCTATTCCCCCCCCCCCCCCCTTTCTGTATGTCCATCTCTTTTCCCCCCCCCTTTCTTTTTACTGCTTCTACCACACAAGCAGGGCCACACAAGCACACAAGCACTCCAGCATAACAACACATCAAAGAACTTATCAGGATGCAGACAATATATACACACTAAGTAACAAGGGGAGTGGAAACATGAGAGGAGCACAGCTGAACACAATGAGGCTAACAAGACAAGGGGAAGCAAAACTAAACACATTGTACAAGAAACCAGACACTACCAAAATAAGACAGGAAGTGGACACAAAGACCAAGATTAATCAACATTTTATGTTTTTTGGACTTCTGGGTTTTATTTGTCATTGTTTATATTGACGTTGCTGACTGTTCAGTCTTAACCTTTGTATTTATTCCTTATTTCTCTTAGTTTAGTCTTTAGGTGTCCTTAGTTATAACTCTTCTTATGTTCTCCATGTATTATCGAATCTGCAAGATAAATTGAACTGTGCTAATTTTGTGTTGGTCAAAGGTTGCTAAAAATCCAAGCTAGTTTAGTGCATGCTACACGAGTTAGTTTGCAATACTTTGGTGAAGTTTACAGTGATTCACCACGTTGGATCAGTGCAGATCACCTATAGTGTTCATTGTCAGTGTTAGGGTACGTCAAGGGTGGCAGACATGGAAATCAACCATGATGGCTCATGTCACAATAGCTTATCTGAATTCAGTGGTGTCAGTCCACAAAGAGCTGCAGCAGGTCAGCTGATCACAGCCTGCACACAAAGAAAAATCAACCAGAGCTCAAAACAGAAATTACTAGGATTTATTTCCAAGTGATTCTGTTCCCTCGACTACAAATGATCTCAGGGTTTCCCCATCTGCAAATCTGTGAGTACAGTTCAGAGCCTGTAGTTTGTTTTACCCTTACTTCAGTAAAGATGTACTACAACTTTTACTGACCTGATATATATATATATATATATATATATATATATATATATATATATATATATATATCATGAATTAAAATGCAGTTTTGATCATTATTCTTTGTCAGATTTTGAATAAGTCATCACAATATGATAAAATAATCTCTTAAAGGCAATGAGTGCAATATTGTTACTTTTGTAATCTGATTATGTAGTTGTTGGTTACATTAAAGTTATTATGATCCAAGCCTGTCCAAAGTTTAATTCAGTTTCAGTTTATTTTCATTTAGTATTCAATCACATTCATCAAAAATTATTTCATACAGTAAAGTCCAAAGGACATTTAAGTTATTTAGTTTTAGACTCACCTTTTCCTCTGCTGAATTTCTGCCTGTGTGTCAACTGTGTATTATCTGAGAGAAGATCCTAGTTAGGAACTGTGTGAGTGTTTTGTTTTAGTTTGGTTTTTTTGACTGCTTTTGTTTTCTCTTTCTTTTTCTTTTTACTTTCTATTTCACTCACTGGTTAGGCTTACACAAAAGCCAGTAAGCTTAAAAAAGATCATGATTTGGGTTCAGAGTAGCCCTGCACATTATAAAATGACAAGTTTGGAGCAGCCATCTCACCAATACCATAAATTCTCATAAAGGACACCTTCTGTGTTACTGTGCCAGCCCAGTGGGAATACCAATGGCCTGTGAAAGACTTCTGTAAGATTCCTCTACAGCTACATTACATTGCAGTGTTTACACTTTTTTTTTTTTATGTAATGGCATTTAGCCTAAACACTTGAAAATTGTTTTTAATAATTTATTAATTTGGAGTATGGTGATGAGAGGTCTAAAGCATATTGCAGTGTCATGTTGAACTGAAATTATGCAAATTGGCTTCCACTTTTTGGTAAACTGCCAATGTGGCTGGCAGAAGAAAAGAAAGAAAACACACAACCCAGGAAATTTTACAAACTTGAATCATTTCATTATTTGTCAGAGAAATTGTATGTGGCCTCAAGTTTACTTTTCATGCATGGAAAACTTTCTGCTCTGCCTCAGGAGCTCAAGTGAGTCTGACTACCATCCTTGGACCAATGGACAAACAGAGAGCCAATCAGGAATTTTTAGCCTGGGAAAACCCAGATTTCTGGACATCTCACCCTGTCTTGGTTGAATATGCTCATAACACAATGACCTCTTCAGATACTGGCTTCTCACCATTTGAGTACTCATTTTGGTTTTAACTGCCAGTGGTTCATTGTTCGAGTCTGAGATCACTGTCCCACCAGTTGAACACCACCTATGTCACCACCGCTGTCACCATATCTGGAAATGCCCAAATGTGGCCTTGTTACAGACACAAAAAAAAAACAAAAAAAAAAAAACAGCTGGCTGAATGGCATAGATCCTCTGGCCCCAACATCAAACCAGGTCAGAGTGTTTGGGTTTCCACCAAAAATATACCATTAAGAACTGACTCCAGGAAGCTCTTTCCCAGGTTTATTGGGCCTTTTGAGACTGTAAACATGGTTAACCCTGTCTCTACCTGAGATGACCCAAAACCATGAAAATGCACTACAGTTTCCATGTCTCAGAGCTCAAACCTGTCTCAAACCAATCCTCTATTGTCTTGGTACTGAAGAAGAGATGGGCCAGTTCAGAGACACACAGAGTTCTAATCCAAACCCTAAAAAGAAGAGAGATTTTTGTTTGGTAACTTACCTGAAGTTGCTTACCAGTGATTAGTTCCTACCAAAGATCTATAAAAGATTGTACAAAGATTCTCACTTATTATAAGTCTGGTTGAAGTACCTTATTGTCTAATCTGAGAATTATATTCATTGAACCTTTTCCATTGTGTTGTGTGCTTGAGTCCTTATTGTGAACATTAACAATGTTAGAGTTCATAACTACAGTGCACCTTGTCTAAAAACACTGAATTCTCTGATTGGCTCTGTTCATTTCACTGCCCATTCTGATCATTATTGATAAGATCACTTCTTTTTTAAATTTTTGATCAGCTAGCCAGACCTATTTGGAGTTTTTCTTGCTCAGTTACTCTGAGAATTTTCTTAAATCAGTCTTAAGCTGTAAGTCCTTGTGAGTTTGTTTTTTTTTTTAGATCAAGTCACAAGTTACAAGATGTCTCGGTACATTATTAAGACTTATATAAGTCACTGAAGTTTTGTGTTTCTGACATTCCTCTGCCTGGGCTCAGATCATGACATCCAGTTATAGATCTTGCTGCAGCTACCTCACAGTTGGTCGTTTCCCGATTAAAAGGGGAAGTAAGATGACAGAGTTTACTCATCATATGGCCTGATCCATAAACATGGGCAAAAAGATAAAGGAAGTGCAACAAGTGTCGAGTGAAGTACGATTTCAACTCAGAATGGTGGTATGACAAACATGTGACATGAACATTTGTTCTCCAACTCAGTGATGTCAGCTGTTTGTGGTGACTGTACAATTTGGGATAGACTTTATTGAGGAATGCTGACTACATAGAATGCGTGGAACTGTCTCCATGAGTGGAACAAAGAAGTTCTGCCATTTTTGTAAGTGTTCTTGTAACCATATTGTTACATTAAACTCTAAATGTCAAGGATATATTTACATTTTTTAGTTCATGTTGTAACAGCTGTCTAAACTGTGTATATTACCAGTACTGTTTTATAAGGCACTAGCTGTACAGACAAAACAGAAACTCATTAGTTTCTCATTTTTAAAAGGTCTTTTACAAAATAATATAATACATATAATGCAGTCCATGACTGATAACCCAATACTTAATTTCGATGGAATTACCTTGGCTTTCATTAATACTGTGTAGAATCTTAGACTCATTTATGACCAGGATATGTCCTTCAATGCACATATTAAACAAATATGTAGGACTGCTTTCTTGCATTTCTGCAATATTTCTATAAATAGAAACATCCAAGGTGCAGGGAAGCAACCCTCTCATCTACCGGTGAAAACTTGTATCCGCTCCCGGCCGGAGGGGCGGAGACACTCACTGTGACGGAGCGCGACGTGAGGAGGGCGTTTAGACGTGTAAACACCAGGAAAGCGGCTGGACCAGACGGTATTAGCGGACGTGTCCTTAAGACCTGCGCTGATCAGCTGGCACCTGTGTTTACACTGATATTCAACCTCTCACTGAAACTGTGTGTGATTCCCACCTGCTTTAAAAAGTCCATCATAGTCCCTGTCCCAAAGAAACCACACCCCAGCAGCCCCAATGACTTCAGGCCCATAGCACTCACCTCTGTGGTGATGAAGTGTTTTGAGAGACTCATCAAGACATTCATCACCTCCTCACTGCCCACCACCCTCGACCAACTACAGTTTGCATACCGGCCAGACAGATCCACAGATGACGCCATATCCTTCCTCCTCCACAAGACCCTTTCACACATAGACACTGGTAAGGGGAACTATGTGAGAGTGCTGTTTGTAGATTACAGCTCAGCATTCAACACCATAGTTCCCTCCAGGCTGGTCTCTAAGCTGCTGGACCTGGGCCTGGGCCCATCACTGTGCAGGTGGGTTCACAGCTTCCTGACCAGCAGACCACAGGTGGTACGAGTGGGTCACCTCACCTCATCCTCCCTCACCCTCAACACTGGATCCCCCCAAGTCTGTGTGCTCAGCCCTCTGCTGTACTCACTGTACACCCATGACTGCGAGGCCACGTCAGAGTCCAACGTCATCATCAAGTTTGCTGACGACACTGCTGTTGTGGGACTAATCTCTCACAATGAGGAGACAGCCTACAGGAGAGAGGTCTCCCGCCTGGAGAACTGGTGCCAGGAGAACCACCTCCTGCTCAACGTCAGCAACACGAAGGAACTGATCGTGGACTTCAGCAGGAAGCAGCAGAGGGACTACCATCCACTTGTCATCAGTGGTGCTGAGGTGGAAAGAGTGGACACTTTCAAATACCTGGGAGTGATCATCTCACAGGACCTGTCCTGGACTCATCACATAAACATCACTGTGAAGAAGGCCAGACAGCGTCTCTACCTCCTCAGGCGGCTGAGAGACTTCAAGCTCCCACTCAAGGTGCTCAGGAACTTTTACACCTGCACCATCGAGAGCATCATGCGTGGGAGCATCACCACCTGGATGGGAAACTGCACTAAGCAGGACTTCATGGCCCTAAAAAGGGTGGTTCGTTCAGCTGAACGGACCATCAGAACCACCCTCCCCAACCTGCAGGACATTTACACCAAGCAGTGCAGGCTGAGGGCCATGAGATCCTAAAACAGCCCAGCCACCCCAGACACTCTCTCTTCTCCCTGCTCCCATCAGGCCGGCATTACCGCTGCCTGAGGGCTAAGACTGAAAGGTTGAAGAAGAGTTTTTACCCACAAGCCATCCGTCTGCTCAACTCTGAGCCCTAACTGGACCATTATTGCACAATGTAAATATTATAATTTATAAAAGTGTGTATAGTGTATAGTATATAGAGTATAGTGTATAGTGTGAATTACTTTTTTTTTATTTTTATTCTTCTTATTTATATGTGTGTGTATATATGGTTGCAGGTACAAAATACATTTCACTGTGCATTGTACTGTGTATAACTGTGCATGTGACAAATAAACACTATCTTATCTTATCTTATCTTATCTTATCTTATCTTATCTCTTAAATATTTAGCATGTGCAATTTACCTTGTAATTTTAAAAAGGTGCAGTTTGTGCAGTATAAAAACTATATAAAATATAAAATATATAAATAAAAAATTGAAGTAAAGGTGAGAATCCTGTGTATGCCCTTACATAAATTAAATAGGTAATTTTTGATATACAAGTGTCCCAAGTATTAACAGTTCAGTAGTGTTCAATTGTTCATGAGAATAATGGAAGTTGGAAAAAAGCTTCTCTGTAGCCTGGTCGTTCAGGTCTTCATATGGCTGAAACGTCGGCCTGATGGAAGGCACCGAAACAGGTGATGGCCAGGGAGAAACGGGTCAGTGATGATTTTCTCTGCATGCTTCCTGATTCTGGAGGCATGCAGGTCCAGCAGTGTGGGCAGCTTTACACCGATGGTCCTCTCTGCAGACTTGATAATACGCTGCAGTCTCTTGGTGTCATGTTTTGTGATAGCGCTGCCCCACACTGTGATGGATGTGGTGAGGATGGACTCTATGATGGCTGTGTAGAACTGCACCATCAGCTCTTTGGGTAGGTTGAACTTCCTCAGCTGGTACAGAAAGTACATCCTCTGTTGTGCCCTCTTGATGATGGAGTTGATGTTGCTGTCCCACTTCAGGTCCTTGGAGATTGTTGTGCCCAGGAACTTGTAGGACTCCACAGCCATCACAGTCCTGTCTAGAATTGGTAGTGCTGGCAGGGTTGGGGGGCTCCTCCTGAAGTCCACGGTCATCTCCACTGTTTTTGCTGTGTTCGGCTCCAGATTGTTCTGACTGCTCCAGAGGACAGTCAGAACAATCTGGAGCTGTAAGCAGACTCAGTGATGAGTCTGCTTACATCAACCGCCCGTCTGTAAGCAGACTCATCACTGTCACTGATGAGACCAATGACTGTTGTGTTATCTGCAAACTTCAGGATTTTAACAGAGGAGTCCATGGAGGTACAGTCATTTGTGTACAGCGAGAAGAGCAGTGGGGAGAGTACACAACCCTGTGGGGCACCCGTGCTGATGGTTCGGGTCCCTGAAGTACACTTTCCCAGCCTCACCTGCTTTGTTAACATAACATAACCATAACATAAAGATGCTATGGTTAGACAGGAACACGGGCTCAGAGAGAGAGAGAGAGTGCACAGTCTTACTCTGAGTCCCCACATGGCTATGTGTGTATTTTTTCTGATTCTTTAATATATTAAATATCTTACTTTTTAAATTAAAGTGTTTCAGGTGTCTTCCTTCACAAAAAACCTGTTTACCTGTCACACTCTAGATCGCTGCTTCTCACTGAGGGCAATTCCAGACTGGAACAGAGTCCAGCCCCTCTCCAGGAGACTGGTTCCAGAGCCCAGGATGTGTGTTGAGGCGAGCTCGACTATATCTAGCTGGTATCGCTAAAACTCATGCACTAGCTCAAGCTTCTTCCCCACATTCCATGTCCCAGTAGCCAGTCTCGATAGCTGGGGATCATTGCACCAGGGCCTCCTTCCACGGCCACAACCTAACACACACTGCACCCAACCCCTATGACACCTCCTGGGGGTGGTGGGCCTACAGGAGGGCGGGCCCATATCATCTCTTTGGGCTGCGCCCAGTTGGGCTCCACAGGCTAATACCTGGCCAGTAGAGGTGGGCGATACCGGGAATTCTGGTATCGATCCAATACCAAGTAAATGCAGGGTCAGTATCGCCAATATCAATACGATACCGATACTTTTTCATATTTAAGCTTCATAGATCCAAAGGATCCAAAAGACCTAGGATAGAATTTTGCCAAACATTATACGTGACAACAAAATACTTTATCACAATCACATTTTTGTTTAGAAACAATGGAACAGTAACAAAACAAAGTTTGCCTTAACATTAGGAAAATAAATATTTTTTGAGGTAGAAAAGGAGAAACCACAATACAAAAATAAAATAAATATTCTCCCCTTACTAGACATCTTTTCTAGTTCCTTTTTTCTTTATTTTTTTCAAATAGAATTGTTCTTAGGAAAAACAATAAAAAATAAGGAATTTTCTTCCTTTCAGTGCAATTCTGTTTTTTCTTAAACAGAGTGTAAAAAAATATCACTCAACATGACTTAAAACAAAATCTCCTGAGGTAGAGGGCTGACAAAACATAATACAACAAACTTAACACACCACAACAAATACCGTAAACAGTTTCAAACTTATTCGGTTTTTCAAGTCAATTCAATTCAATTCAATTCAATTTTATTTATATAGCGCCAAATCACAACAAACTGTCGCCTCAAGGCGCTTTGTATTGTGGGTAAAGACCCTACAATAATACAGAGAAAACCCAACAGTCAAAACGACCCCCTATGAGCAAGCACTTGGCGACAGTGGAAAGGAAAAACTCCCTTTTAACAGGAAGAAACCTCCAGCAGAACCAGGCTCAGGGAGGGGCAGTCATCTGCCGCGACCGGTTGGGCTGAGGGGAGAGAAAGACATGCTGTGGAAGAGAGCCAGAGATTAATATCAATTAATGATTAAATGCAGAGTGGAGTATAAACAAATTAAATAAGGTGAATGAGAAACAGTGCATTATGTGAACCCCCCAGCAGACTAGGCCTATAGCAGCATAACTAAGGGATGGTTCAGGGTCACCTGATCCAGCCCTAACTATAAGCTTTATCATAAAGGAAAGTTTTAAGCCTAATCTTAAAAATAGAGAGGGTGTCTGTCTCCCGAATCCAAGCTGGGAGCTGGTTCCACAGAAGAGGCGCCTGAAAGCTGAAGGCTCTGCCTCCCATTCTACTCTTAAGTATCCTAGGAACCACAAGTAAGCCAGCAGTCTGAGAGCGAAGTGCTCTGTTGGGGTGATATGGTACTATGAGGTCTTTGAGATAAGATGGTGCCTGATTATTCAAGACCTTGTATGTGAGGAGAAGAATTTTAAATTCTATTCTAGATTTAACAGGGAGCCAATGAAGAGAAGCCAATATGGGAGAAATCTGCTCTCTTTCTAGTCCCTGTCAGTACTCTAGCTGCAGCATTTTGGATCAGCTGAAGGCTTTTCAGGGAGCTTTTAGGACAGCCTGATAATAATGAATTACAATAATCCAGCCTAGAAGTAATAAATGCATGAATGAGCTTTTCAGCATCAGTCTGAGAAAGGATGTTTCTAATTTTAGAAATATTGCGCAAATGCAAAAAAGCGGTCCTACATATTTGTTTAATATGTGCATTGAAGGACATATCCTGGTCAAAAATGACTCCAAGATTTCTCACAGTGTTACTGGAGGCCAAAGTAATGCCATCCAGAGTAAGTATCTGGTTAGACACCATGTTTCTAAGATTTGTGGGGGCCGAGAACAAGAATTTCAGTTTTATCTGAATTTAGAAGCAGGAAATTAGAGGTCATCCAGGCCTTAATATCTTTAAGACATTCCTGCAGTTTAACTAATTGATGTGTGTCATCTGGCTTCATTGATAGGTAAAGCTGAGTATCATCTGCATAACAATGAAAATTGATGCAGTGCTTTCTAATAATACTGCCTAAGGGAAGCATGTAGCAAGGGAGCAAGGGAAGCATGTCAAACAATACAACAAAATACTACAAAAATAAGGAATTTCTTCCCTTCAGTGCACTTCTCTACGTTTCTTCTTAAATAAAGAGTGTAAAGTAA
Organism: Archocentrus centrarchus; assembly: GCF_007364275.1. Taxonomy (NCBI): domain Eukaryota; kingdom Metazoa; phylum Chordata; class Actinopteri; order Cichliformes; family Cichlidae; genus Archocentrus; species Archocentrus centrarchus. The sequence continues at coordinate 22,881,491 of NC_044364.1, forward strand.
GTCTGAGCTGTACCATATTTAGTATATTTGTTTCAATTTCAGAAAATAATTAATGTAATGGTTTTATTGTTTGTTTTTTACCTCGGTTATGTTTAAAGTCTCTATAAAATTCATACTTGTATGGCTGTGTAAATATTCCTTGGAGTTAAATTGTTCTGTTCATAATGTTTTTTTCTAGTCCACCTCTTATGATATTATATCTTTCAATCCTTATGCAATTTTGTTTGCACTGTGTGCACTTGCCTTTTGCTTTAATTCTATAAAATTCCCTGTTGTGGGATAATTAAAGCTTTAGCTAATGTTATCTTATCTGAAGGAATATTCATGGTATATGCCACATATATATATATATCTTACATACATTTACTTCCCTGAGAAATTTGTCTGGAAAATAACAATGATTAAAAATACAGAAGCTTATAATGTTTCGTGTCATCATGAACTTTGTGAAGACTAAACAATGACAGAAATGGAGACTTCGAGGTCACCCTGTTGTTGAATTTCTCTGTTTTCCACATTCTGTTTTGTAAATGATGTAATCAAGACTGATATGCTGTGACTATATGAAACTGTAAGTTGAATTAGAATGTGCCAGTACTTCATGTCATACTCAATGGCATGCAGTCCTGACCCAGATATCTGAACTGTTTGAAATGGCTTTATTAAATTTAATAATTGGACTCCTTATTCCTGTTTGTTTGGTGTCAATTCCTGTTCGATGAAACGAGCACGCAGAAACCAAAAGGGTTAAACAGCAACACACACACTCTTAGTATAAATTCCTTCATATCTTAGATAACACTTTGCAATGGAATAAATGTACTAGGTTATTTCAATGTCTTAATTATGCATTTTTTGAGTTGGCTCCAGTAACATATGACTTAAGTAACATGCACTTTTAAAGTTAAAATGAACTGATGCTGAAGATGAACACTCTTATCTACCTAGATATTCTCTGCTGCTAGACTGAAAGGCCTCTGCCAGTGACTTCTGTCTCTGGGTAAGCTTTCCCTCATATAGCCGTCTCTCCCTCTGTGTAGCACTCCTGCCTTAAAACTATTTCTCTCTCCTCAGACTGGCTCCCCCCACCCATAGCACCCTTGCCCGTCACCTGAGTCTGGTTATAGCAGTGGAAGTTTCCTGAAGACATCTGTCCTCTCTTGGTTATGTTTGTTCCCTGCTTTGAAAGGATAAACCTTTTGGTTTATTGCCTTTACTGTATTTTGTCTGCATTTGGGTCCACCTTAGCTCGACACCAAGCCACAACATTCCCTTGTTGACATTTCCATAAGGGTCTTCTGAACAGAGAAAAGTACAAAGGTAACCTGGAGCATAAAGGAGGACTTCTGCTTTGGTGGTGTAGAAGAGAAAAAGGAGGACGTCAAATGTCAAAGTGGAGAAAACAGGTTGTACCTGCTCAGATCTCTAATCACAGATCAATATTTAAACTTGCATATAAAAAGATTTAAAAACATGTTCATAAAAATATCTTAACAACAAATTACATTATAAATATTAAGGGAAATTAACAGAATCCACATTAAATATCCAGATTAATTAATTAACATTATATAATTTGTCTTGGTACTGAAGAAGAGAGGGGCCAGTTTATACATACAACATCATTTATTGGGATCAAAAACTGATTAGCGCTGCATTTAGGTGGAATTGGGAAACTCCCAAATCTCTCCTCAAACAGCTGGAAGGTTGATAAAGGGTCATCTATTCCTTCTGATTTTCCTGTTTTTATGAAACACAAACATCTGTCATTACTTTGTTGCTCTTTTTACTGCAGCATTTGGAAGTGTTAGCATTAACACAGAGTTACTGAATGTCTTTAATATTTCATACACTGAGTACAACTTATTTAGTACGACTTATTTGGTCAAGGAATTTCCACACAGTCTGTTCTCATGAATTGGGAGCAAATAAAAATGTGCTCTTAATGTGAAAACCTGTTCCCACTGAGAGCTTACTTCCTGTCCTGCTTCCATCACAGCTTCCAAAAATCAGTCAAATATTAAGGGCATGTGGTGAGGTTGGAAAAATGGTAAATGGACTAGCTCTCATATAGCACTTTTCTACTCAGCCAGAGCACTCAAAGCGCTTACACAACACGTTTTACATTTACCCATGCACTCACATTCATACACACACTTCCATGTTTCTACTAAGCTAAGTGCTTTTTAATTAACTAACATTCACACACATTCATACTCCGACAGGACAGTCGGAGAGCAACTTGGGGTTAAGGATCTTGCCCAAGGATACATTGGCATATAGCCTGGAGTAGCCAGGAATCGAACCGCTGACCTTCCGATCAGTAGGTGACCTGCTCTACCTACTGAGCTACAGCCACCCCATAAATCACATTAAGAAAGAAAAATCAAACATTTGGATTCATTTTAATGAGCTCAGACCTGTTGAAATACAAGGAGCTGGTTGTGAACTGAGCTTCAGAGAAACACAACATACTGATATTCACTGTGAAGCTTTGAGTGGAAAAAGACAGAAAAACAACATATGGATCCTGGAAAAATCGTAGCTTCCATATTTAAGGGAATAAAGAGGAAGAGGTTTACAGGAAATCATTTAGAACGGTTTCAAACAACTGATTGAATCCATGAATCTGACTGAAAGAGAGACATACACAGATGGAATTATATGTTCAACAGTCAAAGAGTTTCTCCAACATACAGCGCAGATGCACACACACCAACATACAGCGCACATACACACGCACACATCAATATAAAGGGCACACGCCAACATACAGAACATATGTACACACACACACACATCCTTAGTGAGCACACAACAGTCCATCAGTTAGTTTAGTGTTTGATATATTTATTGAAAATTTTACATTACAAAATCACTTTACAAAGATATAAATGTACAAGAAATATCCATGAGAGAAAAAAGAAAAAGATTAGTAATAATAGTAACAAAAAACAAACAAAAAAAAAAAAAAAAAAAAAAGGACCCCCCCCCCACCCCCAATAATGAACAAACCCAGTCCACACTGTCATGAAATACTATTCAAAGGGTGTAAAACAGTATATACTGATGAATAATACCCGATCGATCTGTATAACTAAAGAAAGAGCCTTATTCCTGAACCTGTGTTGAGGGTTGATTAAAGAAAAAGAAAGAAAGATTTCCAAGTCTGATAAAATTTCTTTTCTGAGCCTCTCATTATACATCTGATTTTCTCCAGTTTTAAAGTAGCTAACACATCCCTAATCCAATATGTTACTGTGGGTGGGGCAGCGTCCCTCCACCCCAAAAGGATCAGACGGCGTGCCAACAAAGTTGAAAAGGCAATCACCCTGTGTCCCCCAACAGGTAATATCATCCCCTCGGGAACAACCCCAAAAAGCAATATAGTTGGATTTAGATTCAATTTAACTGCAAGAACATCAGAAAGGGCTTCACAAACACCTCCCCAGAATTCTTGTATTTAGGACAGGCCCAGAACATGTGAATCAGAGTGGCTTCCTCAGATTTACATCTATCACAGATTGGATCCACTTCTGGATAAATCTTAGCCAATTTTGATTTATGAAGGTGCATCCGGTGAACAACTTTAAATTGAATAAGGGAGTGTCTTGCACACATGGAAGAGGTGTGAATTCTCTTTAATACTTTCCATCAGTTAGTTTAAATATGAGCACACTCAGATTTGTCTCATGGAATGTGCACGGGGCTGGTTCGAGGGAAAAGAGACTAAAAATTTTTAATCGGTTTAAAAGACTTAAAAGCAGATGTTGTTTTTCTACAGGAGACACATGTGTCCAAAACATCTGTGCTCACTCTTTCCTCTCCACAGTTCCCTCACACGTACTCAGCCTGCTATAACTCCAAACAAAGAGGTGTAGCTATATTGATTAACAAGAAGATAAACTTTAACATTAGCAACAGTACAATAGACCCTGAAGGTAGATTTATAATACTTAATTTATCTATACAGAATACAGATTTATGTATTGCTAGTATATATGGACCAAATGTTGATGACCCCTCCTTCTTTCATGCTTTGTTCACTTCACTCTCAGATCACTCTGACACCACACTTGTAATAGGAGGAGACTTCAACCTGGTACTTAATGCAGATATTGACAGGCTCAGTACAGCAGTGAGTCAGAGGAACTGGCAGTCTGCAGACATTCTTAAACAGTACATGAAGGATTTTGGTCTTTGCGATGCTTGGCGTTCACATCACCCTACTTTGAGAGATTATAGTTTTTTCTCACCAGTACACAAGTCTCACTCCCGCTTAGATTACTTTTTAGTTAGCAGCTCCATAATGATGGATATCACAGACACTCAGATTCACCCTATCACTATTAGCGATCATGCACCGGTGTCTATGTCTCTGACACAGAAAAGAGTCACACCACCAATCAGGAACTGGAGATTTAATACATCATTACTTAAAGAAGAAGATTTTATTAATTATTTCAAAAAGGAATGGTCAGCATACTTAGAATATAATGATATTCCAGGAATATCACCATGTGTTCTTTGGGAAGCAGGAAAGGCAGTAATGCGGGGCAAAATAATATCTTACTGCTCGCATAGGAAAAATAAAGAAAAAGCACTTGTGTTAGAATTAGAACAAAAAATTAAATCTTTAGAAACTGCCTATGCCGCTTCACCACAAGAACATACAATTATCAGCCTGAGGAAACTGAAACTGGAGCTAAATGAAATAATTGATAAAAGGACACAATTTATGTTGCAGAGGCTGTGTTTGGAAAACTTTGAGCATGGAAATAAATCTGGAAAATTCCTGGCCAAGCAATTAAAACTGAATAAAGAAAAAACAGCTATTTTTTCTATTAAAGACTCAACTGGTAATATTACTCATGACCCACAACAAATAAATAACTCTTTCAAAGACTTCTATGAAGCCTTATATTCACCACAGATTAACCCATCTGATACTGAAATTGAAGAATTTCTTAATAATATAAATCTACCAAAACTAAATGACAGCCAGGCTGCAGCTCTGGATTTACCTCTTTCATTGTCTGAACTTAGTGAAGCCCTACAGCATCTCCCAAATAATAAAGCCCCAGGCCCAGATGGTTTTCCAGCCGAGTTTTATAAAGAATTTTGGTCTGAGCTAGCTCCCATTTTTTCAGAATGGTAACTCAGATTCAGAGTGATCACATCTTATCTCCAACCTTAAACTCTGCTAACATTAGCCTGCTTCTTAAACCAGGCAAAGACCCCACACTCCCATCCAGCTACTGGCCAATCTCTCTCATTAATGTAGATCTTAAAATAATTTGCAAAGCCCTTGCCAAAAGATTAGAAAATATTACTCCATTTATTGTACATCCAGATCAAACAGGCTTTATCAAGGGTCGGCACTCAGCCAATAATACACGTCGACTGATAAATATAATAGACTATTGTTCTATTAACAAATTAGAGACGACAATCGTGTCTTTAGATGCAGAGAAGGCATTTGATCGGGTAAATTGGAAATTCTTACTAGCAGTTCTACAAAAATTTGGATTCGGTTCATCCTTTATAAACTGGATCAGAACACTACACAGCTCTCCGAATGCGCATGTTAGGACAAATGATCTCATTTCACAAAGTTTCAGTCTGCAGAGGGGCACTAGGCAGGGCTTCCCACTCTCTCCCTCTCTTTTTGTAATTATCATTGAGCCGCTAGCAGCAGCAATCCGTCAAAATGTAAATATTAAAGGGATTCAAACTGAAAATATGGACCATAAACTTAGCCTTTATGCTGATGATGTATTACTTTTCCTTGGGAATTCACAAGGCTCTCTTTTGAAGACTATCACACTGATAGATAAGTTCTCATCTATATCTGATTACTCTATCAATTGGAGTAAATCAACAGTTTTGCCTCTGAATTGTAATTTCCAGAGAACCTCTAGGACCCCACTAAAGTCAGGAAATATTAGATATTTAGGCATAAATTTTTCCGCCAGGCTCTCAGACTTGGTACGATTAAATCATATTCCCTTATTAAAAACAATAGACGATGATCTCACACGTTGGAACAGTTTACCTATATCACTCATGGGGAGAGTTGCTGCCATTAAAATGATGGTTTTACCAAAAATTAATTATCTATTTTCATTGATCCCTAATAAACCTACTCTTCCTTGGTTTAAGTCACTAGATTCAAACATCTCAAAATTTTTATGGAAAAACAAACCGTCAAGAATAAGCCTATCTGATTGGGCTGATCCAACCAGATGTGCCAAAATCACATAGAAAATAAATAATGTGCTTTTAAAGGCATAAAAATATTTAAAAGCACATTTAGTCATCAAAATGTTTAATAGTAAAAGGTGACACAGAGAAAAGTATGAGCTGTGATGAAAGCAGCACACTGTGATACACAGAATCAGAGTTTTTAAGGTGGAAGAACATGCAGATAAAATCCATCATCATAATCAAACTCAGACAGAACTGCAGTTTGTACAAAGATCTTAATGAGCAGTAGGAGAGAATCCAGATCTTCCCTTCAGTTGTTCCACTTCATTTGATCAGAGTTTAAAAAGACAAGCTGAGCTTTGAGGACAGAGATCTGAAATGGATTAAAAACAGATTAAGGAGGAGTCAGTGATGTCATCATGAATTATGAATTATGATCATGTCTCATTCTCTCCATCAGATGCCTGTGATCTCACCCTGGATCCAAATACAGCAAACTACAAACTCATTCTGTCTGAAGGAAACCAGATGGTGACACATAGAGAGGAGCAAATGTATCCTGACCTTCCTGAGAGGTTTGATCCTTTGCCACAGGTTCTGTGCAGAGAGGCTCTGACTGGGCGCTGTTACTGGGAGGTGGAGTTGAGCATAACCGAGGGTACTGATACTGCTGCTGCTGTTTGCTACAAAACAGTTGAGAGGAAAAGAGATGGTGTATTGTGTGGGTTTGGGTGGAATACCATCTCCTGGTCTTTGGGCCACAAGTGGGAACCAAACCCAACTTTCTATGCAGAGCATGATGGTGTGACCAATAAATACCCTGTTCCTCCTGCTGGCTGCCCCCGCCTGGGGGTGTTTCTGGATTGGCCTGCAGGCACTCTGTCCTACTATATAGTCTCATTTAATAAACTAAGCGACATTCACACCTTCAGAACCAAATTCTCTGAGCCTGTTTTTCCTGCATTCAAGGTCTGGCCTACAAACAGTAAGGTGTTCCTCTGTCTGTAAATTTGGTCCCACATGATTCAGTTTGAATCCAGTTCAGCTTTTTACATCAGTGCTGTGTTACTGATGTGTGGAGCTCCATCATGTTAGTTGCATTTAATCATTTAATATACAACAACCAGCCGATGTGCATGACATTTAAAACATTTTTACTAAACAGAGGAACTGATGCACCCATCAAATTTAATCAGATTATTTTTGCTAGATATTGTTTTGGAGTTATTGTATTCATATAAATGTGTCCTTACAGTAACAGATAGAAATGTGTTTATCCATCCACCTGCACGTTTGCACGTTTGCAGCAGTAATGATGAGATGATACAGAGCAAAGATTTTGACCCTCGCCTAGTTTGTTGTAACTTTTCTTTCTTTTTGCCATTTATTCCTTCATTGATCCTGCAGTTTCATCCTGATCAAAGCCTTAATTTGTTCAGGATTTGTTAATCCAAGCTTTGTTTCTTTCTGATGGTTTGATGAGATTTGACCTTTTCTTTTATTTTTACTATTTTCTTCCAGCTGATGTGAGATTCGAATCCACGTGGATGTAAAACTCACTTGCCTGATGTTTTCATTCTTTGTTATTAAATTTGATCAGCTGATATTCAGAGTTTTGACTTGATTGAGCTGATAATGACTTTTTGAAATTATGAATGTGGAGTAATGTTTGTGTGGGTAGATTAGCTAACCGTCTGTTGATTGAGGCTTAACATTTAAAAAATATGAATCATATATATATGTAGGCATTTAAAATTTAATATCAATAAAATTTAAACAAAATTATTGATTAGACATTTTTAAACTGCTTGTTTCTCGTTTAACCATCCATCCATCCATTCATTTTCTTCTGCTTCTCACAATAAAACTCCCAACATTTCAACAGGCTGCAGTCTATCAACTGAAATATGCAAAGCTTAAGTTCCACTGTACAAGTTCTAGCTCCTATGTTTTTTTCCTATATTCTGTTTCTGTACTGTGATGAATTCTGAAACCTGACTGAAACTCTTCAAATAAACCGTTCCTCTGCAGATGATCAGGTAGTTGTTTTACAACTACTCTTTCAAGAATCTTTGAGAGAAAAGGAAGCAGTAGTCAGCAACTTATCACTGGAGATGCCTACACCTCTTTAGACAACAGCTGTTCACATATGGCAGTCATCCTGGTTAGTTTCCTGTGAAAGGCAGATCAATCCACCAAAAGTGAACCTGTTTTCATGCACCCAGAGTTAGTTGTCAAATGACGTCCTACGACGTAACCTGATGCCAGTGTTGCAGTCAAGACCGCCTAACCCAAGACCGAGACAAGACCAAGACTTTTAGGGTCCAAGACCAAGTCAAGACCAAGACTGAGGGAGGGCGAGATCGAGACAAGACCAAGACCAGTGCCTGACGCTATATGACATAATATAATGTGAAAAATTATAAAAATCACTTCTCAAATTGATCTGAAAGATCCACATTCCCATAAAATTACCTAGATATTAAACACTCACAGCTCTGATAAATGTAACCATCTTTATTTAATACTCCTCAGTGACTTCCATCATTTATCACAGAATGTAAAATAATTATTCATAGTTCATCACAATAGTCTTAACTGTTCTCTGCCTTTAATAAACAATACATAAAGTTATGTTGTTTTTAAACCAACAACAATCTTTATAAAAATGTGTGCTATTTCAAAACCACATAGCTAAATGTGTAAAAATGCAAAACAGTCATCAACAGTAAGAACTAAAGCTACAAGTTCCTCTCTTTTACAGATTAAAGCTGCAGTATGTATCTTTTATAAAAAAAAAATATCGAGCTCCTCCAGCTCCTCCCTGAACCTTTCCCAGTCAAGAACAACCAATCAGAGCCAGGAGGAGGGTGAATCACTGTCAATCACTCCTCGTGTATCAATGTAGTTGTGTGCGATACTTCAAGATTTGGTATCGATTCGATGTCAAGTGAATAGAGGGCCAGTATCGCCGATACTGATACAGATACTTTTTTAATAATTATGAAGAATTTTCATGAAGTTTAACTGGTTTGAGAATTTTTCCTTTGGATCATTAATTAGTTAAAACCCTGGATAGAATTGGACAAAGTTTGTATGTAAGTAGAAAATACTTTATCAAAATAAAAGTTATTGTTCTGAAACAATAAAACATTAACAAAACACTTTTCCCCATACATTGATGTCTGGATTTTTTTTTTTGGATAAATGAAGTGTATAAAATCATCACTCAAGAGCAAATGCAAACTGAACTAAAAATGTCCCTTCATTCACTAATTTTCTAGATTTTTTCTTAAATAAACAAGCTGTACAAATTTAAATTTAATTTTGCTTTAAATGTTTCATAGCAAATTCCTTTTTTTTCCCCAAGTAAAATATGTGTCACACGACAGTATAACAGAACACTGTGGGGAGGGGAGGAGCAAAGCGTGCCTGCTCTGTGCTGTGACAGGAGCGACACAAAGGCTAGGTTCACACTGCAGCCTGAAGCGACCCAATTCCGATTTTTTGTGAAATATGATTTTTTTTGCGTGGTCGTTCACATTTCCAAATATATGCGACTTGGATGTGGTCTGTGTGTGAACAGCAGACGAACCTGAAAGTGTCCCGCATGCATAGTAGAGGACGTGATAACGTCACATGTAGCGAGCGCGCTCAATGTTTGCGGAAGTCACACGTTCTCCTTCCCGCGTCCGCGTAACGGGACGCAAAATAGTGACGTTTGTCGAGTATCAATAACGTGCAGGTCAGATAAATGCAACCTGGCCGTACACACTCAGGTCGCATTTGAAAAGATCGGCTACGTATCGGATTTAGGACCACATATCCAAGTGGCCTGGGTCGCATTTGAAAAAATCCGATTGTGTTGTTCAGACTGGCATGAAAAGGTCAGATACAGGTCACATGAGGGCGAAAAAAATTGGATGTGGGTCACTTCAGGCTGCAGCGTGAACGTAGCCTTAGACAGTCAGCCTGCATGTTTGATGAAACTGCAGCACTGCATACAGGAGAGGAACTGAAGCCAAAGTATCGAATCGATCTGCCCACCACTAGCTCAGTGTACTAATGGTGGAGAAACAACTTACTTACTTATCTGCCGTCATTGGTTCCCATGGTAACTGCAGGGTTCAAGCAAGAAATATTTTTCAGCCCAGCGCTAATGCTAATGCTAATTAGTAATCTAATGCTAACCACTAAATGCCACTTCTGCTTGTTAATTGAGTGTCGGGGCCTATGATGTAACTGGAAAGCACCTCTGAAGCCTAGGCAGTAATCACAGTCTTTGTGGACGTGTAGTTACATTTCTCGAGGTGCATGTCAGGTTAGGTTCAGAGAGGATTTTAAGATACGTACAAAGGACCAATGCAGAACTCTAAATCAGGCCTTATTAGATCGATAATTTTTGCATATAATCCAGAAGTTACATTTATATGTCATGCATTTAATGTGTCCCAGAGTGCCGTCTCCTTCCACTAATGGGTTTGCAGAAATCACATAAAAAGCATACACAAGAAAAACATAATCCAGATTTTTTAACAGTCAGCTGTTAAAAGCATTTCCTACATTTGAATATCAGCCACCATGTTGTGAGCATAAACTATCACATTTTTAATGGAACAAAAGGAAGTGACATCTTGCTGGGAACTGTAGTTTTTTATTCTTGAAGGCCTTTCATAGCTCCACTGGTGCTGAAAACTGTTTGATTATGGCTTTCTGAATACAAGTCGGACTGCAACTATCAATTACTTTAGTAATCAAATATTCAATTTATTACTCTATCAATTAAACAAGTAATCGGATAAGAAATAATTTTTCATTTTAACAGTTTAACTGCACATTTTAACCTCCGTACTGCAGATGTTTCTCTGTATGAAACAAACAGGGTGGATGGAGCAGCTACAAAGTTCTCTGTTCTTCATGTTGCTGATCATGTGGTTGATGAAGGACCTCCAGCTGTTTCCCAGTAAAGGTTTTAAGGTGGTTACAGGAACCACCTTCGCTCCACCTAAGCTCACCGTCTCTGCCTCTTTGCACTTGCTGTGCCTGTGCAGACTGACTGCACATAAAACAGCTGCTGTTGTGTTTTTGTTGAAAAACTGGTGGCTGCATGAGCTTAATGCTGTAATGCGTTTTTATTCACAAGCATCCTCCAAATTGTTTCTACTGCAGCTCCATTTGTAGTCGCTAATCTTAAAGATAAAAAACATTTTGATGGAGCTGCTTGGTACTGAAGGGGCTGGAGGGGGGTATGGAAAGATTGCTAGTGCTAATGGCAGCCCCTGCTAGCAAACGTTCTGGTGGTTACAGCTGACATAAAGAAAAAATAACAGCTGACATTCTCTGCACAAGACACGCATGCACATTCAAACATGCGCACTCACAGCACAGAGCAGTGGAGGCATGGAAAAACTTGTGAGCAATGATCCACTCGTGTTAAAGGGTCGGTTTTTTTGCCAAATGATGAAAATTACTTGAAGCGACGGAAAACTAACGTGGATGAAATGCTCTGCTTACACGGAGACAACTGACTTGTAGAGTTAAAAGGAAACATCGAAGCAACAAATTTGTGTTGAGGATTTTTAATAATCAAATTGAGTTAATCCAAGAATCGTTGCAGTAATTTGCATTTGCATTAATTTTTCAGTTTGTGTATCAAAATACATGAAAGTTGGTATTTACCTTTCAATGCTGGGATTTTTTTGTTGAATAGGAAGCCTGAAATTTTCCTTTGATCTTCATTTTCCCTCTTACTTCTCGCGTTCATACCAGTTGTCATTTTAATTTATGTAGCCCACGAAATCAAGGGCACACATGACCGCAGTGAGACCAAATGTGCACATTGTGAATGAAACTGTCCGTGCTCTGTGGTAGATTGCAAACTGCGGTAAAATGATACAGGCTCAAGCAACGATAATAGCAGTGACCGGGGTGGAGTCTGCGAGGTGAGCTCCTGGGAGAGGCAGAGGAGCGCAAACTTTGTTGGATTTGAATCAGTACATTTTGCATCCAATAAAAGCAAAGATGTTAACAAATAAATTGGACAATATTCTGGCAATTTAGTGATATTTCCAGAGCTGTGGTCTTGACTGGTCTTGAAATAAAATCCCAAGTCCGCAATGTCCGAGTTGGTGATAAGAACGAGACCAAATGCAGTCGAGTCCATGACAAGACAAAAAGTGGTCTCGAGACCAAGACCTATCTCGATTACTACAACACCTACCTGATGCACCTCCGGAGAAATGAGACTACTGGTCTGGTCCACGCAGCAAGCAATGTTGTGATTAACCTGTTCAGTCCTTGGGCGTTTCTGGCTACTTTTCACCGCAGTGTTTAAATTTACCAGTTAGAGAATAACAATCAGGAATAATAATCAAATCATCAAAATAAGGACTCACAAATGTCAGCAAACTCCTGGAGGGAGACTGTTGAAACTATTGGAATAGACACAAGGGAATGAAGAAAAAACAGGGACAAATATGTTTGCAGCCAAAAAACTGAGCACCAAGAGCAAGGACCAAAAAAAGTCCCAGCCGGCATCACATATAAAACACCAGCACAGACTACAAGGTAATTAACACACATAATCCAGCTACACAAGCATAAATGTGGACATGAAGTCGGCCACTTGTAGGTTGTGTACAGAGGCTGCAAATCAATCAATCAATCAGTTTATTTGTATAGCACATTAAAACAACAGCCATTGACCAAAGTGCTTCACAGGGCATAAAAACAAATAAAACAACAAATAAAATATTATAAAAACAAAAGAACATAAGGCAAAAATAAAAACACAGTTAAACCCATAAAGAATGCAATAAACAATGAAGGACTGTAATAGTAGTGCCAATAATAATGCCAAGAAGGTCTATCTAGCAGTCTGAAATGCACAAGCAAATAAATAAGTTTTAAGAAGTTTTTTAAAAGTAGTAGGGGAATGAACTTCTCTTATGTGGAGAGGGAGGTCATTCCAGAGTTTAGGCGCCACCACGACAAAGGCTCTATCCCCTCTACTCTTCAAATTAGCTTTGTATCTGGTCAATAGCTTTTGATTGGAGGACCTCAGTTCTCTTATCGGGATGTAGGGCCTCAACAATTCAGTTAAATAAACAGGTGCTAATCCGTTTAGACTCTTAAAAACCAGAAATAGTATTTTAAACTGGATTCAAAAAGAAATAGGAAGCCAGTGTAGAGAGGCTAAAATGGGCGAAATGCGATCACGCCGTTTGGTGCCTGTCAACAGCCGTGCTGCTGCATTTTGAACTAGTTGTAGGCGATTGGAAACATGCTGTTCACATCCCATATAAAGTGAGTTGCAATAGTCCAAACGACTGGTGATGAAAGCATGAATTGCTCTCTCCAGGTCCGGTGGTGGGAGATATTCCTTTATTTTACTTAAAAGTCTTAGATGGAAGAAACATGTCTTGACTACCGAGCTGATCTGTTTATCAAATTTCAGAGCAGTATCAAAAATGACGCCAAGGTTTCTAGAAGGTGGGCGTACAAAGGAGGATAAGAGGCCTAAGGCACTGTCATGACCATCCAATATGTGAGGGTGCCCAAATAGGAGAATCTCTGTTTTATTTTTGTTTAATTTAAGAAAGTTAGACTGCAGCCATTAATGAACATCCCTTAAACAATCCACTAAGGTATTCAAAGATGAATGATTGTTAGGTTGAAGGGGGAGATAAATCTGTAAATCATCCGCAAAGCAATGAAAAGAAATGTTGTGTTTTTCAATAATAGAACCTAGAGGGAGCATATATAAGGAAAAAAGAATAGGGCCTAGTAAAGAGCCCTGGGGAATACCACATTTAAACTGAGATACGGCAGATGAATACTGGCCTGACTGACCAGAGAAACTTCTGTTAGATAAATAGGATTGAAACCATTTCAGGGCAGTTCCTCTAATGCCCATACAAGATTCTAGGTGTGAGATAAGGATACTGTCGTCAACAGTATCAAAGGCTGCTGATACATCAAGCAGCACCAGTATGGCAGATTTTCCAGTGTCAAGAGATAAAAGTAAGTAATTAAAAACTCTTACCAGAGCTGTTTCAGTACTGTGTTGCAATTTGAAACCAGACTGGAATTTCTCAGAGATGCCATTTGAATCAAGATAGGATTGTAGCTGTATAAGTACCACTTTCTCTAGAACTTTTGATAGAAAAGGAAATTTAGAAATTGGCCTAAAATTAGAGGCTTGGTTTTGGTCCAAATTACTCTTTTTAAGAAGAGAATAAATGACTGCGCATTTGAGGGCAGTTGGAACACAACCCAATTTCAAAGAGGAATTAATAAAACTAACAATACAAGATCCAAGAGTAGTAAAAACATCCTTAAAAAGACGAGGTGGAATAATATCTAGTGGGCACCCAGAGGGTTGCATATGGGCGACTGTATCAGACAGACTAGACAGAGAAATAGATTCAAAGTTCTCCAAGACAGATATGCACACGAGTTGACATATAGGAGAGGGGGGATAAATTAAAAATGAATTTTCAAAAGACAATTTTTCTCTGAGTAAAATAAAAAAACTCCTCACAGAGTGTAACTGAGGGTAAAATACAAGCATTACAAGGATTAATAAGAGAATTAAGAATAGTAAACAAAAACTGTGGTTTATGGCTGTTATTCAATACAAGATTTGATAAGAACTTAGATTTGGCGGCTTTAACAGCACTCTGATAATTCAGAAGGGTGGTTTTAAAGATATCTAATGAAATTTGCAACTTGTCCTTCTTCCATTTGCGCTCTGCACATCTACAAGAGCGTCTAAGAGACCTTGTAGTGTCATTAATCCATGGCTGTTTTACAGGTGTGGACTGTTTAATCGTAACGGGAGCCACCAGATCTAATAAATCAGTACAAACAGAATTAAAAAGAGATATAAATTTATCTGGACACAGGTTAGAAAAATAATCATAATTATTAAAAACCGAGTCATTAAAAGCAGCCGAAAAAGAATATGAGGTTAAAGTATTGATGTTATGAGTTCGGCGAACAGACGTAGACAATTTAGCTTGAGGGCAAGGTAGAGAAACATTAAATAAAACAGTAAAGTGATCAGAGATGTGAGTATCACAAATCTCGGTCACACACACCTCTAAGCTAACAGACAATACAAGATCCAGCGTATGACCTTTTTCATGCGTTGGGCCCTCAATAAATTGCTTGAGATTAAGAGAATCAGTGAGTTCTAGAAACCCCTTTGCCAGCAACGACTCTGGAAGTCTAATTAGCAAGCATCTAACCAAGCTAGCTCCAAAACAGAAGCAGCTTCAGGTGGTGGTGAACATCAGGATGTAGCTGGATTTGAGTTTGACTCTTCAAAGAGTTCAGTTTGTTTTTGTCCAACATTCGCTGTGTTCTGATGTTATACACCACATGATGCTTGTTTGTTGTAGAGTTTATTGAGTTTTAGAGTTCATGCTTTTCTTTGTTTCTCTCTGTTGATGTTAATGTGTGTCCTTAATATTACACACACTAAGCATGTAATGCTGCTGTCTTGTGAACAGTTGGTTGTTGAATGCAATTTTTTTAAACGGTATCTTTTGTCGAGTTATTATTATACAATAGTCACTCTTGCACCTAACAAAGTATGAAAAACTCAAACTAAAACTAACTAAAAACCACATTAAATAGTTGGACTTCCGGACCTTGGCCTCATGAAATTTTGTGTGACTGGGCCTCTTTAAATTTTATTTGAATATCCCTGGCTTAGAGGATGGGAATTGAACAGACAGAGGCCCACGTAGCTGTTTTCCCAGACCTTAAAGGCTGGGTAAACAGGCCCAGAAAATTTAGTTCTGAAGGTGTGAATGTGACTCAGTTTATCAAATGAAACTCTATAGTAGGATAAAGTGCCTGCAGGCCAATCCAGAAACACCCCCAGTCGGTGGCTGCCTGTAGAAGGAACTGAGTAAAAACTGCTCTCAGAATTATGCTCTGCGTAGAAAGTTGGGTCTGGTTTCCACTTGTGGCCTAAAGACCAGGAAATTCCATTCAAACCAAATATATACGAACTACAACTACTTTTCCTGTTGTATTGTTTGTAGCAAACAGCAGCAGCAGCATCTGCACCATTGTTCATGCTCAACTCCACCTCCCAGTAACAGCACCCAGTCAGAGCCTCTCTGCACAGAACCTGAGGCAAGGCACTAAATCTCTGCGGAAGGTCAGGATGCGGCTGCCTCTCTCCCCAGGTTGCTTTCTTGTTTCCTTCAGACAGAGTGAGGTTGTGGTGTGCTGTATTTGGATCCAGGGTGAGATCACAGGCATCTGATGGAGAGAATGAGCACCTGATCACAATCACAATTTATAATCAGTATCTAACCTTTACATTTAATTACATTGTTACAAAGGTTCAGTGAGGAAGAACAGTTCTTTCATGTTTGTTTGTCATTCTTGGCGGTGCGTGCTATTCTTGCAGCTCTGTTTTCTTTGTCACTTTTGTTTGCTGTCAAATTCATCTCATTCAAAATTTCCATCACGATTCTTGTGATCTCCTTCCATGTATTCTCTGAGCAAATCAGCCCTCACTTTCTGTTCTTTAAATATGTTTTTTCCCTTTCAGGCTGTACAACCCTGCTCATCTACACCTCCACCTCATTCAGCTTGTCAAATGGATAATCTTCATCAAGCATCTGATTACTCTGCCCCTGAGCTGCCACCAGCATCTGCACTCTGGGGGGCCTGTCACTATTTCTTGTCTTCAAGTGTGATTCTGCTTCATGATGCAATTTCTCAGTGAGGTTTAACCAGCAAAAAAATAAATAAATAATACAAAAAATTGCCCATTCACGAATTTTCAAAATAGATTTTGCTTTTGTCTTTTAAATGATCTGTCCTTATTGAAATAATAATGAAAATGTATTATCTTTGGGAGATAAAAATGATATGTTTGATGCACTAAAAGCATTGTTGAATAATTTAGTATGCCTTCCATATTACCTGTACAGATTGACCTTTTCAAAGCTGTTTCATTTTACATGACAGAGGTCAAAGTCTGCTGTTCCTTGTTCTTTCATCAAATTCTATTTTAAGAGTCACTCAAAACTAAAGTGCAACAGATGTGATTGACTATCATTGTAGTCAGTGTGACAGTTGGTGTACATCATGCTGCTGCATCAGCTATCAATGTGTCCTGGTGGAATGGACACCTTCACCTCCACAATGTAAAAAAAAAAAAGTTCTGGAGTTATGTAAGACCCATATTTTTATTGAAATGAGAAACTGAAATGAGATAAAGGGTTAAAGGGTATAAAATGGTAAAGAAATCAACCTTTTCTTAGCAAAAACTACCTAGAGCTCTACATAAACTGGATCGGCTGGGACAGACATGATACTAACAAAGCTGACAATGTAGGTAATCAGCTATAACCTTGTTACTTATTTAGTTAATTTTTTAAAAATCCATTGCTTTATACTCAATATGTACCGATGGGACAGATACAGCAAACAATACAACTTTTATCATCCTTTATGTGAATCAGTGAGTTTAAGAAGCATTTGAATGAATGTGAGCCCAACACTAAATGAACGAGCAGTAATGTTAAAACACATTTTAAATAAAGTAAATAAAGCACTTACACCAGATTAAATCTCTTCTGTCTGTTACTTTTTCCACATGAGAGACTTTAGGCCGTAAGAAATCATTAGTGACTAGGGTGGTGTTCCTGTAGTGGTAGATACTTGCTCCTTTACATTTATCATTTGGAATCACTGCTAAAAGGAATTGAATTCTTCTGTAGTTCTTCAGCACTTTGGCAAGATCATGGATAAGCTTTGCTTTTTCTCTCATTTTGGCTGTCACTTCATCTGAGAAGTACCATTGGTCCTGGGTAGATGGAGTGATATCCTCAGTAACATGAGATTTAGTTTTATCCAAGTAGTCAGACATGTTCTGCAGATATGGGTCAGTGGATTTCAGGGAGGTGAAAACAAAGCAGAGAACTTCCTCTCCTCTTGGATTAAACACCTCTCTGTCCAGCTCAGACTGATCTGAGATGATCTTTGTTCCCTCCATCATGTCTACAAAGTACCTGATGATGGTGACTTCTCTCTCTTCATCTTTGATCCACTTGGTTAATTTCTCCTGACTGAACGGTGACTTGTATCTGTCATTAAAGACTTTCACTAATTCCTGCTCATCTTCCTCACCTGCCCTGATGGACGGAAGTTTTTTGGCCATTTTCTGTTGGAGTGAAGATCTAAAATACAGACAGAGGTCCTGGAATCTGCTCAACTTTTCTTGTATCTGTGGAAAGCTTTTCACCACTCTGTCCTCCAGCAGATCATTGCAACTTATTTCCAGGTTATGGAGCTCCTTCAGAGTATCTTGAGCCTTTCTAACAAGTCCAGCACTGATCTCTGTCATCATCTCAGCAGCTTCTGGATGTAAATTCTTCAGTGGCACCAGTGTGACCTTCAGTGGAACACCATTATCTTTGTGTTCTCCCAGTAGGTTTGGAAGTTGGATGTAGGTCTTCACTGCATCTTCAAATGTTGCAGGGTTGCTTTCAAGAATGAAGTCTCCATAGAATTTGCAGGTGAATTTATCAGTCACAGCTTTTTCTTCATCACTCAGCTTGATGTCAACTTTTCCCTCAATATTAAATGAGGGAATCTTCTTTATCACAGCTTGCATGCTGCCCTGGATGTCCTGAATGCTGTGAGAATCTAACTTCTCACTGTCAAACACAAAGAAAGCATTTGCTCCATAAAGGATTCCTGTGACTACATGTGTTGCCAAACTCGTCACATCTTCTGCTTGTTTAGTTTTTTTGGTTTCATCTGGAGTCAAAGTCAGCTGTTTGAACTTGGTGGTAGCTTTGTACTGAAGCGTAACTCGGCCCTGATGGTGAGATTTCTTATTATTATTCAGATATTTGGCTGATCCTCCAACTTCAATCAGTCCACTCAGGAAACTGGCCTTCAGGGAAGCATTAACATCCAGCAGAGAGGAGTCTTTGTCAGTGAAATCAGTTGCACTGACTTCAAACTCACTGCTGTGTTGATCATTCTCCACTGACTTCTCCTGCAGAGTTTTAGCCTCCCACAGTGTGACACCTTTAAGACATGAGAGCACAAGAGTTTAAAAGGAAAATCAAGTGCTTAGAAATGTTACCAGAACAGTATATGCTTGATTTGGATTTGACTTTGTGCAGTACATTTTATTTACATATAGATAGATAGATAGATAGATAGATAGATAGATAGATAGATAGATAGATAGATAGATAGATAGATAGATAGATAGATAGATAGATAGATAGATAGATAGATAGATAGATAGATAGATAGATAGATAGATAGATAGATAGATAGATAGATAGATAGTGTTTATTTGTCACATGCGCAGTTATACACAGTACAATGCACAGTGAAATGTATTTTGTACCTGCAACCATATATACATACACATATAAATAAGAAGAATAAAAATAAGTAATTCACACTATACACTATATACACTATACACACTTTTACATGGAATTATAGAATATTATAATATTTACATTGGGCAATAATAGTCCAGTTAGGGCTCAGAGTTGGGCAGACGGATGGCTTGTGGGTAACGCCGGCCTGATGGGAGCAGGGAGAAGAGAGAGTGTCCGGGGTGGCTGGGCTGTTTTAGGATCTTCATGGCCCTCAGCCTGCACTGCTTGGTGTAAATGTCCTGCAGGTTGGGGAGGGTGGTTCTGATGGTCCGTTCAGCTGAACGAACCACCCTTTTTAGGGCCATGAAGTCCTGCTTAGTGCAGTTTCCCATCCAGGTGGTGATGCTCCCACGCATGATGCTCTCGATAGTGCAGATGTAAATGTTCCTGAGCACCTTGAGTGGGAGCTTGAAGTCTCTCAGCCGCCTGAGGAGGTAGAGACGTTGTCTGGCCTTCTTCACAGTGATGTTAATGTGATGAGTCCAGGACAGGTCCTGTGAGATGGTCACTCCCAGGTATTTGAAAGTGTCCACTCTTTCCACCTCAGCACCACTGATGACAAGTGGATGGTAGTCCCTCTGCTGCTTCCTGCTGAAGTCCACGATCAGTTCCTTTGTTTTGCTGACGTTGAGCAGGAGGTGGTTCTCCTGGCACCAGTTCTCCAGGCGGGAGACCTCTCTCCTGTAGGCTGTCTCTTCATTGTGGGAGATCAGTCCCACAACAGCAGTGTCATCAGCAAACTTGATGATGACATTGGACTCTGACGTGGCCACGCAGTCATGGGTGTACAGTGAGTACAGCAGAGGGCTGAGCACACAGCCTTGGGGGGATCTGGTGTTGAGGGTGAGGGAGGATGAGGTGAGGTGACCCACTCCTACCACCTGTGGTCTGCTGGTCAGGAAGCTGTGAACCCACCTGCACAGTGATGGGCCCAGGCCCACGTCCAGCAGCTTAGAGACCAGGCTGGAGGGAACTATGGTGTTGAATGCTGAGCTGTAATCTACAAACAGCACTCTCACATAGTTCCCCTTACCGGTGTCTATGTGCGAAAGGGTCTTGTGGAGGAAGAAGGTTATGGCATCATCTGTGGATCTGTCTGGCCGGTATGCGAACTGTAGTGGGTCGAGGGTGGTGGGCAGTGAGGAGGTGATGAATGTCTTGATGAGTCTCTCAAAGCATTTCATCACCACAGAGGTGAGTGCTATGGGCCTGAAAACATTGGGGCTGCTGGGGTGTGGTTTCTTTGGGACAGGGACTATGATGGACTTTTTAAAGCAGGTGAGAATCACACACAGTTCCAGTGGGAGGTTGAATATCACTGTAAACACAGGTGCCAGCTGGTCAGCGCAGGTCTTAAGGATACGTCCACTAATACCGTCTGGTCCAGCCGCTTTCCTGGTGTTTACACTTCTAAACACCCTCCTCATGTCACGCTCCATCACAGTGAGTGTCTCCGCCCCTCCGGCCGGGAGCGCAGCGGGCTGTCGTCTTCCCGACTCAAAGCGCGGAAAGAAGTTGTTGAGTTCATCAGCCAGAGAAGCATCGGCACTCACCGGGGGTGTGTGTGGTGCTTTATAGTCCGTGATGGTGCGTAGTCCCTGCCACAGTCCCCTGGAGTCAGACTGTTGTGTGACGGCTTTCAGTTGTCTAGGGGTGCCAGCCAGGTTTTTACTCAGTTCTAGTTCATAAGCAAAAAGAAAGAGGAAAACAAACCAAATCCACTCCGGGTTATCCCTTAGTTCAGTTCAGTTCAAAACGGATGCAACAAAAGGCAAAGAAAGATCCCACTCCGCAGATCCCGGCCGCAGCGATGTTTAGCCTCTTTCACCGCTCTGCGGACGTTGTATGGTGCAAACTTGTAGTCCTCCATGTTCCCAGAGGCGAGGCCGGAGTTGTAGGTGGCGGTGCGGGACCTCAGAGCGTCGCGGACAGATTTATCCACCCACGGCTTCTGGTTGGGAAAAGTCCTGATGGTCCTCTTAAGTGAAGTGTCATCAACAACTTTCCCAATAAATCCCACAACCGTTTCTGTAAACTCCTCGATGTCTCCGCCCGCGCTGCTGCGAAACATGTCCCAGTCGGTTGAATCCAACGCACCCTGCAGAGCGGCCTCTGTTTGATCAGACCACCGTGTCACTTCTCTCACAGCAGGGGGTTCCTGCCTGAGCCTTTGTTTGTATTTCGGCATGAGAAGCACAGAGGTGTGATCTGACTTCCCAAAGGGCGGAAGAGGCTTTGCTTTGTAGCCCTCTTTTAATGGAGAGTAGCAGTGGTCTAGGGTCCTCTCTCCTCTGGTGGGGCAGTCGATGTGTTGAGTAAACTCCGGTATCACCTTTTTCAAGTTTGCACTGTTAAAGTCCCCGGCTACGATGAGAGCCACATCACGCTGGTTAGCCTGATAGGGGGAAATTGCCTCATGTAGCTCGGATAGTGCAGTGTTTGTGTCCGCCTGAGGTGGAATATAGACGGCGCTGAAGATGACCAAAGTGAACTCGCGGGGCAGGTAGTGGGGGCGGCATTTCAGGGTTAGGAGCTCCAGGTTAGGCGAACATGATTGTTTCACAGGGACGACATTCCTACTGTCACACCAGTTGTTATTAATCATTAGGCGCACACCTCCTCCTCTTGATTTTCCAGACTCACTCGTTCTGTCCATGCGATGAACACTGAAGAACTCCGCCGGCTGTACGGCGTGGTCCGGTATGGGGGAGGTCAGCCATGTCTCCGTGAGACAGATGATGCTGCAGTCCCTTATGTCCCTCTGAAACTGTATCCTGGCCCTGAGTTCATCCAGCTTGTTATCCAGTGACTGGACATTAGCCAACAGGATGCTCGGCAGTGGCGTTTGGTGCGCTCTATGCCTCAGCCTCTCTCTTACGCCGGCTCTTTTCCCTCGGGGCCTTGTCCGTGACCTGGGTGCTCCGCGCCCTCCTTTGTTTGAGCTGGCCCACTGGCGCAGGATCTCCTGGGGCCAAGCCGGGTCGGGAGAAAAAGATGTCAGAATACAGCCAGAGTGCTGTATTCTGATATTAAAAAGAGTCTGTCTGTCATACGTGATATGACACAGAGCAGGCGGAATTATAAAGTCAAGAATTAAAGCTAAACCTAATATATACAAACAAAGCGTAGGAGCAGGTACGATGGCTGCTGACCTCACCGGTGCCATTTTGATTATTATTGATATATACACATCTTTATGTTTCTTAATTAAGATGAATTAGGTTTATATTATGTAGCATTCATAAAGCTTCGGGGAGAAGAATATTGGTGCTATATAACCTTAAAGACCTTCTTTAAGGTTTTGACTCTGAATAATTTTTAGAAGACAAACCCACCATGTTTTGGGGGTTATGGGGTGTCTGGCCTGTTGTTACCTGCCGGTCAGTCCCTGTACAACTGCAGCGAGAGCTTAGTCCACATTGCCGGCAATACGTTGGATTAATTTCTGGTGGGTTTTGGACTCCACCATGAACAGAATTTCTAGGTGTAGCCAAGTAGGGACAGACTTGATGGCCTCAGAATTTCATCTCTGCTTTTTTGTTGATGTTGTGGTCTTGTTGGCTTCATTAGATGGTGGCTTCCTGCTGGCATTGGAGCAGTTCACACTTGAGTGAGAACTAGCGGGTATGAGATTTAGCACCTCCAAGCCTGAGGCCATGGTCCTCATCCAGAAAAGGGTAGAGCTGCCTCAGGTACAGGAGTTTAAGGCCCCGTTTACACGACACCGTTTCCAGTGGAAACTGTGTTGTTTTGATGCATTTCAGCCTTCCATTTACACGTTAGAGTTTCAGAAATGATCTGCGTTTACATGGTGACACTTGAAATGATGAAAACGATGTAGTTCCCATGCCAGGCCACAAGTTGGTGTTTTTTTCTTTGCAAAGCTTGTTTGCGCAAGACACGCATGCCTGGAGGGTCACAGTAGGAAGCGTGGCAAATTGTTTATTACTTACAAAATGGCCAATGTGAGAGGTTTTGTGTGGACTGATGCTGAGGTTGGATCACTGCTCCACACAACGCTGAATAACAAAATGGTAAAAACACAAGAAAAGCACAAGAAGCACTCGTGAATCCATGAGTACTGTTTATCAATTTGCACATGCCTGGGAAACTGTGGCCCTCGCAACCATAGCGCTCATGTGCGAGTCACCTGTTTTCAAATCACCCTGTTTTCAACCATTTACATGACAGCGTAAGTCGGTGCGTTTCTGAAACGCTCCGCTCTGGACCCCGTTTCTGAAAGACATTGTTTTCATTCCATTGTTGTGTAAATGGAAGGGCGAAGTGCATCAAAACGACACCATTGTCGTGTAAACGGGGGGCTGAAATGCATGAAAACAACACCATTTTCATTTTGAAATAGTATCGTGTAAACAGGGCCAAAGAATCTCAAAATCTGGTTCACAAGTTAGGGTTATATATTGGGTCGTATTGGGTGATGACCAAAAGAACAAGATTGCGGATACAAATAGCAGAAATTAGCATTCTCTGAAGGGTGGCTGGACTTGCCCTTAGAAGTAGGGTGAAAAGTGTAGTCAGAGAGGGGCTCAGAGTAGAGCTGCTACTCCTCCAAATCAAAAGGAGACAGTTGAGGTGGTTTGGGCATCTGACTAGGTGAGATGTCTTGGGCATGTCCAATAGGGATGGGCCCCTGGATAGACACAGGAAAGATTATATCTCTCAGCTGGCCTGGAAATGTCTGGGTGCTCCCCTGGACAAACTGGAGGAGGTGACCGGGGAGATGGAAGTCAAGGTTTCTCCACCTAGGTTGAGAGATACCAGCTAGATATAATTGGGCTCACCTCAACGCATGGCCTGGGCTCTGGAACCAGTCTCCTGGAGAGAAGCTGGACGCTGTTCCAGTCTGGAGATGCCCTAGGTGAAAGGTGGCTGGAGTGGGTATTCTTGTATCCCCCTGACTTGCTGCGTGCACGTCGGAGTTTTCACCAGTGGACGAGAGGGTTGGGGGATGGGTCCTGACTGTTGTTTGTGCTTATGTGCCGAATGACAGTTCAGAGTAGCCACCCTTTTTGGAGTCACTGGGCGGGGTGCGAGAGAGTGCTCCATCTGGTGACTCGATAGTCTTGCTGGGAGACTTCAATGCTCACGATGGCAATGGCAGTGAGACCTGGAGGGGCATGACTGGGAGGAACGGCCTGCCCGATCTGACTTCTGTGCAAACTACAGTTTGTCAATAACAAACACCATGTGTGAACATAAGCATGTCCATAACTGCACATGGCACCAGGACACCCTAGGTCGCAGGTCAATGATCGATTTTGAAATTGTATCACTAGATCTCCGGCCGCATGTTCTGGACACTTGAGAGAAGAGTGGAGCGGAGCTGTCAACTGATCACCACCTGGTGGTGAATTGGATCAGATGATGGGGGAAGATGCTGGACAGACCTGGCGCACCTAAATGTATTGTGAGGGTGCGCTGGGAATACCTGGCTGAAGCCCCAGTCCAGGAGATCTTCAACTCCCACCTCCAGCAGAACTTCGACAGCTTTCCGAAGGAAACTGAGGACATTGAGTCCGAATGGACCATGTTCCGCACCTCCATTGTTGAGGCTGCTGCTCAGAGCTGTGGCTACAAGGTGGTTGGTGCCCGTCATGGTGGTAACCCCTGAACGGTGGTTACCACCATGGTGGTCACTGGAGGTGAAGGGAGCCATCAAGCTGAAGAAGGAGTCCTATCGGGATTGGTTAGCCTGTGGGACTCTGGAGGCAGCTGACAAGTATTGGCTGGCCAAGCGGAACGCAGCTAGGGCAGTGGCCGAAGCAAAAACTCGGGTGTGGGAGGAGTTTGAAGCGATTCTGGCAAACCATCAGGTAACTCAGGAGGGGAAAGTGTTGCTCTACTCACACAGTTTATAGTGTGGGTGGGGTGCTGCTGACTTCAACAGAGGTTATAGTTGGACGGTGGAAGGAATATTTCGAGGACCTCCTGAATCCCACTGACACACCTTCTGTAGTGGAAGCAGAGACTGTGACCAGTCTTCTGGAGAGGGGCTGGATGCTGTTCCAGTCTGGAGTTGCCCTAGGTGAAAGGTGGCTGGGGTGGGTATTCCTGTATCCCCCTGACGTGCTGCGTGCACGGGGTGAGGTCACTGAGGTGATTAAACAAATCCTTGGTGGCAGGGCCCCTGGGGTGCACGAGATTCGCCCTGAGTTCCTGAAGGCTCTGGATGTTGAAGGGCTGTCTTGGTTGACACGCCTCTGCAACATCCCGTGGAGATCTGGGGCAGTGCCATTGGATTGGCAGACCTGGGTGGTGGTCCCCATCTTTAAGAAGGGAGACCGGTGGGTATGCTCCAACTTTCGGGGGATCACCCTCCTCACCCTCCCTGGTAAGGTTTATGCCAGGGTGCTGGAAAGGAGGATCCACCCATTAGTCGAACCTCAGATCCAGGAGGAACAATGTGGTTTTCGTCCTGGTTGTGGCACACTGGACCAGCTCTTTATCCTCTCAAGGATATTCGAGTGTGCCTGGGAATTTGCCCAACCAGTCTACATGTGCTTTGTGAACTTGGAGAAGGCAATCAACCATGTCCCTCGGGGTATCCTGTGGGAGTATGGGGTGTCTGGCCCGTTGTTGCGAGCCATTCAGTCTCTGTACAACCGCAGTGAGAGCTTGGTCCGTATAGCCGGTAGTAAGTCGGATTCATTTCCTGTGGGTGTTGGACTCCGTCAGGGCTGCCCTTTGTCACCAATTCTGTTCATAATTTTTATGGACAGAATTTCTAGGCGTAGCCAGGTGGTGGAAGGATTCTTCCTTGGTGCCCTCAGAGTCTCATCGCTGCTCTTTGCAGATGATGCGGTCCTGTTGGCTTCATCGGGGGTGGCCTCCAGCTTGCAGTGGAACGGTTTGCAGCCAAGTGTGAAGCGCCTGGCATGAGAATCAGCACGTCTAAGTCTGAGGCCATGGTCCTCAGCCAGAAAATGGTGGAGTGCCCTCTCCGGCTCAGGGACGAGTTCTTGCCCCAAGTGGAGGAGTTCAAGTATCTCAGGGTCTTGTTCACGAGTGACGGGAGAAGGGAGCAGGAGATTGACAGACGGATCGAGGCTGCTTCTGCAGTGATGCGGATGCTGCACCAGTCTGTCGTGGTGAAGAGGGAGCTTAGTGTAAATGTGAAGCTGTCAATTTACCGGTCAATCTACGTTCCTACCCTCACCTATGGTCACGAGCTTTGGGTAGTGACCGAAAGAATGAGATCGCGAATACAAGCGGCAGAAGTGAGTTTCCTTCGAAGGGTGGCTGGCCTCTCCCTTAGAGATAACGTGAGGAGGGCGGCCATCCGGGAGGGGCTCAGAGTAGAGCCGCTGCTCCTCCACATCGAAAGGAGCCAGTTGAGGTGGCTCGGGCATCTGATTAGGATGCTTCCTGGCCGCCTCTTGGGTGAGGTGTCCCACCGCGAGGAGGCCCCATGGTAGACCCAGGATACGCTGGGGAGATTATATTACTTGGCTGGCCTGGGAACGCCTTGGGGTCCCTCCAAATGAGCTGGACGAGGTGGCTGGGGAGAAGGAAACTGGGGCTTCTCTGCTTAGGCTCCTGCCCCCGTGACCCAGCCCCGGATAAGCGGAAGAGAATGGATGGATGGATGAATGGATTTCAGGTATTTGGTGTCTCTAGTTCTCCATCCATCCAGCCATTCCTCCATTCTCTTACGCTTATCCTGTTCAGGGTCTTGGGGGCTGGCAACCTGTACAGGGCTAACACAGGGAAACAGACAGCCATTCACACCTATGGGCAATTTAGAATCTTGTTTTTCTTCGGGTTTAATATGATGTTAGCCCCCCCCCCCCCCCCCTTGCAGCTATAACAGCTTCAACTCTTCTGGGAAGGCTTTCCACAAGGTTTAGGAGTGTGTTTATGGGAATTTTTGACCATTCTTCCTGAAGTGCATTTGTGAGGTCAGACACTGATATTTGATAGAAGGCCTGGTCTGCAGTCTCTGCAAAGTGTTCTGTCAGGTTCAGGTCAGGACTCTGTGCACGACGGTCTGTTCTTCCACACCAAATCTGCTCATCCATGCCTTTATGGTCCTTGCTGTGTGCACTGGTGTGCAGTCATGTTGGAACAGGAAGGGACCATCCTCAAACTGTTCCCACAAAGTTGGGAGCATGAAATTGTCCAAAATGTCTTGGTATGCTGAAGCATTAAGAGTTCCTTCTGACATTTGCATCTGACGCTTCGCGTTGCACTTGGTGATATAAGAATTGGATGCAACTGCTCAGCCATGGAAACTCATTCCATGAAGTTCTCTATGCACTGTTCTCAAGTTTGGAGGTCTGTAGTGATTGACTATCCAGAAAGTTGGTGACCTCTCTACACTATACGCCTCAGTATCTGCTGACCCTGCTCTGTGATTTTATGTGGCCTACCACTTTGTGGCTGAGTTGCTGTCGTTCCCAATTGCTCCCACTAATACCTCTAACAGCTGACTGTAGAATATTTAGTAGTGAGGAAATTTCATGATTGGACCTGTTGCACAGGTGGCATCCTGTCACAGTACCACACTGGAATTCACTGAGCTCCTGAGAGCAACCCATTTTTTCACAAATGTTGTAGAAGCAGTGTGTATGCATAGGTGCTTGGTTTGTACATCTGTGGCCATGGAAGTGACTGGAACACCTGAATTCAATGATTTGGAGGGGTGAGTGAATACTTTTGGTAATATTGTGTATTTGATGAAGCGATCCGGGGCTTTTGGAAACAGTAAATACATTTTTTTCACAAGTTTATGACTTTTTTTTTTTACCCAAAATAACTAGACACATTAGTAATAAAAATAATAATTAATTGCTACTCTGCTTTATGTTCTCACGTTTAAGTTAAACTATACTCTATAAATTAGGATCAGAATTTTTCCTGCTATTCAGTTCAACAGTTCAGTAAAAACAATACTCTTGATATTTGTAACAAATGCATATTTTTTGTCTACTTGCCCCTGTGCTCTGCAGTTTTTAAGTTGAATTTGAATTCACATAGACAGCTAATGTACAAACCAAATATCCCAGACATTGTGGATCCCTAGAGTGAAAGGAAAATGAAAACTGTGGAGCACAGGGGCAAATAAAGACATATATCAAATAATATTATGAGGGTTCTTGCTGTCCAGAGAACTGACAGCTTGAACAAGTCAAATTGTACCTGGGATAAGTTTATCTCTCCGGGCATCGTAAAGCATCCCTAAGGTGAAAGGCCGACCCAGAGCAGCCACCTCCAGAATATCTGAGGCCATGTCTCCTTCATCCAACCAAATGGGCTTAAAGACAACACAACATTCAATGATTTTCATTCAAACAGACTGGCAAAAAACTGCATCTAAAAGTATTTCTTTACTTCAAATCTGCAAGCTAGAGCAGCGTTTATTCTCATGCTTTCTACTGTCCAGTACTACAATGACAGTATAATATAGTGCAAAAGGATGTCAAAAAATACATTAAAAAGGAATCAGATATATATATAACAAGACTGAATGCAGTTCATAATAGGTTGACAGTGAGAAATGAGAACAGGAGAACACTGAACACAGGTAGATCTGAGTGCAGCTGCAGCCTCTCCCAGTTTAATGAGATAATCTGACATGTTTTTAAGCGCAGTGTCATCACCAAAGAAATTAGTCAAATCCAACATGTTTCAAAGAGTTTCTTACCTTCATGCAGTGAGGAAAAGCAGGAAGTCTGGTGTGACTGTAGATTATATAAAGAAATAAAAATGCTCTGTACTGTTGGCCAGATCTGAATTTCACAAAAAAGAAGAAGAAATAAAAGAAGGAAGCAGCCTACGTCTGTCTACGTCCCCCGAAAGTGAAGCACATAAAACAGGAAAACCAGGGAGTGGTTGATACCGTCGACAAGTCTTTCATGGAGGACTTGTGAAGACTTGTTTTTTTTATGTGTTATGAAATATTTCTTCTATCTGTCCTTGTAGCAATGGAGCTTAATTACTTTGCTTTACTGTATAAAGTCAAATATAAATTATTTTTGCTATTCTGTTTTACAACAACTAACATAAATCATAAATGCAAATCAAATGTCGCAGGCTTGATAACATGAAGAGACTGTGTATAACATGCTACCTTTCACTAACCGACCTGTAAACATGTGAATGGTGGAATGTGGGATTGGTTTTCTGCTCATCATTGTTAATCTGCTGATGACTTCTTGTGTATTTCTTGTGTCTTGACTCGCCTTTTTCATTGTTCGCTCCTTTGTGTAAATTCAACAAACTTATGCAGTCTTTCTAAAATTAGAAACATCCTGTCAGAGTGATGCTGAAACACTACTTAATCCATTTATTACCTCTAGGCTGGACTATTGTAATTCATTATTTGTATAAAACCCCTCAAGCAAGTTCTTATCATCTGCCTGGGGACCCTCTGTCACCTTCACTGGAACACACAAGAGAAAGACTCCACCTTCAGTAAGTATTCAATGTAAAAAGTAGCCATATGCAGATCCGGCTGGCCCACATTGTGAGCTCCAACAGACAGGTGAGGTCACAGAAGAGGTTAGTGTTTGGCAGCCAAGCCGACGCTAGCCCGACTGGGCATAGACACAGTGAGACAGTAACAGGAGTAATTAGTACCAGAGGAGAATGGCAGCTCGCATGTACAAAAGTTCATTCAGCCAAAGAACACAAAACATCAAAACTCCAAAAAGTTTACATCGGCAAGCAGTGGCAGCAAGACATGCCAGTATCCACTCAACAGGAAGTCAATTAAAAGAGTCAGTGATGCTTAGAAAGTCTTTCAAAAAAGTATTAGTGTGGCAACATTAATGTTAAAATCTCCAAGAATTAAAATGCTGCCCAGATAGCAAAAGGCTTTAGGGCGGATCCACCTTCAAGTCAGCTGATCCGCCCCACCCTGTCACTCATTTCTGGCTCTCTGGACAGGACCAGACAGCAGACAGCGGCTCATCAAGCAACGGCTCTGCTACAAGCCCCTCAGCAACCTGCCCCCCCCCCCCCCCCCCCCCCCCCTTTTTTTTTTTTTTTCATTTTCAAAAGTTACCGGTTGCTCTCACGCAGGAAGCAGGGACTGGACGGCAGTGCTGACCTACGGTAAGTACTGTAAACTATTCTGGTAAATATGCTTCATTCATGGTGTTACCTGTTCAATAAAATTATCCTGGTAGAAGATCAGCAGAAGGTGACTGCTTTATTTGTTGTTTTTATACAGAAATGTGAGATTGTGGCAGCGGAGTTTGCTTATAGCACAGCTCTGAGGTTAAAAGTAAAAAAAAAAACCCTCAGGGATTTATTTCAGTGGGGCAGGTGAGGTGATTTGGTTACCTGTCCCAGTAGTTGACGTTACTCCAGGCTGAGCATATGAATGATTTTATTGAGCCTTCTCCTGTAATTTGTTTCTTTCAGATAAATCATTTTTATTAATATTACACCTCTATGCTGTGTTGCAGCCTGCAGCTCGCTGCTTATCTTATTCAGGCCGTCTCATCATGGCACACTGCCTATTTAAGGTAACAGGGTAAAATTCAAATCCAATTTGAACTTTGCTTCAGTGACTCTGTTCAAATTTTACATGAAGAAGGTCTGCGTAACATCTGGAATCTGTCGCAACAGCTACTCGATACAATAGCACCAGTCTTTGTTTTGTTCAGCAGTGGGTCTGTTTTTCTACCTGTAAAATATGAATTTTGAGTTAACTATGCAGGGCTAACACTGTGTTGTGATGTCGCTTCTGATGTCATGTGCACGTGTAGGTGGATGACCATAGAAGAGCCAGAAGGAAAAAGGAGGAGGAGCTTTGATATCAGGTCAGTTGTGAGCAGAGACATATATACATTGAGTGGGTCAGCCCATTGCTGTAATACGTCAGTGATACGTCCGCCATATTGGATGTGGCAGATCTGCCACATACAATAGAAGTAAATAGAAGTAAATGGACTGAACTTCCTAAAGTGCCTTTCCCCAAAGTTCTTTAAGTTAATAACTGCGTCCAAATTCAGAGGCTGCATCCTTCGAAGGCCACATTTGTAGGCCGATTACGTCACAGCGAGGTGATGAAGGCTGTCCAAAATTGAAGGCTCCTCGAAATGCGGTCAATGAATGTGTTCTTTTTTTCCCAGGATTTGAAGGATAGGTCCGCTGTATCCTTTGTGGCCTACCGTATCCCATGATTTATTGAGCAGCAAAACTCAAACACAGCAAAGGTAGGGGAGCGTGGCCAAAAAGTTTGAAATATGACTGCAAGATTGTAGATGTGCAAAACTCAAATATTTCCTCAATTTATCAAGATATCGCTTAATTGCAAAAGTGATCTGATGTTTTCAAAGATGTCCATTCCTGTTGCTTTACCAGTTCGCCTCACCAGCTGTCAGGAGACCGGCCGATTGAGGTTCGCTATACCCGGAGAGAAGACCTGACTCCCAGCACAACCTCTTATTTTATTTTGTAAACTTTGTTCATTTTTTTGTCTTAAAGATTCTTATTAATAATACCTAAATTGGGCACCAGGGTGGCTCAGCGTGTGAGCAGGCAACCATGAATGCCGCTAGGTAGCGTGGCCGGCGCTGGATCGAATCCCAACCATGCTGCTGTTTCTCTCTAGACTTTTCTCCCCTATTTTCCTGTCAAAATCTTCACTGTACTGATTTCAAGTAAAGACCAAAAAATAAATCTTTAAGAAAAAAAATAATCTAAATTGATAAAAAAAAAAATAAAAAAAAAATCACTGAATATAAAAATGCTTTTTTTAAATTCGGAAAACCCCCGCGACCCTGAACAGGATAAGCAGAAGTGAATGGATGGATGGAAATTCAGAAAACATGCAGATGTTATATCTACATGTCAGGATCTGATTATTATATACATTTATCCTCACAGTAACAGCGTTACAACCATTGGTAGCCATAAACACAACATTACAAATGCACACCCTATCAGTACATGTGTGAAAGTGTGAATGAGACTTCATATCAAACTTGACGACAGTGATTTAAGACAAATGTGGAAGAAGAGAGGCAGCTGTAATAGAAGTAAGTGATGTCTATTTTCTGAGGAATGCATTAATGTGTCTGTATTGCTTGTGTGAGACATTTGTGTTCCTTTTTACATGTTTTCTTTCTCCTGCATGTTGTAGTGCTCTTCCTGTGCAGGTGTGTCTCTAAAGGACACTGTACACAAACCAAATCTGACCCTTGCTGCACTTTTCCTGTTTGACATAAACTGGACTGAGTCTCACAACAACAAATATGTTGGTAGGAAATTTGCATCATGTCTGTTTGATCTGGTTTTTTGTTTTTTTGTTTGTTTCAGAACAGTTTGAACTAATTGTTTCTCGTATTTTTAATGAACCAAACTAGATTTCTTTCCTCGGGCAGTTTTGCTGTAGTTCAGCTTCTGCTAGTGTGACGTCATTGTTAGCTTGTAAAGCTTTCAGAGTAGTTTCTCTAACACACTCCTGCTCATCTGTGTGTGCGCTTCACAATGACTGAAGCCCTGCAGCCGTTCCTGATTGCTCATTTTTTCCTGCTGTCACTAATTCTTTGTTTTTGTGCTCCTTGCTGTGAGTGCTGCTCTCTGACTCGGTCTGTGTTGTCGCTCCATTGAACGATCAGCTTGTTTTGTTCCTTGTGCGCTTTATAAAGTTTTATTTCTATAATGATGGTTGTTGCTGTTATAAATATGTGGACACTGTTGTGTGTTTTCAGTGAAGCTCTTTAAAGCTCCTTGGAGCTGCTTTTCATTTGCTGCAAACTGCAACTTTCTGTAGTTCCACTGTTTCCTCAGGAGAGGGCGCCGCTGAGCACAGATCACAGTGTTGCTGCTGGATTTTCTCTCTGGTTTCTCTTTGAAAATAAACTTTATCATGTGGAACTCCAGCGTTGCATATTTCAGTTGACAGAATGCAGCCTGTTGAAATGTTGAGAGGTTTATTGTGATAAGCAGAAGAAAATGAATGAATGGATGGATGGATGTTTAAATGAGAAACAAGCACGAGATTAAAAATGTCTGATGATTAATTTTGTCTAAATTTTATTGATATTAAATGTTAAATGCATACATATATATGATATGATTCCTGTTTTTTTATGTTAAGCTTCAGTCAACAAGTAGCTAATCTACCCATTACTCCACATTCATAAGTTCAAAAAGTCGTTATCAGTGATCAATCAAGTCAAAACTCTATCAATCAGATTATCAATAAAGAGCATCTAAAAATGAAAGGTCAGAATCAGCTGCAACAATCAGAGCACATAAAAATGCTTCAACTGTGACAATAAAATCAATGCTTTCTAATCAATCAGCTGATCAAATTTAATAACAAAGTCAGAATGAAAACATCAGACAAGTGATTTTTACATCCACCTGGATTCAAATCTCACATCAGCTGGAAGAAAATAGCAAAAATAAAAGAAAAGGTCAAATCTCATCAAACCATCAGAAAGAAACAAAGGTTGGATTAAGAAATCCTGAACAAATTAAAGGCTTTGACAAAATGAAACTGCAGGATCAATGAAGGAATAAATGGCAAAGAGAGAGAAAAGTTACTACAAACCAGCCGAGGCTCAAAATCTTTGCTCTGTATCATCTCATCATTACTGCTGCAGACGTGCAAACATGCAGGTGGATGGAAAAACACATTTCTGTCTGTTTCTATAAGGACACATTTATATGAACACAAAAATTCCAAAAAAAATATCTAGCAAAAATAATCTGATTAGATTTGATGGGTGCATCAGTTCCTCTGTTTAGTAAAAATGTTTTAAATGTCATGCACATCGGCTGGATGTCGTATATTCAATAATTAAATGTAACATGATGGAGCTCCACACATCAGTAACACAGCACTGATGTGAAAAGCTGAACTGGATTCACACTGAATCGTGTGGGACCGAGTTTACAAACGGAGGAACATGTAACTGTTTTTAGTCCAAAGCTTGAAGGCAGGAAAAACGGGCTCAGAGAATTTGGTTCTGAAGGTGTGAATGTGGCTTAGTTTATTAAATGAGACTATATAGTAGGACAGAGTGCCTGCAGGCCAATCCAGAAACACCCCCAGTCGGGGGCAGCAGGCAGGAGGAACAGGGTAATTATTGGTCACCCCAACATGCTCTGAATAGAAAGTTGGTTTTGGTTCCCACTTGTGGCCCAAAGACCAAGACATGTTATTCCACCCAAACCCACAAAATCTACCCTCCCCTTTCCTCTCAACTGTTTTGTAGCAAACAGCAGCAGCAGCATCGGTTCCGTTGTTCACGCTCAACTCCACCTCCCAGTAACAGCGTCCAGTCAGAGCCTCTTTGCACAGAACCTGAGGCAAAGTATCAAACCTCTCAGGATGGTCAGGATACAGCTGCTTCTCTCTATGTGTCGCCTTCTGGTTTCCTTCAGACAGAATGAGTTTGTAGTTTGCTGTGTTTGGATCCAGGGTGAGATCACAGGCATCTGATGGAGAGAATGAGACGTGATCATAATTCATAATTCATGATGATCTAGAGCAGGGATCTTCAACTCCAGGCCTCGAGAGCCCTTGCCCTGCAGGTTTTAGATGTGTCTCTGCTTCAACACACCTGAGTCAAATATAGAAGTCATTAGCAGGACTCTGGAGAACCAGACTTCATACTGTGGAGGTAATTCAGCCATTTGATGCAGGTGTGTTGGATCAGGGACACATCAAAAAACCTGCAGGACAGGCTCTTGAGGCCTGGAGTTGAAGAGCCCTGATCTAGAGTCTGTTTTTAATCCATTTCAGATCTCTGTCCTCAAAGCTCAGCTTGTCTTTTTAAACTCTGATCAAATGAAGTGGAACAACTGAAGGGAAGATCTGGATTCTCTCCTACTGCTCATTAAGATCTTTGTACAAACTGCAGTTCTGTCTGAGTTTGATTATGATGATGGATTTTATCTGCATGTTCTTCCACCTTAAAAACTCTGATTCTGTGTATCACAGTGTGCTGCTTTCATCACAGCTCATCACTTTTCTCTGTGTCACCTTTTACTATTCAACATTTTGATGACTTCATGTGCTTTTAAATATTTTTATGCCTTTAAAAGCACATTATTTATTTTCTATGAGATTTTGGCACATCTGGTTGGTTTGTACTCATCAACCCACAGGGAGCAGCATGGATGATGTTTCTGTGTAAATCTGACCTCTGACTTCCAAACTCAGCTGACAGGAAGCATCAGCTGTACCTCTGAATCACACTGAACTTTAGAAACCTGTTCAAACACTGAGCTGCACACAAATGGAAGAAACTGCAAAAATATGAAGCTACATTCACTTTTTTCACATTTCAGATGATTTTTAATGCATCTACAGTCACCCAGCACACATGATTTTATTAGGTATAAAAATTAATGTCTTAATCTTTCATTGGGTAATGTTTTCCTTCTACATGAATCTATTTTGAAAGCAAAACTGACCCTGTGAGCAGTAAAAGTTACGATCAATCAGCTTTTTGAGGGAGAGTAATACATGATTCTTTAAAAAGTACTTACACCACGTCAGAGCTCCTCTGTTTGTTACATTTTCCACATCAATGACATCAGGCCCTGAGTAATCATCCGTGACCAGGACGTTCTTCCTGTAGTGGTAGATACTTCCTCCTTGGTATTTGTCATTTGCAATGGCTGTTATAAAGAAAGATAATTTCCTGTTCTCCTTCACAGCTTTTGCCTTTTTTTTCATTTTGGCTATCACTTCATCTGAGAAGTACCATTGGTCCTGGGTAGATGGAGTGATTTCCTCAGTATCTTGGGATTTAGGTTTATCCAAGTAGTCAGACATGTTCTGCAGATATGGGTCAGTGGATTTCAGGGAGGTGAAAACAAAGCAGAGAACTTCCTCTACTCTTGGATTAAACACCTCTCTGTCCAGCTCAGACTGATCTGAGATGATCTTTGTTCTCTCCATCATGTCTACAAAGTACCTGATGATGGTGATTTCTCTCTCTTCATCTTTGATCCACTTGGTTAATTTCTCCTGACTGAACGGTGACTTGTATCTGTCATTAAAGACTTTCACTAATTCCTGCATATCTTCCTCACCTGCCCTGATGGAGGGAAGTTTTTTGGCCATTGTCTGTTGGAGTGAAGATCTAAAATCCTTGCAGAGCTCCTGGAATCTTTTCAACTTTTCTTGTATCTGTGGAAAGCTTTTCATCACTCTGTCCTCCAGCAGATCGTTGCATTTTATTTCCAGGTTATGGAGCTCCTTCAGAGTATCTTGAGCCTTTCTAACAAGTCCAGCACTGATCTCTGTCATCATCTCAGCAGCTTCTGGATGTAAATTCTTCAGTGGCATCAGTGTGACCTTCAGTGGAACACCATTATCTTTGTGTTCTCCCAGTAGTTTTGGAAGTTGGATGTAGGTCTTCACTGCATCTTCAAATGTTGCAGGGTTGCTTTCAAGAATGAAGTCTCCATAGAATTTGCAGGTGAATTTATCAGTCACAGCTTTTTCTTTAGCACTCAGCTTGATGTCAACTTTCCCATCAACATTAAATGAGGGAATCTTCTCTATCACAGCTTGCATGCTGCCCTGGATGTCCTGAATGCTGCCAGCATCTAACTTCTCACTGTCAAACACAAAGAAAGCATTTGCTCCATAAAGGATTCCTGTGACTACATGTGTTGCCAAATTCTTCACATCTTCTGCTTGTTTAGTGTTCTTGGTTTCATCAGGAGTCAACATCAGCTGTTTGAACTTGGTGGTAGCTTTGTACTGAAGAGTGACTCGGCTCCGATGGTGAGATTTCTTCCTGTAATTCAGATATTTGGCTGATCCTTCAACACTGATCAGGCCACTCAAGAAACTGGCCTTCAGGGAAGCACTGACATCCAGCAGAGAGGACTTTTTGTCAATGGAATCAGTCGCACTGACTTCAGGCTCACTGCTGTGCTGATCATTCTCCACTGACTTTTCCTGCAGAGTTTTAGCCTCCCACAGTGTGAGACCTTTAAGACATGAGAGCCACAAACAGGTTAAAAGGAAAATCAAGTGCTTAGAAATGTTACTAGAACAGTATATTTGATATAAACAGTACGTTTTATTTACGTATGCACATCTGTATGTTTCTTAAATAAGGTGAATTAGGTTTATATTAAATGTAGCATTCATACAGCTTCGGGGAGGTGAATATTGGTGCTATATTAATGTGCAAAGACCTTCTCTTGTAATGCCACTGCTGTGTGGCAGGCAGAAATAGGACCCCAATGCAGGACTTGAAAAACAGGATCAAACTCAAAACAGCTTTTATTGCTGAAGTCTTCTAAACAAAATAACAAACAGAAACGTGTCCGGGCTGCACACCAGCCAGGAATAACTAAAGCTTCCTGCAAGGAATCCACACAATATGAGGGAGAACAAAGAACACAAGGAATACTGAGACAATAAATACAACTCAAGGATATATAAAAATGTAAGAATAATGAGAGAATGGGAAACAGGTGGGAACATGCCTGGGAATAACTAACATAATGACTATAGAGGAAATTAAACCAGACACAAAACACAGAGCAGAACAGCCACCAAAACAAATCAGGAAGAGAGCCACAACTGATTATTGCTGACACAATAAACTGTCATCAAAATTTCTTTGCTCATGATGAAAAAAAAAAAAAAAAAGGAGACATGAATGTTTAAAAATGGTAATAAATACTTTAGTAATCATTAATCATTTCAGATATTTGGTGTCTCTGTTTTTTTAGTTGTCATCATAGGATCATAAAGCCATCCTGGGCTTTGGGAACTGGAATGAGCCATTTTTCATCACAAGTCTATAAAATTTTTTGCACAAAATAATTAGACACATTAATAATAATAATAAAAATTTGTAATAATTAAAAATTTGTGCAAACCAAATGTCCCAGACATCATGGATCCTTACAATGAGAGGACTGTGTGTAAAATGTGCTCTAATTTCTCTCTGAAAATGAGAACTGAGGGGCACAGGGCCAAATAAAGGAAGACATATGCCAGATAATTTTATGTGGGTTTTTGCTGTTCAGACAGCTGACAGCTTGAACAACAAAATCACTTTTTACCTGGGATGAGTTTATCTGTCCGAGCATCATAGAGCATCCCTAAGGTGAAAAGCCGACCCAGAGCAGCCACCTCCAGAATATCTGAGGCCATGTCTGTTACATGAATAAAAAGATCCAAACATGTGAGTTTAAAGATGAAGCGACCATTCAGCTTTCTTTATTTCATCAAACCAGCATCTGTAAGTAGTTTACTATGTCAAACTTGGAAACTTAAGCAGAGATTATGCTGTTATGCACACCACACTGCACAAGATGAGATAAGGACAATAGAACACAAGTACAAAACAATCAATAGCAGCACATCCAGGATGGACACATCCAGGCTACACAAACTGATCAGGTAGGCCGGGTTTGTGGTTGGCATGAAACTATACTGTCTGGTGATGGTGGCAGAAAAGAGGACTATGGACAAACTACTGGACATGGATGATGCCAGTCACCCTCTGTACACTGTCATCAGCAACCAGGGGAGCCTGTTCAGTGACAGACTGCTCCTTCCCAAGTGTAGGAGTAACAGACTGAAAAACTCCTTTATCCCTCATGCCATCAGACTGTACAACTCCTCTTTTTTTTTTGGGGGGGGGGGGGGGGGGCAACAGGAGGACGGTGTGTGTGTGTATGTGTGTGTGGGGGGGGGGGGGGGGGGGGGCAGCAGACCGAGCCTGACCATGACACAACATAGCAAAGGAATACCTGTCTTATTGTTTATTTATTTATTCATAAGCTTGTTTCTTGTGACTTCTGCTGTGTCTATGTGTCACTCCTATCTGTAAACAGTGCTACTGGAACTTCAATTTCCCTGACAGAATCTTCCTAAGGGATTAATAAAATTTTATCTAATCTAATCTAATTCACAGAAGATTTTCTCCTTGCTCAGTTATGTGACAGTACTCTGTGTTCGGCCTTTGACTAAGTGTTTTAAAAAAAGGTCAAAAAGAAAGGTCACTTGGTGTACCTATTTTACTACCTCTACAGTATTTTTACTACTAGCACGAAAGCAGTCATTTTTGGGGTAGCGGTGGATTCGTAGCACTAAGCCATGTACGATGATAGCCCATCTCTCACCAAAGACAAAACTTTATCCCACTTAATGGAAGGTGTAACTGTGACTTTGTCTTGACTAAGACCTCATACAAATTAATATTTCAAACACACTTCAAGAAGATTTAGGAAATTTGTTTTTTTAACAATATAAACAAAATGCAGTGAAATTCAAGTTTCACAAGCCGATAATTTATTTTACAATAGAATATTGGAATACTGGTTTGCTGCTGAGGTGTGATAGCCATACCTGTGCTCCTAGCTGACCTTGAGGTTGCAGTTGCAGTGCTTTGTGTAGCAGCAAAAAACAAAATAGTGATCTGCTCCCCGCGCCCCATGACCGTCTTAACCTCTGGGGTCCGGGGTATATTTGGCCATTTTTGACTACTTTTGTTTTTAGCTTTATAGTTGACCTTAGAAACTGTTTACCTTGCCTTGTTTGGTATCATTTTTTTCAGCACGACCTCATATGTGTGACTGTATAGTTATTCTTTCATTTTGACATACTGTATTAACACATTGGACTTACAATCACATAAAAACATAAAATCAGAGTAGAAAAAAGTTAGATGTTTTTTACTGTAAAAATCACAAACATGCCTAACGAATTATTTTTACAACTTAAAATGCAAATATAAGTTGTAAATTTTCAAAACATGTGTAAAAATATAATAAATAATAAAGTTATATACAACTATTCACATTAAAATGCAGGAAAGGCCTCAGGCGTTTTTGTGTACAACTATTGGCAGAGCAATCAGGACTCACATTAAGATGCTACACAAATTATTTATGCCACCTCAAAGAACAGTTTCTGTCCTCCACAAGACTGAGGGCCCCATCACAGGCAAAACTTGCCAGTAATGATGTCTCTTTTACCACTTTTTTACCTGTTCCTCAGCACCCAAATGCATCGTGTTACTGCGTAATTTTCTGATTGGTTGATATGGTGCATTTTTCCACCAGTAGGAAAGGGATTGTCAGGAATTATTTTGTTTTGTTTTGTTTTTATTAGCAAGCACTTCCTGTTAGCGAAAATCACGTTTTCGCTGTTTATTTCTGCACAAAACGTGCATCAAAGGTGAGGACAATATACAGGAAAAAGCATGGCATAAATTATTGGGCATAACTGGGTTTACTTGGCTATCAATGTAGTTTAAAAACTGGTACGTAGTTTGAAGTCTGCACTTTCGATTCATGTTGAAATGGAGACTCAGGGCAGAAGCATCCTGATGCTGCCTCATCTCAAATCGGCAATATAATTTTGACACGCCGGTGTGTCCGTGGACTCCAGAGGGTTAAGCCAGTCTTTGGATGCCAGGTCATCAAGCCAAAGTTGTGAAAACATTTTCCCATGACGAGGCACAAAATGACTCGCTAGTCTCAACATATTAGGCAGTTGCAACATCGTGCATGTGCACAGCAGATCGGACAGCGGAACCAATCAAGTCTATCAACGTCAGCTCAGGTCCTGCTGAGTAGTTATATTTCTATACAGATTTTATAGGTAAATGAACTTAAAACAAAAAGTCTGCATCAATGGAAAAGTCAAAATATATTGAAGGGGTGATGAAAAATTTACTACCAAGTCAAATTCTGTTTGTTACCTTTTACTACCTTTTACTAGCCTTAATTTGAGCTCATTTAATTTACTACCTTTTACTACCCTGTGGAAACCTTGGTGTGCAACCGATGACACTACTAAGAATTCCCTTGCATATCATGAATGCTACACCTTGCTGGTGGTTTTTTTTGTCCCCATTGTAGCACAGTTTGTGACCTTCTTGTGTTGCATACAGGGTGCGGACATTCCATGTGGCAATAGGTTGAGAGATACCGGCTAGATATAGTCAGGCTCACCTCAGCACATGGCCTGGGCTCTGGAACCAGTCTCCTGGAGAGGGGCTACACTCTGTTCCAGTCTGGAGTTGGGGTGGGTATTCTTGTATTCCCTCGGCTTACTGCATGTACTTTGGAGTTTTCACCGGTAGACAAGAGGGTTGCTTCCCTGCACCTTCCAGCCGGGGAACGGGTCCAGACT
Source organism: Archocentrus centrarchus (assembly GCF_007364275.1). NCBI lineage: Eukaryota > Metazoa > Chordata > Actinopteri > Cichliformes > Cichlidae > Archocentrus > Archocentrus centrarchus. The sequence goes on from NC_044364.1 coordinate 22,923,245, forward strand.
GTTGTTTGTGCTTATGCACCAAATGACAGTTCAGAGTACACCACCCTTCTTGGAGTCACTGGGAGACTTAAACACTCACGTGGGCAATGACAATGGCCTGGAAGGGCATGATTGGGAGGAACAGCCTGCATGATATGAACCCGAATAGTGTTTTGTTATTGGACTTCTGTGCAAACCACAGTTTGTCCATAACACGAACACCATGTTCGAATATAAGGATGTCTATAAATGCATGTGGCACCAGGCCACCCTAGGGCTCATGTCAGTCGACTCAAGGTGCTTTGTATTGTAGGTAAAGACCCTACAATAATACAGAGAAAACCCAACAGTCAAAACGACCCCCTATGAGCAGCACTTGGCGACAGTGGGATGGAAAAACTCCCTTTTAACAGGAAGAAACCTCCAGCAGAACCAGGCTCAGGGAGGGACAGTCATCTGCCGCGACCAGTTGGGGCTGAGGGGAGGGAGACAGGACAAAAGGCATGTTGTGGAAGAGAGCCAGAGATTAATAATAATTAATGATTAAATACAGTACAGAGTGAAGTACATCTGCACATGGATCCTGCTCCTTCCTGTTTATTGGCCAATAGTAGAGGAGCTGGAGCAAGAAGGCAGCCCTCCTCATGCAGGTGTGGCAAATGAAAATGATGAATCTAGACCACATCTGGAAGCCAGACAGTGGAATATCCAATCATAGATCACCACTTAACATGACTGAATGCTTATGCAGCAGCTTCACATCCAAATAGAATCTGTAACATATGAACATGAACATGGGTCTGCATCTGTCCCACAGTGAGGCTTCTATGAAGATGCATGAATTACTGTATTTTTCAGACTATAAGTCGCTCTGGAGTATAAATCACACCAGCCAAAAGCTGCATAATAAAGCAGAAAAAAAAAAATATAACTCACACTGGACTATAAGTCGCATTTTTGGGGGAAATTTATTTGATAAAATCCGAGACCAAGAACAGACATTTCATCTTGAAAGGCAATTTAAAATAATAATGGAATAAAGAACAACAGGCTGAATAGGGTTACAATATGCTAATGTAACACATTCAGCTACATGACGCACAGACAACGAATTAACAGTTTTTCAGATCACCATAGCATAAGAACATGCTAACACGTTTACCAAACCATCAATCTCACTCCAAATCACTAAATCCATTGAATTCTTCATCGTCTGTGTCACTTCTAAACAACTCCACATACTCCGTAGATAGACGAAGCGCCTTCTGCGTCGCTTTATCAGACTCATCGTCAGTTGCAGTTCCAATTATTTCGGCCTTTCTGAATCCCAACAGGATAGTTTCAGTTGTCACTGAAGCCCATGCTTTGTTGATCCATTCAGTGACTTCCAGGAAAGTTGGGTGACGCATTCTCCCGGTTGCCGTGAAGCTGTGCTCTCCATCCATCATCCACGGCTCCCACAGGTTACACAAGACTGCCTTAAAGCTCCGGTTCACGGAAATGTCAAGAAGCTGGAGTATTTTGGTTAATGTGTTAATAATTTCACATATAAGTCGCTCCGGAGTATAAGTTGCACCCTCGGCCAGACTATGAAAAAAAGTGTGATTTATAGTCTGGAAAATACGGTAAATGCTGTGTCTTTATATTGTGTTATTGACACCCCAGCCTGTGCTTCAGGAGCCACACCCAGTTTAATGACTCAGCCTTCCTATAGGCACGATGTCATCGCATTAGAAATCACTCAACTCCAGACCAAGAGCCATCAGTTCACTAATGTTTCTATTCCAAAGACTTTCTTACCTTCAGGCAGCAGGGAACAGCTGTAGGTTCAGTCTCACTGTAGAAATTTAGGGAACAAGAGAGGAAAAGAAGAAGGAGCCTGCTCCTCTCTGTGTGTCTCCCAGAATGAAGCTGCAGAAAACCTCGGGTAAACAGTGAGGGGAGGAGGTTATGAAAGTGAAAGTAAGAGAGATTTTGCTCCAGTTCTATTGATGAACAGTGCAGGTCACATCATATAGCATTACAGCCCATGAAAAGGTTTAAAGTAAAAAAGAATAAAAAGAAAAGAAAGTATATACATTTCTATAATAGAAATATATATCTATAAAGTATAAGATAGCAGGGCTATCTTTGTTCAGTTTGAGGTTGATGCTTCTGCTTTCAGCTGAATGGTTTGAGTTGAATTGCTGAAATATTTGGGAAACCCGTTGAAAGTGCTGAAATACACTGAATCATTCTCCTACAAATGAAGCAGAATGAAACTGCAGAAAGTTTTATACAGAATCAATATACTATCAAATATGAAAAGCTTCAAGTAGAAAACTAGATGAAAATCTTCAAATGTACATTAGAAGGGAGCTCATGTATAAATATGTAAAATGTAAAAATAAAATTCAGTCAAAAGGATGCTGAATAAATGTGTGTGTGTCACTGTCTGCATTTGTCTGTGTGTCCTTGTGTGAGTTGCCTGACCTTCATCAACTGAGACCAACAGCCCAGCTTTGAACCACTTGCATGCTCAAGAGAAATCCACCAATCAGTTTCAAGTTTAATTTAGAACATGTGCTTCAACTGATAGCAGCAAAGTCTGGTAGCTCTGATCTTTACTCAAATGTTACATTTTTGTTGTATTTTTAGTGAATTTTTGTTGTTGTTGTTTTTGCCAAGTATGGATACTTCTGTGAGGAGAAGAGTTTAACTCAAGAGAAGAGCTTTATTTTATTGAAATGGAGCAAATGTGGAGGATTCCTATTCCAGCTGAGATAAAGAGATGTTTTCATGGTTGCTGTGCTGGTGCAAAGGTGAACCCTTGCATGTGCAGATATAAGCCCTTTCTGCCAACAGTCATCATGGGAAATGTCAACTCATTGCCCAGCAAAAGTGATGAGCTGGAGATATTGGTGAAGACCAATGGTGAAGATGTATACCGTGAGTGCAGTCTCATGTGTTTTACTGAAAAATGGTTGAATCAACATCTCAAACTCTAATATGTATCTACCTGGTTTCACCCTTATATGAGATGCTAAAGCTAGTGGCAAGAAAAAAAGGTGAGAGTTTGGCTTTATGTGCCCACATCGCTATCAAGGAGAAGATGTGGTGTCCTGATGTTGAATTATTGGCAGTTGGTATGCCACCAAATTATGTACCAAGTGACTTCAGTTATATCATAGCAATACTTGTGTACATTCCACCCAAGGCAAGAGCCGAAGTTTCATGTGAAGTTCTCCGTTAAACTATTGCTAGGATACAAACTAAACATCCAGAGGCACGCTTCATAATTTTAGGAGGCTTTTCTATCTTCCCGCCTGACTGTAAGCCATCACCCACTTACTCGTCTTTATGGAATAAAAAATATCAGTACTGGAAGACTCCTCTCTCTCTCTCCACTGTAAAACGGAGAGATACAGAAAATCGTTCGTACCCACAGCCATCAAGTTTTATGTGTGTGTGTGCGCGTGTGTGAGCTTGAGGGTCCTGTGCAGTAACTTAGCTTTTGCTAGGTCTGTGCTTCTCTAGACAGAGATCTTGGATGTTATTCCTGGAATCTGCTGGAGCCACTCTCCCAGTTTGGGGGTCACTGCCCCAAGTGTTTAGATTACCACAGGGACCACTGTTATGTTCACCATTCACATTCTCTCCAGCTCTTCTCTCAGCCCTTGGTATTTCTCGAGTTTCTCGTGTTCCTTCTTCTAGATGTTGCCATCACTTGGTATTGCTACATCTATCACTATGGCCTTCTTCTTCTGCTTGTCCACCACTACTATATACAGCCTTCTATATATTGGAGTGGCTGTAGCTCAGTAGGTAGAGCAGGTCACCTACTGATCGGAAGGTCAACGGTTCAATTCCTGGCTACTCCAGGCTACATGCCAGTGTATCCTTGGGCAAGGTACTTAATGCCAAGTTGCTCTCCGACGTAACCGTCGGAGTATGAATGTGTGTGAGTGTTAGATAATTAAAGCACTTAGCTTAATTAATATGGAAGTGCTTGTATGAATGGGTGTGCATGGATAAATGTAAAACGTGTTGTATAAGTGCTTTGAGTGCTCTCAGTAGAAAAGTGCTATATAAGAGCTAGTCCATTTACCATTTAGTCTATATATATACATATGGTTACACAAACCAACAATTTTGTTGTGTTGTTATTGTGTGGGTGTTTGTGTCTGTTTCATGAAATGTACTTACCAATGAGGGTACAACGCCACAGCTCCACCCATCATGAGCTAGAGGTGGGCAAAGAAAGCCCCAGTAAACCCAGGCCACCCACAGCCCACCAAGACCTACGAAGACCCGTGGCCACTCATTCCAGAGACAACCGCACACCAACCCCAGCAGATGGGAGAGGGAGGTCCCAGACGGAGCCGCCCCCAGTTGAGGAGCAAGGGTCCCAGAGAACCCGAGGCGACAAGAAGCCAGCCCACCCCCAGCGGCCAGCCCCCTGCACAGGCCGGCGGCAGGGCCCCAAGGGCCCCCAGGCACCCGAGGACCGCCCGACACCCCACAGAGCCCCCACACACACGCTGAAGAAGCCAACGCAGCCCCGTGCCACAACCCCCAGGGGAGCAGGTCAACACCCATGTCAGAACATCCAGCCCCCCCCAGGAACCCCAAGGCACCCACACCCCAGGGGGGCAGGGGGGAGGAGATGAGGAGGCAACCAGCGAGGAGCAGCCAGGAGGCAGGGTACAAGGCCCAGACCCAGGTCCAGCCATACATACAAACACGCATGCACATCCACATCCACATTTATGTACAGATACACATACACGCACATACACACTCACCAACACACATATATATGCATAGATACACACGTAGATACACACATATGCACACATTCACTCATCCACCCATACTCATGGAGACTGTGACACAAAGACACACATTCATCCATAGCTACCCTCCAAAGATGGGGTGAGTGGGCCAACAGTGATCCCAAGACGCCGCCATCCCGGTCCCCAACAAAGCACCCGACCCACACGCTGGGCGAGGTGTAAGAAATCGGAGTGTGAGATGACCCATCCACCCCCCCTCCCCAACTTGTATGTGTTTATGTTTGTGAGTGAATGAGGTGTATAGGGTGCAGTTAAAACTGAGGGGACAGTTGTGCCAACTGTTGGTCGTCAGTGCTTGCCCACGCTGCCCCCCCCCCCCCCCGAAAACCCTCCATGTCTAAAGTGCAAATAAAATTTGGGGACAGACAGTTAATAAGGATCTGAGTGGGGCCACTTCCGCGGGCCCTATCTCATCAACCTCTGGGTAACAAGCCTGCCTCAAAGGTCCTGTGTGTATCGGGATGTGTTGTGAATTATAACGACTATAATGCAATTAAAAAAGGAGAGGCAAGTGGCCGTGTGGCCCCGCACCAGTGTTAATTTTGACAACAAAAATTAGTTTTAGCCATAGTCTTTTGACGTAATTGAATGTAATTTAGGTTTAGTCATAATTTATTCATCTGAATAGTTTTAGTTTAGTCGACAAAATTATAGTAAGAATATAGTCGACTAAATCTACAGTCGATTCAGCTGGCTAAAATATAAAGGGTGTAAAATGTAAATGCTTTTTCTTCAGTTCCCTTGAATTAGTCATTATACACACTTACACAAAATTAAACATTTAATAAAAGTTATGGAATATTATTAATAATATTAACATGAGCGTTTCACCTGTTTCCCGCACACCTGATCATTAACACCACCTTACTGAGATAAGCAGGACACGCTCTGAAAGGTACAGGGCAGTGTTCAGGACTAAGATCAGGAAAGGCTAGTCCAGCGCGGTGTGGAGATTTTCTCTAAACACAAACGCTAAACTGGGAAAAACACTTTACCCTGCATGACATTAATCTTGGTCTTTGTGTCCACTTCCTGTCTTATTTTGGTAGTGTCTGGTTTCTTGTACAATGTGTTTAGTTGTGCTTCCCCTTGTCTTGTTAGCCTCATTGTGTTCAGCTGTGCTCCTCTCATGTTTCCACTCCCCTTGTTACTTAGTGTGTATATATTGTCTGCATCCTGGTAAGTTCTTTGTTGTGTTATGTTGGAGTGCTTGTGTGGCCTTGCCTCTGTTTTTGCTCTATGTCTGACTCCCAGAAGGATTTTTGTACTTTTATTTTTGTTACCCAGTAAACAGTTTTTAAGTTACGTCTGTCCTGGATCTGGGTCCATCTCTGCCTATCACACCACTCACCATGACAGGTCCTGTGATGTTTAAAGAGAAAAATATATTTTTGTTACTAATATGATTTAGCAAACTAGCAAAAACCTCTAAAGTTGAAAACACAGTCAGTGACTGTTTTTTGAGGATACACTGGATAGCTGCAGGCTAAGATCACTATGCATAAGTAAGTAAAGCTGATTTATATAGTCCTTTTAAAGACAAGGAAGAGTTACGCAGTGCTTTACAGAAGTGAAATGATAAAAGCTAGCCGCAACCAAAGGCAAAAATGGACACGAGGTAAGCAAAAAGACCGGTCCGGCGCCCAGTTTTTTATTTTTTGGACTGTGCGTGTCTTCATCTCTACTTAAAAGATATAAAACTTGGATGTACTCTCCAAGTCAGTGAAAAAAAAAAAAAAAATCATGCAATGTTCGGTTTTTACTGTCTTGTAAACTCTGCCATTTCTCTGTGTTGCTCAAGCAACCCCTGCAAAACATGACTGGGAGAGAGCCATCGCACCCTTGAGTGATACAGCAGCGTATTATGTCCAGCATTCATATCCCGGCAAAGTTGTCCAAACAATTATTGCTGTAGTGCCCTTTGATTTCAGAAAATTAACCCCAGTCATAACTATGTTCAAAACACAGTGAAAATCTGATTCCATGTCTTTGTGACACCTATGCAGCATACAGCGAGCAGCCAGACTCCTTTTTTTTTTTTTTTTTTTTTTTAAACTCTTTGTCACAGCTTTTACAACCAGAATCATGGTTTGCACTGTTGTGCCAAACACATTTGCTTTGCCAAGAGGAGCTCTATAAACTCTCTCTAGGCTCCTCTTATTAGTCTTTTATTTGTTTGTTTGTTATTCACAATTAGTAAATGTGGTGGGGAGGGGTAGAAGCAGTAAAAAGAAAGGGGGGAAAAAAAAGATGGACATACAGAAAGGGGGGGGGGGGGGGGGGGGGAATAGGAGAAAAGATCAAACTAAAAGGACATAGCAAAATGAAAGGGTCACCAACTGCTGCACCTGTAACCAAACATACAAAAAACAAACAGCACCTAAAAGGAAAAAAAAAAAGGATACACAACCCAACGTACCATCTCACTGTGTTTTGTATGTGTATGACCCTGAATATCTGTGCATGCGTCTCAAAATCTACTTGACAATGAGGGTGAGAAACTGGAACAAGGCCCCACCACACCCAAGATCAGCACCCACCATCCCCATCACAAAGGGTTGTCTAGAGCAGGGCTCTTCAACTCCAGGCCTCAAGAGCCCCTGTCCTGCAGGTTTTAGATGTGTCCCTGATCCCACACACCTGAATCAAATGGCTGAATTATCTCCTCAGTATGCAGTCAAGTTCTCCAGAGTCCTGCTAATGACTTCTATATTTGACTCAGGTGTGTTGAAGCAGAGACACATCTAAAACCTGCAGGACAGGGGCTCTTGAGGCCTGGAGTTGAAGATCCCTGGTCTAGAGCATGCAGATAGGCCCCATGTCGGGAGCCAGGGTAGCCATAATCTTTGAGTTGACAGACTTTATCTGTTCAGTAACTCCACTCTTTCTCCCCATCAGCACAAATAGTCTGGCTTCAGTCATAAAAGCATTCAAAAGTCTGAATATTTCCCCATCTGATGCCGTGCTCAGCAACAGGAATTCCTCCAAAATGTCCCCTTCTGAGGCAAAGCAGATCAAGACAGTCATGTGAGCCATAGTGGAAATGTCCATTCAACCAACTGAAAATTGCTGACATGAATGCATTCCGTTCAGTAGGTAGCTTGGGTGGTTTTAAGATTTAATTTACCTCATTTTGGTCTTACATTACTATTCTCAATAAAACTAGATGGAAGACTGTCATCATATGTTCTCAGTTTAGCTGGTTTGGGCTCAGCAGCACTTGATGAAGTAGATCACATTCAATACATATTCATCATTGCTAGGTAGATATGCTGGAGCTGTGCGCCAAGTGTGTCCTGAGGAAAGTGAGTGATACATGATAGATTTGCGTGATATATCACAATCATATCGGTTTTTATTGGTTTAGTATGTATATTTGAATAATGTAGTGGTGTGCATTTGCCTTAATGTTATTAATTTATTGCAAATTATTTTGTGGGCCCCTGGGGTTCAAGGACCCCAGTTTGAAAAAAAATCTGGATTAGAGACTGGTGAAGCCAGAATCCACCATTGCTGTGTGTGTGTATTCCCTTGAAACATTACCAAAAGTCCCTTCTGGACTGGGGGAGCGTGTTGAGAGGCCAGCCACAACCACCTGGCCCACTTCCATGACTTCCAAACTCCACACTTACTGCAGAAGTGTCCAGCCCACCTACACCTCCAATACTCCTGCCTGTCCATCTGAGAAATCCTGAGCAGAGTGCAGTGCCTGTAGCTGCTGGGACTGGAGGAGAAAGAGAGAGAGGAAAAGTGTGGGGACTGGGTGAAGGGTCAGCTGGAGAAATGTGCTGGATAGGTGGTGCAACGAGGAGTCCCTAGGCATTTCTCTGGGCGAACCAGCCAAGGATGGTCCATGGCAAGTTTTATGGTGGACTACAGAAAGTATAGTTCCAATTCACTTCTTTCCTGAACAATCTTCAAAGCTGACAGCAGATTATTATATTTTAAACAAGAATTTTGGGATGATGGAACACTTGTACAATATTATCAACATCAGTGTGGCGATTTCAGTCTTTTTCAGAACATTAAGAACATTAAAACAAGAATTGGGTTTTAAAACAGCTCATAAATTAAAAGTTTCTACAGAGCAATAAAAATCTCCGAAATGCTCTTCTAGGAGGTGTGTGAGGTGTGGAGATCAAGATGATGAGGAGACAAAACACTGCATGGTTTCTATTTCCAAGAAGTCAGCGGGCACACTCACAGGGTATGAATATCTATTTTTGAAAGCAATAGAAAAAAATACACACTGCTCAAAAAAAATAAAGGGAACACTTAAACAACACAATATAACTCCAAGTAAATCAAACTTCTGTGAAATCAACTGTCCACTTAGGAAGCAACACTGATTGACAATCAATTTCACATGCTGTTGTGCAAATGGAATAGACAACAGGTGGAAATTATTGGCAATTAGCAAGACACACTCAATAAAGGAGTGGTTCTGCAGGTGGGGACCACAGACCACTTCTCAGTATCTATGCTTTCTGGCTGATGTTTTGGTCACTTTTGAATGTTGGTGGTGCTTTCACACTTGTGGTAGCATGAGACGGACTCTACAACCCACACAAGTGGCTCAGGTAGTGCAGCTCATCCAGGATGGCACATAGAATAGAATAGAATAGAATAGAATGCCTTTATTGTCATTATACAGGATGTACAATGAGATTGGAGGGCCACTCCTGTTCAGTGCCATGTAACAGAAAATCAAACTCTCTAAAATAAAAATATTATAAAAATATTATAATCTAGTATAATCAATATAATCAAGCGATATACAGAAATAAACAATGTGTAAAATATACAAAAAATAGAATGTATAAAAATATATACATACATTGGTGCATCTGTACATTGTAAGAAAAGTAAATATGTGTATACATATAATAATGAAGATGATGAATATTGCACTTGGTGAATGAATATTGCACTAGTGAATGAATACTGGATATTACACAATATAGGAATGTTAGATATTGTTCAGTATGAATAATCTAATATTGCACAGAGATGTGGGTGTTGCACAGTTACAGTGGGTGAGTGTGTGAGTTCAGGGTGGTGATTGCTCTGGCGAAGAAACTGTTCTTGAGTCTGTTTGTTCTGGCTTTGATGCACCTGTAGCGCCTGCCAGAGGGCAGCAGGTCAAACAGGTCAAAGCCAGGGTGTGAGCTGTCCTTGATGATGTTCCTGGCTCTGCTGATGCAGCGGGAGGTGTAGATGTCCATCAGGGAGGGGAGAGGGCAGCCAACGATTCTTTGTGCTGTCTTGACTACCCTCTGAAGCCTGACCCTGTCTGCCTCAGTGCAGCTGCCGTACCATACTGTGATACAGTACGTCAGCAGGCTCTCAATGGATGAGCGGTAGAAGGTCAGCAGCAGGTTTGAGTCCAAGTTGTTCTTCCTGAGGACCCTCAGGAAGTGAAGTCACTGCTGAGCCTTCTTGATAACAGCTGTGATGTTATCTGACCAAGAGAGATCAGCAGAGATGAGGACACCAAGAAACCTGAAGGTGTGGACCCTCTCCACACGCTCGCCGTTGATGTAGAGGGGAGCTGGGTCAGTCCTGTGCTTCCTGAAGTCGATGATGATCTCTTTGGTTTTCATGGTGTTCAGTACCAGGTTGTTCTCTGAACACCAGACTGTCAACTTCAAGACCTCCTCTCTGTAAGCTGCCTCATCTCCCTTCGAGATGAGTCCGACCACTGTGGTGTCGTCAGCAAATTTGACGATGAGGTTGTTATTGTGGGCCGGACTGCAGTCATGGGTGTAGAGGCAGTACAGGAGGGGGCTCAGCACACAGCCCTGTAGGGAGCCAGTGCTCAGTGTGCGGGTGGAGGAGAGATGGGGGCCAAGTCTCACAGTCTGGGGCCGGTTGGTTAAGAAGTCCTTGATCCAGGAACATGTGAGAGGGGGGAGGCCCAGGGTGTGCAGTTTGGTGGTGAGAATGTCCGGGATGATTGTGTTGAACGCTGAGCTGTAATCCACAAAGAGCATGCGAGTGTAGCTCTGCTGCTGCTCCAAGTGGCTCAACACAGAGTGGAGAGCTACAGCAATGGCGTCCTCTGTGGATCTGTTTGCACGATATGCAAACTGATGGGTGTCGAAAGTGGGGGGCAGATGGTCTTTGATGTGCTGGAGAACCAGCCTCTCAAAGCACTTCATGATTACCGGTGTGAGGGCCACAGGGCGGTAATCATTTAGGCTGGTGACAGATGACCTTTTGGGGACGGGGATGATTGTGGCTGTTTTTAGGCAGGGGGGGATGACTGCTTGGGCCAGGGAGAGGTTGAAAATCCTGGTGAGAATCAGGGTGAGCTGGTGGGCACACGCTCTGATCACCTTGCCAGGTACTCCGTCTGGTCCGGCAGCCTTCCTGGGGTTCACTGCCAGGAGCATGCGCCGTACCTCATGCTCCTGGACAGTGAGTGGGGTGCAGCCTGGTGGGGGGGGCAGGACTGGAGCAGATGGGTGGTCCTGAGGCATCTCAAAGCGAGCAAAGAAACAGTTAAGTTCCTCTGCTAGTGACACACTCAGGTCTCCTGCAGTCACATCACAGCCTCTGAAGTTTGTGATGTTCTGAATGCCCTGCCACACCTCCCGTGTGTTATTGCTGGACAGATGGGACTCTATTCTCCTCCTGTAATCCGTTTTGGCTTTTTTAATTCCTCTTTTCAGGTCAGCTCGAGCAGCACTGTACAGAGCTCTGTCGCCTGACCTGAAGGCAGCATCACGGGTTTTGAGGAGTGAACGGACCTGGCTGTTCATCCAGGGTTTCTGGTTAGGGAAAACCCGGATGTTCTTGCTGACAGTCACATTTCCGATACAGAACTTAATGTAGTCCAGTACCGTCCCTGTGAATGTTTCTAGGTCCTCGTGTTCGAATAAGTCCCAGTCTGTGTATGCAAAGCAGTCCTGTAGGTCGGAGAGTGCGTTTTCAGGCCAGGTTGTAATGGTTTGTACAGTAGGCCTGGCTCTCCGTCTGAGGGGGGTGTATGCTGGGGTGAGCAGCAGGGAAAGATGGTCGGACTGGCCGAGGTGGGGGAGTTTGGTTCATTAAAGGTATGAGAAACAATTAGTTCAAACTGTTCTGAAAAAGAAAAAAATCAGATCAAACAGAACTGATGCAAATTTCATACCAACATGTTCATTCTTGTGAGACTCTGTTGAGTTTATTTCAAACAGGGAAAGTGCAACAAGGGACAGATTTGGTTTGTGTAGATTCTACAACTTCCCTCCTCCCCTCACAGAATGATTTTCAGCAGCACCATGGTGAGCACTGCTGCCTCACAGCAAGAAGGTCCTAGGTTTGAAGTCACCATTTGGCCGGGGCCTTTCTGTGTTGAGTTGGCATGTTCTCCCCATGTCTCTCTGGGTACTCTGGCTTCCACGTACAGTCCAAGTTAGTGGGGATAAGTTAACTGCTGATTCAGGCTGGTTTGGACAGAGGCACAGAAAGAGATTTTAGCTTTCAGACCTGATACTAGTTGAGTGGCTACTCTAAGAAGACTTAAATCAGGGGTGTCCAAACTATGGCCCTTGTTCATACATGTGTTAGTTTTGGCCCACGACCCAAGCAATAAATTCAGCTCAGCATACTATTCCTCTTTTTAACTCATGGAGGCAGTGTCGTGTGACAGATGTCTGCCAACTGCTTCAAAACCTGAAAAAGAAGATTGAATGATTAACCAATCACAACCCATGCTCTGTGATGCTACGTGCCTGGGTGGAGGTAACACACAGTATTGCCAATTTAGCAGCTTTTCAGACTTTTTCAATGTTTTTCCCCCCAAAAAACGATTAGTGAGAGATTTAGCAACTTTTTCCGGTGACTTTGGCAACTTTTAGAGACTTTTTGAGATAGCCCAGAAAGCTGAAATCCTCCACTGATGCCCTGTTCCGTGTACATACAGCGCTCCCTTCTTCAGTACATACTTCACTTTGGCACAGAGGGGACACCCCTCCACCCCCCAGACCTCGCTGCAAACAAAGCTGAAACTTTTCCAGGGACACTTGTTACAAACAGAGCCCTGCACCACACGCTTCATAGCTCTGCTGGAGGTCATGGTTGTCAGTATGGGTGTGCAAACAAAGCGGTATAGTACAGCAGTTAGCTGTTGGGGATTTTGCTGCTACTGAAAAGAACATGTTGCTGTTTTACCCTCCACCTCACCTGCAGCTACACCTACAGCTGGAGCTGACTGAGCTTCAGTGTGACCGCCGATAACAGCATCTCTCTCTCTCTCTTGCCTTTTTACCGGTGTTGTGCCAAAAAGTGATTTTTGGTCTATCCATCCATCCATCCATCTATCCATCCATTCTCTTCCACTTAACCTTTTCAGGGTTGGGGGGGGGCTGAAGCCTACTCCAGCTGTCATAGGGCGAGAGGCAGGGTACACCCTGTACAGGTTGCCAGGCTGTCGCACGTATAATACAGAGAGACATTTTTGGTATTTGCCAAAAAATAAATAAATACATATTTGCTGTATTTAAACTGGTGTAAATGACTTTTTGGCCTACAATCTGTCAAACATATCTCTCATGTAGTTCAGGAGGTAGAGCAGGTCACCTACTAATCAGAAGGTTGGTGGTTTGATTCCTGGCTGTATGCCAACGTATCCTTGGGCAAGATACTGAACCCCAAGTTGCTTGCAAGTGTTGGAGTATGAATGTGTGTGAATGTTAGACAATAAAAACACTTAGCTTAGTTATATATGGAAGTGCTTGTATGAATGGGTGAAGGTAAATGTGTTGTACGTATAACACATTAGCCCTAGTATTAAATAACATAACTGCTATAAAAGCCTTAGTATAAACACCTCTCTGACAGCCTGGTGGGAATTTTTGAAAATAACTAAGTCTTCACTTATCCCCTGTAAACTAACACCCATTTGGAACAATCCAGATATTTGTCAGAAAAAGAAAATGCTGAAGTTTCCGTTATAGTGTGATAAGGGTGTAAATTATTTAGAACATATTATCCAAGATGGAAACCTTATTACTTTCCAAGAACTTATATCAAAATATAGAATTGGCAGTGGTAGATTTCTGGAATATCAACAACTTAAGTCAGTCTTACAGAGAAGATTTAATCTCAGTCAAGTGAATTTAGAAATGCCTACATGGGTAACAGAATTTCTTAACCTCTGTATGCCAAAATTGTTGTCAAAATTATATAAATTACTACTTAAACTGATGATTCAGTTTCCCTCCCAGTTGCAAAATGGGAGCGTGATCTTTCTGTCAAACTGGATCAAAACTTATGGACAGAAATATGTTTAAATATCTTCAAAATGACTAAAAGTCCCCAAGTACAACTTATACAATATAAAATTCTCCATAGAACACACTATACTGGACAAAGGATGTTCCAAATGGGCCTTACACACTCAAACAGACACTGTAAACGCAATTCAGAAGAGAATTATATACATGCTTTATGGTCTTGTATACCTGTTAAGAAGTTCTGGCAGAGGGTATGTGAAGACCTATCCACATGGTTTAGCTGTCATGTCCCAACTTCCCCCAGACTATGCATCTTAGGTGATGTCAGTGAATTAGTTACGGAGTCAAATACATCACACGCAGTTTTTACCACCTTGTGCATTGCTAAGAAAACTATCCTCATGAATTGGAAGTCAAAAAATAAACTCTGTATTACTCAATACAAAAATTTCTTAGTAGCTCATGTTAGTATAGAGAGAATGTCTGCTTCTTCTAAAAACCAATTGGAGGAATTTGACTCTCTTTGGTTCCCACTGATCAGCTCCATTACTTAGTGGGGGTGGTTGGCTGTGGACTCTGCTCCTGGTGTGCTTTGTAGGCGGTTGGGGGAAGACTCCGGGGGCCCTTGCGTCTGGTAGCCTCCTGAGACTGGAGTCCTGTGGTGACCTTCTGGTGATGTCTGTGAGCTTGTCCTGGTTGATGGTGGTGTGGGCTTGGATGGTGCTGCCTTACGGTCCTGGGGTGTAGGCTGGGGAGCTAGGGGTGGTGGGGGCAAGCCCTTGGCCAGTTGGCTGGTCTTCCCTGTGTGGCTCGGGGGCTGGGTCTGGGGCCCGGGCCCTGGGGCCGCGCTGGCTCCCCAGCACCGGGGGTGGGTCCCCCCAGTGCTGGGGGGCTCTCTGCTGTCCTGGGAAACCATCAGGTGGGGTGGGTTGTCTGGCCTGCATCGGGGTGTCCGGTCTGCGCTTTTGGGGCTCTGGGGTGCCTGCATTGTGGGGGAGTTGGGGGGGGCGTGGTGGGGTGGTTGGAGGGGACAGGGCATTGTATTTCCAACTCAGGCCAGTTGTCCTGTCGCTTCTTTGTGTCTATTGTCGAGTGAATGGTGTCTAGTGGGAGTGGGCTGCCCTCTGCTGTGGGGGCAGTGGCACCGGTCGCGGGTGCTGCGGTGCTCCGTGATGCTGTCACCACGGCCCCGCCCCGGCTCACCTTCCCCCTGCGCTGTTCTGCGCTGTGGGAGGTCGGGGTACCTATTGAGCCAGTGGACAGCTGGCCATCTTCCTCCAGGTTTCCTCGTTTCTTCCTGGTCTTAAACCCCCCCCTTCCCCATGCACACACAAATACACACACACACGCATGCAGAATACACATCACTCACAATGTAGGGTCTTGGAGAAGCCAGTGTTAATTTCATTGAAGAAATATTTTTGTCATAGTTTTCGTCGACGATACTTTTTTTCATGACGATAACGAGACGATAACTAAATAAAAACTGTCTAAAAGGATAAAAAGGATAACAAAATTAATTGACACTTTCTTCAATGAATGAAAACGAGACAAAATGCTTGGCGGGGAAGAAATCCAATCAGAATTCATTTAATTTTTGTGAACGGGCGGGACAAGTTAGGAAAACATCCAATCAAACACACCGTTTCCCAAATTTGCTCAAAACCCAGGAAGGACAAACTAGTCTGTGATTTGTCATTACTTCCGATAGAACTAAGTTATGTAAACAATGTCAGCAGGGAGAAAGAGAAGAGCTGATGTATGGACGCATTTGTCCTTTGATACCATGACAAACAAAACGATGTGTAAACCACGTGGGGCGACTATCTCGGGTAAAAACACGACAAATCTTAAACAACATCTGCAAACCAGTCACCCAGATCTCCATGCAAAGGTAAGCATTTTAATCAACATTTTATGTTTTTTGGACTTCTGGGTTTTATTTGTCATCGTTTATATTGACGTTGCTGACTGTTCAGTCTTCACCTTTGTATTTATTCCTTATTTCTCTTAGTTTAGTCTTTAGGTGTCCTTAGTTATAACTCTTCTTATGTTCTCCATGTATTATCAAATCTGCAAGATAAATTGAACTGTGCTAATTTTGTGTTGGTCAAAGGTTGCTAAAAATCCAAGCTAGTTTAGTGCATGCTACACGAGTTAGTTTGCAATACTTTGGTGAAGTTTACAGTGATCCACCACGTTGGATCAGTGCAGATCACCTATAGTGTTCATTGTCAGTGTTAGGGTACGTCAAGGGTGGCAGACATGGAAATCAACCATGATGGCTCATGTCACATTAGCTTATCTGAATTCAGTTGTGTCAGTCCACAAAGAGCTGCAGCAGGTCAGCTGATCACAGCCTGCACACAAAGAAAAATCAACCAGAGCTCAAAACAGAAATTACTAGGATTTATTTCCAAGTGATTCTGTTCCCTCGACTACAAATGATCTCAGGGTTTCCCCATCTGCAAATCTCTGAGTACAGTTCAGAGCCTGTAGTTTGTTTTACCCTTACTTCAGTAAAGATGTACAACTTTTACTGACCTGATATATATATATATATATATGTATGTATGTATATATATATATATATATATATATATATATATATGTATGTATGTATGTATGTATGTATGTATGTATATATATATATATATATATATATATATATATATATATATACCGTATTTTCCGGACTATAGAGCGCACCATACTATAAGCCGCACCTACAAATTTTTTGGAAAAAACTGGAAACGTACATATATAAGCCGCACCGGGCTATAAGCCGCTGGTATCTCCGCCGCTCTCGGTTTTCCACAATTACTCGGCACTCAGCAGAGGGGGACAGACAACCCCAAATTTGAGTTATAACAAGTCAATTCACCATTGATTCGTTCACGCCGAGCTTACGTGCAGCGGCTCTATTTCCCTCCTGTAGTGCCAGGTCGATAGCCCTCAACTTAAAAGCGGCATCATAGGAAGTTCTTTTTGTGGTTTCCATGATGAGGGAGTTTGAAAAAAATCTCTTTTGTGCCTGCTGCTAGCACTTGTTGGCGCTTTCTTCTTTGATTTCCAACTTTGACGTCCCATGATTCATATCCTGCTAAAGAGCCCCCTGGTGGTTAAAGAAAAATCCACAGAAACGCCGCACCGGGCTATAAGCCGCATGGTTCAAAACGTGGGAAAAAAGTAGCGGCTTATAGTCCGAAAAATACGGTATATATGTATGTATGTATGTATGTATATATATATATATATATATATATATATATATATATATATATATATATATATATATATATATATATAAATATATATATATATATATATATATATATATATTTTTTTTTTTTTTTTTTTTTTTTTTTTTTTTTTTAAGCCTGTCATGTCTGGTAGATCTTGCAAGCAGAACTGTGATCTGAATGCGTTGTTGTGCCAAACATATTTGCTATTTCAAGATGAGCTCTATAGGTTCTCAATAGGCTCTTCTTGTTGATGTTTTAACCCTTTATTTTATTTATCTGAGTTATTTTTCCACATACTATGTAACAGCCAGAGCTGACAGGCTGAAGAAGAGGAAAATAAAGAGAAGAAAAAGGGAGAGAGAAAGGGAGCAAAAAAAAAAAGGGGAAAGAGCACAAGTCTATTAATCAGATACTTCATCACTTTAACATATAAAAAAATACTATCAATACTTGCAAAAATAAATTTGTGTGTGAAAAACAAAACTAACAAAGCATGTTACGCACACCAACAATTTTGTTGAGTTGTGATTGAGTGGGCGTTTGTGTCTGTGTCATGGAACGTACTTACCAATGAGGGCAAAACGCTGCAGCTCCACCCATCAGAAGCCAGAGGCAGGTACGGAAAGCCCCCGGAACCCCAGGCCACCAGCAGCCCACCAAGAGCCAGGAAGACCCCCGGCCACTCAGTCCAAAGACAACCGCACACCTACCCCAGCAGACGGGAGAGGGTGGTCTCAGACGGAGCCCCCCCAGTCGAGGAGCGAGGGCTCCAGGGAACCCAAGGCGATGAGAAGCCAGCCCCCCCCCAGCGGCCAGCCCCCTGCACTGGCCGGCGGCAGGGCTCCCGGGCCCACGGCACCCAAGGACCGCCCGACCCTCCACAGAGCCCCCCCCCCACGCCGAAGAAGCCAACGCAGCCCCGCACCGCACCCCCAAGGGGGGCAGGCCAGCACCCACGCCAGAACACCCAGCCCCACCCAGGAACCCCGAGGCACCCCCATCCCAGGGGGGTAGGGGGGAGGAGGCAACCAGCAAGGAGCGGCCAGGAGGCAAGGCACAAGGCCCAGACCCAGGTCCAGCCATACATACCAACACACCCAGACACCCATGTACACATTTATACACAGATACTCATACATGCCCATACATACTTACCCACACACAGATATGCCATACATACACATTCACTCACCCACCCATACTCACGGAGACGGTGACAAATACACAAAGACACACATTCATCCATAGCTACCCACCCTCTGAAGGCGGGGCAAGTGGAAACCACCCCAGGGCCAACAGCGAGCCCAGGACGCCACCAGCCCGGTCCCCAAGGAACCACCCGACCCCTACCCCGGGCGAGACGCAAGAAATCGGGGTGTAAGATGACCCATCCACCCCTCCTCCTCCCCAACTTGTAGGTCTATGTGTTAATGTTTGTGAGTGAATGAGGTGTATAGGGTGCAGTTAAAATTGAGGGGACAGTTATGCCACAAGCGCCAACTGTTGGTCGTCAGCGCTTGCCCACACTGCCCCCCCAAAACCCTCCATGTCTAAAGTGCAAATAAAATTTGGAGACAGACAGTGACGAGGATCCGAGTGGGGCCACCTCAGCGGCCCATCTCATCAACCTCTGAGTAACATGCCTGCCCCAAAGGTCAGAGGAGAGAGGTCTGCTGTCAGAGGAGACTATGCTGTAGTCACGCGAGACTTTGTGAATCTCGGCAGTATCGTTAATGGCGGCGTGACTCTATCAGCAAACATTTGCGTGATTAGCCTTTTTTTTTTCGCCAATTTATAACTAGACAGGCTTAAAACCAAAAAATATAGGTAGTTTCTTAGCCTAACTTAAATTATTTTCAACAATCTGGAGGACGGTGAAGAGGACCTGGATAGTTTGCTGCGGTACATCGACGGGTGTTTTGAGCGAGTCGTCATGGGGAAAACAGACAAGACGCCGCATACTTCAGATGCTCCGCTGAATCTCAGCGGAGCATCTGAAGTATGCAAGTGATAAAGTTGCATACTTCAGATGCTCCGCTGAGATTCTGATAAAGAGATTCAGTGATAAAGTTGCATACTTCAGATGCTCCGCTGAGATTCAGCGGAGCATCTGAAGTATGCAAGTGATAAAGTTGCTGTGCTGCTTGCATACTTCAGATGCATACTTCAGATGCTCCGCTGAGATTCTATCTGAACCTGCTGCCTTGTTCTCACACAAATATGCTGTAGCTTGCTGGACTTCAATAGGGGTGATTACCACAGTATCACTCTTAGCAATGCGTCCTGTTTCATAGGGTTCACTTTTAACACAGTTGAATAAGGCAGAATAATGTTGTCTCCAGAGCTCTGCTATATTTTGAGTCCCAGATACACCATCTATGGTACTGGGAGGTAAAGCAGCAGACCTGTTTAGAACTCTCACCTCATTCCAAAAGCCAGTAACATTATTACATAGCAATTTTTCAGCCATGGAATCTGCTCTCTTATTCTCTTCGCATTTGGAAATGTATCTAATGGCATATTTATACTGTGCATTGGTAAGCTTTTTATAGTCCAGAAAAGGCCCAGCTCTGGGTCTACCTGCTGTTACCCACATCTTAAATGCCTGTTTAGCCTCTGCATGAAAGACTGACACATGCTTATTCCAACCTGGCCTGATTTTTCTTTTAACCTTTACACCTGTAAGATATGGTCTTGTGCCCTCAGTCAAAGCACCCACAATACAATCATACAAAGTAAAAAGGTCTTTACAATGAGAGACATCGCTGCAGTTAACATCTGAGCACATAACCGCTTGTAAAGGAAGACTTATATTACTCAGAAGAAGATCAGTTTCCATACAATATATCTTCAGGTCATCTTTTGAGAGTTTGGACCATTGAATTTTAACTGTGGGATCTCTATTCACCCCCCATATCAACTCTGGCAAGCTTTTAATATCCAGCACCATTAAAAATGGAACATGATCTGACACAGAATACGCATGCAAAATTTCCATCGATTTTACAACAGCATGGGCATCAGCAGTGCTAATGCAATGGTCAAGCCATGATGTCGTATGCCATGCTTCACTAATATAAGTAAAGCTATCTGCAGGTAGCAGAAGCTGGCTGGACAGTATGAGACCATTATCATCACAGAACTGACACATATGTCTGGCAAACAAAGAATGCCCATCAGATATATCTGCATTCATATCACCTACTACATACACTGGGGTAGAATAATGCTCATCAACAAGGGAATTTAGGAAAGCAAGTCTACCCAGATAAATGTCTTCATTCTGAGGGCACTCATATGGTGTATAGACATTAATAATTATAAATTCTTTGTTTTCAACTCTTAAGTGAACAGCAATGCACCAGTCAACACCAGTCCTGATGACCTTTAGAAATGGATCCAGCTTTTTGTGCCATAAAGTGGCTACTCCTCCTGCGATTCGTCCTCTCACTATACCCATCGTAAGATCCACGGTAGATTCACCAGCTCCACAGAAACAGTCATTAATAGAGTTCAATCTTCCCAAATCTTGCTTCGATAAAAAAAGTTTCTTGTAAGCAAAGAATATCGCATTTTTGCAACAGCTTATTCACCGTCAGACGCCGTGCTCTGTTGCCTGCTGTATTACCAACATGCAGTCCCCGACAGTTATAGGATATAACACGCATTATTCAACCTATAAAGGGTACACTGCAGCCACTGCATCCGACCTTGTGGCATCACTGGAAATGGACACACCAGACCCTTTGGACATTTTGGGCCTACTCCGTGGCTCATAGAAACGCCGCACAACACAACCCTCAGGCCACAGCTCCGGGTTATACACTTCTGCAACGTTCTCACACTCCACACTAATTTTAAAGGAGCTATATCTTGTGTTCCCAGTAGCAATACGTTGGCAGTGTACATCACGCTCAAGTTTTCCTTTAAGATATGTAGTTAATATCTCCTCGTCAAGATCTGGAAGAAATCTAGTTGCAAAAACAGTTACAAGCTTCGTTCTGACCACTTTTATAGTGCTTTGCACTCCAGTACCTATAATTGGCGCTGGCCTTTTACGCTCGAGTTTAACAGGGCGCTTTGATGGAGCAGGATGGTTCTCGGCTCTCATACGTCGTCCGTTTTTTACTACCAAGTTCCAACTGGGCGAATTTACAGGATTAGCTGCAGTACAGTTAAGACACCTTAAACACTTTAATTTAAAAAGTAAGATATTTAATATATTAAAGAATCAGAAAAAACACACACATGGCCATGTGGGGACTCAGAGTGTGCACTCTCTCTCTCTCTCTGAGCCCGTGTTCCTGTCTAACCATAGCATCTTTATGTTATGGTTATGTTATGTTAACAAAGCAGGTGAGGCTGGGAAAGTGTACTTCAGGGACCCGAACCATCAGCACGGGTGCCCCACAGGGTTGTGTACGCTCCCCACTGCTCTTCTCGCTATACACAAATGACTGTACCTCCATGGACTCCTCTGTTAAAATCCTGAAGTTTGCAGATGACACAACAGTCATTGGTCTCATCAGTGACAGTGATGAGTCTGCTTACAGACGGGTGGTTGATCAGGTTGTCCTCTGGAGCAGTCAGAACAATCTGGAGCTGAACACAGCAAAAACAGTGGAGATGACCGTGGACTTCAGCAGGAGCCCCCCAACCCTGCCAGCACTCACCATTCTAGACAGGACTGTGATGGCTGTGGAGTCCTACAAGTTCCTGGGCACAATAATCTCCAAGGACCTGAAGTGGGACAGCAACATCAACTCCATCATCAAGAGGGCACAACAGAGGATGTACTTTCTGTACCAGCTGAGGAAGTTCAACCTATCCAAAGAGCTGATGGTGCAGTTCTACACAGTCATCATAGAGTCCATCCTCACCACATCCATCACAGTGTGGGGCAGCGCTATCACAAAACATGACACCAAGAGACTGCAGCGTATTATCAAGTCTGCAGAGAGGACCATCGGTGTAAAGCTGCCCACACTGCTGGACCTGCATGCCTCCAGAATCAGGAAGCATGCAGAGAAAATCATCACTGACCCGTTTCACCCTGGCCATCACCTGTTTTGGTGCCTTCCATCAGGCCAACGTTTCAGCCATATGAAGACCCGAATGACCAGGCTACAGAGAAGCTTTTTTCCAACTTCCATTATTCTCATGAACAATTGAACACTACTGAACTGTTAATACTTGGGACACTTGTATATCAAAAATTACCTATTTAATTTATGTAAGGGCATACACAGGATTCTCACCTTTACTTCAATTTTTTATTTATATATTTTATATTTTATATAGTTTTTATACTGCACAAACTGCACCTTTTTAAAATTACAAGGTAAATTGCACATGCTAAATATTTTAAATGTTTTCTAGATTTACGGGTATGAATGTGTGTGTAAGGAGAGAGTGAGCTGTGTGAATAAGATTGTTTTTACTGTATTTTTCGTGCACTGCGAGCATAACCAAAAACAAATTCCTTGTTTGTGTGAGGGATACTTGATAAATAAAGCCTGATTCTGATTCTGATTTATCTAAACATAAACAATCTCTGGGCACTACGAGTTGACCTTCGTCATTCAGTCTTGTTCAAGCTGGTTTTCATGGCCCAGATTCCTCTCAGTCATGAGCACATCTTCTTCCTAATGTTCTAATTTAATCAATACAGTGAAATCTTGTCCAGATTAATGACAGAACATGGTGACATTGGCGATGTTCTAATTGTACGTTCTGTGGCCGGACCTCAAGATAAGATGCACCGAAGGAGAGAAGTTAGTCTAGAACTTTCTGATCTGTTACTCTCTGTCTAATATATTATTTAATTGTTTATTATTTGGTTGATCCACAGTTCATTAATTAATTTACTGGAGTTTTTTGTATCCCCCCTGGCTTGCTGCTACGACACCTCCTGGGGGTGGTGGGCCTACAGGAGAGCGGGCCCATATCATCTCTTTGGGCTGCGCCCAGTTGGGCTCCACAGGCTAATACCTGGCCAGTAGAGGTGGGCGATACCGGGAATTTTGGTATCGATCCAATACCAAGTAAATGCAGGGTCAGTATTGCCAATATCAATACGATACCGATACTTTTTCATATTTAAGCTTCATAGATCCAAAGGATCCAAAAGACCTAGGATAGAATTTCGCCAAACATTGTACGTGACAACAAAATACTTTATCACAATCACATTTTTGTTTAGAAACAATGGAACAGTAACAAAACAAAGTTTGCCTTAACATTAGGAAAATAAATATTTTTCGAGGTAGAAAAGGAGAAACCACAATACAAAAATAAAATAAATATTCTCCCCTTACTAGACATCTTTTCTAGTTCCTTTTTTCTTTATTTTTTCAAATAGAATTGTTCTTAGGAAAAACAATAAAAAATAAAGAATTTTCTTCCTTTCAGTGCAATTCTGTTTTTTCTTAAACAGAGTGTAAAAAAATATCACTCAACATGACTTAAAACAAAATCTCCTGAGGTAGAGGGCTGACAAAACATAATACAACAAACTTAACACACCACAACAAATACCGTAAACAGTTTCAAACTTATTCGGTTTTTCAAGTCAAACAATACAACAAAATACTACAAAAATAAGGAATTTCTTCCCTTCAGTGCACTTCTCTACGTTTCTTCTTAAATAAAGAGTGTAAAGTAAGTCTGAGCTGTACCATATTTAGTATATTTGTTTCAATTTCAGAAAATAATTAATGTAATGGTTTTATTGTTTGTTTTTTACCTCGGTTATGTTTAAAGTCTCTATAAAATTCATACTTGTATGGCTGTGTAAATATTCCTTGGAGTTAAATTGTTCTGTTCATAATGTTTTTTTCTAGTCCACCTCTTATGATATTATATCTTTCAATCCTTATGCAATTTTGTTTGCACTGTGTGCACTTGCCTGTTGCTTTAATTCTATAAAATTCCCTGTTGTGGGATAATTACAGCTTTAGCTAATGTTATCTTATCTGAAGGAATATTCATGGTATATGCCACATATATATATATCTTACATACATTTACTTCCCTGAGAAATTTGTCTGGAAAATAACAATGATTAAAAATACAGAAGCTTATAATGTTTCGTGTCATCATGAACTTTGTGAAGACTAAACAATGACAGAAATGGAGACTTCGAGGTCACCCTGTTGTTGAATTTCTCTGTTTTCCACATTCTGTTTTGTAAATGATGTAATCAAGACTGATATGCTGTGACTATATGAAACTGTAAGTTGAATTAGAATGTGCCAGTACTTCATGTCATACTCAATGGCATGCAGTCCTGACCCAGATATCTGAACTGTTTGAAATGGCTTTATTAAATTTAATAATTGGACTCCTTATTCCTGTTTGTTTGGTGTCAATTCCTGTTCGATGAAACGAGCACGCAGAAACCAAAAGGGTTAAACAGCAACACACACACTCTTAGTATAAATTCCTTCATATCTTAGATAACACTTTGCAATGGAATAAATGTACTAGGTTATTTCAATGTCTTAATTATGCATTTTTTGAGTTGGCTCCAGTAACATATGACTTAAGTAACATGCACTTTTAAAGTTAAAATGAACTGATGCTGAAGATGAACACTCTTATCTACCTAGATATTCTCTGCTGCTAGACTGAAAGGCCTCTGCCAGTGACTTCTGTCTCTGGGTAAGCTTTCCCTCATATAGCCGTCTCTCCCTCTGTGTAGCACTCCTGCCTTAAAACTATTTCTCTCTCCTCAGACTGGCTCCCCCCCCCCATAGCACCCTTGCCCGTCCCCGGAGGCTGGTTATAGCAGTGGAAGTTTCCTGAAGACATCTGTCCTCTCTTGGTTATGTTTGTTCCCTGCTTTGAAAGGATAAACCTTTTGGTTTATTGCCTTTACTGTATTTTGTCTGCATTTGGGTCCACCTTAGCTCGACACCAAGCCACAACATTCCCTTGTTGACATTTCCATAAGGGTCTTCTGAACAGAGAAAAGTACAAAGGTAACCTGGAGCATAAAGGAGGACTTCTGCTTTGGTGGTGTAGAAGAGAAAAAGGAGGACGTCAAATGTCAAAGTGGAGAAAACAGGTTGTACCTGCTCAGATCTCTAATCACAGATCAATATTTAAACTTGCATATAAAAAGATTTAAAAACATGTTCATAAAAATATCTTAACAACAAATTACATTATAAATATTAAGGGAAATTAACAGAATCCACATTAAATATCCAGATTAATTAATTAACATTATATAATTTGTCTTGGTACTGAAGAAGAGAGGGGCCAGTTCATACATACAACATCATTTATTGGGATCAAAAACTGATTAGCGCTGCATTTAGGTGGAATTGGGAAACTCCCAAATCTCTCCTCAAACAGCTGGAAGGTTGATAAAGGGTCATCTATTCCTTCTGATTTTCCTGTTTTTATGAAACACAAACATCTGTCATTACTTTGTTGCTCTTTTTACTGCAGCATTTGGAAGTGTTAGCATTAACACAGAGTTACTGAATGTCTTTAATGTTTCATACACTGAGTACAACTTATTTAGTACGACTTATTTGGTCAAGGAATTTCCACACAGTCTGTTCTCATGAATTGGGAGCAAATAAAAATGTGCTCTTAATGTGAAAACCTGTTCCCACTGAGAGCTTACTTCCTGTCCTGCTTCCATCACAGCTTCCAAAAATCAGTCAAATATTAAGGGCATGTGGTGAGGTTGGAAAAATGGTAAATGGACTAGCTCTCATATAGCACTTTTCTACTCAGCCAGAGCACTCAAAGCGCTTACACAACACGTTTTACATTTACCCATGCACTCACATTCATACACACACTTCCATGTTTCTACTAAGCTAAGTGCTTTTTAATTAACTAACATTCACACACATTCATACTCCGACAGGACAGTCGGAGAGCAACTTGGGGTTAAGGATCTTGCCCAAGGATACATTGGCATATAGCCTGGAGTAGCCAGGAATCGAACCGCTGACCTTCCGATCAGTAGGTGACCTGCTCTACCTACTGAGCTACAGCCACCCCATAAATCACATTAAGAAAGAAAAATCAAACATTTGGATTCATTTTAATGAGCTCAGACCTGTTGAAATACAAGGAGCTGGTTGTGAACTGAGCTTCAGAGAAACACAACATACTGATATTCACTGTGAAGCTTTGAGTGGAAAAAGACAGAAAAACAACATATGGATCCTGGAAAAATCGTAGCTTCCATATTTAAGGGAATAAAGAGGAAGAGGTTTACAGGAAATCATTTAGAACGGTTTCAAACAACTGATTGAATCCATGAATCTGACTGAAAGAGAGACATACACAGATGGAATTATATGTTCAACAGTCAAAGAGTTTCTCCAACATACAGCGCAGATGCACACACACCAACATACAGCGCACATACACACGCACACATCAATATAAAGGGCACACGCCAACATACAGAACATATGTACACACACACACACATCCTTAGTGAGCACACAACAGTCCATCAGTTAGTTTAAATATGAGCACACTCAGATTTGTCTCATGGAATGTGCACGGGGCTGGTTCGAGGGAAAAGAGACTAAAAATTTTTAATCGGTTAAAAGACTTAAAGCAGATGTTGTTTTTCTACAGGAGACACATGTGTCCAAAACATCTGTGCTCACTCTTTCCTCTCCACAGTTCCCTCACACGTACTCAGCCTGCTATAACTCCAAACAAAGAGGTGTAGCTATATTGATTAACAAGAAGATAAACTTTAACATTAGCAACAGTACAATAGACCCTGAAGGTAGATTTATAATACTTAATTTATCTATACAGAATACAGATTTATGTATTGCTAGTATATATGGACCAAATGTTGATGACCCCTCCTTCTTTCATGCTTTGTTCACTTCACTCTCAGATCACTCTGACACCACACTTGTAATAGGAGGAGACTTCAACCTGGTACTTAATGCAGATATTGACAGGCTCAGTACAGCAGTGAGTCAGAGGAACTGGCAGTCTGCAGACATTCTTAAACAGTACATGAAGGATTTTGGACTTTGCGATGCTTGGCGTTCACATCACCCTACTTTGAGAGATTATAGTTTTTTCTCACCAGTACACAAGTCTCACTCCCGCTTAGATTACTTTTTAGTTAGCAGCTCCATAATGATGGATATCACAGACACTCAGATTCACCCTATCACTATTAGCGATCATGCACCGGTGTCTATGTCTCTGACACAGAAAAGAGTCACACCACCAATCAGGAACTGGAGATTTAATACATCATTACTTAAAGAAGAAGATTTTATTAATTATTTCAAAAAGGAATGGTCAGCATACTTAGAATATAATGATATTCCAGGAATATCACCATGTGTTCTTTGGGAAGCAGGAAAGGCAGTAATGCGGGGCAAAATAATATCTTACTGCTCGCATAGGAAAAATAAAGAAAAAGCACTTGTGTTAGAATTAGAACAAAAAATTAAATCTTTAGAAACTGCCTATGCCGCTTCACCACAAGAACATACAATTATCAGCCTGAGGAAACTGAAACTGGAGCTAAATGAAATAATTGATAAAAGGACACAATTTATGTTGCAGAGGCTGTGTTTGGAAAACTTTGAGCATGGAAATAAATCTGGAAAATTCCTGGCCAAGCAATTAAAACTGAATAAAGAAAAAACAGCTATTTTTTCTATTAAAGACTCAACTGGTATTATTACTCATGACCCACAACAAATAAATAACTCTTTCAAAGACTTCTATGAAGCCTTATATTCACCACAGATTAACCCATCTGATACTGAAATTGAAGAATTTCTTAATAATATAAATCTACCAAAACTAAATGACAGCCAGGCTGCAGCTCTGGATTTACCTCTTTCATTGTCTGAACTTAGTGAAGCCCTACAGCATCTCCCAAATAATAAAGCCCCAGGCCCAGATGGTTTTCCAGCCGAGTTTTATAAAGAATTTTGGTCTGAGCTAGCTCCCATTTTTTTCAGAATGGTAACTCAGATTCAGAGTGATCACATCTTATCTCCAACCTTAAACTCTGCTAACATTAGCCTGCTTCTTAAACCAGGCAAAGACCCCACACTCCCATCCAGCTACAGGCCAATCTCTCTCATTAATGTAGATCTTAAAATAATTTGCAAAGCCCTTGCCAAAAGATTAGAAAGTATTACTCCATTTATTGTACATCCAGATCAAACAGGCTTTATCAAGGGTCGGCACTCAGCCAATAATACACGTCGACTGATAAATATAATAGACTATTGTTCTATTAACAAATTAGAGACGACAATCGTGTCTTTAGATGCAGAGAAGGCATTTGATCGGGTAAATTGGAAATTCTTACTAGCAGTTCTACAAAAATTTGGATTCGGTTCATCCTTTATAAACTGGATCAGAACACTACACAGCTCTCCGAATGCGCGTGTTAGGACAAATGATCTCATTTCACAAAGTTTCAGTCTGCAGAGGGGCACTAGGCAGGGCTCCCCACTCTCTCCCTCTCTTTTTGTAATTTTCATTGAGCCGCTAGCAGCAGCAATCCGTCAAAATGTAAATATTAAAGGGATTCAAACTGAAAATATGGACCATAAACTTAGCCTTTATGCTGATGATGTATTACTTTTCCTTGGGAATTCACAAGGCTCTCTTTTGAAGACTATCACACTGATAGATAAGTTCTCATCTATATCTGATTACTCTATCAATTGGAGTAAATCAACAGTTTTGCCTCTGAATTGTAATTTCCAGAGAACCTCTAGGACCCCACTAAAGTCAGGAAATATTAGATATTTAGGCATAAATTTTTCCGCCAGGCTCTCAGACTTGGTACGATTAAATCATATTCCCTTATTAAAAACAATAGACGATGATCTCACACGTTGGAACAGTTTACCTATATCACTCATGGGAGAGTTGCTGCCATTAAAATGATGGTTTTACCAAAAATTAATTATCTATTTTCATTGATCCCTAATAAACCTACTCTTCCTTGGTTTAAGTCACTAGATTCAAACATCTCAAAATTTTTATGGAAAAACAAACCGTCAAGAATAAGCCTATCTGATTGGGCTTATCCAACCAGATGTGCCAAAATCTCATAGAAAATAAATAATGTGCTTTTAAAGGCATAAAAATATTTAAAAGCACATTTAGTCATCAAAATGTTTAATAGTAAAAGGTGACACAGAGAAAAGTATGAGCTGTGATGAAAGCAGCACACTGTGATACACAGAATCAGAGTTTTTAAGGTGGAAGAACATGCAGATAAAATCCATCATCATAATCAAACTCAGACAGAACTGCAGTTTGTACAAAGATCTTAATGAGCAGTAGGAGAGAATCCAGATCTTCCCTTCAGTTGTTCCACTTCATTTGATCAGAGTTTAAAAAGACAAGCTGAGCTTTGAGGACAGAGATCTGAAATGGATTAAAAACAGATTAAGGAGGAGTCAGTGATGTCATCATGAATTATGAATTATGATCATGTCTCATTCTCTCCATCAGATGCCTGTGATCTCACCCTGGATCCAAATACAGCAAACTACAAACTCATTCTGTCTGAAGGAAACCAGATGGTGACACATGGAGAGGCGCGGACGTATCCTGACCTTCCTGAGAGGTTTGATCCTTTGCCACAGGTTCTGTGCAGAGAGGCTCTGACTGGGCGCTGTTACTGGGAGGTGGAGTTGAGCATAACCGAGGGTACTGATACTGCTGCTGCTGTTTGCTACAAAACAGTTGAGAGGAAAAGAGATGGTGTATTGTGTGGGTTTGGGTGGAATACCATCTCCTGGTCTTTGGGCCACAAGTGGGAACCAAACCCAACTTTCTATGCAGAGCATGATGGTGTGACCAATAAATACCCTGTTCCTCCTGCTGGCTGCCCCCGACTGGGGGTGTTTCTGGATTGGCCTGCAGGCACTCTGTCCTACTATATAGTCTCATTTAATAAACTAAGCCACATTCACACCTTCAGAACCAAATTCTCTGAGCCCGTTTTTCCTGCATTCAAGGTCTGGCCTACAAACAGTAAGGTGTTCCTCTGTCTGTAAATTTGGTCCCACATGATTCAGTTTGAATCCAGTTCAGCTTTTTACATCAGTGCTGTGTTACTGATGTGTGGAGCTCCATCATGTTAGTTGCATTTAATCATTTAATATACAACAACCAGCCGATGTGCATGACATTTAAAACATTTTTACTAAACAGAGGAACTGATGCACCCATCAAATTTAATCAGATTATTTTTGCTAGATATTGTTTTGGAGTTATTGTATTCATATAAATGTGTCCTTACAGTAACAGATAGAAATGTGTTTATCCATCCACCTGCACGTTTGCACGTTTGCAGCAGTAATGATGAGATGATACAGAGCAAAGATTTTGACCCTCGCCTAGTTTGTAGTAACTTTTCTGTCTTTTTGCCATTTATTCCTTCATTGATCCTGCAGTTTCATCCTGATCAAAGCCTTTAATTTGTTCAGGATTTGTTAATCCAAGCTTTGTTTCTTTCTGATGGTTTGATGAGATTTGACCTTTTCTTTTATTTTTACTATTTTCTTCCAGCTGATGTGAGATTCGAATCCACGTGGATGTAAAACTCACTTGCCTGATGTTTTCATTCTTTGTTATTAAATTTGATCAGCTGATATTCAGAGTTTTGACTTGATTGAGCTGATAATGACTTTTTGAAATTATGAATGTGGAGTAATGTTTGTGTGGGTAGATTAGCTAACCGTCTGTTGATTGAGGCTTAACATTTAAAAAATATGAATCATATATATATGTAGGCATTTAAAATTTAATATCAATAAAATTTAAACAAAATTATTGATTAGACATTTTTAAACTGCTTGTTTCTCGTTTAACCATCCATCCATCCATTCATTTTCTTCTGCTTCTCACAATAAAACTCCCAACATTTCAACAGGCTGCAGTCTATCAACTGAAATATGCAAAGCTTAAGTTCCACTGCACAAGTTCTAGCTCCTATGTTTTTTTCCTATATTCTGTTTCTGTACTGTGATGAATTCTGAAACCTGACTGAAACTCTTCAAATAAACCGTTCCTCTGCAGATGATCAGTTAGCTGTTTTACAACTACTCTTTCAAGAATCTTTGAGAGAAAAGGAAGGTTGGAGATTGGCCTATAATTAGCTAAGACAGCTGGGTCAGGTGATGGCTTTTTAAGTAGCGGTTTAATTACAGCCACCTTGAAGGTCTGTGGTACATAGCCAACTAATAAAGACTGATTGATCATTTTTGAGATTGAAGCATCAATGATTGGAAAGACTTTGAACAGTCTAGTAGGAATGGGGTCTAACAAACATGTTGCTGGTTTGGAGGAAGTAACTATTCAGAATCAGAATCA
Source organism: Archocentrus centrarchus (assembly GCF_007364275.1). Lineage (NCBI taxonomy): Eukaryota > Metazoa > Chordata > Actinopteri > Cichliformes > Cichlidae > Archocentrus > Archocentrus centrarchus. Next base: position 22,954,889 of record NC_044364.1, read on the forward strand.
GAATCAGAAGGTTTTATTGCCATATGGGTGAACAGGTTCACAGCATTAGGAAATTGCTGCGGTACTTCGTGCTTACAGAAAAAAAACAAATAAGTATAAAAACTATAAGACAATATACAAGTATACAAATTGCAAATATACAGAGATATTAGAGCTATAACTATAGCACAATATTACAAAATTACAAAATATACAGTGCAGAGACTAATTAAAAGATAAAAGAATGTAGACTATATTCCACTAATATGTACATCAGTGCAATCAGACAGGTGCATAGACATAGGGTCATCAGCGTTTGTGGAGGGTGGTGGTAACAGTCTTATGGTAATTGTTCATGAGTCCAACAGCAGAGGGGAAGAAACTGTTCTTATGGCGGGAGGTTCTGGTCCGTATGGACCGTAGCCTCCTGCCTGAGGGGAGAGGGTCAAAAAGTCTGTGCCCAGGGTGAGAGTGGTCGGCTGTGATCCGACCTGCATGCCCCAGTGTCCTGGAGGTGTACAGGTCCTGGAGAGATGGGAGGTTACAGCCAATCACCTTCTCAGCAGAGTGCACAACGCGCTGTAGTCTCTGTTTGTCCCTAGTGGTGGCTCCAGCGTACCACACAGTGATGGAGGAGGTGAGGATGGACTCAATGATGGCAGTATAGAACTGCACCATGGTCCTTGCTGGCAAGTTGAATTTCTTCAACTGCCGCAGGAAGTACATCCTCTGCTGGGCCTTTTTGACAACAGAGGTGATGGTGGGCTCCCACTTGAGGTCCTGGGTGATGGTAGTTCCCAGGAAGCGAAAAGAGTCCACTGTGGTGATGGGGGTGTCAGTCAGGATGATGGAGGGTAGAGGGGCTGTGTGCTTCCTAAAGTCCACTATAATCTCCACTGTCTTCTGGGCGTTCAGTCCCAGGTTATTGTGGCTGCACCAGGACACCAGACGTTTGACCTTGAAGTTAACTCTGAAAGATCAACTGGAGCGAAAGAGTCCAAACAAATACCAGCAGTGCTGAAAGCAGCCGAACATGAAGATAAATCTTTGAAATGGTTCTGAATATTTTTTTCTCTAATGTCTAAAATTTTATTTGTAAAGAAATCCATGAAGTCACTACTAGTTAACGTGAAAGGAATACTCGGCTCTACAGAGCTCTGACTCTTTGTCAGCCTGGCTACAGTGCTGAAAACAAACCTGGGGTTGTTCTTATTTTCTTCAATTAATGATGAGTACTGTCTTTTGTGGACCACAAGGTGCACCGCATTATAAGGCGCAATATCAATGAACGGGTCTATTTTCATACATAAGGAGCACCGGATTATAAGCCGCACGATAAAACATATGTAGAACGAAACAAAAGCATCAGGTAAGTTGAACTTTATTCAACTCACTCCCAATAACTCAGAATATTGTTCAGTTTTAACAAATACAGAAAAATACACTCACATTTTAAATCATTCATCTTCCACAAATCCATCAAATTCCTCATCCTCATTGTCTGAGTTGAACAGTTGGGCGATTTCGGCATCGAGCATGCCGGGTTCCCTCTCGTCATTATTCGAGTCAGTCTCGTTGTTGTTACTGTTCAACTGCCGTGAGACCGGGTTGTACTGTTTTGTTTTGGTTGTGCCATCGGCGGTCAGACGGCAGTGCTCAAATTACACAGACCAACCGACATTTTCTAACTATTTGAAAAGCGTACGCTGGTGTTACCCCCTCCCCCCGTCGTATGCTTTGTACGCTCTGGAAAATATCGATATTTGTTAAGCATCTCTTACCAAAGTCGTACTAAAACATTTTGACAGATTTTTGAGCGCAATGTACCACATAAAATTGGTTCAAGGTCAGTAAGCACAACAAGAATTCATATATAAGGCGCACTGCTCATTTTTGAGAAAATTTAAGGATTTTAAGTGCGCCTTATAGTCCGAAAAATATGGTAGTAAGATGTCCTAGCTTTATGGAGGGCTTTTTTATAGAACAACAAACTCTTTTTCCAGGCTAAATGAGCATCATGTAATTTAGTGAGACGCCATTCCCTCTCCAGCTTACGGGTTATCTGCTTTATGCTGTGCGTTTGTGAATTATACCACGGAGTCAGGCACTTCTGATTTGAAGCTTTCCTCTTCAGAGGAGCCACAGTATCCAAAGTCGTACGCAGTGAGGATGTAAAACTATTGACGAGATAATCTACCTCACTGTGGGAGCAGAGTTTAGGTAGCTGCTCTGCACTGTGTTGGCACATGGCACTGAAGAGCATAATAATGAAGGAATTAGATTCTTAAACTTAGTTACAGCACTTTCACAAAAACTTCTACTGTAATAAAACTTATTCCCCACTGCTGTGTAATCCATTAAAGTAAATGTTACTGTTAGGGATTATTTTTTTTTATTTTTTTTAGTGAATAAAGGACAATTGTTTAAAGGTAAAACTCCAGTAAATTAATTAATAAACAATGGATCAACCAAATAATAAACAATTAAATAATACATTAGACAGAGAGCAACTGATCAGAAAGTTCTAGACTAACTTCTCTCTTTCAGAGCATCTTATCTTGAGGACCGGCCACCGAATATACAATTAGAACATCACCAACGTCACCATGTTCTGTCATTAATCTGGACAAGATTTCTCTGTATTGATTAAATTAGAACATCAGGAAGAAGATGTGCCTATGACTGAGAGGAATCTGCGTCATGAAAAACCAGCCAGAACAAGAGTGAATGACGAAGGTCAACTCATAGCACCCAGAGATTGTTTATGCGTAGATAACAGGAGTATAAAAATGTTTTGGTTAGACAGGAACACCGGCTCAGAGAGAGAGAGCACACACAGGCTGTCTCTTCTGAGTCCCCACATACATGTGTACTTTTTGTGATCCTTTAATATATTAAATGTTTTACTTTTTTAATTAAAGTGTTTCAGGTGTCTTCCTTCACAAAAACCTGTTTACCTGACATTACTAATAAATGATCAGACAGGAGGGGGCTTTCAGGGAATACTGTTAAGCAGTGTTAATTTTGACAGCAAATTTTTATTTAGTTTTAGTCACAGTCTTTTGATGAAAATGTAATTTAATTTTAGTCATAATTTAGTCATCTGAATAGTTTTAGTTTTAGTCTAGTCGACGAAATTATCCTAAGAATATAGTCGACTAAATCTACAGTCGATTTAGTCGACTAAAATATAAAGGGTGTAAAATGTAAATGCTTTTTCTTCAGTTCCCTTGAATTAGTCATTATACACACTTACACAAAATTAAACATTTATTAAATATTATTAATAATTTCAACATTAGTGTTTCACCTGCTTCCCACACACCTGATCATTAACACCACCTTACTGAGATAATACCAGCGTTTTACAGCAGGACACACTCTGAAAGGTACAGGGCAGTGTTCAGGACTAAGATCAGGAAAGGCTAATCCACTGCGGTGTGGAGATTTTCTGTAAACACAAACGCTAAACTGGGAAAAAACACTTTACCCTGCATGACATTAAAATGCTTACCTTTGCATGGAGATCTGGGTGACTGGTTTGCAGATGTTTAAGATTTATCGTGTTTTTACCCGAGATAGTCGCCCCACATGGTTTACGCATCGTTTTGTTTGTCACGGTATCAAAGGACAAATGTGTCCATACATCGGCTCTTCTCTTTCTCCCTGCTGACATTGTTTACATAGCTTAGTTCTATCGGAAGTAAAGACAAATCACAGGCTAGTTTGTCCTTCCCGGGTTTAGAGCAAATTTGTGCAACTGTGCGTTTGATTGGATGTTTTCCTAACTTGTCCTGCCCTGTCACAAAATTAAATCAGTTCTGATTGGATGTTTTCCTAACTTCTCCCACCCTGTCACAAAATTAAATCAGTTCTGATTGGATGTCGTCCCCGCCAAGCATTTTTGTCTCGTTTTCATTCGTTGACGAAAGTGTCAATTAATTTTGTTATCATTTTAATCATTTTAGGTAGTTTTTATTTAGTTATCGTCTCGTTATCGTCATGAAAAAAAAGGGTTGTCGACAAAAACATGACGAAAATCTTTTCGTCAACGAAATTAACACTACATCAGACCAAGGTTCCCATCTGCACATTTAAGTTGTTTCAGGCTTAGAGGTGGTTATTGATGGGAAAAGGCAAGCAGGGCTTGAAGCAAGTTTAAGAAGAAAACCCCTTTGGGATAGAAAACTCCTGTACAAGACGCAAGATGCTCATCTTTAAGTTACTTAAGTTACCTTTTTAAATTATTTAACCCTGTATTAACAGGAAATTTTTTTTCAGTTTGCAAAACAAACCATGGAGAAAAAGAAAAATTTTGATTTTTGAGTTAGTGTGAGAATAAAAATGAAAATAAACCACAAAGAAAACAAAATTTAAATTGTTTCTTTAAAAAAAAATGAAAAAAAAAATCCCCTCACATGGATAATTCCTGGACGTTGCTTGAGGGCTTACATGTCTGTAAAAAGACACAACCAAAAAGTCCAAAAACAGTTAGGGTTAGGCCATAGGGATCAGAATGGCCAGGGTTAGGACAACGTTCAAGGTTTGGGCTAGGGTTTGGGTTAGGGTTAGGGTAGAATATGGGGTAAGAGCCCTTCTCCCGAAGGAGAAGGAAGGTGCATGGTCCATCTGCCCATAGGATCCCCAGTACCCCTGGTCCTCATCAAACTGGTGGTTGTCCTGGTACCTCCTACCATGGTGCAGCACTGTCCATCCATCCATCTGTTTGTTTTGTTGTGCGTTTTTATGTCTATGTAATTTGTTTTGTGTTTAAATGCAAATTTAATCATGACTATCAAAATAAAAATATTCTTTTTCAATAAACAAGTAAGGAAGAGTGTGCCAAAAAACAAAACAAAAAAAAGACAATGTTTTGAACATGAACGGCTCTTCTTCAGGTCTGGCACACCAAAAACTAAATATAGCAAGCTTGAAATGGCTGGGGAGAGCGTGATGTTCACTCCTTGAAAGCCAAGTGAAAAGTGAGCTCTCAAAGCAAATACGGTCCTTTTATACTGTTCGGTTTTTGTAATTAAAAGTTTTATCTTTGAATGAATTGTTTTCTTTCATGTTGGTTCAACCCATTGTATTCTTACCCTTTAAACATTACCTTATATGAATTGAATAAATGTTACCTGTTTATTTATCAATCCTTTTTAATTAGCCAATCAATTTTTAATTTTTACCTAACCAATATAGTTTTAATGTCAATCCCACCCTATGTATTTATTGTTTGTATTCTAGATTGTCTGAACTTGTATGTTTTGTATTCCCTCTACAATAACAAAAGTATTTAATTTGTTCTTTTTCCTTTATGAATTTATGGGGCCAGTTAGGGTTAGGGTTAGGGGTTAGGTATTGAGTGTTGTCCTTCCGTGGTCCACCCCCCAAACCTGTCTAGTGACTGGAATCGGTTTGGAATAGGGGGCCACATTCCCGCACTGTTTGAAATGGATCGATTAGATTTGAAGCCAGCTAGAGACACCTCCCTCTCATCCACGCTAGAAGCCTCTGCAGGGATCAGAAGTGGGATGCGAGATTGCGCCTCACCACAACCGCGGCAGATTAGGCGTATCCTGTGCCCTAGTCACCCACCAAGCAATCACCACAGGTGGAGTCGAAGGAGGGAGAAAGGGCGCGAAGAAACAGCAGGAATCCTGGTGGGCATTCCTAGGCTATTAACAGATAGAGTTACGGTTAGGGATAAATCCCAGTTAGAGTCTCCACTTAAGGTTAGGTTTAAGGCGAAGGGTTTAAATGTTCAGGTTAGGGGCAGGTTACAGGTCAGGGGCTAGCTCCAGACCCAAGGGCCCACACCGACCACACAGCCCCCAGGAGACCCTGAGACAGCCGCACAATCTAGCCCAGGCCCCAGGCCAAAAGCATACCCACCGACCCCAATTACCTTATATATTGGAGGTCGTGTTTTATGTTTCCGTGTAGACCTACGTGTCAGTTGGTTTTAAGATGGGCTACTTTATTTGTGGTGGCCCAAATAGGGTTGGAGTCAGGAGTCAGTCCCCCACCCAAAGGCCCAACCAGAGCACACAGCCCCCCAGGGACCCTGAGACAGTCGTACAGTCCCGTCCACGCCCCGGGCAAGAAGCATCCCCGCCGACCACATTTATCTTAGACACTGGGAGTCAGATGTGTTTAAGGTTAGGGCTAAATTCCCGTTAGGGTTTGGGGTCAGGAGTTAGGGTTAGGGTTAAGGTTAGAGGGGTTAGGATAAGGAGTCAGAGCCCTTCTCCCGAAGGAGGAGGAAGGTGCACGGTCCATCTGCCCATAGGACCCTCAGTACCCCTGGTCCCCATCAAACTGACGGATGCGCTGGTGCCTCCTACCATGGCGCACCACTGTCCACCTGTCCATAGGTTTGTTTTTGTTGTGGGTTTTTTTGTGTACTATGTTTTGTGTTTTTAATTTAAACTCAAAGTGCTTTCCCAAAAGGTGAAAGAAAATGATGATCGAAATAAAATATTCTTTTTTAATAGATAACTAAGGAAGGGTGTGCCGATAAAAAGACATTTCAATCCTGAAAGGATCTTCTTCAGGTCTGACACACCAAAAAACTATGAATGGCTAGCTTGAATGTCAAGTGAAAAATGAGCTCTCGAAGCAAATACGCTCCTTTTGTAGTGTTCAGTTTTTGTAATTTGAAAGTTTCTATCTTTAACTAATGAATCATGTTTTCTTTCTTTTGGTTCAACCCTTCATATTTTTACCCTTTAACTATTACCCTATATGAACTGAAAAATTGTTATCTGTCATTTATCCCTACCTTTTTAACCTTTTAGGGTTAGAGGGGGTTAGGGTTAGGGATAGGGGAATGACTCCTTCCCCAAACCTGCCAGGAGGTGCACGGTCCATCCCATGGTTCCCCCCGCCACCCCAACGCTGGTTACATTGTTGGGAGAGTTGGCGTCGTCTCCCATAATGCACCGTGGTCCATCCTTGGGCCTCACTGTTCCACCTCATGGCGGTTTTTGAGTCACCTTTGTTATGGTAATGTGTTGTTGTTCTATATCTACCATTTATTAAGAGAGAGATATATGACCTAAGTTTAACTATAAAGAAACAAGGAAAAAAGTTGTCTTTATTTTTTAGTAAAAAGGCCAATTAATAGTGTGCCCACCGGCAACATTTCAACCTTGAAAGGTCTTCTTCATGCCTAGGCACACTGTTAAAGAAGAGAAAGGCTGCTGTGATTATGCTGTGAGATGTTTCTCCCTCCAATGTTCAAGCCAGAATGAACAGACTGATGCTGTTGGCCTTTTTATAGTCTGTGTTTCTCAAAAGCAAAAATAACTCACTGAATTGTTTTAACTGTTTTTAACCTTGTAACCTTTTGACATGAACTGAAATAAAACCAATAAACTAATTTTAAAAGCTATTTATATATTTTAATTATGTTTGTAATTTTAAAACAGTATATGTAGTTTTTAATGTGTAAATTATTTATAATGTTTGGTTTTTTTTTTAAAAACTTATTTTAAGGTTAACAATTGTTAACAATTGTATTTTTTAATCATATTGTTCTTAATCAAAAGGTTAAAGTTTTTGTTTATAAGACAGTTTCTAGCCAATTGCTTTTAATATTGTCTTTTAACCCGTGCTTTTAAGCTATTGTTTTTAAACTTGTTTTTTAGATTCCATTATTCTTAATGAAATGTTTTTTTAATTTTTAAATTTAACCTCCCTTTTTTTGTTTAGGGTTAGGGTTCGATTACAAGTTTGGGCCTCCATTTAATGGCTGGCTCTGGTTAGGGTTAAATTACCGGGTGGGGGCTAAATTCAAGGGTTAGGGTTCAGGGTTATTCTTCCATGGTCCCCCCCGAACCAGTCTTGTGACTAGAGTCAGTTTGAAATAGGGGGCCACGGGTTATGCAGGGGCTGGCGCATGTCGCTGCCAGTTCTCTCGTAATTGTATGTTGCTCCACTGGTTAGCAACTATTTCCGTAACAATCTAGTGGGCGTCCACTGAATTAAAATTAAGGTCAGATTGGACTATGGGCTAAATCTATATAGTCTTTAGATACCTCCCTCTCATCCAGACTAGAGACATCTGCAGTGGCGGCTCCAGAAATACTTTTCTGCAGGAGCTATGGGGGGTAAAATATAAAATTCTAGTCGGTATTTACACGAGGGTATATTATTACAGCTGTGTCAGTAAGTGCATGGCATGGCATAGTGCAAGTCAAACAGAACAGAATATTTTACAGTGTATTTTAGGGCATGACAATCCAGTTTAGGGCTCAGAGTTGAGCAGTCTTAGTCCTCAGGCAGTGGTAATGTTGGCCTGATGGGAGCAGGGAGAAGAGAGAGTGTCCAGGGTTTCTGGGCTGTTTAACCCTTTATAGGGCACTCATTGAAATACTTTGAAATTCAGAATTTCAACTATACAGTGTTATTGGGGGACATAACAAAACTTAATTACTGTTGTGACATTTTTCAAAATGTTTCATTTTCATATAGAAAATCAAGGTCGACGAAGTTACCATATATGGTTCCTGTAATGGAAAATTTGTTTCTGAACTTGAATAACCTCTGTGTACTTCTTTTTTTGTAATTGTAATTTTCTAGCAAAAAGACCGAGTGTGTGAAGATGGGAAAAACAGCTTGACTGTAGGCTGTGTCCAAGGCCATAGCGCATTTTGTTATCATGCAGGTCCTACATGGTGGGGGGAACCTGAACTCCCCATGGCTAGTGGAACAAGATTGTATCAACACAATAGTATAAGGGAATGGGTGTTATTCTGTGCTTTGTTCAATGCTGGTGCGAAGGCTGTTCGTGCTGTATTGACCCCTTTGCAAAGGTTATATTCTTACTTTCAATAAATCATAAAAAAATCAGTTTGGTTTCAGAGCTCAACTTATTTTTTCCACCACAATCTTGGCAACAAGGATGGGATTTCTCACGTGACTTCTTCTCTGCTTTCGTGTTGATCCAGGAAAACCTGCGCAGGTAAACTCAACCAGTCTGAAAAGTGCTTACCTTCGAGCCCATTATTGAGGAGACGTGCACCTGACAACTGAGAGCAGGGGGAATCACTGCTGAAATCTCAATTGATAAAGAACTCAGAGTGGAGAGCGGGTGAGACCAACTTGATTTCCTGACTGCACTATAATTTTAAGGACAAATAATTTAATTAAAATTTGAAATTATTCTGTGTTTGGTAAGAGGGTCCGCCATTCAGAGAAAAGTTCTGTAAACACAGTTGATCTGGGATCAACACTGTTGACTTGGACTGATTGCCACCAGCAGACGCAAATTGACATAGTTAATTTGGGCTGATCGCTGTGGGCACACACAGACTAATGGTTGGTTTGCGCTGATTGCCAGGCAGATGCAGGTTAACAGCATTGTGGATTACATAAGTGACGACTTACTGGGGCCGAATCACAATTAGGCATCGGATGTCTTTGAAAATCTAGGGAGTGGCTCTCTAAGATTAAAATGTATACCGCCAGGAACTAAATGGGGAACTCAAAATCCAAAACAGAAAAGCCGGCACAAATGAAGTATAACCAAAGTAGTCCAAATGTGCAATTTATGAAGAACAAACATGGTGAAGAAATTTTGCAGCAATTAAATGTGTGGGTAAATGAACATGGGTTTCCAGAAGAAGGGTCCTTTAGTATAAGGGAATTAAATGCACTAAAACGATCACTAGAAAAAGGGAAAGTGAAGACAAAGAAAAAGTCAATCAATTGAAGAGGAAGGAAAAAAAGAAGTTTGAAGAAGAAGAAGAAGAAGAAGAAGAAGAAGAAGAAGAAACAGCCTTTATTGTCCCACAGAGGGGAAATTTGGGTGTAACAGCAGCCGCAGTTATTATAAATATAAATAAAGATATAATAATTCACACTATTAAGAAAAGAATATATATAAAATCAACAAACAATATTAACCTTAATACTACTAATAATAATAACACTATATACAATGTACATGATGTGCCTGTGTGTTGAACCTTAACAGGCCGGACTATTTACAGTATATTATATATTATCCTACATTGTGTAGGCTATTTTGGTTTTTGTTGGGAGCAGTGATGGTTATAAAGTCTTACAGCTGCTGGGAGGAAGGATCTACGATAACGCTCCTTTGTGCATTTAGGATGCAGCAGTCTGTCACTGAAGGAGCTCTCCAGCTCAGCAACAGTTTCATGCATGGGATGGGAGACCTTGTCCATCAGTGATGTTATTTTGGTCAGAGTCCTTCTGTCTCCCACCACCTGCACTGAGTCGAGAGGACATCCTAGGACAGAGCTGGCTTTCCTGATGAGCTTGTCTATCCTCTTCCTCTCAGCTGTAGACAAGCTGCTGCTCCAACATACTGCTGCATAGAAGATGGCTGATGCCACCACAGAGTCATAGAAGGTCTTCAGTAGTGTCCCCTGCACTCCAAAAGACCTCAGCCTTCTCAGCAGGTAGAGTCTGCTCTGACCCTTCCTGTAGAGCGCATCAGTGTTATGAGTCCAGTCCAGTTTATTGTTTAGGTGAACACCCAGGTACTTATAAGAGTCCACTATCTCAATGTCCACTCCCTGGATGTTCACCGGTGTCCGTGTGGTGGGTCTGCGCCTGCGGAAATCCACCACCAGCTCCTTGGTTTTAGCGGCGTTGATCAGGAGGTGGTTCCGCTGGCACCAGTCCACAAAGTCCTGAGTCCACTGTCTGTACTCTGAGTCATCCTCACCTGTGATGAGGCCAACTATGGCAGAGTCGTCAGAGAACTTCTGCAGATGGCAGCGTGGGGAGTTGATGGAGAAGTCTGCAGTGTAGAGGGTGAAGAGGAACGGTGCCAGCACAGTTCCCTGTGGGGCCCCCGTACTGCAGACCAGCCTGTCAGAGACACAGCCCTGTGTCCTCACGTACTGTGGGCGGTCAGTGAGGTAGTCCAGTATCCACTCGGAGATGTGGTGGTCCACTCCTGACAGTTCCAGCTTGTCTCTCAGAAGTCCTGGCTGGATGGTGTTAAAAGCACTGGAGAAATCAAAGAACATGATCCTCACAGTGCTTCCAGGCTTCTCCAGGTGGGTCAGAGCTCGGTGCAGGAGGTAGATGATGGCGTCATCCACCCCGATGCCAGGCCGGTAGGCGAACTGCAGCGGGTCCAACGAAGACGACACCATGAGGCGTAGATGGTTGAGGACCAGCCTCTCGAGGGTCTTCATTAGATGCGATGTCAGGGCTACCGGCCTGTAGCTGCTGAGATCCTTTGGATGTTTGGTCTTTGGTACCGGTACCACACAGGAGGTCTTCCACAGTTGTGGTACTTTCCCCAGCTTCAAGCTCAGGTTGAACATGTATCCCATGATGCCACACAGCTGATCTGCGCAGCACCTCAGGAGCCTGGAGCTGATGCCGTCTGGACCAGCAGCCTTTCGCACCTTGATCTTACGTAGCTCCTTCCTCACATGATGAGTTGAGAGGGACAAGATGGAGGTGGGGGATGGGGGTTGTGAGATGGAGTCCTCAGAAGTGAAGGGGGTGGGTGATGGCTGAGAGCTGAGAGGTGTGAGGTCCCAAGAAGAAGAAAGGTTGGCAGTCATTAAAGATGGTGGGGCTGACAGCAGGGGGGACTGGGCTGGGGGAGGGGTGGGTGGCTGGTCAAACCTGTTAAAGAACTGGTTCAGGTTGTTAACCCACTCTAAGTCTCCCACAATCCTAGGGCTTGGTTTGTGGCCTGAAATTGAGTTCAAACTCCTCCAAACCCCACTGATGTTGCTCTGCTGTAGCTGGTCCTCCATCTTCTTCCTGTAGATGTTTTTTCCATCCCTGATTTTCCTTCTCAGATCCTTCTGCACGGCTCTCAGCTCCTCCTTATTTCCTGATCTAAAGGCTCTCTTCTTCTCCTTCAGGAGAGCCTTTATTTCAGAGTTGATCCAGGGTTTGTTGTTTGAAAAACACCGTACCCTCCTGGTGGGCACAGTGTTTTCCACGCAGAAATTGATGTAATCAGTGATGCAGTCCGTGATGCTGTCGATGTCCTCCCCATGAGGGGCACAAAGCTCTTCCCACACAGTGGAGCTAAAGCAGTCTCTCAGAGCTTCTTCAGTCTCCTCAGACCATTTCTTCACTGTGTGTGTCACAACTGGTTCTCTGTGTACCAAGGGTTTGTACACAGGCTGGAGATGAACCAGGTTGTGATCTGAGCCCCCCAGGGGAGGCAGAGGTGATGAGCTGTATGCCTCCTTGATGTTGGCATACAGTAGATCCAGTGTGTTGGTATTCCTGGTGTGGCAGGTGACATACTGGGTGAAGGTGGGGAGAGTGGAGGACAGGGAGACGTGGTTAAAGTCCCCTGAGATCAGAAAGAGGGCCTGTGGGTGCTGTGTTTGGAGTCTGCTGGTAGTAGCATGGAGGACATCGCAGGCTGCAGCAGCGTTAGCAGAGGGCGGCACATACACAGTTATCACAATAACATGTGAAAACTCCCGAGGAAGATAGTGCGGTCTCATACCAACAGCGAGCAGTTCAATGTTTGTTCCTTTTCGTGCAGACTGTGGCTGGATGAAGCAAAACTCAGGGAGAGAAAGTGTGGACAGGCAGGGCCAAAAAATGTTGCTAATCAAGTGTCTCAGTGTGTCAAAAGCAGGGTAGACCCGAACCTGGATGAACCTCCTCCCCGAGCACAGAGGCCAGAGCAACACAACAGACCAACACAACCAACATCATCTTATCCAGTATCAGACCTGGGAGAATCCTCCGCAGCTTCACCTCCGCCTTACTCTGACCCTGGAAAACGAGCATCACTGCTAACCAACCTCCCCCAGCCTACACGAGAGATTGCTGGAGCAACTGCACCACCTCTGTCCCCTCATGTCACCAGATCGGGAACAAAATTTAATCCAGGAATGAGTGAACAGGCTATCAGTTTGGATGACAGCATTACGACCATGCACATGGTTGAAGTCATGGGTCCAGATGGAAATACATTCAAAACACAGTGGTTTGGACACCCAGGCGGCAGGATGGAGAGACGCACCCCAAATCACGAACTGGGAAGTGCATCTCAGAGATCGCTTTGTGAAAGGACTAAGACCTGAAGTGCAAACGTATGTACACAAACACTGTGTGCAGTGGGACTTGGCAAGACTGTCTGAGGTTGAGAGATTTGCCATTCATGGAGAAAAAATGGCAAGGGAAGAAATGGAGCGAGATAACAAGAGGAAAGTCAAAACTGAAGAAAACCTCCAGTTGACACAAACACAGAGCACTGCAGGACGTGGGAGAGGCCGTGGGAGAGGCAGAGGACGGCAGAGAGGAGCTGGAGGGAAAGAAGTGGAGGGGAGAAATAGAGGGAGTTGTTTTCAGTGCGGAGCTACAGGACACTGGGTTAGAGATTGCCCTGAAATGTAGGAAACTGAGGCTGACTGACTTGGGGCGGAGGCTGAGAAAGGGAAGGGTACCCAGTCATCGCATCAAAAGGTAAAGGATGAAAACAAGATACATACACACACATGCAATAAAAACGACACACACAAACACACGCAAAGAAGACCAGCTTACACTCATAAATATGGCCGTACATCACACCACTGCTAAATCTGAAGGGCCTAACAGACACACCTTTTACCAAATGCTGAGCTCATCCACTGCTTACAAACGCTTGCCACAACTAACTCTCCAGGTTGCAGGACAACAGGTTGTGTTTTTGGTAGACTCCGGTGCTACTGAATCAGTGATCAGACAAGCAGATTTAAACCCAAAACCAAAACTTAGTGGTAGATGTATTAAAACTGTAGGAGCAGGAGGTGTTCCAATAATTGAACAATACACAAGAGATTTACAATGTGAAGATAATGAAAGTGGCTCTTTAAACATGCATTCCTGCTATCACCATGTTGTCCTGTCAACTTGTTGGGTCGAGATTTGTTGTGTAAACTTGCGATTGTCATTGTGTCGGGGAAAGATGGCTTGATCATCACACGGGTGAACAGAATGTTGCAGATGGTTAAATATGATTCAGATCTGCCGCTGTATGCATATGAGTGGAGACTCCAGCAGACTGCTGTGTTTCCTGTTTGTGATGAACTGGTAAAGCTTGCACAACAACACACACACACATCTGATTACAGGGCAGCAGACTCGTTACATGTAACAGCACATGTGTGTGAGGGAGCTGATGAGCAGTTTGAGATAGAGTGGTACAGAGAGAGGCAGAATACTGAAAGGGTACGAATAGACAGTGTGTTTTGGACAAAAGATAGATGTGTAGCTAAAATTATCCTCACAGATGAACAAAACAGTTTTTACAGAATCCACTGACAGCATTCCACATGTTTCTCTTTCAAAAGCTGAGCAAGATGATTGGCAAGATTTGGGGCCGTGGCTAAAATGAGTGCAACAGTATAAACAATGGGAAGAAACTGACATTCCAGGAGTAAAACACTGCAATGGGGTGTTTAAGAAGCACCTGACAGCAGTAGTTTGTGTTATGAGGACTGTGCAGTTGCTAACAAAAGCTTGTCTTTATGTCCAGCAGGTGGAACCATGCCAGTTGACCCCAGACTCTCCAGAATTGCGTGATATCCCGGAGCACTTGTGGGCAACCAGTAAATATGATGTGGGGGAAATGAAAGGTGCCCCCCCCTTTGGTGGTGACTCCTAAGTCTGACTTCAGACAATGTAAGCATCAATATCCTTAAAAGCCAGAAGCTGTTAAGGGTATTACTCCTGTGTTCAACTCTTTAGTGAAGGCAGGAGTAATCATCCCCTGTGAGGACAGCCCAGTCCGCACACCAATGTTTCCTGTAAAAAAAATAAGGGACAAAGGGCAGCCTGAAGAATGGCGCTTTGTGCAAGATCTTCAAGCAGTGAATGCAGCAATACATGCCAGGGCACCTGAAGTTCCCAACCCCCACACCATATTGGCACAGGTTCCACCAGAAAGCAAATACTTTTCTGTGATTGATCTGGCTAACGCGTTTTTCAGTATAAAGGTTGATCCTGCCAGTCAGCTTTGGTTTGCTTTCTCTTTCCAAGGGAAAAGTTATACTTGGACACATTCCCCCATGGGCCTAAATGAGGCCCCCACAGTTTTCAACAGTGCACTAAAAGAAAACCTGTCAGGTTTTCTCCCTCTGGAGGGTTCCACATTGTTGCAATATGTTGATGATTTGCTGATCTGTTCCCCTTCCAAGCAGGCCTGCGAGACAGACACAAAAGAGTTGTTAAAATACCTCGCTGAAAACGGTCACAAGGTGAGCCTCTCCAAATTACAGTGGGCTTTGGAGAAGGTCACCTATCTGGGACACGTGATCTCGTCAGACGGTAAGTCCCTCTCTCCAAAAAGGATTGCAGAGACTCAATCCATTCCAAAACCACAAACAAAGAAACAAATGATGAGTTTTCTTGGCATGACGTCATATTGCTGTCAGTGGATACTCAATTATGCTGCGCGAGAGGCTCCACTGTCAGCAATGATACATGGGAGGGGACTGACTGCACATGACAGACTAGACTGGACTGAAGATGCTGACAAAGCTTTCACTGACTTAAAACTGACACTCCAGACTGCTCCAACTTTAGGATTACCAAATCCTGATAAACCATTCACCCAGACAGTGAATGAAAAGGGTGAATACATGACATCTGTTTTATTGCAGGAACATGGAGGGCGACAAAGACCAGTGGGATATTTCTCATCCAAATTGGACTCAGTAGCAGCAGGCCTCCCCCTTTGCCTGCGAGCAGTAGCAGCAGCTGAAAAGGCAGTTCTAGCTTCACGTGACCTTGTGGGCTACTCTGACTTAACCCTATTGGTACCACATTCTGTATCACTGATCCTCCTAGAGCAAAAAACTACACATTTATCAGCTGCTCGTTGGTTAAGGTACCACACAGTATTACTGGAGATGCCAAATGTAACAGTTAAAAGATGCACTGTGCTAAACCCAGCTTCACTTCTCCCCACAGAAGCAGATGGTGAACCTCATGATTGTATAGCAGCTATTTCTGAAATCTGTTCCCCCAGGCCTGACCTACAGGATGCACCGCTGACTAACTCTGATCTGGTGGTCTTTGTGGATGGTTCGGCATCACGCAACCCAGACACTGGTAAAAATCAAGTAGGCTATGCAGTGGTCACAGAACATGACATTCTAGCCTCTGGTTCATTACCATCTCACCTTTCAGCTCAAGCAGCAGAACTTGTAGCATTGACAAAAGCATGTGAAATTGCTAAGGACCAAACAGTCACTGTTTACACTGATTCCAGGTATGCCTATGGGGTAGTGCATGATTTTGGCACATTGTGGAAACAACGGCAGTTCCTGACTGCTGCAGGGAAACCCATTGCACATCACAAACTAGTGGCTGCATTGCTAGATGCCTTATTACTCCCAAAAACCATAGCTGTTTGTAAATGTGATGCTCACACTAACTCAAAAGACTCTGTTTCTCAAGGCAACTCCAGAGCCGATGCAGCAGCAAAGACAGCAGCTAAAAAGAAGGTGAAACCAGACCACAGCATTAACATCAAAACCACACTAACTCCATCTCCTAACACAGATTTACAGGCTATCACAAGCATGGCTACCCCAGAGGAGAAACAGGTATGGAAGACAGCAGGGGCTTACATAAAAGGTGAGGTTTGGTATGGTCCTGATAATAAACCATGTCTCCCCAAACATTTTTTCCCACATTATGCTAAGTTGACACATGGGAGGGACCATGTGTCAAAAAGGGGTATGGTAGAACAAATGTAGCAACACTGGTTCACAAAGGGATTCCAAATTTACTCCCCCAAATTTTGTAAGTCTTGTATGATCTGTGCAACTAATAATGTAGGCAGAGGCATTCAAACTTCACCGGCAGCACATCCACCTCCAGATAGGCCTTTTGAACATCTACAAATGGACTTCATAGAACTCACACCATGTGAAGGTAAAAAGTATTGCTTGGTGATCGTGGACATGTTCTCAAAATCGGTAGAAGTTTTTCCCTCTAGCAAACAAGATGCAGGTGCAGTGGCCAAAGCCTTACTGCAAGAAATCATCCCAAGGTGGGGAATACCAGGTAAGCTCAGCAGTGATAATGGACCAGCTTTTGTTAGCACAGCTTTAAAACAGGTGAGCGACTACCTTGGAATGGACATCAGACATCACTGTGCCTATCATCCAGCTAGTGCCGGGGCAGTGGAAAGAGAGAATGCTTCTATAAAGAGCAAACTGAGCAAATGTTGTGCAGAAACAGGACTCAGCTGGCTAGAAGCCTTACCTCTCGTGTTAAGGCACATGAGGACAAGAATAAGAGTCAAATATGGCCTCAGCCCTTTTGAAATTTTGTTTGGACGTCCACCAAATATGGGGATAGGGCCCCCAGGGCATCCTCTTCCAACCACAGAACACTGTGAGGATGAAATGTTATGTTACTGTAAAAATCTCTCATCTGCTCTGACCTCTCTCCATAAGCAGGTTAAAGCAGCTCTTCCACAACCAGCCCAATCTAACCTACACCCTCTCAGACCAGGAGACTGGGTGCTGATCAAAGATTTCCGGAGGACCAGCTGGAAGCAAAAATGCTGGCAAGGACCATTCCAGGTACTACTGACAACACAGACAGCAGTTAAGGTCGGAGGTCGTGCAACTTGGGTTCATGCCAGTCATTGCAAGAGGATCCCAGAACCACAGGAATAACCCATAGGGTTAGAAAGATTTTCCACGCTGACGCTGAGGAAGACAACAAGGGTGTACGACGTGCTCTTAACCTGCAGCTGCGTTGGAACCAAAGGTAAGAGCGAGTGACCGAAAGAATAAGATCGCGAATACAAGCGGCAGAAATGAGCTTCCTCTGAAGGGTGGCTGGCCTCTCCCTTAGAGATAGGGTGAGGAGTGTGGCCATTTGGGAGGGGCTCAGAGTAGAGCCGCTGCTCCTCCACATCGAGAGAAGCCAGATGAGGTGACTCAGGCATCTGACTAGGATGTCTTCTGGGCGTCTCTTGGGTGAGGTGTTCCGGGCATGTCCTGCTGGGATGAGGCCCCGAGGTAAACCCAGGACACGCTGGAGAGATTATATGGATGGATGGATGGATGTAACTAACACCAACCAGAGACAGAGACTTGACAACATACAGGAAATAGGGAAGGCAGGAAAAATTAAAAATCCAGAAGAAGACACACCACACACCAGAGCGCTCCCGGGAGATAATTTATTACCAAAGTACCTTCAAAGATGAGTAACTCATCTTTGAAGGTACTTTTGGCATCCATGCCCTTCTTCAGACTATTAAAAATCCAGAACTAGAACACAATAAACTAGAAACTCCAGAATAAATCCAAACTATAATTACAATAACATAGAAAATTATCAAGGACAACATAGCAAACACTGGATGAACATGACAGGAAGATTTTGGTTGAAAATTTTGAAAACCTTTGACGTTTTTAGGATTCATATTGAGCCTGCCCCAGCCTGCTGGGAGTTTCAGATTCAGTATTTCTACTAAGAAAAGCACATAAGCAACTTCTTTTCTATTGTGTAATTATCTCATTACAGCTAAATAATAATAATAATAATAATAATAATTGTGACATTTTGGAAGAAGGAGGTTCCCATTTTTAAATTATGGCTTAAACAAATAGCTGACGCCCTTATTCACCGTGAGAAAATACGGTTTGCTCTGCAGTGCAGACTTTGCACTTTGGTAAGATTTCATTACCTTTTTTCCTCTGTTACCTACAGAATAATGTAGTTGACAGTCCACGTGCACATGAACTTTTCATTATTTTAAATTTTCCATCATAGCCTTCACTATTACATACTTTATTTTGAGCAGCATAGATTTGGAATGGCTAATAATGACATCAAGGATTTTATTGTGAAAGGACCTTGCAGGAAACTGTCACTTTTTCGCACATGCGTGGAGAAAAACAAATAGTTTCCGGAACCGATCGGGCAGTGACAAGCTGCAATATGGCTGCTGACAATGATGTGAGTTATTTTGCAAAATGTTAGTGTAGTTTTCTAAACGCACATCGTAAAACAGGAGAGCTGAATTTGTGTTTAATGTTAACCTGTTTCTGTTTTCCAGCCCGAGTCAGAGGTTTTTGAGATCACCGATTTCACCACAGCATCAGAGTGGGAACGGTACGCCAGCCTGTGTTTACTAAGACTGCCTAAAAACAAACTAAGATTGCCCACTCCACAGGGTGGAATATTATGCACAGCTATCTCCTTGACTCAGATTTCACTTCTGGAGGCACTATTGATTTCCTCAGGCCGACCCAACATAACGACAGGGTTTTATTTAAATTAAAAAAATTGCATTGTTTTTAGTATCATCTAACAAACAGAATTTGGTTGAAAAAGTTGCAGTTAATGTTATCAGCAGTAACGCGAGTTATCACTTCTACTACTTCTTATATTATAAATTTGTCTTATTAATACTAAGAAACTCCTACGTATATAATGCCAGGTAGTATGCTTTTATAACAAGAAAACATTGGTTAATTTGTGCAAAGGAGAAAAGTGTGCAGTAAGTGTCTACACAGCAGAAATGTGTGGAGTCTTTCCTTGATTAACTTATGTTTACAATCACTTTAACACGTCAGTACATGTCATCAATTAATCATTAACATGTCAAATGTATACTGTGAAAATTATCAACTTCAGTCAGTGTGTAATATAGTAAACCAGTAGTTCTGGCTCCTTGTGTTAGTTAATCCATCACTGTCCAAGATATTCCTTCTTTCCCAAATACTGGCAAAGTGGGTGACAAGTTCAAGGTAAAAGTGTGAGTAAATGAATGGTGAATCACAGTGATGCTTTCATTGGTACAAAAATTAATTAAACTACAGTTGTCATAAAGTGTGTGTTTATACATACATAAGGTCCAACCTAGGATCCAACCTTTTAAGCATTAAAATCTGTTAAGCTAATGTGTAAACCACTACAATAGCCATTCCCAAAGTCAGGAGTGCTGCAGCCCACTTAAAAACCAGAAAATCCCCCACCCAATCTTGAAGCTTCACTCTAATCAAAATAAATTTTTATTCAAAAAACATAAACAACACAGGCTGTTGGCTATAAATTGCTAATGCTACACAGTAAAGTGATAATGCCACTATGTGATCCACTTGCCACTGAGACACAAACTTCAACAGTAGTAAATTTAAGTCAGAGTAATGAGTAATATCACAAACTAACCACCTCCTATTACCAGTTTTGTACATACTTGGGAGTAATTTCAAACTGAATTTCTGATATTACTGCGCCCCAGCTGCAGTACCTTCGCGGCCCACAAGGGGGCCCCAGCCCACACTTTGGGAATCACAGCACTACACTATGGAACCACTAAACTATTTGAAAGATAATATATGTAATCATAATGATTACAGGGGTAATAATTTAAAGTAAATGACTTTCTAAAAATCAGTTTCAGTGCATATTTATCTTTTGTACATGCATAAATCAGGTAATTTGTATGTCCAGTCAATACCAGCTGCTGAGCTAATCCATTCATCTACCTGAAGTTTTGTGTCCAGAGTCGAGGAAGTGCTTAATGATTGGAAGCTGACAGGGAACACTGCACGAAAGTTATCTCCTGAAAAGGTATTTTTCTCTCATTCATTATTTTTAATTTGTAGTTGAAAATATGTGTGACGCATGCTGAAAGTACGCACTTCACATTCATTCTAATATGATGATGCATTATTTGATACACAGGGGGAATACACCAGTGGTGTCTGGGGGGAGAAGTCTCAGGAAATTAATTTTGCTGACTTCAAGTTCTACATAACTCACTACTCTCTGAAACAAGAATGTGAGGAGGACGACGGGAAGGACGACCTTGAGGAAGGTATAGTCAAAGTCAATTCCAGTCAAAAGTTTGGACACATTCACTCGCTCAGGTGTTTGTCTTTGTTTGTACTATTCACAACATTGTGGAGCTTGTCGGCATGCTTTTCCTTCACTCCGTGGTCCAGCTCATCCTAACCCATCTCAGCTGGTATGGAGGATATCCATACCGAACACCACTCCAGTGCCAGTGTTAAATTCATGAGCTCCATTCCTCACTGTGAGAAAGAGGCTGGAAATGAGTAAAGGCCTTTACACACTAGCCGCCGGTTTCCCAGTCATGGATTAAGCATGATCCTAGAATAAAAGGAAAAAGTCAATGAAGACCAAAATAGGAAAAAGTATTTAGTCCAGGATTAGACACAATCCCTGTGCGGGAAACTGGGCCTACATGCTTAAAATTCATGCAAATTAAAGTCCTTGTATAAAGGCCTCAATTTGGTGAGGTTGTCTAAAAATGTAGATGCTCAATAATAATATTAGTAATAATAATAAAAACTGTAAATAAAAGTTGAGGTTACTGTCACACACCTTGGATTTTGCTGAAAGGTAATTATGATCATTTCATCTGTAGTTTAAACCTTCAGTCATTTGGTTAAAAAAAAAACTTAAAATGTCTTTAAGTTGTGGTTCTTAGTTCATTAGTTCATTATTTAGAAAATGGTTCACTCGTTATTTAGCTCATGTGTAGCTCTTCTAACCGTAGCTAGGTTCTACAAAGCTCTTTAAAATGTGTGTTTTCTCACCTTTCACCTGTTTTAGTTTCTTGCCTAAGGACACTTGAGCATATTGGGGGGGTGTTGTCATTCCCTCGTTATTCTTATGCTCGTGTGATAATCAGTGTTGACTGGTAACAGTTATCAGTAACATGTAAGCTGGCATGTTTGACACATTTCTTCTGTTGACCAGATGCCTTACCGATGGCAATGCAGGATCTTCTCTGTATGAACAACGATTTCCCTCCACGAGCCCACTGCCTGGTCAGATGGTGAGTTTAGTCTTTACATTTTTATGCTAAAACAAGCCACTCAAAGAAATCGAATAAGGTAATTTATATGTAGAAGACCAGTCATCAAGATTTCAGTCCTTCATCAAAGTCATGGCTCCATCCATTATAAAAGGTACTTTGGCACATACTGGCAGGTGGTTAAAGGTCTGTCAGGGCAGATAAGCTCTGACATTCAAACCACAATTTTTATTTGGTACTGAGGGCCTCATGCGTACAACAAAGTCATCTACAAACCGTTATACCACCACCATTAGGACTTCCTTCACTTTAGACAGGGCAAAATTGTCAAATCTATAATTGTTAAGTTATCTAATTTATCTTATTAGCTTACTGCTCCCATTAACCATTTTAAGACTTTAAGAAACAAGAGCAAAATTGTTAACAGGAGGATTGTTTCACTGCTCTCCCACTGATATGTTACTTTTGCTGGAAGGAGGAAATAAACTCCTCAGTGTCCACCTCTCGCCCTCTGAGCAGAGTTGCACGTAAACAGTTTAAATGCTCTGTTTTAAACTGCGAGAGAGCCATTCTCCTCACAGAAGGTTCCTGGGTCAAATCCCACCAGATATTCTGGCTGCCTTCCACCATTCAAAGACATGCATGTTACAGTAGGTTAATTAGTTATTTTAAATTGGTCAAGGATGGGAGGTAGGTAAAGTGTAAAGAATAAAGTAATGTGCACTATACACAATGTACACAGTGATCATAGATTAATGTACAAATCAGTCATTCAGTAAAATAACAATACCATTTGTTAGTGATGGTCTTTATAAAGTGTTACCAATGTATCTGACAGTATGCAGCTTTTAGCTTTAAAAGTTACTGATAAAATTAAAATGGCAGAAATGTGGCAACCACTGAAGACTCTGCTGACTTTTTAAGGCCCTGCAGTGGAGGTAGTGGATATCTGGCCCAATGCCAGCTGTAACAAAAGGATGAACTGGAAATGTAAACTGTTTGTTAGAAATCAGAAGCAATGAAGCAGAGAAAAAAATGTTTCTCATCTGTGTGTGCCGCTGTGATCTTGGATGTGCCGACAGGTATGGCGTACGAGAGTTTGTGGTCATCACCCCCGGAACGAACTGTGAGGCCATCATCAGCGAGTCGAAATGCAATCTGCTCCTCAGCTCCATCTCAGTTTCTCTGGCCAATAGTGGCTGGTAAGTGACTGCCCCATGCTTCCTCATAAATGTTGTCACAATTTTTTTTGATGTGTTACTTTAATGATCATTCAGATCACAACAGCTTCACTCATGTCAAGCATATCCAGCCATAATTGTTGGTTATGGTGGCGGTTTACCTGAAAATCACTTCATGGAAATATATATATATATTTTTGTTACTTTTTTATTTAAAAAAAGCAATAGATGAAGTATTATTCAGCACACCATTTGCCTGAGAAGGTAGTGTTGCCCTACTTAACAGGAATAATGAGTCTTATTCTTTCTGTAAGCTGCTATAGAGAAAGTGTGACCTGGACTGTAACAGCATTGCTTCATAGGTGGTTTAAGATTTTTCTGTCTTGAAAAACTACCAAACTCGATTTTTTTAATATTGAATATGTGCCAAGCATTAGCTGCTCTTTTTCTTCTTAGAGGGCAGCAAAGGCTTTTTCTTGGGTTTGAATTCTAAAGTGAATTAAAATAAATCAACCAATCAATTGATTTTCTTATTGCCGCCTTGTGCATTTGAGCAGAGCTTGTAAAAGTTACCTGCATTTCCTGTGATGGATTTTGGGGGGTTCTTAGAAGACTTTTAGCATGAGTGTGCAATATGAACATGATGACTGTGATATACACAACACATTGAAAGCTTGACTGAGAGAACAGCCTGTGCAGCATTCAGGGAGCCTTGCAGTAATGGTGCTGAGACGCTCCTCTTGACATTGTTGTATTATTTCTGAACCCTTAAGTATAATGAGGCAAAGATTCATAGGTTCATCACTAAAGCTTCTTTCTGCTGCTTCCTTATTCACAAGGGGCGGCTGCAACAGATGGATCCACGTGTTTTTTGATTTATTAAATCTTTATGCTGGATGCCCTTCCTCACTCAGCCCTCTCAGGGATCTGTGAGACACATAGGTTATTTTGTTAAGCTTTGCTGGAATGTTGCTGGGTGAGAGGGACTGAAGCTGGATGTCTGTAGTAATGTCTGCTTCTTTTTATCTTGTGCGTTCAGTCAGGTGCCCATGTTTGTGCAGATCCAGCAGAAGTGGAGGCGGATGTATGCTGGAGAGTGCAAAGGACCAGGTGTGCGCACTGACTTTGAGATTGTCCATCTCCGCAGGGCGCCTGTGCAATACAACCACTTGTCTGGCCTGCTTGACATCTTCAAATCTAAGATAGTAAGTGCTATGGAGTCAGATATTGTTGCCTTTTTTTGCAAATTTTCCAAAGACGCTGTCTTGTCTTGTTGTATCCAAGTAAATACAAGAGAAAAGGAAAAAGAAAACAGATTTGAGTGTGAGAATAGGCGGCATAGTAACTTGCTATACTGTGAAAATATACAGTACAATAAAAATATACTGCATGCTAGTCTCGCCGTGTACTGCATGACTGTGGAAACATGGAATGTTTTGTAATCACTGGATTTTTCATGTTTACACTGTGGTTCCACTGAAGGCAGAGAATCTTTGTTTAACCTGTGCTTCAGCTGACGGAGAGGATGGATGGATGGATGGATGGATGGATGGATGGATGGATGGATGGATGGATGGATGGACGGATGGATGGATGGATGGACGGATGGATGGACGGATGGATGGACGGATGGATGGATGGATGGACGGATGGATGGATGGATGGATGGATGGACGGACGGATGGACGGATGGATGGACGGATGGATGGACGGATGGATGGATGGATGGACGGATGGATGGATGGATGGATGGATGGACGGACGGATGGATGGATGGATGGATATTGCTAAGGTGTTATGTAGCATTTAGCTAAATGCTAAATAACACCTTCATGTTAATGTTATGTGCAGAACTAAGAATATAGTTTAATTTCATGTACAGCTTTTGAATTTATCATACAGTAAAGTGAACTGCCCTTAATGGGATAAACTTTAAATCATTTTAACATACAGTCCAACTCCATATATATTCAGTAGGGTTTTTTGGGGGGGATAATTTGTTGATCAGGTTGTATTATTCTTGGCCTAGTCTTTGAGGTTTATTTTTATTTATTAGAAACACAATAATGATAATGATAGATAACATTGTTTGAATGTGTTCTATTCATTTCCTGGAACAGCTTGGCCGACAGGGGTAAAAATACACAGAGAGCTGTAGTATCTTTAACAAGACCCTCTTTTGCCCCTAGAAAGATTAGTGCTGAAAGTGTGTTAACATAATCTTATTTTTTCTGTTCTCATCAGGGTTGTACCCTGTTCCCTCTGCCTCCAGTCAACATTGCCATTCGCTTTACCTATATTCTCCAAGACTGGCAGCAGTATTCATGGCCACAGCAGCCTCCAGGTAAGTAGTGCTTGACCTGTCGTGGTATCAGTGTACAAATAAAGTAATGAAAATCTAATATTGTTATTGTGAAATTATTTGAATTTCTGAAATAAAACGATCTTTGTGCTATCTAGCATGCAGTTAGGTTCAGATTTTTTGTATTTTTGCCTCTGTACATACCTCAGTGGATTTTAAATCAAACAATCAATATGTGTACAGACTTTCATCTTTAATTCAAGGGGTTTAACAAAAGTATTGCATTAATGTTTAAGAATTACAGCTATCTTTATACACAGTCCCCCATTTTTAGTCTTAAAATTAATTTGACTGACAACAGTTTCATAGCCACATGAGGCCTGTTCTCTTGTTATTCCATGACAAAAAAAGAAATAATAGCAACATAATATCTGAAGATGAGATTAAGTTTTATTTAGTAGTTTTTCACAGTAATTTTAAATATGAGGCCCAAAGAGATATCAGTGCAAGTGAAGGAGGCCTCATTAGCCTAAATAAACAATACATTTTTCAGGGGGATCAAAAATTTTTGGAGTGGTCAAATTAAATATCTGGTACATTCTTAAAAAGATTGAATTCACTGGCCAGCTCAGCAACACACAAAAGGGCACAAAAACCACACAAGGCAACTAATGTGGATTAAAGCAGAATTCTGTCTTTGTTTAAAAAAAAATAAAATAAATTCACAACATTGAGATACAATTGAGAGACACCTTCATGAATGGAAATACAGAGAGTTTAGAACAAGGTGCAAACCACTGGTTACACTCGATAACAAGACGGCCAGATTAGATTTTCCCAGAAAACATCAGAAAGAACGAGCACAGGTCTGGAAAAACAAGTTTGGACAGATGAAACCAAGATGAACTTGTACCACAAGAAGAGCAAAGGATGGAGAAGGAGAGAAACAGCTCATGAGCCGAAGCAGACCCCATCATCTGTCAAACATGGTGGAGGCAGCATGAGCATGTGTGGCTGCTGAACTGGGTCACCAGTGTTTGTTGATAATGTGAATGCTGTGAAAGTATTAAAAGCAGTCTTTTATTTAAAGCTTCCATTTTGTCCAGTTACTGTTGAGCCTTTTGAGACTATGTATAAAAATGGCTGTAATTCCTAAACATTAAGGCAATAGCCACCACCCCCCCCCCCGTGACCCTGAAAAAGATAAGCGTAAGTGGATGATGGATGGATGGATGAACGCAGTACTTCTGTTAAATGCCTTGAATTAAAGGTGAAAGTCTGCACCAGTCACATCAGGATTGTTTGATTAAAATCCACCGTGGTGGTGTTCAGAGGCCAAAATACAAAACAAATTATGGCCCAAACTAACTATTATATACATCTTCAATATGTATTTGAAGACCTGACTGTCTTGTCTGTTTGTGAATCCATGGATGCCCCGGGTGGACGCTGTTGTTCTTTGCTTATTGACAAACTTACTACTGTGCAGTATAGCTGTTATTTTATTTTTCAGACTTTGATGCACTTCTTGGTGGAGAGGTGGGGGGAGTGGAGTTTGGGAAGTTTCCATTTGGTGCCTGTGAGGAGCCAATAAGGTAAAAAAGATTGTAATTTTGATGATAATACATTTAAAAAATATATTTTTGTGTAAACAGCATTTTGGTTTCAATAAGATTTCGGTTATCCACATGTGCAGCAAATGTGACTTTATTGCAGTATTACATGGTGTATTGTGTCCACTTGATGTCACTGAGATGCTTGATATCTTTTGGCATGTGGGTGGGGGATGTGAGGTTTTGTTTTGGAACTTTTTGTTCACTTTCCTTTTGTGTATCTCTTTTACTATGTTTCTGTGTAATAAAACGATAATCTCTCTGCCAAACAAAATTAAATATGCATGTGTCTTTGGCTTTTGTAGTGAACTTCATCTCGCTACTACCTGGCCTCATCTTACCGAGGGCATAGTTGTGGATAATGATGTGTACAGGTGAGGCTGTGTACAGTGTATGCTGTAAATGTGTGTTCTAGGACACGGCCCTACAAAGCAACTTCAACATACAAAGGATAACTTATTGTTAACTTGCAACACTTAGCCTAACAACTGCAATTGTGCCACCAGCAGTGTCATGGGGAAACCTACTAGCACGGTGGTTAGCGCTGCTGCCTCAGTTAGAATAACATCGAGAAGGCCTGGGTTCGATTCCACCTTGGCCCAGGCCTCTCTCTCTCTCTGTGGAGTTTGCATTTTCTCCCCGTGGGAGGAAACCCACAGTCCAAACACATGCAGTTACTGGGGGTTAGGTTAATTGGCCACTCTAAATTGCCCATAGGTGTGAATGGTTGTCTGTCTCTCTGTGTTGGCCCTGCGACGGGCTGGTTACCTGTACAGGGTGTACCCTGCTTCTCTCCCTATGTCAGCTGGGATAGGCTCCAGCCCCCCTGTGACAGGATAAGCAGAAGAGAATGAATGGATGGACCTCAAAAAGGACCATGCATTGTGAAGTAAAATCATACCCTATGGAAAGTGACCTTTTGCGCCCCCTTCCCGGCCATTGTCAAACAAGGGACTGTTTTGGATTCTAACTGCAGTTTAGAAGCATTAAAGGTCTGGCAAAACATTTTAATGAGGAAATTGAGCATTTTTGGATTCCAGCATTTTAGCAGTCTGCAAAAAATCCACATATTATAAGTTAATCCTTATATGTATAGTTATTTTAATTACTTGTCAGCCCCTTGTGAAGGAGTATTGTGTAAAAATGACCAGTTACTTAGTGATAAAATCCCTTTAATTAAAGCTGAAACTCTGCACTTAAACATTCTGTGTCTTTATCCAAAAAAGTATCATGTACTGTATGCCCTCTGTTTATCATCCAACAGTGACCTTGACCCTCTCCAAGCTCCTCACTGGTCAGTTCGAGTCAGGACGGCTGAAAACCCTCAGTGTTTACTGGGTAAGTTAAATTCAACAGTGTCCAGCAGACATACAGTAAGGATCATATTGCTTCTGGGACAGACCACGACCAAAGATTTTACTGCTCAGCTAACAGTCTTTATTTCAGTCGATGAGCAACTGTTATATGCAACACTGTTAAATGCTAAAATACTCTAACCTTTATGTTGCACTTTTCTGGTAACCTAACATGCTTGAGATTGCGAGCCACATTCATCCATTCACACAAATTCACACACCACTAAATGCATCGGGGAAAATTTCTGGCCTACCTAGCAGCAAAAATTGTGATGATTCTGAATGTGTTGCACCAAAGCTCAGTTACGAGTACTGACAGAGCATGTTTATAAAGTTTGGCTACTTACATGAATTAAATGTTAAATCATGCCTGCAGGGGTTGCATGCTAATTATGGAATATGGTAACTCAAATATATCCTCCAGACCAGAGGTGAGAAGTAACGAAGTACAAATACTTTGTTATTGTACTTCAGTAGAATTTTCAGACATCTGTACTTTACTTGAGTATTTATTTTTGGACAACTTTTTGCTTTTACTCCCTCCTAAATTTCTGTACTTTCTACTCCTTACATTCTCAGAACAGGCTCCTTACTTTAGATTTAATACATCTGAGGGGAATTTTTATTTGACCTCACTGTGCACCTTCAAATTGATCTGAACCTAAATGGAGGGAACAGTGACACATAACAGTCTACTGGTGTGTCCATCACCGGGGCTTATCGTGTACAAATAGATCAAAAGAGGCAAAACTACATATTTTAATGCATTATTCACAGTGCTATTCTCAGGAGTTAAAGTGAACGGGAACGATCAGGAATGATGTATGTGGTGCAGACATGACTGTAAATTGTGGTCACAGTACTTCAGCATCTTGCTGTCACTACAGAGCGACCTTAAAGGGAGTAACATGTTGTAGCAGGTGATTTCCAATGCAAAATTTCTGTCAGCTGAACAAATATCAGTAAACACATAAACTGTGTGCAGTTTGTCACACATTGTGTCTGCGAGCTGAAGGTAGAGCTGCTGTGTTTCCCAGAGAGAGAAAAGAATGAGAGATAACTTCATCCAGAGATGGAGAAAGATGTAAGAAAGACAGGACAGGAGAGGATGAAGAGAGGTTAGATTTAAAGGTAAGGACCGCTTAGCAGCTTTTGATAAACTGGAAATTTAAAGCTTATATGTAATGTCCTCATTTTTAAATCAGATATTGGTTCTGTTTGTGATGTGAAGTTACAGTAAAACAGCTGGATCAGGAAACTAGCATACTTATTGATTGAGGAGGGTTAAAAATGTCCAAATTAATTGTTGTATTTTCGGGGCCCGATTGAGGCCCATTATGTTTTATAATCAGTGTTTTTGTTTTTTTGGCCTCACGAGGTAGAATGGGCCAGCTGTTACTCAGAAGTTTGCTGGTTTGACCTCTGTCCAGATGTGTCCTTAGGCTGAACCCTAAACTGCTGCTGATGCATCCATTAAAGTATACTTGATACAATAAAATGTGCCTGAAGTGTATAAATACAGCTGTATGACTGTATGTGTAAATGGGTCAATGTGGCTTGTAGAGTAAAAAAGTAGAAAAGTGCTGTAGAAATACTAGTCCATTTCAACAAATGATGTTCCTCCTTTGGCACACATGGAGTCACATGGAATGGTCTAAAACTGCCTCCATATTATATTATATTACTCCGACACATTGGACAGAGCTGCAAAAGCAGCACAACATCATTGTGTAATGTTGTGCAACGATATTTAAAAGATCAAATGATATACACTAGTTAAGACAAGCGACATCAAACTTTCCACTCGAAAGAATCTATATATTAAAATACTGATAAATTTTTTTAATTAATTTTTATTGTGTACAAGATGTGAACTGAATGGAAAGTCAGTAAAAAAAACATTTTGTTGTTGTAAACCATGCTGATTATTGTTGTATTTTCTTTAAATGTTCTTTAAATGCTCTGCTTACTTTTTCTGGTGGACCTTTGTTGGAAATGTAGATTTTTGTGTATAGAATAGCAGATTGTTTTGTTTCTTTTTGTTTTGTTGTTTAAAATGAGCATCTACATATATTCCCTTAAATGATTGATTATGAACATTTAAACAAGAGAGCGTGCACCTTTTTTCTTTCTTTTTTTTTGACTAAAGAAACATCGATGCTGGTAGAAATGTAAGCAAACCTTGAATATAATAACTGGTTGATCATCAATTACCATCATTAATATTAGACAGATGTTTTTGATAAATATGATAAACTGGCACAATGTTGAAGCAGAAATGTGGATCATTTTTCCTCATAAACTGCTTCATTTTAGAATCCTTTTGAGGTTGTTTATCATAATTGGGATAAGATTAAGACTGAGACACACACAAACATTTCTTTTCTATCGAAGCTCCAACTTAATAAGCTTGGACGTGAATGTCTCGGTGATGGTGTCCAGTAGCAAAGCAGTCATCATTGTGCTCTCTCCACTGTTGTGTTTAAAGAATTCAGTGTGTTTTTCAGAATAAAGTCATACTTAAATTACTCCTGGTTGTTATCAAGGTGCTCTTTGGCCCAAAAAAAATAAAAAATCATGTGTACATGTGATGTGATGTGGACTTTTGTTTGTGCTAGTGTCAGCTTCCTCTGCAATGTCCACCCATGTTAGCCATCTTTGACACGGGTTTTTTTTTTAAATTTGCTGTGGGAAAGAATTTGTTTATGGAAAGTTTGACTAGTAAAATAATATTATTATGCTTCAGTTTAATTTGCAGTTAAATCTGGATTTGACACATTCTCATCTTTCCATATAGGTGAGGTGGTGACAGAGTTCTTAAACTTTGCTGTAGGACCGAGTCTACAGACGACATTCATGGAAGAGGATATGCTGAAGAGGAGGGCAAAGGTCAGGTTCCTAGCTTTACGTTTTAACACTGGAATGCCATTAATCATACTGCACTCTAAGATTAAGCCTACTAATTTGTTCACGTCTGCAGAGACTTATTTCCACATGCTGTAGAGTCAAAGGATTGGATTGACCTGCTCATTCAACATTTTGTTACTTTATTTTTATTGAACTTTACATGGTAGAATGATACTGAAGAGGTTAGCATTTTTAAATATAAATGGAAATATGTAACAAAAACAAAATATATTTAATATTTTATATTTCTTCAGAATAGTCGCACTTTTTTTTTTTTTTGCCTTATTGACAACTTCACTCTCTCCACAGCTTTCTCCCGCAAAAACTGATTATCTCGTCAGTAGTTTTGAGTCGTGACTATAGCCATATTGTGGGGGAGCACGGATGAATGAAACACTGTTGATGCTTACTTAGAGGTTGTTTTGTTGAGTTTGTTGCATATGTATTTCTTGCACTGAGTACTATCCTCTGTCTTCCTGTCTGTCTTGGGCCCACACACTTAGACTTAGAACAGAATTTAGGGGTGTGGTTTAAAGTGATTGAAAATCTGTGGAATTTTTTTCCACACATTTTCTTTTCTTTTTTATAATGATTTTCACAGAAAATGCACCAAAACCAAAGAGTACAAGGTTAAAATGATAATAATTGTTGTTTTCTTTTGGTGAACCTTGAAAATGAGCCTCAGAGATTGTGGTGCCTCCACACACTTGTTCAGCACTTGAATGATTTTGATGACACTGTGGGAGGGAATGGTGACTCTGTCCTTTGCTCCTGAGTTTCCTCTCTCCATAAAGGGTCGAGAGAGACTGCGAGAAGACTCTGAATTAACTAGGGACCCTTGGAGCCTCTGACCATGAACCACACCAGTGGTGTTCTGTTACTGGACTTAGTGCTAACCCCAGTTAAAAACAAACACCATGTTCAACCATAAGGGGATCCACAGGTGAACTTTGCATGAGTATGACTTAGGTTGTAGGTTGATGATTAATTTTATAATTGTCATCAGACCAGTAGCAACATGTCTTGGACATTTGAGTGAAGAGAGGTTCTGAGCTGTCAAGCGATCAACACCTGTAGGTGAGTTGGATCAGGAAACAGGGTAGAATGTCAGACAGGCCTGGTGTGCCCAAACGTTACTGCACTGGGAATATCTGCCAGAAGCTCCCAGATGTCCACTGATGCCTGGCTGGCTTATGGGACTCTGGAGACAGCTGACAGGTACCAACAGGCCAAACAAGGTGCGGTTCTCGCAGTGACTGAAACAGGGGTGTAGGGTATTTGGTTCTGCAACCTCAGGATATCATCTCATCCTCTTAGGGCCTGTCACACTTGAAGGAGATCCTGGGGCAGATCCAGAGTAAGCTGGAGAGATCATGTCCTCAGCTGGCTTGAGAAAGCCCCAGTGTCCTTGTAAAAAAGGTGGCAGAGGTGGCTAGGACGAAGGAGATGTGTGCATCTCTGTTTAGACTGCTGACCCGGACCTGGTTGATTAATCTAATTGAAGATGTTTGGATGGATGGAAGAAATTTCTAATTGGTAACTCTTGGATGTTTTATTTTTTACCTACAGAAAACAACGACATCAGCTCTGCTTTATCCAAGCTCACTGAGCCAGCAGCAACTGTGCCAATTTCCAAACTGTCCGTCTCCAATATGGTGCACAGTGCCCGAAAGCACATCCGCCGCCATCGCCGCATCGATGAGTCACCTCTTAACACTGAGATACTCAATTCTGTCCTTCTGGTAAGGGTTATTCATGTCAACTGTCCAGGGTTGACAGCTCTCCATCTTTAGTTTTAGTGAGGTCACAAGTTGCTGTCAACTCAAATAATGTTAACTGTTTCTCTTCTGCTCTCCTCTAGACCTCCCCACACATATTAGGTCTAACAAAAAGCTAGAATTCTCATAAATTAGAGCAAATGCACTGGTGACTCACGCTTGGCTGTAATGAAATGGGTGCAAATATTTAGGTGCCAAAATCTTTAATTTGATGGGAGAAAAAAAAGAGGAGGTGGTTACCAAAAAGTATTTGTAGAAATGTTAAAGATAATCACACAATATCTCTTACAGCATATTTAAAATTGATTTGTTTCAGTGAGTTTTGATAACATCAAAAACACTTCTTGCTGAAATATGTGTTATAGCTTTACTAACCCAGGGGTGACTAAAATATATGGATAAAAGTTTAAGGGCAAGCCTCCAGATTAGGGCAGGATAGTTTTGCAGAAGGTAATAAAATGTCTGCTGAAGGGTTTCTATTATGAAATGAGGCTGTAATATTATCCTGACTTCTGCATTTGTTTTATATTGTCATTAATGGCAGGAGGATATCCCAATCAGTGATGGGTCTTGTTTGTTTCTTTTTGTTGTCCAGTCACATTTAGATCACACTTGTAACTGAATTTTTTTTAGTGCAAAGGCTCAGTCAAACTTGGTTCAATCAAAATGAATCCATATAAGACACAAGAGATTCAGACTGATAGCCTGCTTTAAATCCAAAATGTTACTAAATTGCATTTATTTATTTATTTTTATTTTTTGTCTCAGTATCTCTTCCCAGATGCTGCTGTGGAAAAGTCATCAGAGTGTTTTAAGAGTGACACTCAACCATCAAGCTCCTGTGGGACATCAGAGCAGCAAGATAAAAGTTCTGATTGTGTATGTTCACCCTTTCACCACTCAAACACAGTGGGAGTTAGACTGGGGCTCCACTCAGCTGAAATAGAAGCTCGGCAGGAAGTCCCAGAATGGAAAGACCCTCAGTAGTGTCAGAATGCTGCTGTGCGTTCACTTGTTGTTGTTCCATTCTCTGTGACAAAATCGATGTCAGAAGTTTTTTAAAAAATTTTTTATTTGTGTTTCTCTGTATTTGCTTCCTGGTCTTTTCCACAGAATGATGTTTGATTGATTACATATTCATCTATTTCCTCGTTCTAGAACCTTTTCCACCAGCTAAAGTCAGCACCCAGTGATAGTCTGACCTACCGTCTGGCGTTGTGTGTGTGTCTGGTCAACTACTACTACGGTGGGCTGCGGGCTGTTGGACATCTCTGGCAGGAGTTTGTCCTAGAATTGCGCTACCGGTGGGAAAATAACTATCTCATTTTTGGGTAGGTACAACGCATGCTTGTGCTGCTTTTAGTTTAAAGGGTGTGTGCATGGCATTGTACATATTAACATTTTGATATAGACATGTCTGAAAGACATGGTGCTGGCTTCAACTGAGGATATATTCAGGCAGTGGAGGAGTATTCAAGGATCTCCTCAATCCCACTGACAAGCCTTTTGTAGAGGATGTAGAGTTTGGGGATGAGGGGGGCAGTTAACCCAGCACTGGTAACGAGGTCACTGAGGTACTTAACAATTCCTTGGTGACAGGGTCCCTGGGGTGGAGAGTGGAGCCCCTTAGTTTCTCAGAGCTTTGGACATTGTGGGCCTGTCTTGGTTGGCACACCACTAGAAGTTGGGGACAGTGACCTTGATTAGCAGATTGGGGTGGTGGTTCCCCTTTCTAAGAAGGGGGATTGGAGGGTGTGGTCAAACTTAGGGATGACACTCCTTTGCCTCCCTGGGAAGGCCGGTGCCTGGGTACTGGAGAGAAGAGTGTCCATTAGTTGGTCTGGGGATCCAGGAGATACAATGCACACGTTTTGTTGTTGTTTGTTGCAACCCTCAGGGTGTCCTGTGTGGGGTGACTGGCCTATTGTTAGGAGCCATTTGGATCCTGTAGAACCTCGGCGAGAGCTTGGTTACATTGTTGGCAGTAAGTCAGACTTATTCCTGGGAGATGGAGTCTAAAGGAGTGCTCTTTGTCACGATTCTCTTCCTGACTTTTATGGACAGATTTCTAGGGGCAGCCAATTAGCAGAGGGTTTCCAGTTGGGTGGCGTTAGCATCAACACTCTGCTTTTTTGTGGATGATCTTCTGTCTTTATTAATGGAGACCTCCAGTTTGCAGTCGAGTATGAAGTAGCAGGAGTGAGACTTAGTACCTCCAAGTCTGAGGCCACAGTTCTTAGCCAGAAAAGGATGGTGCCCTGGTAGGAGTTCCTGCTCCAAGTGGAGGACTTCCAGTATTTCGTGGAGCATCTGCAGTGATTCAGATGCTGTACCAGTCTGATGTGTGAAGATCAAACCTACGTTCTTTTTGTCAAACTTTTACTTTGTTAGACTTTTTTTTTTGGGGGGGGGGGGTTGAACTATTGATGCAGTGATGTTTACACTTATGCGATCGATCTTCTTTGCTTCCTAATCTGCAGGTTGGCAGGTGGACCTCCTGATCTTCGCTGTTGTCTTTTGCATCAGAAGTTTCAGGTAGCCACATTTTCACAAAGAAAAAGCAGTAATCTAAAAACAAAAACCAAACAAAGGATCATCAGGAAACTGTAACACTGAGAGCAGAAAATAGTTAAAGTTACAGCAAGAAATAAGCAGTATGGCCATTTACATAAACACATTTGTAACACTTTCTATAGATTTGCTACTTGTTTATCTTGTTTATAAAAACAAACTTTTGTATGCATTGGGGCCAACTGCAACTAATATTCCATCAATTCACAACAACAGTCACTCAAGGCACTTTATATTATAAGCCTTGTACAAAGCCTCCTATGGCAACCTGTTCTTACTCTGTACCTTCAGCTCCACAGTAACTGAACTCACTGACAGTGGTTTCATATTTAGACACAACTCCTCTGTGTGAGCTGTGGAAAAGCCAGTCTACCCATTTACAGACACACACTGCTGGCAGACGATGCAGTAACTGTTGAAATTACTTATTTAAATGTACAACTGACCAGAGTGTGCAACAGCTGACAACAAGCAGTCTGTTTAACATTAACAGCATGTTAAGTTTTAATGTCTGAAAATGGTTTTTTGTTCTTGGACAGATGCTAAATTGTTGGCATAGAAAGAAAGAGGGGCAAGAGATGAATCCCACAAGGTGCCGGAGCGGGGCAAAGAGAGAGAGCGCAGGGTCTCAGGTACCTGCCAGAAGAGCCGCCACGCTCCAGAGTGTGCAACAACCGCTTCCACCTCAGCAAGAGAGGGGTCTCAAGGAAAATCCTGGGACTCATGGAGCGACAGTGAGGACGAGTTCTTTGAGTGCCTGAGTGACCAGGGGGAAACTGAGGCGTCACATACTGAGGAAGGCAAGGAGGGCAGCAAAGGCAAAGCTGAGGGCAGGCTGCACCCCTATAACAACATGACTCTGCTGAACTCTGCAGAGCCGCTCTATGTTCCAGTCACACAGGTCAGAATCACTGTCACACTTACCCGTTCAAACACATTCATAAAATCTTTGTTTTAGTCATTTATGTATGTAAATATTGTAGTACTATTGTTTAGAATTTTTCTTATGTAGTTCAGGTTTTAAAAGGAAAGTGGTGATGACAGCACCAAGGCAACCTTCAATAACTGTTTATAAGTATAGCAACAGCACTGAGTGTAACATTGTCCCATATCAATAAAAATAAAAAATATTATCATACAGTTTTAAGTTTTATAGACAACGTTAGTTTTCAAAGTACAAACTTCATCCAACATAAGTGAGGACATCTTAGACTGCAGCAAAATTCAGTGAACTTGTGGCCACAAACAGAAACTCTGTATTTTCCACAGTTTGTATTTGGATTGTGTCTAATTGCAACCTGGTAAGGAACACGTATGAAAACAGTTATCATAGAAACAGGATTGAGTACATAAGATGGAAAGCCTACTTGATCAACCAAAACTATCTTGGAATTTAATGAACTTATTATTATTTTATTATCATTTATTAAGCGCCAACTCACAACAACAGGCAAGAAGGTGCTTATATTGTAAGGTAAAGATCCTGCCGAAGTGACTGAGAAACTAGAATGACATCAGGAGGTGCTGTATGTGTGCTTTTGTTTGATTTTCAGGAACCAGCTCCCATGACAGAGGATCTGTTAGCAGAGCAGTCAGAAGTACTGACCAAACTGGGCACGTCAGCTGAAGGTACCCACCTGCGTGCACGAATGCAGAGTGCCTGCTGTTATCTGACATGGAGTCCTTCAAGGTGAGATGGGCAAAATGCAAACATTTAATCTACAGCTGAGTGACAAATTTAAGAAAAACGTGTTTTAGAAATGTTTTTTGCCACCACATGCCATGAGATAAGTTCAGTCAGGACTGGTGCTGTATCTGCTAGTTTTAGAGTTCAAGGTATTTTCTATGTGAATTTGGTGCGATGAACACAACTGTGCTGCCACAAAACTGGATGTTCTCACTGTAGTTAATATTTTCTCCCTTCAATTTCCACATTATCTTATCTAATCAGTTAACAGTTGTAGGTGTTTAAGAGGACAGAGTCATGTTGGCCCTACCTGAGTATTAATATAAGGTATCATTGGCTCAGAGTGATGTTAATGGTAGTTTTATTAAATTAGAATATATTTTCAGGTAACTTCAGGACAGAATGAAATGAAACAGTTTTTGTCTCTTTTAACAGGCAGCCAATCCAGGCTGTGTTTGGAGGACTTTGTGCGCTGGTATTCACCGAGGGATTACGTGGAGGAGGAGGTGGTCGATGAGAAGGGTAACACAGAGGTGAGAGGAACACTAGTCCAGGATGAAGATCCCAGGCAACATGTGGGTTGAGGCTTGGGAGACTGCCAGGGTTACCCCGCACGACGCCAAAAAAGACTTTTTGATGACACTAAGGAGGCAGAAAAGGTAAAGTTAAAACCCTTTCTAGCATACATGTCTGCTCCAAGACACATTTTCACATATTAATGAAAAAGGCCTCGATATTGCCAAAGATTTCACTGATATTATATAAGTTGGTTTGGACTTTGCAGCATCAGACTGTCAGCATACAGTGTTAGTATTAGATGTTTAACTGACTCACAACCACTTTTTGTGGGCTGATAGTATTAGCAGCCCGCACCATGCATTCACCAAGCATTAATAATGAATAACCTTAAGCCAGCTTTATCAGTAGGAGAAAAACAGTAATGGCAGCACAGTGACTCAGGGTTTAGTTCTTTTTCCTCATCACAAGAGGGCGCTGTGTTTGAGGTTTGCACAGACTCTCCACACGAGAAAAGGAGAGCGAGGAGTTTCTGTTTGTACCACCACTGAAAAACAAACTAATGTTGCCTGTCTGGCTGCAGGCCACGCCTGGAGAAATGAACTTGAGTGACATCCTATTCTTAATCCATAGCATTTAAAGTGATGTCGGCCCACCCTTTGAAGTTATAACAGCTTCAACTCTTCTGGGAAGGCTTTCCACAAGGTTTAGGAGTGTTTATGGGAATTTTTGAGCATTCTTCCAGAAGTGCATTTGTGAGATCAGACAATGATGTTGGATGAGAAGGCCTGGCTCACAGTCTCCGCTCTAATTCATTCCACAAGTCTTCTGTGCAGGCCAGTCAAGTTCTTCCACATCAAACTTGGAACAGGAAGGGCAGTCTCCAAACTGTTCCCACAAAGCTGGGAGCATAAAATTGTCCAAAGTGTCTTGGTATGCTGAAGCTGTCCTTTCACTGGAAATAAGGGGTTGAGTCCAGCTCCTGAAAACAACCCCACACCATAATCCTCCCATTCAGCAAACTTTACACTTGGTACAATGCAGTCAGACAAGTACCGTTCTCCTGGCAAACCCAGACTCGTCCATTGGAATGCCAGACGGAGAAGTGTGATTCATCACTTCAGAGAACACATCTCCACTGCTGTAGAGTCCAGTGGCAGTATGCTTACACCACTGCATCTGAAGCTTTGCACTTGGTGATGTAAGGCTTGGATGAGCTCTCTGCACACTGTTCTTGAGCTAATCTGAAGGTCACATGAAGTTTGGAAGTCTGAAGCGACTGACTGTGATTTTCTACCTGTGGCCATGGAAGTGATTGGAACCCCTGAATTCAGTGATTTGGATGCATGAGTGAATGCTTTTGTCAATATAGTGCATGTTAGCATGTGTAAAAATAACATCTACATCTGGAAAAGCAAAAAGAAAACAAACCATATGGATGGGAGGAACTAAACCTTGTTTTTTGGGGGTTTTTGTGTTTTTTTTTACTGTCTTTAGGTTCTTCATTATTTGACGATGCAGAAACCTGCAGACCTGGCCCGTCATCTTCTGCCCTGTATACTCCATGCTGCTATTCTGAAGCTGAAAGAGGAAGGTGAACATAAATTGTTTTGTTTGAAAAATACTGTGGGTGATTCCATATGAAATACAATCAGATAAAATAACCCTTTTAGGTCCTACAATGTTAGATTTTTAATTTCTCTGGTGTCCGTCCATCGCCTGTCAGCTTTTTTCTAAACTTGCTGCTCTTCTGTCATTTACATTTGAATTCTTCTGAAACTTGGGAGGAGTATTCATTAGTCAAAGGACTGCAAAATGTTCCAGACAGATTTAAATTTTTTTGAAATTTGTAAAAAAATAAAGTATCAGCTCAGTGATGGTTGACCTGCAGCCATTGCAGAAACTTGATTTTTCTCTTTTTCAGCCGTTCTGTTGTAGATTTGCTGCTGTGCTTTGGATCATTGTCCTGTTGCATGACTCAGTTTTGGCCGAGCTTTATCTCTCGAACAGATGGCCTCGCCTTTGGCTCTTGAACACTTTGGTATACTGAGGGTTCCCACTCGCCTGTGGGACTCTGCTTGTTGGGGGGGATATTATAAAACTTCTGTTTATTTCAAAAGGATGTATACCAGGTAGAGCCTGTTTTAAGGTTATTACAGCTTTACTATGATTTCAGGCTTTTTTTTCTCCTCTGGTATTTTAGGTAAAAAAATAAAATACACATACAGCAGGCAGGTCATTCCTTTCAGTCAGTCTTGGAAAAGTATCACTGTCATTGTTTTGTTTTTTTTAAGGTCTCCTCCTTATTCTCTCTTTCAGAGTCCACAGAAGACATTCCATCAGTCCAAAAAAACATTCTGCAATCTACAGTTCAAGCCAGCAAACTCCTGCAGCCCCCCAACCACGACTACAAGAAGTTAGAGGTCAGTGAAGGCTGGACTGGACTTTCCACAAATAACTGGATTTAAAAGAATGTAAAATTGTTTTGCTTGCTCTCCCCACTATTACTTATTATTCAATTATATAATTAAAGCCTTGATGTATTCTCAGGCTTTTTGACCAAAAACAGCTCCTGTTCTCACAGCATGCATTTCCACCCTTTTCCTGTGTGTAGGATTTCGTTAACCATTTGCTGACCATAGAGACGGTCATCACCCAAGCTCGTTCACTCAAGGCCAAGTTTTCCATCAGCGAGGACGACAGCGGAGAGGCTGCAGATGAACTGAAGAAGTGAGTTACAGAGTCTGAGCTGCCGTGTGGTTACACAGTGGCCAGAAGAAGAAGGGAGAAAGAAGAATGTCAGCCTGAGTAGAAGATCAAAAATATTAATATATTTATTGATATTTTGCATTGCCAACTGGTCTTATCCTTGATGACAGCTTTGC
The DNA here is from genome assembly GCF_007364275.1 of Archocentrus centrarchus. Taxonomy (NCBI): domain Eukaryota; kingdom Metazoa; phylum Chordata; class Actinopteri; order Cichliformes; family Cichlidae; genus Archocentrus; species Archocentrus centrarchus. The sequence goes on from NC_044364.1 coordinate 22,995,435, forward strand.
ACATTGTTGCACTGTTGGTAATATCTTAACCATCTTCATAAGATTCACTATTAATAGCTGGTTGTTAACAGGTGGCCTTGAGAAAAGATTACTGATATATTAGCAACTTTGGTTTGGGTTACATTAATCAGGTCTTAATTGTCACGATTGATTTACACTTTTCTTTCTCACCACATGCTGTTTGTCTGATAGTTTTTCACCGTCACTGCTTTGGTTTGTGTATGTGGGAATATTTTCTTAAACATTTTCCAGTGCATGGCAGTTTTTAATGTTTTTGCTTCAGGTTTGTGAGCTCTGTGCTGGAAGAACCAGAGGTGGTGGTGACTGGAGGAGGTCAGGGCCCGGCTGGCAGCATAATTCACAGATTGTTTATCAATGCTCAGAGGGTAAGTAATCCCTTTCTCTCTGCCTCATATAGCATCCTTCTCCTTGTCCTTCTAGTGTCTTGCTGCCAGTTTCATGTATACAAGGAATTATGTACAGTACCAGTCAAAAGTTTGGAGTCATACTGTATATGACATTAGTGTATTTTTAGAGATGCACCCATCAACTGCATACAGATTTCAAGAGATTTCATCATTAAGAATAAGGCAGGTGTCCCAGTCCTTTATTTGTTTGTGGTATCATTTGGATTAAACTCAAAACAAAGAATAGAAGCATGATGTAATCCTTACATCAGTAAGCTCACAAGTATCAGGAGAGAAAAATTCTGATGAAATATTCCTCCTTGCATCATAGTTGAAACATGAAATTCCTGCTGAAAACACAGATAATAAGTGCAAAGTACATGAAGGATAATTGTTGTTTTGCAGTGTCTGTAATTTTAGAATAGTTTGCATATGATGTTGCCAAGTCTCTCAGCAGTGGAGCACATCTCCATCCTGTCTTTGATGGTTCTTTCGCTTTTTGTGCAGTAACATCTATTAATGTGCGTGTATGAGGAAATCTGTCTGCAGTGTTGAGAGTTCTGCCAATCTGAAAATCAGTGGTTTGATCCCCCAGCTTCTTCAGTCTGTGTGTCAAAGTGTCCTTGGGCAAGATACTGAATCCCCAGTGGCCTCCGGTGCGTCTACTAGAACATGAGTGTGTGCCTGATAGATAAAACTACTGTCTCTTATTGATAAGGAGTCCCCACAGCAGGTAGCTCCATATGTTTGATTTGGCAGATTTTTATGCCTGGTGCCCGTTCTGACACAACCCCAAAGGGATTTGTGTCTCCTTTTGGAATCTAATCTCCAGGAATTGAACCAGGAACCTTTTGCTTGTTAAGTGGGTATGCAAAACACTACACTATGGATACAGTTCATACAGTTAAAGTGCTGTATGTGTGTGAAAGGGTGAATGATATTTGTAGTATAGAAGCACTTTGAGTTCTCACTAAGGGTAGAAAATCCATTAAAAATGTATACCATATAAATATCAGTCCATTTAACGTAAAAATATATTTAATTTTCTGTTGAAAAATGTATTTATTTACTGCAGAATTGTTAGTTGTTTCTGACATCTCTTAAAAAGCCTGTAATTTTGTCTAAAACATCCAAACATCTCTCCGACATTGTTTCTGCCTGGAATCAGCACGTCTCCATTTGCTTCACATGACGGTCCTGCGCTCTTCTCATGTTAGTTAAATAACATTCGAATGTCCTGATTCAACATTGTATTCTGTGGTTACTGCTTTACTGTTTATGTCATTATCATTCTAAGATCTCTGATAAAGACTCTTTGCTTATGTGCAGCCCATTTCAGATTTATTTATATAGCACCAAATCACAACAGCAGACACCTCAAGGCGCTTTATACTGTAAAGATCCTGCATTATTATAGTAATATTAATGTTGTTCACCCCTATGAGCAAGCGCTTGGTGACAGTGGGAAGGAAAAACTCCCTTTTAACAGGAAAAAACCTCCAGTAGAGCCAGGTTCATGGAGGGACTGTGGAGGATTGTGGAGTGAGGGGAAAGAGGAGAGAAAGGGATGGTTCAGGGTCACCTGAGAGGCTGGCTGTCTCCTGAATCCAAAATGGGAGCTGGTTCCATAGTAGAGGGCCGGTAGCTGCTACTGTTCTAGTATTGGAAACTATAAGAACCACAAGTAAGCCTTCAGTCTGAGAGTGAAGTGCTCCACTGCTGTACAACAAAGGATTATACAGGTAATGTCTCAAAATTCATAATTCAGGGTCCACTTTTTATCTTTTTCCTGAGCTTACAGTCACAGCTCGTATTCTTGGCAGAGTCCAAACTCAGTTACAGTTTACAAAGTCAAGAGTGAACTTCTTTGAGATAGGATAGATAGGGTTAGGGTCTGAAGTGCAGCAAAGGTCCATGCCTGAAGGTGAACCATGTTGGAAACACCTTAAGCTTTTACTGTCATAACACCCCAAGGATTAAATTTCAGGTTCAAAACTCTCATGTCGCTACTTTATATGTCTGGCAACAGTTCTAATAGAAACACTTTGTCTTTGAGCTACAAAGTATTTTCATTTACTGTGCGCAGTTCAATAAGCAAATTTATTTTTCAGTTTTTCTTACACATGCACTCAAACACCGTCTGGGGCAGTTTGGGGTTCAGTGTCGTAACACTTTAATTTACAAACTGAAGGAACTCAGGATCAAAACACTGCTTCATAAATCATTTGAGGGCTAATGTTGTAAGGTCCGTCAGATCAGACCACTGTATGAGAGCCTGCTCTAATAACTGTAGCAAAATGTCCATCAGGCAGAACCAGGATCAGAAAAGCTGTAAGGAGAGCTCGTACAGCTGGCTGCATCGTCAGTTTTCATCAAAAAATGTTTTAGACAGTTTCAGTAAATTTTGAAGCAAATGTGTTTTTGTTTTGTGTTGTGTCGTTGGGGGGGTGGGGTGTACAGTTGTGTATTTTTTCCATTTGTGTGTTGCTTTTTCTTTTTTTTTTTTTCCTCCTGCTTCTTGCGTCAAGCTGGCTGACTTCACAAGTGATGAGGTAACCTTGAGCAATAAGACTTTTTCTCACAACTCCCACTCTGTCCCTATAAATCCACACGCCCTCAACAGCAGTCACACATGGTGAATTTGCAGACACAGTCATGGTAAAGTAGATCCTCTGTCAGGTCTAAGGTTTGTGTATCAGGACATAATAAAAATAATCTGATCCAGCTTTTATATTTATTTATATTCAACCTCAAATTAAGAGCAACGATTTATCGAATAACACAATTATGAAAAAATTCCCGACACAGTTTTGTTTGTTTCATTGCTTCGTTTAATCCACAAATCTGTAGCGCTCAGGTGTCGCCATGTGAGCGCGAGCGTTTCACCCACGTTTCCGACCAAGCAGACCTGAAATAAAAAATTTAGGAGCGTGTGTTTTCAAAGACCGATAACACAACAGTAGCACAGACGATGTTGTCAGTTTAATGTGGAGAAGGAGTCTGTCTGTAAAAGGCGGAGCCACTACGGAGACGGTGAGCTCAGGTGGACTGAAAGAAACCATTTTCTAGCACCCCAAACACACACTCACACACACACGCAAGCAACAGAACAGGAGTGTGTGTTTGTTGTGTTCTTCTCTTTCAGGTGCTGTTTGTTGTTTTGTATGTGTGTGTTTGTTTTGTTACCTAATTTGAAGACGTGCTAAGGATAAGATGACTTTTTATCATGTCGTGATACATAAACCTTAGAACTGAAAGAGTGTTTTCTATTTATCATGAATGTAAACATTTATAACTGGGCTCCAGAAATCTGTGTACATTGCAAACAAATGACTGTAGTGTATTTATTTTGACGTGTGTGTGTGTGTGTGTGTGTGTGTGTGTGTGTGTGTGTGTGTGGTGTCCACAATGCTCCAGAGTTGAAAAATAAGTAATTATATAAAGAACAAATCTGGAGTTGATGGTCACTAAGAACTAAAAGCAGAGCTGCCGTCCTCTCTGTGTCCACTGAATGTCCAAATACAGCTTATTCTGACACCTTAATATCACCCAAACATCTTTTAACTGTTAACTTTTTAGTGATCATACAAACATGTGAAGAACATGCAGATATGTAGACTTCATGCGTGGCTTTGTTTGTTTAAAAATAGTTTTGTCCTGTGCAAATAGATTAAAGAAATGAAAATCATTCCCCTCAAACATCGAGCACTGAAAGCACTTTCAAAAGTTCAGATGTCTCGTTCTAATAGACGTGTATTTCATCTATTTTCTCTTGCATTGCTCTGATGGGAACCTGCTTTGAAAGCAGAGTATTTTTGGGGACATGGAGGTTTGCACAGTAAAATATTATCCATGTTTTAGTGTTGTTGCACCTGTGTTGTATGTAGAGACGTTTTCACTTTCGTGTCCCAATCCTACTCCAGCTAAACGTCTTCGTGTTTCAGTACTCCTGATTAGTACGCATATACCACATATATAGATGTGTTTATACACGGAGCACATAGAACCAAATCATTTGCATTTTCCTTTCTCCTTTGGTCGATTATTTACTGGGGTATGGTCCCCCCCCCCCCCCCCTCCCCCCCGCATGCTTTGACCTTCCTGTGATTTCTGCTTCTTTTTGTCTGCTTCAGACTTTTTCTGTAGACTTTCCTAAATTGTCTACAGGACTGTATCTGTTTGTCTCTGTGAGTCACTGTAGTCCCCGTCTGTTAGACAAATTGAAACACATTGTGTGTAAATCCACTAAAAATCACACTTGTTTCTTCTCGACACATTAAAATGAAAACAGTAACTTTACGTGTTTGTTTAGCATTAGAGTTGAAGTACTCATCAGTGAAACCTGGATATGTGTATATATATGCATATAGAAAAAAAAATACTGTAAACTCCCAAATGTACTGGTTGTCCATGGATGTCAAATTACCAGTAGGACAAAATGTGTAGTGTGCATGTAACCATATTCATACCATGTGACCCTGTGTGCATCTCAAACATCCTGTTTTCTTCTGTGTAATCAACAAAACCTGCTATTCACTGAGCAAATGAAGACACAGTTGCACATGTAGCATCTACAACCAGTCAGCCAATAATTATGAGCTTATTGTCTAGATTTTGCAGCTGGCTGGCATCAGGCCATCGTTTGCTTAGCTTGGCATTAAGTGCACAGGAAAAAGACCAAAAAGGAAGGTTTGGTTGCGTTTTAAACTGGAGTTGCATTTCCAGCTAATGAAATGTTCAGTATCGACTGGTTCACCCGGATAGAATCAAGTATAGGAATGGAAAATTTTAAATCCAGTTTTTATTATTGTACACAGGAGTACTTCTACCCCTGATCATAAAAAGGTTACTGTAAGATGAGAAAACGAAGCTGTCATGTATTTGATGATTTTTTAAAAGTTTGATGGCTCGTTAATAGAACCTTTAATGCAGTCCATCTCTCACACACCAACTTTATTTGTATTTTTAGCTCCGCTTTGGACGACAGACAGTGGAGTTTATCCAATACTGAATACTTTTTTGCTTAAAAAAAAAAAAAATATATATATATATATATATATATATATATATATATGTAGCTTTTATACATATTTATACATAATGCATTTACTCTGCAGATGGGTTGGAAGAATTTATAATTAAATCCAGTATCATGGATGCCTGTTTGTAAGCATGCTGGTGTTGTGGCCCATTAAATTTGTGAGTTCTTTTCAGGAAGTTAGAAGAGAGGCAGAGCAGAAATGATAAAGACAGATTAACATATAGTTTGGTTGAGGTCTCATTTTTTTGGGGGGGGGGGGTTTGGTTTGTTTATTATTTATTATTACTTAATGGGTGCAAAAGGCTGGAGTTTGTCAAACCGCATGCGTATTTCTTCAGAATCTTCTCTTCCACTCTATTGCTACTCGGTAACATTTCACCTTTCACCTCTTAGGCTGCCCTCCTATCACCAGTGGACGAGGACCTGGGTTCTGACAAGAAGCCAACTGGAGGAAGCAGCAAAGTGTCTGACTTCCCTCCTCCGGCAGGACGGGAGATTTTGCTGCGCACCTGTGTCCCACGGCCAGCGCCATACTCCAAGGCTTTGCCCCAGCGACTCTTCTGTGTGTTGATGAGAGAGGAGTTTAGATTGGCAGGGGCCTTCTCCACAGACACTTCCTTCTTTTAAATATCATGTTCGGTATGTAAATAATTTCCACCTTGAGTCCAGGGCTAACGATGAGTGAAGGACACAGGTTGCACATTTAAACTGTTTGTTAGTCCTGTTTGTGTGTTCAAAATGAACAGACTTTAAGAATATTGTTAGTAAAAAATAAAAACATATTGCTTCTCTGCAGTATTTCACAATTTACAGACTGCTAAAACCTAAAAGCAGGAAGCAGAACATCAGCTGCATTGATTAAGAAGTAGGATTTATGGGTTTCCCTTATATCACCATTTTTAGGTGTCTGGAAATGCATCACTGAAACAAAATTCTTCTCTGTATGGATTAAAACACACAAAGCCTCGACCTTGCACAGTGTTTGTGCTAGAAAATAATATCACACTAAAATAATTTGATTACTTTTCAAAGCATACTCTTAGTGCATTTTTAAATAAAATAAAATAAAATGCACTGTTATGTTGTTTTGGATTCATGTTTTCTGGATTCTGCACCCATATCCATATATTTAGTAATTTAATATTTAGTTGTAATATATTGTTTTACTTACCACAAATTCAGTTCCATCTTTGTAAAGTTTGATGTTGATGGTAAACATCAAAGTCAAATTCAGTAGCTACCTTTGTGGTTTGCTCAATTGAACTTTGTAGTGGAACTCCCAGCGCCCCCTGCTGGTGGTGCATGGATCAGCTGTTAGCTACTAAATGTCTTTTTGAACACACAGGTGTTCCTGTTGTTACCAAATGTGGAAATTTCAGTTTGCCTTCAACCAAACCAGCACCATACTTTTTTTTTTTTTTGGCTGTTGTCTCTGTAACTATACGGTTACAATGTTTTACAGTTAACTGTAAACTTTTCTGTTAAAAGTTTGACAATATTTCATTTGGTTCCATGAGGCCAGGGGCACTTCAAACACTACAAATAACACAAACGGGTAATGTTTGCTACTGCCAGTGAACATTTGGCTTGTATCATTTTGTTAAGTGTATGTCCATCCCATAATACAGCATACTCTTAACAAGGCATTTGCCAATAGTTTACATGCAACAATGCTTAACTGTTGTCTACTCTCGTGTCCTTTCCTCGTCCCTCTGACCACCCCACTACTCACAGCAGCTCGCTGCCTCTCCCCGAGCCTGCTTCTGTTGGTATCTTGCTGTTTAAAGGGAGTTCTCCTCCCACTGTTGCAAAGTGCCACACATACGGGCTTTTGATTGTTGGGGTTTGCCCTGTGATATTGTAGTTCTTTACAATATAAAGCTTGTGGCGCTGTTGTTGTGGGATGGCACGATAAAAAATAAAGTTGAATGGAATGCAACTGAATAGTTTGATGACAACACAGCAAATGTTTTAATGTTGAGATAAAAGAGCTGCTGCGCTTTCATTAAAGGCAAATCTTCAACACCAACAAATGTGAAGAGGCGTCGCTGTGGTGACTGTCCAAACAAGTATTATCATTAATTAGCTTCAATATTTAATATCATTTACCTTCATACCTTTTTTGACCAAAATGCTTGTGTTTTTGTGCCTGAATCAAATTTTCAATGTGTTGTTTTTTTGTGTTTTCTGAAAAACTGACTTAGGCCATTATTTTAAGAGGGTGTCCATGTGGTGTTTTTATGGTTAGCAGCCACATATGTACCACACCCTTTTAAGCTCACTATACTGAAACCTTTAAAGACTACAGTTCATCCTGAGAGGTGACGTGACAGAGATGACGGCTACATCGCTGCCACCTTTCTTTAATCACCACGACTTTAAGCTGCAGGTTCAAGTAAGAGTGCATTCTGCACTTTAGTACATTTGGCACTATTTATTACATATCTGATATATTGTAGCTCCTGTAAGAGATTGTGTGTAACACTGGCCCATAGCCCTCATACAGATATTGGATGACATTATTACTACTACTGATATATTCTCAGTGATAACTGGCTTATAAACAAACTGATTCATTTTCTAATCTGCCCTCTATTAGCTGTCAGCACTTTAAGATCAAGCATAAAATTATTTTCTCCAAAACCAACTGAAAGCGGGTGAATTCCTGTGACTACACTGTGCAGTTTGCGTTGTTGTAACTTTACGTCTGCTTTTGTTGGTGTTCGTAACGTACAGCTCAGCAGGTTAACTGTATAAAATGTTTTTCATACATGAAGCTATAGGGCTACACGGCAAGAAGCCTTGAGGTGACTGTTTGTAACCCTGTCATTACACACACACACACACACACACACCACACTTTCTGGGCTGGTAGGGCCAAGATTATTTGTCCATATGATAAACTGGCCCCTTCTCAGGGTTAAGGAACAGCTTTTAAAAGATCAAGTTGTCTGAAGGGGACTCAGACAAAAGAAAACACACCACAAACAGTAACGCAAATTATGACAGTAATGAACGGAATTATACACATGATAATCTTCAAAGATAAAACTAATAGGAGCCACATGCTGCATTTTTTAGAATTAAAGGAGAAAAAAATGGATAGTGTGAGTCCTTTATTAGTTGTACAATACATAGCAGAAATATTACAATAAAACAGGCATTTACTGTTACTTCCTTCTTCCTTTAATTACTCAGCGCACTTGTCTCCAATCACCAGATCCTTCACTGACCAAATAAGAGGTCTCAGGCTAGCTTTTGTACTGAGGGACTGGATTCTTCGGTTTTTGAGGTCATATGGTTGAGACAGCTCTAGGGCAAAGCCTTTGAGGAAACAGTTCTCAGTAAATACGAGCCCACTGTTCTGATACTACAGTGGCCATTTACAGTCTCTTATTAACATCTGTAGTGACGAATTTGGTACTTTACGCTGCCTTTATCTTGTGTTCACAATACAGTCCATCACTTGTGAGAAAAACAACCCTGTTTTGTCTTCTAAATTAGTGGAAACCAACTATGGTCCACACTGCAGTGTGAATTACAGTTACAGAACATAATTAATGTAATTTATTATTAAAACACATTTATGAAATAGGTTCTACAATTAAAAGTCTACACCAATTTTTGACAACCAAAAACATTTGCTGGTTGGTACATGGAGTAACTGAAGACTGCATGATCATCCACATAACAAGAATTCAATGACAAAACAAACAGATGCTTCCAATAATTAGTGTGCAGTGCCTTTAACAGCCAACCAAACCGAGTACATGGCTATATAACAGAAAGCTAGATGCTACAGGGCCAGCCTTCCATACTGTGTACGTCATTAGGCTGGGAGTAGACACTCTGGGATGGTAGCTCGTTTTGAACGGAGCGAGCTGGTGGAATAACGTTCCTCTTTGTCTGTCCTATTGGTGTCTGCTTATGCAAGAACACCATTAAGGAATGTTATGCAATGCATCAAATATTGCAGTAATTACATAATATATAGATTTTTTTAACCAAATTATGTTTTGGTATGGAATCAGTAGGCCTTCTGCATTTAAAATTAGGATATATGGCCCATACCTTAGAACATCTTGCACTACAGTCGATGCAAATCACAACATGTTTCAGGCATCCCCAGGGTGATACCATCTTTCACATAGGGTGTCCTCTTACTTGACTAACCATTAACATTTGAAAAAATTCAGTAAGCAGCATTGGGGATATTAGGACAAAGGTAGCACAGAATGTAAACATAAGGGGTCCAAACACTTCCTAGAACTATTACATTTACAGGCCAATTTTTGGGAATATTGTGGAATGTGGAATTAGGGTGTAGGATGTAGTTGGACTGTGCATGTTTAACCCTCCCTTGGTTTGACACCTCGCTCAGCCAGCAAGTTCTGAATGATGCTCTTGATGGACTCTGCCCCCTCTCCTTCTAGGAATGTGCGGTGATCTCCCTCAATGACGTGGACTGACACCTCACCATCACATACCTGAACACAGACAGATGACACACCTTTAACATTCAAAGCCTCACGATGATATTTTCAAGGAGAAAAAGATATTTTGTGTGTGGATATGTGTGAGTGTGTGTAATGTGCATTGTTACCTCACTGAGTTTATAGTCAGCTCCCAGGTTTTGTTCATATTCACTGCTGGTTTTGGCACGCAGTAGCATTACACTGCCATGGTATTTTGTAGCAGGTACATATGTATCAGCAGCCTTTAGCTTGCAGTAGAAGGTGGTGGCTGCAAAGTGCAGAGAGTCTCGGTTGATGTTCTCGTGACTGGAGGTGATTAGGTCCACTGCCACGTTGACACGGGCCTTCAAGTCTGACAGTGGTAGAAGAGTCTCCAAAAGCTGCAGAGTAAGACAAAAACACGACGAGGACAAGAACTTTTAATGAGAACGAGAGCAGATGACTGCTCTCTCTTTCTAGTCCCTGTCAGTACTCTAGCTGCAGCATTTTGGATCAGCTGAAGGCTTTTCAGGGAGCTTTTAGGACAGCCTGATAATAATGAATTACAATAGTCCAGCCTAGAAGTCATAAATGTATGAATTAGCTTTTCAGCATCACTCTGAGAAAGGATGTTGCTAATTTTAGAAATATTGCACAATGCAAGAAAGCAGAACTTCAATTTGATCTGAATTTAGAAGCAGGAAATTAGAGCTAATCCAGGCCTTTAAGACATTCCTGCAGTTTAACTAACTGATGTGTGTCATCTGGTGTCATGCACAGATGAAGCTGGGCGTCATCTGCATAAATGAAAATGTGTGCAGTGCGTTCTAATACTGCCTAAGGGAAGCATAGCTGTGTAAGATAGCTGGATCAAGTGATGGCCTTCTAAGTAATGTTTTATTACAGCCACCTTAAATGGCTGTGGTATTTAGACCATTAAGAGATAGACTGATTATATTTAAAATTGAAGCATTAATTAAGGTTAAAAGAAAACTTGCCTTCCTAGAGCTCTGACTCTTTGTCAGCCTGGCTACAGTGCTGAAAGAAACCCGTGTTGTTCTTATTTTCTTCAATCAGTGATCAATAGTAATGTCATGTATTTTTGATTTGAAGGTTTTTTCAGAAGGAGCCGCAGTATCCAGAGATTCTTTGGTAAAACCTCCACGAGATTCAGTCTGAGAGACTGTGCTGCAATGGGTTGACTAATGGATATTTGTGGTGAATATGTGCATGTGTGTCTGAGGCTGTATACCTTATTGTATTCAATGCTAGTGAACTGCTGGATGAAGGCACACAAGGCTTCAGTTTCTGCCTCAGACTCATTGCCGGGTGTTAGCTTGGCTCTGTAGCTCTGGAAATAAAAAAAATAAATAAACACAGAGTTAAAGTGACATGATACTTGACACCTCAGTTATTTCTGAAAGCATCCTCTTCACATGCAGATAATGTGACGTATTCCAGTGTCAGCAGTGCACAGTAAAACCAGCACCTATTGTTCCAAGTCCTTTTAAGCTACCCTCAAGTTATGCTGTTTAAAGTGGATTAGTTAAATGTACAGTACAGTCCAAGAAATAACAAAATATAGGTTTTATTTAATACACCTCTCAGATGATTTAGGCACATTTAATGTGTTTGGTCTGACATATTGGGTACAGTATATAGAAATAAAACATACATCCCACATACACTGGAAAGGTTAGCAAATCATGGCTTAATGAACTTTTCATTCAAGAGGTTTTAGCTGTGTACCCTGGTGTACCCCACATTTTGCCCCAAGACAGGCTCCAGATTCTACCAGTGACTAAGACATTCATCAGCTGTGTGATTTCTTCCATCACAGGTCTACATGTTCTACATCCTAAGCATGAATTCTTTAACCAAATCCTCTTCATGTCAGGAAAAACTTCTCCACCTCAGTAACTCCTTCCCTACCTGGAGTGGGCATGCCACCTCTTTCCACAGGAGAGCCATGCCTCAGTGTGCAACAGAAACACATGGTAAATGGACTAGTTCTTATATAGCGTTTTTCTACTCTGAGCACTCATAGCACGTTTACATTTACCCCATTCACACCCATTCATACAAACACTTCCATCATTAACTAAGATAAGTGCTTTTTATTATCAAACATTAACACACATTCACACTCCAACGCTTGCGTAGGAGAGCAACTTGGGGTTAAGTATCTTGCCAAAGGATACATTGGCATACAGCCGGGAGTAGCCAGGAATCGAACCGCCGACCTTCCGATCAGTAGCTGATCTGCTCTATCTCCTGAGCCACAGCCACCCCCCACATCATCTGCAAAAAGCAGAGACAAGATCCTGGGACCACCTTAACTAGCGCGACACCCTGTGTCTCTAAGCTGTGCCTAGAAATTCTGTCCATAAAAGTTATGGACAGAATTGATGACAAAGCGCAGCCCTGATGGTGTCCCACACCCACCAGTGAAACGTCTGACTTAGTGAGAACAAATCAAACCAAGCTCTCACAACAACAGTTGTATGTAAGTAGACTGGTTGGCAAGCTTCCAATTACTAGCTTAGATATTATGACAAAATATGTTGTTTTTCCCAACAGTGAATGATGTAGCACTTTGGCAGCAGCTTCAAAGAACTATAAAGGTTTGCTCGCCAGCTTTCAATAAGAATATTGAATATTAAAAAGCTGTAACTGAAATCTTTACCAAATCTCTGCATCATTTATTTAAAAATAATCTTTTTTTGGACAGATTCTATTATTCTTATAAAAATACCTCATCAGTGACATCTGCACATCAACATCACCCACTGTGGTTATGAAGATTGCCAAACTCTCCACAGAGAGAAAAACTCAAAAACACCTAATGTTATTAATAATTTCAGGTTGCATGCTCAGGTTTTCTGTGCATGGTATCAGTTTGTGCAACAAATAGGATCAATCAGGATCACCTCAGACAGCTGAGGTGTCACAAAGTCACAGTTTTTCACTTGGAGACAACCTCTGTGTAACAAACGATTTATCAAATAACACAATTCCACAATCTCTTCCCAACAGTGAACATCCCTGCCAATTATCCAAACTCAAACTCTACAAACTGAAAACTCTACTAGGCCTCAGTTGAGAGAGAGAGAGAGAGAGAGAGGAGAGAGAGAGAGAGATGGAGAGAGAGAGAGAGAGAGAGAGAGAGAGAGAGAGAGAGAGAGAGAGAGAGAGAGAGAGAGAGAGAGAGAGAGAGAGAGAGTGTGTGTGTGTATGTGTATGTCCCCCCCCCCCAAAAAATATCTGCTTCATGCCCTATCACAGAGTAATTAATGCCTGTGGTTTCATCCAAAAATGTTGCCAAGTGCTCTGAGATGTAAATTGACAATTGGATTAAAACAAATATTTTGTGGATTCAGTCAATGGATGTGTGAGTGTACTGGCATTTTTCTCTAACCTGTGTATACGCCGCCACATATGAATGTGATCCATCAAAGAGAAACAGGTTCTCCACAGGCTGATTCTGGGTCTGCAGCTGAGAGCACATTTCAAATGCTACACAGGCACCAAAAGAATATCCAGCAATTCTATACGGCCCCTCTGGTTGGACTTGTGTAATACAGTTCACATAGTAGGCTGCCAGTGACTTTATGCTGTCCAGAGGAGCAGCTGGAAAGAAGACAGATGAGAAGAAATTAGTTTGACTGACTGACACAAACAGTTGTGAAATTCTAACACAAGCTGTCACAGTTCTGAAAATAAAAATCTTTGGACAATAAAATAAAGAGTAACCAGAATAATGGGAAGAGAAAAGCATAAAGGAGAGCAGCAGCTCGTGATCAAAGCATGCCACATCATCTGGCAAACATGGCAGCATACGGTATGGTACACGTGGCTGCCAGTGGAACCGAGCCACTAGTGTTTATTGATAATGTGACTGCTGATAGGGGCAGCAGGATGAACTGTAAAGTGTACGGGGCTATACTCTCTGCTCAGATCAGACAGAGCTTCACAGTGTAAATAGATAATGACCCAAAGCAGACTGCAAAAGCAACCCCAGAGATCCTCAAGGCAAAGAAATGGGATATTCTTCAGTGGCCAAGTCGGTCACCTGATCTCAACCCAGCAGAGCAGCTTTTCCATTATTAAATACAACATTGAATGCAGAGAGACTCACAAACAAGCAGCAACTGAAGGTGGCTGCAGTAAAGGTCTAGAGGAGTAACAACACTTGGTGATGTCCATGGATTCCAGACTTCAGGCAATCAAGTATTAAAAAGAGTATTTATATTAAATTGATGTTAGTGCGTCCCATTAATTTGAACTTTAAGAATTACAGCAATTTTTCTACACAGTCCCCCATTTTCAAAGAGTTCATGCAAACGTTTTTGTTAATTAAACCCCTTTTTTGTGTTGCACTGTGGTGGTGTACAGAGGCAAAACTACAAAAACTGTCTTTCTCCTAAATGTATGTACAGTACAAAATCTGGACATGTACTTATTTGACATGTAGTATGGGAGCATAGTCCATCCAACACTGACTTTTGAGCTCATTACAACTGTACAGACTGTTTTTCTGTATTTACTGTATTTCCATGTATGTTTGCACGTTTCAATAAATCTCTGCACCATTTTCCTCACAAAATATAAAGTGACAGGTAGCTCAAGACTTTTGCACAGCACTGTATACATATTTTTTTAATGCACCAAAACAAATGTTTCTACAAGCATAACGTACCTTTTGTGCACTGCAAACCATAGCAAGGCACGCTAAGTTTAGAAGCAAGTGTCTTAAAGGCTGCAATGGAGCCCTCAATGGGATGGACCAGGAACAACGGCCCCTCCTGGTTCTTCACCTCGTTGAGTGGCATCACAGTGGGGCTGCTGGGGTTGACTAATAGCTTGCTCAGATCAGACTCCAACACAGCGCGAACGCCATCCCTCTTAGCTGTAGTGTGGGGAGATTATAGACAGTTAGATATGGTATAGACATAAAACAGATTCAGATCCTGAGCAGCTCTTCACGCTACCATTTGATCCTTCTGGCTTGCTACTGGCCAGCTCTCGCAGCTTGTTAATGGTGAGCTGGCGGATATCCCTCATGGCCATGACAATGTCATAATCACGCTCCAGAGTCTGGCGAACCTCCACACCCATCAAAGAGTCCAGACCCAAGTCAGCCAAAGAGCTGTCAGCATTCAGACTGCTCACATCCCGCACACCTGTGAGTGACAGGACGTCAGTTCTGAGTTTAGTGATGGAAAAAAAAAAAGGAAAACAAACAAAGAACAACAAAAACCTTTGATTTATCCAAAAAGATTCCCTAAATGAAAGAGAGACTTTTTTCAAACTATGCTAGTTTTGTATAACTTGACTCTTACCGAGAATGTTAGCTACAGCATCCACCAAGTCTTTCCGGCTTCCTGCTTCAGTCTTTACTACTGTCCTCTCTGCCAGTACAAAGCTAGACATCACCGGGTGCTGCTGGCACAGGAAGAAGTCGAGCACTTCCATGCAGGATGTGATTCTCTGCGGTAGGGTGCCACCAATCACAACGTCATTACCACCCATGGTCTCTAGAAACTACCCCAACATCACCAATGGCACCCCACTGGACCGCAAGTGCAGGCAGGCCATCGTAGTGGCGCTTTTCACACACACGCTCCATTGCTGAGTTGGCGTAACCATAGTTACTTTGGCCTGCATTGCCACGGCCGCAGCTGACTGAAGAGAAGGCCACAAAATAACGGAGCTCTGGACACAGTTTTCTTGTTACTCTGAAGAGGGAATGGAAAGATCCAGAAATCAGCTCATGACAGCTCAGTGACGCCCAAGGAGGAGTCCGTTTTTGTCTTACCTGTCCAGGTTGATGGTGCCATCATTTTTAGGTTTGTTAACATCGAGGAAAAGCTGAGGAGTCAAATTCTCCAACATACCATCTTTCAACACCTAAAATATAAAAAAAAACCCCAAACACCAAATAACATACCAATATTAAACATCAATAAATGATCAGTTTAAATGTCAACATTAGCATTAGCTTAGCTTGTGTTAGTATCTGTTAAATGACAAATTACACTGAAGGGTTCACGTGATCAGCATTGTTCTTTTTTGTTTTCTTGTAGTAAATAATTTGTAGCTGCAAATACTGACAGTGAGGCCAACATCACAGACTGTCAGACAGCGAGGCAGCTGGTGCAATTTTCTCTGAGAAGCATGGAGTTATTTTATAAAAGAAAAATGGGAAGCTGACCATGGCTAGGTGAAAGACACCACCCACTGGACCCATGGCACAGGCCTCAGCAATCAGTCGCTCTGTTCCTTCCAGTGTGCTGACATCATTGGTCGACACAAACACCTGCACACCCTGATTCTGCCATTCACGCACACGCTTCGCCTGGTAACCTGAGAAGAGTTAAGAAAGTAAAGCTGTAAAATCAGTTACACACAAGCTTTGTGTGTCGTGATTTAAAGCTCTTTCACTAATGTACACAATCAGGCCTTGTGTCATTGTGCCTTACCATTCCTGATGCCTGATCTGGAAGTCAGCACCAGTTTGCGGGCTCCTCTCTCTATTAGCCATTGAGCAAGCTCCAGACCAAACCCCCCCAGCCCTCCAGTGATAATGTAGGAGTGGGACGCAGGGCAGAAGGTGCGACAGATAGCTGGAAGAGACAGAGGGGAAGCAGGCTGGACAGCAGCCCCTTTTTCCTCACTACGGACCTATGAGGAAAAAAAAGGCCAGTAAGAAGATGTGTGCAGTTTGCAGTCACAGTAACATAACAATTATATGAACTACATTTAGAGTTGGTTGGTTTATTACAAACATTATGACACTTCACTGACACTTTATCAAATATCAGAGGCTGAAGAGGAAACCCACCTTTAGGAGGACCTTTCCAATGTGCTTGCCCTGAGCCATGTATCTGAATGCTTGCTCCACTTGGTCCTTCTCATACACCGTGGTCTTTAGAGGCTGAACTACTCCTTCCACGATGCCCTCCTTGAGCAACTGGGACACTTCTTCCCACTCTTGGTTGCCCTCTTCAAAGAGGGCATCCAGCAGGATGCCATGGAATGCCACATTCTTTAGGAATAAAGCCATACCTGCAGAGATCACAACAACACGACAACTATCATGGCAGCATTTATTTGAGCTGCCCCCTTAAATTCAATTACTTCAGTAATCATTTAAGAAAACCCAGAGTTTTGTCAGCCACATAACACTTTTGTTAGCTGCATTAATATATACGATAAACCCAAACAACCCAGCCCTGGATAAGCAGAAGAAAATGGATGGATGGAAAAATATATGTTCTACTGCTGAAAGTAACTGACACTGGCTCAGTTACTGTAAGCCTGATTCTGTGACGCCTTCTACTGACCCAGTGGGGTGTTGTTGGAAAGGTCATATTTGCCGATCTCCAGGAATCGTCCGTGTCGAGCAAGGCAGCGAATACTAGCCTGCAGCTTCTCCTCAGCCAGAGAATTCAGCACCACATCCACCCCTGAAACACACACACACACACACACACACACACACACCTGCACGTCACATACAGCAACTGTATAACATATTACAAAGTTAAAGTATAAGTAAGTGGAAATGTGGTCAACAAGTGTTATTTGCTGAATTAAAAAACATATAGTATATGTACTGTATTCCATACTGTGTTTTAAAATCCTTATTTTTGAATCTCACAGAGAGTTAATACAGAAGGCTGGCATTTCTCCTTCCATTTGCTTAATCAACAAAGGTTAATTTAGAATTACCAATTAACCTAACGAGCATGTCTTTGGATTTTAGCAGGAAACCCGCACTGGCACAAGATGCAAATTTCACAAACAATTTTACAAGTTTAAGCCCAGAACCTTCTAAATAGTACCATGAACCACTGTCATAAACACACCAGAAGCTCTTTTGGAAGAATCACCTTCCATCCCTCCAGAGAATTAATGTCAAGGTGAACTGAAGGTGTCCTGGCAAAAACTGGTAATCCAAAACCTTGATTTGAGATTCTATGACAATTTAATTAATTTTATTTTCATTTGTCACCTGTATGTATAGAAAAAAACAAATCTGAATCCTAGTATATTAAAAGCAGCTAAACACTCCAATTGGAAGGGTTTGACCTTTGCCCTGTGTGTGGAGCAGAATGTGCCGTTCAAAGGAGGTGTCTCTGGAGTTGGCGAAAGATTCTGCTGATAGCTGAGGGAACCTCTTCTGCAGGTAGGTCTGCTTCTCTGTGGAGCCTAGTGAGACCCACACACAAAAGTTAAGGTTAAAAAGACGGTATTTCTGATTATATCGCTGCAGTTTCTCATTAGTGTGGGACACCTGATGAGAAAAACGCATTTATTAAAAAAGAAAGTGGCTGATTTTTGAAGCAGCAGGAAGCTTTTACATCCAAAATGAATGAGTAGTAATATCAGTTCATTTTTGTTACTCTGAGTTTGTGCGTGAGTGTTAAATACTAACCGACGGTGGTAAAGACTCTGCACTTCTTGCTGAGTGCTATGGCGATGGCAGCCTGGCCCACGCCTCCTGACCCTGAGTGGATGAGCACAGTCTCTCCAGGTCGTAACCTGCCACGCACTACTAGAGAGTAATACGCAGTGGCGTAAACCACTGGCACAGAGGCTGCTTGCTCCAGTGTCCTGTAAACACACACATACACCATGGATGATGGATGCTTCCACTGAAGACTGCCGCTTGGCCTCTGGGTTGTACCCAGAGATCCAGCTTGCATCAGTGAAGCCACTTGTCATTGGGTTAAATGATGTGTGTGAAATGGTGAAACTAGGAGTGGTTCAAACTGGACTTTTAGGGAGCTTCAGTACTTGTTTAGTACCTTTCTATCCAATTTGAACAGATTCTCTCTCTCTCACACACACACACACACACTTCTATCTGTACCTAAACACTTATCTAGCATTCACACACACCCTCACGCTCTGATGGCTGCATGGGGGCAACTCAGATTCAGCATCTTTCCCACGACATGCAGACTAGAGGAGCTGGAGATAACCGGCTCTACTACATGAGTCACAGCCGCCCCTGATTATTAAACACAGCTGTGTAATGCCGACTTTTTGAAATGTGAATGAGGAATGAGGAAAAGAGTGGAGCTGTCAAGGCTAACTAGCTTTAGTGCTAGCAGTGTGGCTCAGGGAGCTATGATGACAAATGCTGACAATCACCTGGGAATGAATAGATCTTAAGAAACTGGCACCACTGCAGCCTCTGGCCTAGCTTATTGGTTCATTTAGTCAGTTAGTTAATTAGTAACTATTTCTATCACCAGAGCATCTATGAAGGTCTGGAGATGTACAATAATAATAAAAAAAACAGAAGTCTTTTATTGATTCATTCTAACAGTTTCTTGATTTAAATCTACAAATTAAACACACATAAATATATCAGTATATCTGAAAAAAGCGACACTGACCAGCTGTGGGGAACCTCCCAAAGGAACCTTCTGTCAGCATCCACGACTGTCGCCAGGCCTTTAGCAGGCAACAGCCCCATCACACGACAACCACTTGGATCACGACCAGAGAACTCCATACCCAACATGCACTGCTTCAAAGCCTGGTCCCCTTCGCAATCAATAACAAACACAAAAAGTTAGCCATGAATTAACGTGCAATATGACCACATTTAATTCCATTTTCTCATAGTTACACAAACAAGATACGAAGAATCAAGAGAGACTAACATGTTGTGTATATTCTACACACACTCTACCTGGTATAGCATCTGGTGGCAGTTTGCCAGTCGCCAGCATTATATCCCTGAAGTTGAGCGAGCTGTAGTAGACGTGGCACAACTGTACATTAGGGCTATTGGCCACAAAGTGGCGAAGTGGGGAAGCAATCCAGCGCAGAGAAGACAGGTCACCTCGGGTCAGTACATTGACGTAAGCAGCCTCCGTCAACGCTTCATTTAGATCTGACAACAAACAGAAATGCCTCAGTGAGCACATAAGCCATGGACAAAAATCTAAAAGAGAAAATACTGTCTGATACGATCTCTGCTGAATTTAAAAATGTTAAACACGCTTTCCAAACCTTCTTAAGGTGTTACTTTAATGCCTTTAGGGATCTGTAAGACTGCACAACTCAGTGATTCATGCATTTACTTATGCAGGAATCTTAAACCAGAAAAGGAAAATGAAAGAACATAAAACATTTAGGGTGCCTATAACCTGACATCTGTCAGTGCTTTTTGCAAAGCATAACACAGCCACACAGGAGTGCTGCAACATTCTTGTACCATATAGTACAAAATAGGTTTCCATATTTTCCATTTTAATTTTGCAAAAATACAGTTTCATCAGTCTTCATAATGCAAAATATTGCAGCTGAAGTGTTTTAAAATGCAACTGTATTCAGAGTGGTAAGAACTACCTGCATTTATGTAGACATTCACCATAAAATACGTTTTATGTTGCTGATCTCATTCACATTAAATATGTCCTTCAACATTTTGGACAGATGTACAGGAAGCTTTACCCAACTGCAATCAGGAGTAACCAAAAAAAGACTCCAATCAATTAAACCAGACTGAAGTTAATGAGAAGGGCCACTTTGACTATTGAGTTTTCACATTTTTTAAAATATATTTTAGCAAGAAGCTGGTCTGCAGGTTTATTTATTCTTGTGCTTTTCTGTGCTTACATGATGATTACATCTGATCAGCTAATGTGGAAAACACGTGAGTGTAATATGAGTCAAAGTAAACAATATTTTCATACCACGAGAGATGAGCTGGTGTCTGAAGGTGCCCCAGCGTCCGTCCCTGAACACATTCATGACCAGATCTCTCTCCAGCACTGACTCGATGGACTTATGGCCGTGCTGCAGGTTGGGTGTTGCTGAAGACTCATTTAGATTGGACACAAATACACAGCTGGTGACACGGCGAGACAAACCAGGGAAAAAGGGGAGGGGGCACAAGAAGATTATGACGTGAAGGATGGTGAGAACTGTGTGATGTTGGAGATACTGTAATGCACAAATAATATAACATCTACAACACTTATGACCGAAAGTGTTGAACCAGGATTGACTGATGAAAGTTCCCATTATCCTGATCGTCCATGACACCCACAGACTAACTGCTCTCTGACCACCATATTTCCTTCAACCACATGCAGAGCATCACAATGTGGAGCAGCTACTTATTAAATATTAAACATAACATGTTCCGTTATCATCTTAGTTTGAATTTGATGGCAGCAAACATTTCCCACTCTGTAGCATCCTGTCTTAACAACAGTCCTGGGTCTTCTTTGTTTCATGATGCTCCAGATGTTCTCAGCTGGTGAAAGGTCTGGACTGTAGGCAGGCCAGTTCAGCATCTGGACTCTTCTACTACATCATGATGCTGTTGGAATAGCTGCAGTATGTGGGTGAGCATCATCCCGCTGAAATATGCAAGTTCCCTGGAAAAGATGTCTGGATAGGAGCACATGTTCTAAAATCTGTATATACCACTGATGGAGCTTTCCAGATGTGCAAGCTGCCAATTCCACAGGCACCCCCACACCAGCCTTTTCTTTACTTTGAGACATGTTGCTGCCATCACAGTCAAAATGAGCTCATATTTTTCATGAAATAGTAAAATGCCTCAGTTTAAAACATTTAATGTTTTTGACGTTCTATTGCGAATAAAATGAGATTTGCAACTAGTTTTGCAACTAGTTCTTGCCTGTACTGCACACATTTATTTTTCAGCATCAATGTAAGACAGGATGTTTCTAATTTTGAAAATTCTGGATTCATATTGAAACCATGTTCCTTGATTTTCTGGGGCCGGATACGATAACCTTCAGTTTTGTCTGAATATAGAAGTCATGCAGACTGTCTTTCAGATATATCTGTAGTTTTAACTAGTTGATTTAAGCCATTTGGCTTAATACAGAAATATAAGCAGCTACGATCAGCAATAGAAATGCATCTTTCAGTAGTGCTGTTTCTGTAATATGATACACACTGAAGCCTGACTGAAACCCTTCCAATAAACACAGAAACTTCAAAATCACAGATAAGCCTTAAGTTTTGTCTTACCGTATCCGGTTGCCACCTGGCTCTTGCCGTAGACAGTTGACCATTCCCACAATCCCACAGTGTGCCTGAGAAGCAGTCAACCACACTGGATGGTCTGATGACTCCGACATCATTTCCTGCTGCAGATCACAGCGACACACTGTTATACCACTCAAGGGCTGGTTTTTAATACATACACACACAAATTTTCCATACTTTTTGCTAACATTTTACATTACACTGTAAGAGAGCGATTCAGCAAGCTTACTGACCTTAAGTGCCCTGTTTGTTAGAAGGTTAGAAGGTTTTGCATTATGAGCAAATCAAACGGAAAATCATTTGGTCTGCTTTAACAGAGTCTAGTAATATCAACTTGAAATAGTAACTTTAGTTATCAACCAAGTTCAAGTTATCTAGTGCCTCAATTGAGGCACTAGATAACTTGGTCAAAAACAAAATAACTGGTCAAAAACAAAATAAAAAACTGGACACACTAAAACAAATGTGAATATTATAGTTAGCCCATCCAAGAATCCATCCAGGTTCTGTCGACCTGTTTCATTCAAATGCTTTAAAGACTGTCAGTTTCAACAGTATCTGCACACAAATGGTACCAACCTTGAGTGTTTCCACCCAGTTATAGTCTTTGCTGTCCACGGGCAGGAAAACGGGCTGTTTGCCCAGAGACTGATGACGACGACAAAGAAAGAGGGCGGAGCCATAAACAGACTTCCTGACAGCCACCAGGTTCAGAGAGGCCTCTGAGAACACTTTCTCCCACTCAGCCTGGCAATGAAAGCAAAAATATGAACAAAAATCACCTTATAGCATGTTACAGCTCACCTGAATGAGAATAGGATTCAAATATAATAATTACATTTTGAGCCTGAAGCTTTAAAGGAAAAAAAAAAAGATTGGATTTTGCTTCCACTGACCTGTGTGAGGAGTCCTTGCTGACTGTTGCTCTGAACAGTGCTGGAAAGGAAGGAAACAGTCTCCCCCAGAGTCTCTCCCTTTAGCAGAGTGTGGAGGAGAACAAACCCATGATGTTTGGCTCCAGATACCAGATTTGCTACCAGCAGCCTGGGGTCTGTCTTTAGTGGACCCCATGCATGGTTACACAGCACCAAGTCTGCACTCGAACTCATGTCTCCAACACCTGGGCCTGTCAAAGGGTTCCACTGAACTGAAGCAACACCAAGCTCCTCAAAGGTAGCCTGATGGGGGGACAAAAGATCCAGATCGGTAGCTGTTGCGGTGTATTCTACTTGTAGCATGGGTTGGATGTTGAGGAGGGGCACGACGTGAGAGAAGAGCTGGCCATCGTTTGAGAGAGCCTGGCAGGAGTCAGAGAGATGAAAACGATTAGAGACTGTAAATATACTGATGCTATAACAGTCATAATTCAGCCATTCAAATCTGCTGCTTTTTTAGGGTTACCTCCAACACTTTGATCTTGCCAGGCGTACTGTTTTCCACTGTGATATCGAGGCAATGTCTGAGAGCGCTGTCGTTTAGCAGACCCTGTAACAGATTGTCTTTCAGAAGACACACCCGCTCCTTCTCCACCACCTGCTCCAGCTCAGAATGGAGGTTCCCATTGAGCTCCAGGCCACAGAGCAGCGTTAGCAGCCGTACCAGGCTGGGCTCAGCGGGCTCAGCAGGCTCACCATTAGAAATAGTTTCATCTGACCCCCCCTTTAGCCCAGGGACAGAGAGCCTGACACCATGAGGGGCCAACTTTTGCTGCAGTCGGTAGATTAAACCTAGATAACGAGGAGAGAAAAACAAACACAGATATAGAGGACGGAAAAGAGAAGGCGGACTTCTACACATCTTGCTGATTTTTAGACGCTATCTCATTACAAAAAATCAATTTGCTTTCGATTTGTTTTATAAAGCCACTAAGTGTGTAAGTAAAGAAGACGAGTGATTATAACAATGCTTCAAGTGGTCATTAAAACTACAAAAGTGCTAATATACCAAAGACATTACACCCCCTTCTAAAGATACACTACAAAGATGATGGAGGGCTTATCTGTACCTTTGCAAAGCCTCAGCTGCTCTGCAAGCTTCCCATTGGTTGAAAGGCACTCCGTCTCCACATAGGGAACAAACAAGAACTCCTCCAGGGTAGGGGGACTGTGCTGCTGCTGCCGGCGGGGGGCGACTGTGGCATGCAGACCACAGATCTTGACTCCACCCGCGATGATGTTGTCAAGGTGACGGTTCACATGGACATCAACAGCTGTGGGAATCAAAGAGATGTTCTGCTGAAAAGCTCAAAACATGGAGCAAAAACACAGAGCCAAGAAACGGATATGAAATTCTTTCTGGATCTCGTATCTTTCTGTTGTAATTCAGTACCAGTTAATATGTTCTTGTTTTCCATCTACAAAAGGATAATTCTTTGCTTAAAGACCATGTATTGCTGCATTTTTAGGATATAAAATTCACCTTACAAACCACTGTGCTGCATTAAACATAATGATTAGGAAGAAAACACGAGTCCCTATTGTTTCATATTACATGCATATTGCATAAATGAACGAGTAAAACACACCTTGCTTTCCTTCAGTGTACTCGAAGACTTTTTCGAGGTGTACAGCTGGATCAATGCACACTGAGCGGATTCTGGTTGGCAAACGCAAACTACCACCCGGCAGCCCCACTACAATCATCTGCAGCATGGTGTCCAGAAATGTCACCCAGTTTCCCGTCCATTCCAGCTTCCCACTGTCTGCTAAGAAGAACCAGATTACAGAGGCCAGTCAGAAAAATAATGCTTCAGATTACTACACACGATAGATTTTAAATATACACACACACAAAAAACTTTCAAAGTAACAAACATACTGTTACCTGTTGTGTTTGACTCCAAAATCCCCTGAAAGGTCTTCCCATAGTCATAACCTCGCAGTCGGAGCTCTTTGTAGATCTCTTGTGCCTTAAGCTTCTTTGAGGGGTCAGTGATGGAGGCAGCTTGCCGACTTATCTCACTATGGAACGACTCGAGGGCTGCATCCTCCAGAATGCTCACCTTACCTGAAAACAATTTGTGGAATGAGAGACAGATTCACAGGAACAGAGTCTTCAGACCCTTACTCATTTACTGTCTAAGCGCAAATGTAAGAAAAACAAACTTGTATACTGTGCTTGACGCTGACCCTAAGAATACACCAGCTGGTTGCCTGTGACACCAGAGTTTTGTTCCATTCTTCATATTGCTTCAAATCACCAGGGGAGCATTTCAGAAGCACAGCCTGAAGTCATTTTACAGTTTTCTCTTCACCAAATTCATGTAGTGTTCATCAAAAGTCAAGCAGTGCCATTCTGAATGACACTTTGGCTCATACCGACATGATAACATCACACAGTTGCTGCAGATCTGTTGGCTGCACATCCGTGACGCCAATCTCCCGTTCCACCACATTCCAAAGGTGCTCTATCAGACTGAGACCTGGTAACTGTGGAGGCCATTTGACTACAGTGAACTCACTGTCATGTTCAAGAAACCAGCTTGAGATGATTTGATCCTGCTGGTAGATGGACATGGTCAGCAACAGCACCTCAGGAAGGCTGTGGCATTTAAATCATATTCAGTTGGTACTAAGTAGCACAAAGTGTGCCAAGACAACATCCCCCACACCATCACACCCACAGCCTGAACTGTGGATACAAGGTGGGATGGATCGATGCTTTCATGTTGTTTACACTAAATTCTGACCCTAATATCCGGACACCGCAGCAGAAATTGAGACTCATCAGACCAGGAAAAAACAAACAAAAAAAAATTTCCAGTCTTCTGTCGTTCAGTTTTGGTGAGCCTGTGTAAACTGTAGCCACCTTTTCCTTTTCTTAGCTGACAGGAGCGGCAACCGCTGTGGTCTTCTGCTGCTGTAGCATCCGCTTCAAGGTTCAACATGTTGCACTTTCAGAGATGCTCTTCTTGGTTGTAATGAATAGCTACATGAGTTCTTGTCATCTTCCTTTCTGCTCGAAGCAGCTGCTGCTTCTTACCAGGCACTTTCTCTTTTTTCGGACCATCTTCTGTAAACTTGAGAGATGGTTTATGTTGAATGGTCCAAAAAAATGGAAAAATCCCAGCAGATCAGCAGTTTCAGAAACACTCAAACCAGCCCGTCTGGCACCATATCTACATATCTAAATTCACTGACTTGCTGTTATGTGACTGGCTGATCAGATATCAGTGTTAACCCTTTTACGCCGAATGCATCGGCCGTGGCACAACATACTTCAAAAGTGCCACCATTCACGGACTTCCGGTAACAAATACCGTAATACCCCTATATCGCTGTGATGTGCAATTTCTGGGCTTTCAGGTACCGTTTGCATTTTTTTCAATAGGACAAATGGTTGCAGAGTTACGATAAAAAGCCAGCTGATCAACATTCCTTTGATCAGCCGACTACGCGCTGATATGCCATGTCTCAATCAGCTGTTCCCCGCTATTGAGGTCAAGTAACGGGCACTTCAGCTGCGATGGCCTGCTGTTAAAGGGTTAAATAAAAATACATATTTGAAAAAATTAAAAAAAAAAAAAAAAAACTTTCTTTGCATGTTGTGTATGTTTGATCTTCAATTACAAAATCAGCTTTAAATGATTGACAAACTTTAGGCTTTTTATTGGAAGGCCTGTCTGAAATCAAACTGTTCGTAAATCGCTGTCTTCTTCTGAAATGTACAAATACCTACCACTGACAGCGAGGTTTCCATTCTCTGAAACCTCAAACATTCTGGTGACGGGCATGAGACGCACCTCTAACTGGACACCTGCGAAGAAAAGACAGCAAACAGCTTAATCTACATCAATAACAACAACCAGAACAATGAAGCTTAAATCTTACAGCGCGTATCAGAAACAGGGTTACAAAGTGTATAACAACACAAAATAATTCACAAAAAAAAAATAATAAGATTTGCATGTCAATTTAAAACAAACCATGAACAACTCAAATGTAATATGAAAAACAAATAAAAAACAGTTTGACTCCATAGTTCAGATTAAACTGACAAGAGCACCACTGAGCAGGTGTTTTGGATTCATTGACTTTCCTATAACTACCCTTTGACCCCTGACATTCACACACAACCACACTCTGATCAACGTATCGGGAGCAAGTTGGGGTTCAGCATTTTGCCCAAAAATGCATTGACACACAGTGTGGAGCAGCCAGAAATCAAACTACCAACATCCTGAGTCACAGCCATCAAACATCATCAGAACCCCACTGCTCCGCCATGCTGCTATACTCACTAGTGTTTGACAGGATGGTCGCCCTGTGCATAGTCACATCCTCAAAGGTTACAGCTGTGGAATCCATGACAACCCCTAGACTTCTCACCAAGGTACGCCAGGCCAGCACCAGGTAACCAGTCGCTGGGTAGAGGACACGCCCATCGATGCTATGTCCAATAAGATAGTGGTCTGCAGACTCTGGGTTTATGTCTGTTGTTGGTCAAAGATGAGTTAGACACCATAGAAATAATTAATCAATTCCTAATAAATAATTAATTATTTATTTGTTATTATTATGATACAAGTGGACTTCTTACCAATGTTATAGATGATCGCAGAACTGGATCCTCCTGAGCCAGACAGAAAATCTTCAGCCTTTGGGATATCCCACGTCTGGCTATGGTCCCACTGCACTAAGGGGGAGATCATTGGAGTACCAGCTGGCACAGGGTAGTTCACACCTGGGCACAGGCCATTGCCATCCACATTGATGCTACAGAGGTGCATTAAAAGAATCATGTGAGTGAGTGGGAAAAGGGGAGAGGAGGACAGCAGCTGTCACTACAAAGACTTCGTGCAGCATAGGTCACTAAATGAAACCTGAGTGAGGCACTAACTCACCCATTCATGAAGATTTTTCCAATATTTGAGAGGAAAAACTCGAGGTTGTTGGCGTGGCCTCTCTTCATCAAGGGGATGACCGAACATGTGGGCTTCAGGCTACGCTTGAGGATGGCCTGTGGGGAAAAAAATGCACCACTGAATATATACAGAAAAAATAAATACAAAAGTCATAACAGTGACCATACTGTTTTAAAACAATGATTCTTCATCCCAAGAATTTTCTTCGATGGCACCACCTGCAGGCCGTGCACATTTAATTGCTCCATTCAACGTTCAGGAGTTTTATATTGGCAACTGTTTTTGCTGAAGTTCAGTTAGAGATAACTCTGAACAGCTTATTGGCAAATATTATAAAATTTTAAAAATTCAACAGTTTATCAACTTTCATTTTCAGAACAGAAATGATGAAAAGTGAAGTCTGTGACTGCATGCTGGTTAACATCCGTATGCAACACATGAGATAACATCGGATATTCTGTGAGGATGGTTTCCTTTTTTAATTCAATTTTAAATACATTTTATATTTATAAGCAATGGCTGGCAGACAGAAACTGAACTCTAGGTCTAGATATTTGCTGGCTATAGCCCTTAAACTTTTCAGCTGCACTCAGAGGCTAAGTGGTTCAGTGGCACTGAACAGCACTGAACAGCACTGAACAGTACTGAACAGTACTCTCAGCATACCTGCAGCAGAGCATGAGGTGCTATTTCCACCACCACGGCGTTTTCGGGCACCAGACTCAGGCCCTCCTGGAACAGCACGGGGCTCACGAGGTTGTTGACATGGTATTCAGCTGAGCTGTACAGAGCCAAAGGAGAGTCCCACTCAGACTGAGGGATGCTGGTGCTCACCCAGCGTGACGAGCGCTTCTGTGGCTCCTTGATCACCTACAATGACATGACGAGTTTATTAATAAACTGCACAAAAACAACTAGTCTGCATAAATTAGTTCCTATAGTTACACTGATGATACAAATATTGTGAATTCCTAGTAAGTTTAGCAAAGAATAACAGAAGTTGTAGCAGCCAAAGCCCTGATTCTGCTGAAATGAGAATATAGTGAGGCAGCAGCTGTGACTGCTGCACGCACCTCAAACGCAGCAGGGCAACGTACCTTCTTCAGAGCTGCGAGCAGGGCTGGAGCGATGGAGGCCATGTAGTAGGAGTGGAAAGCGACCCCGGCACTGCGCACCTCCTTTGCAAACACTCCTTGCTCTTTTAACTTGGATACAAATGCACTGACTGCTTCCTGAAAGGTCAGACATACCACAGCTGTTAAAACATGGCTCTGCATCGAGGAAAGAAGTCAGCAGAGGTGCTGTTACTCTGTTCAACATCACTTTATTTTTACATAGCTCAAAGCATCATCATGGTATCATTCACAGAGTTCCTTCAATGCTTGTTAACCAGCTGTTGGTCAATTACTGTGCTTTTCTTACTAGTTGTCATTCCAGCTGCTGTCCAGTATTTTAAAAATGTCTTAATATTTAGCCATATTTTAGCCATCTAAACTGCAGGTGTGGGACTGAACCTTAAAGTCCACCTGTTTCTAGTAGTGTGATAACAATGCATTGAGTCAGATCCAAACCTCCTGCATCACATCCAGTTTCAAAACACCAAGATGGTGTTGGCGAAACACTCAGATAATAACAGGACTTCATGAAGCAGTGAGTGGCACACTGCCGGCGATCAGAGCGAAGCAGCAGCGCTGCTGAAAGTGACCGACAGCAGACTGTTCCCAGTGCTGCATTTTATTACAGAAGCTGAAACATGTCTGAGATTAAAGGACCGTCTAAGATAAATCCTATTAACCTGATACATTACAGCTTGTTCATGTTATACACATGCAAGTTAGTTCATCGGCCAAGCTGCCAATTCTTAAACCCTACACATATTTATTAGCAAGCACTACATGCATTTCTATCACTGTCCAGTGACAGAGATTTATCCATTCAGCTGAATGTACCTAAAAATTAAGTTATTGCATTTTGCCATCACTCAAAATAAATGAGTGAATTAAATGCTGCTTACAAAGTCAAGAGGAGTTTTGGACATCAAAAAATAGCTAGCACCGCTACTTCTAGGAACAATTTCCAAATTGTGCAAAAATAAATCTTTCAGCCTTAAAGCAGCTTGAGCTGTCAGACTGTGTGAAATTTAAGCTTTAAATGGAATTTAAATAAAAGACAAATAAGTAACCAAGAAACTGTGTGACCTGAGGACCGGAGATGGTGACTGTGTCCTCAGCATTGTGGCAGGCTGGAACCACTCCCTGAGGACACTGAGCTATACACTCCTGCCAGGTCAGCCCTGCAACACAGACAGCACAAAGGCAACAAAAAACAAAGAAGCATGCATTCATTAGAATAAGTATAAGAGCTTTTAGTCCTCTCTTATCAAAAAGCACTGCCAGAAGCTTTTTAACAGCCACCTTTAAATCTCACATGTTCTGTAGCGACTGGGAGAGTCAGAACTGGACCACTCAAGGAAAGTCAAAGACTTGTTCCAAAACCTATCAGGCTCTTTCCAGGCTGTGTGCCTTGGTTTACTGCTGAACTAACTGTTGAAAGGTGAACAGCTGCCCTAACAGAGCAGATTTGTCTCAAATACTCCACCGTATCAGGCTGCATTCAGTCTCCCTTCAACTCTCTTGTGATCCATGTTGCTGAGAAGCGCCCGTCCAAAGTATGATGCTACAGGCATGTTTGTGCAGCTAAATATTTATTTTTGTTTCTTCCAGGCTCCTCCTGGAAGAATAAATGCAGTCTCACTTACCAACTGCAGCCATGCCACCTGGGGGAAGTTTGGCCTCCTTAATGCAACGGCCTCTCCAGTAGGCAGCCAGGATGGCCTCACTGTGACTGAGGGACCCGTCAGCATAGCCGCAGGCCAGCTCTCCCACTGAGTGTCCTACGATGCCATCGGGCTGCAGACCCAGCTTGGTGAGCAGATCAATCTGAGCGATCTGCCGGGAGATGAAGCACAGAGCAAGCAGAGACATGAGGATTTGTGATTACTCTTTTTTGCCTTGTTTGGTTAACTCACTGCATGTTGCACTAGTACTTTGCCTTAACAGCATATAGTGACCTGGGCATAGCCAAAGGTTACATGTATACAGCCGAGCGTTTCATTCCAACAGTTCTGGAGTCAAATCGGCACTCTCTCTCTCTCTCCCTCTCCTGGTGAGGTGGGGAATATGAACCCGCTTCTTGTTTGCAGTATTCAGGGCTATCAGTTGACCAGCAGCTTTATTTCTATGCATAAACATTCATGAGGAAATTTGCATCAAACATTTATGGTTGGATGGGGTGTTTACAGGTGAGATTCAAGAAGAATCAGGACATGTTTAATATCTAAATATGAGTCTGTAAATCCCAAAACATTGGCCAGTGTTTTGGGAACAGAGTGCACTTTAGCAGGGTTGAGATGGGCAAAATGTCAGTGCTCCGAACCCTAAATGCTTCAGGAATGGGCTTATACGCTCGCCTCAGGTATGGCTTGCCTGAGTTTTGTCACGAGGGTCTCAGCAGCTTTCCTGGACTTCATATGTTCAGTCAGTCAACATTCAGCTTCAAAACCCGACTACAATTTGTGCCACAGTAAAGGGTGACTATGTGCGTGAGGCTGCAGGAAATACATTGAGAAGGCCTAGAAGCCAGACCAGTGAGGTCAAAATATTTAGAGCGCCACAAAAGAAAAGCTCTTCACTAAAAGTGCACATTAAAAATGATTTCACTTTGCCCTTGAACACAGCAATACTGTACCTGTACAGCAGCAAGACCAACAAAGGCATGAACAGTGTCTTCAAAAGTGCCGTCCTCAGCCTCCATGAGCAGACGAGACACGACCAGGCCGGTCTCCTCCAGCGCTGAATCTGACCGCAGAATGGAGTCTCTGAAGTCTGGCAGCTGCATAAGACTACGACCCATGCCTGCCCACTGTGTTCCCATACCTGTTAACACAATAAATTGTCATCCATCTTAATGTAGCAATGTGTCTACATTTAGTGAACAGTTCAAAATTAAATGTGTTTTCACTGAAAAAGCCTGGACTGCTTTCACTGTGTCCACTTCTGCAAAAACTGAGCAGCGTGTTATTAGCTGCTGGGGACACCTGCTGCACATAGACTTTCAGTTTTTTAAAACATGGGGTGTATATGTGTTCATTTTTATATAGACTTGATTCAGATTCAGAAATTAAATTAAATTAAAATAAAACACCAGTACTGTATTTCATTTTTTCCAGGCCTGCTGGTGGATGCTCAGCAGCAGCACTGAGTCTCATTACTAATGTTCCACAAACCTTGTTTCATATTGCTGTGCTGCGTCCATAAGCTGAAGACCACAATCCTAACACTAAAATAGGCATTGCCACTAGAAAGAGAGATTCCACAACACATCTGCTCTGTAAATGGCCTGAACATACTGTGCAATTAGTACAGCCGTGGGGGTGAGATGCATTATATTGCCAAAAGTATTCACGCACTCACCCATCCAAATTCAATTCACTTCAGTTCAATTTTTATTTATATAGCGCCAAATGACGACAGTCACCTCAAGGTGTTAAACGTCATATTACACTTAAATTATAGTGTAGCTTTGTTATTCTGCAGTGGATTGAATTTCCTTTATACTCTCGTTCCACCATTAATCCAATCATCAATTTCAAAATCTGCCAGCTTTCTAAAAACTGTAACTATCTTTCTATAATTTATAGAAGTAATAAATGCAAACAATTATGATTTGAACTGAAATCTCTTTTGAATTTTCTTTTTGATCATGTATAATCACTCACCTGAACAAATGTACCAAAGTTGTCTGGCAGCGGCCTGCGCCTGCTGCACTTCCACGACGTCACTCTGAGCGCCAATCAGAGCGTAGCCTCGGTATGGCATGCTGGCAGTGGGGATTCCTGACACTTCATTCAGCAGAGACAGGAATGTGTCATCTGTACTGTGTTCCTTCCCCTTCTGAAGTATGGAGTTCACTGCGGTCTCCGTGCGCCCACAGGCCTGAAGCACCCTGGGAAGCCTCCCGGGCAAAGCTGAGGCAGTCGTTTTCTCAGCAGGACGAAGGATGACATGAACATTTGAACCTCCAAATCCAAAAGAGTTGATCCCTACAATCCCTCCTCGAGTGGGAATGGGCCGGTCAACGACTTGAACCCGACCATCAGTGAGGGCGGGAATGTCAGGGTTAGGATTATTGAAATGCAAGTTGGGGGCCCAGACTCCTCGTTCCAAAGAAAGTAACACCTACATGTCAGATAAAATACATGACCAAGAGTTTAATAATGATTACTTAAAAATTACTAAAATTTTAAGTCATAGTTATAAAAACATTCAAAAGAGCATGTGAGGGAACTAGGGAAGGGTTTCATGTGGAGGGACTCAAGGCTCTATACTTGGCCCTCTTCTCTTCTCGCTGTACCTACTTCCCATTGGATTAATTCTCAGAAGACACGACATTACATTACATTTTTATGCTGATGACTGTCAAACTTATGTGGCACTGAAGCAGGAAAATGCATATTCTGCAAACCAACTCTTGCAGAGCATTGGAGATACACTATATTGCCAAAAGTGACTCAGCTGCAAAGTGGTGAACCATGTAAAATGACAGAGTGGGGTCAGAGGACCCCGAGGCTCATAGCACGCAGAGGTCGCCAACTTTCAATTGCTAGAGACCTCCAAATTTCATGTGGCCTTCAGATTAGCTCAAGAACAATGCATGGAAAGCTTCATGGAGTGGGTTTTGATGGCTGAAGAGCTGCATCCAAGCCTTACATCACCAAGCGCAATGTAAAGCATTGGATGCAGTGGTGTAAAGCACACTGCCACTGTACTCTAGAGCAGTACAGACGTGTTCTCTGGAGAAACGAATCACACTTCTCGCTCTCTCTCTCTCTCTGTCTGACCTCACAAATGCACTTATGGAAGAATGGTCAAAAAGTCATACAAACACACTCCTAAACCTTGTGGAAAAATTGTTTTCTGCCCAAAGAGAAATCAAGGAGCAAAGTTGAGTCTAAGGGTGTTTTCCACCTGCAGTGTGTGGCCCATTTAAATCAAACTCTGGTTGGTTTGTGCAGTTGTAAACATGGTAATCACACCTGGGTGTGGACCAAAACAGCCACACGGAGACCCCTTTGATTCTGAACACAACCTGGCCCAACTACCTGCTGTATGTTGCAAGTTTGAGCTAAATATCTTCCTATAAGCAGATGTGCTTTGCATTCTGGGATGCGGCAGGATACTGTAGAAGTGCAAAGGTCAGTACGGGCTAGCAACTAGCTGCGAAATGAGGCCAGAGCACAGCACCTTCTTCCTGTATTTGCTTTTGTTGCTACTGCCCCGGACATATCCAGCCAATAAGTGAACTGAACATTGCAGTTTGCTTAGAGTTCACTTGGATTTTTATTTGTACGATAAGAAACCAAAGCACAAGTTTACAAACTCATCAAATGATTTGGACCAGTTTAAATGAACTACAGGTGTGAAGATGCTCTGAGAATCTATATTTGTTACTGATGCTCATCAGAGCAAAACCATCACAGACACTGACCTTTAGACCGTGCTGACAGCAAACCACACAGTTTCTTTCTTATTGTGTTTACTGCTCACTGACTTTCAGAAGTGTTCCTTCCACTACATGCTTTTATGCGTTTTAGAGGCAGTATTAATTAAAAGACTGAAGATCATAGCCATTCAATCTTGGTTTTTGATATTGTTTCTTGCATTCAGATTCTCTTAATAATGACAATGAACTCAATTCAGTTCATGGAGTACTGCTGAGCTAGCTTCTTTCTCTGCTTTTACCTTTAAATTGAGCATACATTTATTTAATATTTACTAAAAAGATTATAAATAATTTGCCTTGTGAAGTTTACTGGCTCATTTTTCCCATCAATCACATCGATCTTCTTTTAATATGAACAAACCATGTATGTCTTCCAGGAGCATGTCTAACAGTTTGCCTTAAATCCAGTTGTTTGACTTTATTCTTACATTGTGTGAAAACATCAATGAAAAAAACATTTTCAGGTAAAGAAATGTTTCAAATCTTCAGCGTGCTGTTCCCCTTACCTTTGCCAGGGCAGCCAGACCAGAGGCTGGTTCTGGATGACCCATGTTGGACTTGGTGGAGCCAATAAGCAAAGGCTCTCGCTTTGATTCACAGAACACACTGACAATCCCATTCACCTCCTGTGGGTCCCCGACCTGCATGGAGAGAGCAGAGATGGGGGTGTAGATGGAAGATGTATCTGGTGGGTAACATTAGACGGATGTTGGATGGTTTATGTTTTAGAAATAAAAGCCTAATTTTATCAGTGTCCATCTTTCTGTCTCATCAGCTGTTTGTCTCGTGAAAAGTAGCACTACAACCAGGCTATAGGTGCGATTAAGAAGCAAGACTGCTGCGTGCACTGACCTTTGTTCCTGTGCCGTGGGCTTCGATGTATTCCACCTGCTCAGGAGTTATCTTGGCCTCTTGGTAGAGTGAGCGAACCAGCCTCTGCTGCATCTCACCAGAAGGAAATGTTACACCTGAGCGAATGTGTGACATAAGACCGATAAACAAAACCGTTCCTCCAGTCAGTGCACTGCTCCCCTCTGCTCACTGAGAACAGCGCTTAAAGAAAGGTGCACCTTGATATTCGACTTTTCTCTCACCATATCTAGCATCTCTGGCTACAACTAACCCCCATAAACAAACAATATTTGCTGATCTTTAATAGTGTTTATATTTACAATCACCACAAGTGCTGACATGTTTTCTCGGGATGTAGTACTCGTGCATCGTAGCATAGAACTTTTAATGCTTTTACTGGACCACCATACCTTGTTCTTTGTATCCATCTGTGTTGTTTCCTGCATTGACCACTGTTGCATAGACCCTTTTAGCCATCAATCGTTTAGTCAGCAGCACTGCTACTGCTGCCTCCGACCGACAGTATCCATTTCCTGACAGACAACAGAAACGTAACGGTTTAACCACGCAGTGTGCTCGTGTGCACCTAATACATGAAAGTACAAAGAGAGAAATTTTAGAATAAAAGATGGGCAAATGTGATAGAAAAGGCTGCACATTACTGAATATTATTAAAGACACTAAGAATAATATGTGTTTAACAGCAATCGATTCATCGACCAACCAGTCGAGCATCAGCACTGCTCCAACTTAGAGGCTTCAAAACTAATTCTGTCAAAAGGCGTGTTATGCCTTTTAGACCAAACGATGTTCCCATGATTTTATTTTACCTGAAGCGTCAAATGACTTGCAGGTCCCCTCAGGACTGAGCATGCCCAGTTTCATGAACTGCACTGAAGTGTTTGGCTTGAGAAGCAAGTTCACTCCCCCCACCAAAGCGGCATCGCAGTGGCCCTGGCGGATGGCATGGAAGGCATTTTCTAAACCCAGCAAGCTCGAGGAGCACGCTGTATCTATGGCAGTGCTGGGACCTGGAAAGAAAAGGTGATGAGGGTGGATTAGAGCGAGATGCCACATACTGCACGCACACCCACATGCTGTGGAACAACTCAAGGTGACCAAAAGTAGAAATCACCGGGACTGAGCAACCAGCTGCTGAGACAATCCTATAAACGAATTATGAAGACGAATCTCATTAAAAACAAATGCTAAAGTAAACAAAATTCATTTTAAAAGAAGTCAGTAATAATTCAGAATTGAACAAAAGTGAGACAGACTGCTGGCTGTGAGTAATGTTCATGCTTAGACCGTTTTAGTTCAGACGTCCAAATTCATTTCAGGTTCAGCATCCAACTAACATTTAAAACCATTAAAAAAAAAAAGAAAAATACAAATGCAGCCAACTAATATTCAAAATGTGATTATAAAATTCATTTGTGAAAATGAACATTTTAATGTGGAGAGACAATCAGCACTCCTGGCTGCTGTCTGCCCCCCCCCAGCCAGGTTTCCCCCAGACCAGAGAGCGCTGCTGAGGGGTTACTGCAGTACTGCATACTCACAATACTGCATACTGCAGCAAGAAAGATAAACCAATGTGAGATCATAAAATTTCTCTGATTCTGTTTTATATAATTGGATTTTTTTTTTAAACTTCTTTAGTTCTTCCAAGTCTTCCTGACTTTTTTTTTTAAATGCATAAAAAATAGTTTTGATGAACAGTAATAACACACATTATCAAATCTGACCCTGAGCCACACCAGAGGGCTGATTTCAGCCTGAAATAACTCAATAGCTCTTTGGTAATGATGTGGTGTTTGGCCAGTTTGACACCACTGCACCACAAACACACATGGGTGTGAGACAAAACACT
This sequence comes from Archocentrus centrarchus, assembly GCF_007364275.1. NCBI lineage: Eukaryota > Metazoa > Chordata > Actinopteri > Cichliformes > Cichlidae > Archocentrus > Archocentrus centrarchus. The sequence continues at coordinate 23,032,537 of NC_044364.1, forward strand.
ACTGCGAGCTCCTCGAAGAACTGGAGCCAAAGAAGAACATTAACACACAAAGGCCTGTAACGAGTGAGAAAACCAACAGACAAGCTGAGCTGTGTGTGTGTGTGTGTGTGTGTGTGTGTATATACCACTGAAATCAAAGAAGTAAGACAGTCTGTTGGCCAACATGGCACGCTGGCAGCCGGTCATGCTGTAGCCCAGAAGCTCCTCTGGATCTCTGCTGAATGCCTCACCAGCTTCAGAGCCGCTCACACCGATATAAACGCCTGTTTTACTGCCACGGAGTGAGGCTGGATTCAGTCCTGCAACACAACATTCATTTTTAAAATACATTTACTTGGCAGGTAGTCTCACTCAGATTGCCAGACCGATTTTAAACTAAACCACTGTTTGAAAAGAAAAAAGAAAATTGAGTCATTTTTGCTTTCTCACCTCCATCGACAATAGCCTCATAGGCAATCTCCAGCATGAGACGTAGCTGGGGGTCCATGCTGTTGGCCTGTTTGGGGTGGACTCCAAAGAAGGTTGCATCAAATTGGCTAATGTCTTTCAGCTTACCGTTCCTCTTTGGAAGACCGTACAGACCTTGAATAACAACAACGGAGGAGAAGCATTACTTTCCAGATCGTTCCTCACAAGAGCTGAGTGCTCGTTTACAGCTCACTGACCAAACACACAATCTCATAAACACTTATTCCTGAGATTTACAACACAGACATCTAGCAGGTTACAGTGTATGCAGAAATTTAAAAATCCATTTTCTGTACACCAAAAGAAAGGTGCTACTCCTTAAATTTGACAAAACTGAGCCAAAGAGGGAGCTAATATTCCCAGAAGAATTTTCCCTCCTTACAGATTTGAGTCGTACTTCTTAAGCAAAAATTACAATTTTCCCATCCACAGAGTAAAGCTGTGCACCATCTGGAAAGCAGTTCTCCAATATAAAAAAGTGTAACAATCAGACACTAAAAATAATCAGACCAAGAAGTTGGATGCATACAGAAAGTAATGATGATGATTAAGACCAACAACAGACAACTAAAAATTCTAAGACCCAGACATTCATATCAATAAAAGGAGAAGTAGTAAAGTGGAGTAACTGAGAGCAACAGTAGTCCAGTAAAATGAATAAAACCTAAAAGCTAAAATAGAGAAAACAATCAAAAAAATTAAATAAAATCATCACGGTGACCAGGAGTCACACCCTGCACGATTTGGCTAAACAATGTTTCTAATTAGGTTTTACTGACGGCCGCTGATGTGTTGGTGAACCCCGGCCATGATGTGCTAGACTGCTCCAGCAGCTTGGAGTGTACAAGCTAAAAAAGTGGCTTCAAGGTACTGACAGAGAGGCTGGAACAACAGCGGCTACAGTCAAGTCCAAAACACACAGTTTTCAGTTTAGCTGTAGTTTCACAAAACAACAAAAAAAGCAACCTATGAGTCTAACTGTGCCTGAGCGGGCTCAGCCAGTACCAAGAGTATCACTCCACCTCACATTTCAGAAGACTAGTTATTTTTAGGTATTTTAACTTAAAATGTACCAAATTCTAATAAACTCAAGTTCTTGGCAATTTCATTCTCACTGACTGCAACTACCACAAGGCAACGCTACACCTGCACAATGTACGCAGACCGTTTGTGGATTAGATGTGTTGATGTCACTGTATATGATTTAATGTAATTCAATAAATACATTACTGCAGCACAGGGCACAGGAATGCATGTCTGACCACAAACAGTTAAACTAAAGGATTAAATGAAGCTTTATGGGAGGTTTTACCTGGTGTCCATCGCCGGTTATCCTCTGTTACCATATCCACACCGTTGACAAGATTTTCCCAGAATTCCTCCAGGTTACTGGACTCTGGCAAGCGGCCTGATATCCCAGTTATGACTATGTCATCCATACTGAATTACTGAAACACAAAGGACATAGCCAATCAGTGACAAACATTCTGCATTTTAAAGACATAATGAACGTGATCAATACTGGAGGTCAGACTACTCGATGCTGTCCTCTAACTCACAATGACCTCACAGTACAGAACCTCTGGCTGCACGACAGGACAGTCGCCCACAAAACAAAAACAAAAACAAAACAAAAGCTAGAGAGAGAAAGAGTGTGTGTGTGTGTGTGTGTGTGAGATCAATAAAACTAACTTTTCTGATCCATCTTTGGCAGCCCATTTGAGTAAAAATCAGTTACTGAAAAAAACTTGTGGATCTTTTCATGTTTGTAACACAACTAAACGATAACTGTTAACACAAAGTTGTTTTTTAAAAAAAATCTGCTGCATCTGTTACTGTACGTGACCAGAGGTGGGAAGTAACAAAGTACAAATACTTCATTTATGTACTTAAGTAGCATTTTCAGGTATGTGTACTTTGAGTTTTTATTTTTCTGACAACTTTGTACTTTTACTTTCTCCTCCTTACATTTTCAAAACAAGCTCGTTACTTTTTGGGGGAGGTTTGTACTTCACATCATTGCGCCTTCAAACATCAAACCAATCTGAGCCTAAATGGAGGGAAACATCCTGCAAAACAAAGTGAGGTACACTAACTTTGCGTTATTCAAAGGTTGCATGAAAATACTGCAGTTTAGTGCAGGATAAACAGGTTAGCCTGCTGCCCTGTGGTAAATTTACAGTAAAGCTCTGTGTTGGACTGCTGCAGAGCAGCTGTGGTGTTTGTGGTCAGTGTTAGCTTACATCATCAGCAGAGATGACTTTGAATTTAAACTGATGAAGCTGGAATTCTTTTACTGCACCCAATGATGATGATGTGCCTTTGTTAAGATAAGGCCAAAAATATGCATTAAATGGAGTTTCCCAGCCTGCAAATCCACAATCCGGATTGGATCCAGATGGCGTTCAGCTTGGCATGCCCTCCACAACTGTGTGAAATTAAGCTCATTGCCTGTAATACCTCACTGTATGGCACAGATGTTTATGGATGACTTGAATGTGAGCAAAGCCTAACAACAAAACGCAGACATCTTCAACATTACAGCATAATGAGGGAAATCAGGTGGAAGTGCAAACACGGATCAGTAACACTGACAGGCTACACTGACCCTCTCTGAGGCTCAGGAGCTGAAGGGATTTGGACTCCAGGATAAACGGGCCTTGGATTACATCTAACCTAACTTCTTCAGTCCATTATCTGATCTTGACCCAGATTACACACATGGCTGCAGGCACACAGAGATGATTTGCTGACTACACGCTGGCTGCTATGCTGCACAGTAACTGCAGACAGTCTGCCCACCTCATGAGTTACAAATTATACTGATCGCATATCCTCCTGGTCTTTTCCCCCAGCGTATTCTTTTATGTCAAGACTCTGAATTTCACTCTTCAAAATGCCACAGCAAGACCTAACTTGTCACCATCTTCACAGCAGCAAACAATAATGCCGTCTGCTCAGCTTCCTTAATTACTCCACACTGGAACTAAGATGACAGGAAAAACTTGTTCCTGGATTTCATTTCCTTTCCACATCAGTTTCACCTTCCCACGAGCTGAAAGCCCCAAAGTCACCCTTCATACCTTCTTCACTTATGTGCTCCTGTGTGAGTCACTGTTATAATACTGCTGTTATTAAAAGGTTTCCCTTTGTGAAGCTGATTGCCACACATTCATGTCTGCAGAGGTTTCAGGCACTAAAAGTCATGTGTGGATCCTTTCTAAAACAGTGCCATGAATGAATGTATTCATTTTATTCAAAGTTTATACAAATATTGTTATATTTTAATGGTCCACTTTTCCATCATGAGGACACTCGTGGTTAGCAGTCGCCTCACAGCAGCCAGGTTCCCGGTGGGAAGCTGAGCCGGGTTCTTTCTGTGCCTGAGTGGGTTTCTCCCACAGTCCGAACACATGCATGTCAGGTTAATGAGTGATTTGAAACTGGATGTGGATGTGAGGCAGATGAAGTGCTTGAAGTGGATAGAATAAAGCACTGTATGAATGGATGGTTAATGTGGCTTCTAGTTTAAAGGGGTCTGAGTGACTAGAAAGCACTATAGAAATGCTAACGCCTGAAGCAATGTGGTGCCCGGAGACCTCTGAATATCAATCAGGTTCAGTGACCTGTAGCAACAACAGCTGAAGCCATGGATATCCGCTGTGTTGGTCGCTGCTGTTCATCGGAACAAAGTGTCAGTGTGGCACTGTATCACTCAGGGGGAACCAGGCCTCTGAATGCCTGCATGCCAACAGCTAGTGTTTGTGTGTGTGTGTTTTTTTAATCAAGTTCTCCTATAAAAACTGATGGGATTAGTCTGTTAATCTTGAGAAGATGACTGAAATAAAAGACTTGGCTCACAGTTACACTTAGTATTGCTGTTAGTGTCTAACTAGCATTTTCTTGGGAACATATATACAGTATACAGTACAAGTCCATCTAAAGGACAGTAAGCAGCTCCCCATGGTATAGCTACAATCCATTATCATAATTGTTATTAATAATTTCTGGCTCTCTTCCAGTGTGTCTTTTGTCCCGTCTCCCTCCCCTCACCCTCAACTAGTCACAGCAGATGGCTGCCCCTCCCTGAGCCTGGTTCTGCTGGAGGTTTCTTTTAAAAGGGAGCTGTTCCCTCCCACTGTCGCCAAGTGCTTACTCATCAGAGGGCATTTGACTGTTGGGTTTTCTCTGCATTACTGTATGATCTTTACCTTACAATATAAAGTGCCTTGTAGCGACTGTTGTTGTGATTTGGTGCTGTATAAATAAAACTGAATTGAATCCAGGTACACAACTTTTGACTGGTACTGTGTATATACCTCCACTTCAGCAGGACTGATGAGCCTAAAACATGAGTAGGAAAAATGAATGTCATTCGCATTGTTATCACACTGAGGTCAGGTCACCAAACAAGGGATAAAGGGTGGGAGGGGGTGGGGTGGATGAATGAATGAATGGATGGATGAACCTGCGCACTCTGACAGCACCACATTAGGAGAGGTGCACTGCTGGGCCATTTACTGTAATCCACAGTAAGCGGACACTTTAGTCCGGTTCAGCCGGTTTCACATGAGGGAGACCGGTTGCTCCCGGGCCCAAAGTTTTCCTGCATCCCAGTAGGATCCGCAGTTGTAGCATCCCAAACTGCGCAAGTGTAAACATGGAAAATCAGAGTGATGAAGTCTGAGCAGAGTCTGTGACTGCGGCTGCTCCGCTTCAGGCCCGCTGGATAACTATTTTTCTAGCATAGTTTTCCTCAACATTTCTTCATTTAGCGTGACCGTGCTCGTTAACAGCCAACCCCACAGCACAGCTTCAAACACACGCTGCGTGTTGCTGCAGCATGTAGGCCCAACACAACCACAACGCAGAAGAAACACCGACAGAAGGCAAATTTCAGGTGCCGCAGGTAACGCACTCTTTTCTGTTTAATGTAACAGCGCAGCAGAGTCGACTGTAATGTGAGATGAAGGGGGAGTACAGTGCCGGGCCCCGCAGCCGGCTCCGCAGGTACCGTCAGCGGACTTACCTGTGCGCAGACTGTTTGGATGTTCCCGAAAAAACTCCGACCTGGAGCCGCTCAGCGCCTGTTTGAGTCGTACCGCTCCGTTCAGTTGCCACCGGCGCTGCTGCTGTGCTTTCTGTGCTTGGCGTTAGCCTCCGTGCTTCATTGAATCTTTTTCCTCTGATGAATTTAAATGTGTCACTCTCTGCCTGCCCACGCCACATGGGCTGACAACCGCTTGGCCCAACAGTCCAATGAGAAAAGAGGCAGGGCTCGCAGATTCAGCCAGTGATGGAGCAACTCGGTGGATGCGCTCACAAAAAACCGAGTCGGGGTTACTGGAGTTCAGCGTCGTTTTGGCACAACAACAAACGTGAGATCGTTATAAGAGTCGTCATTTCATGCCAAGATCATTGGTCAGGTCATAGATTAGCCTGCGATGGATAATAACGATAATAATGAAAACGCACGCACTGAGTTATCGCATCATTTTTAAACGTTTTACGGCCGCAGCTGAAACACACGTGCGATGTTTGTACTTAAGCAGGAACCATGAAGACATTTTAATAACCGGAGTTTATTTTGAACATGAATGAAGGTGCAACGCGGCACATCTTGTGGATGACATGGAAAGTTGGCCAATCACGGAGCGAGGATGTGAGGCTTCGTCCAATCACTACAGACCTGCGGGCGCTGTTGCGCGATAGGGTGATTAAAGGGCGGGACCCACAACTATGACGTAGCCCGGAGACCTCGCGTGACTTGTTCGGGTTACTGGAGTTCATCGTTTCAGAATACAAATGATGTGGAAAGGAGGGGGTGGGGGGGGGGGGGGGGGTGGGGCTCCTGCCAGCCTCCGGCTGCAGCCGATCAATACTCAAACTCCTGGATGAGTTCGGCTGTGATCGGGACTTTGGTTCCTCAGCTGAGATGAAGTCACCCCACACACAGTGCCCTGTGATCACATCACAGCAACCACGTTCATGTATGCAAATCAGACATTAATAGGTCACTCATAGTTTAATTTATGAAAACATGTTAATAAAGTGTAGTTTTGAATGACGCCCTGTCTGTATCTCCCTGTGATAGCTGGGATGGATGGTAGAAATTATTTAGCGTGTGTTGTTTAAGAGAAATAAATTTCATAGTGTAGGAATTTCAATAGTTAAATGTGTGTGTGTTGCTGGTTAAGCCTTTAGGTTTCTGCGTGTTCATTTTATCGAACAGGAATGACACAAAACAGGAATAAGGAGTCCAATTATTACATTTAATAAAGCCATTTCAAACAGTTTACAGATTAATCTGGTTCAGAGTTGTCAAAGCTGCCTGATGCAGTCAGTGCAGCTTCACACAAGTCTGTCACCGCTCTCTATCTTAGTTCAACTTTTATACAGACTTAGACACAGTTACACAGTTATTGAAATATGCAAGCATGTAGCAGCTTATCAGTTCCTTCTTCTGTGCCCTTCACTGTCGCCTGTTAACGGCCTCATCTGGGTCCTGTACACACAAAAACATCAGACCAAAACACACATTCTTTTCCAGTAAATCATGTGATTTTGTTGTTTCTCTACTACGCAGTCTTATTTCTGTCTGCTGTACAGAGTTATTTCAACACCTTCCCCTTGTTGTGAAGATTAATTCTGCAATATGCTACTTGATGCTATATTTCTATTTAAATTGTTATATTTATGGTATGTCTAGTGTGCGGCTTATTTACACTTCTCCCTTCAATAGCTTGAGACCAAAATTGCAGTTTGGATTACAGTAGAGAGGGATGTCTGGCTCATCCATTTGCATACTGGAGTGTCCTTGAGCAAAACACTGAACCCCAAACTGCATTCACTGGAGTGTGAGTGTGTGCATGCTGCAGGTAATGAATGTGGCTTGTAGTAAAAAGCACCCTGAGTGCTCAGTGAGAACAGGGTGGTGTCCAGTCAGCAGCAGTTTGTGCTGAGGATGACGGCCCGGCTGTGTCCCATTTACCTGCTTCTCTGCAGGACACAAGCCTTTGACTTCAGGTGACACCGTCCATAAGGTGGCTGAGAGAGAAAGATCTACAGTCACAAACTCCAGCTAAAAGCCGAATAGCCTGTTTTAACACTGTTGTACTTCATGTTGAACTTCAGTACCTCATGGATGTGAGATGTTGATACTTTACTATGAGATGAAGCTTGAACTCACTTTGTGGGTCAATCTCTTTTCTTATAAAAGTGTAACCGTTTTGCATGTCTGGACTTGTATATTTGTGTGCTGTGGCTGGAGTGTTAGAGTTTTCACTGGTGTACCCACAGCCATGAAAAAACTAGGTCCCCATATCAGTCCTGAGAGCAGCCGCAGCACACTGTAAACATTTTTGATTTCCTGTTAGTACCACACATAACATCCTAATAAATGTTCATTTGAGATAGCTTTGTACAGTTATGCCCACACTGGTATTTTAAGTGCTAGTTACTGATGAATTTGAATAATAACACTTGTAGTCTCTGATTTCTGTTTTCCACAAATATGGCAATAATGTTATAAAAGTGAGCTCCCTGGTCACAATTGTTTGAAGCAATATTGTGACAGTCCTACAATGAGTCCATCTACAACATTATCAGTGTGCATCTGTCCTGTCTGCTTCCTCTCCCCCAACCGGTCGCAGCAGATGACTGCCCCTCCCTGAGCCTGGTTCTGCTGGTTTCTTCCTGTTAAAACTGAGTTTTCCTTCCCACTGTCACCAAATGCTTGCTCATAGGGGGGTGTCTTGATTGTTGGGCTCCTCTGTATTAGTGTAGGATCTTTACTTTACAATACAAAGTGCCTTCAGGCGACTGTTTGTTGTGATTCGGTGCTATATAAATAAAACTGAATTGAATCAACTGATGCCCAAGAACAATGACATACAAAGGGATGGACTAACAAAGGTTTCACTCAGACATGCCTATGAAGTGAAAGGATGCCTCACTTACTGGAATGTAGGAGGGTGACAGATTAACAAAGAAACTGCTAATGTTCTGCCGATGGGGGAGATACACTGGCCCAAGAGCATGTCCTTTAACAAAAACAGCCTGGTATCATCAAGCTGCTCAGGACAGGGAGTTTTCATCCTAGCCAAAAAGGCACGTACTGTTAATGCTACCAACAGAAGACACGGAGCTTTTGGCTAAGTTGCAAGCATCATATGGAAATTAAGCTCCACCACTTATAAAACCTTTATTCCAGGTGAGAACGACACCACTTGGTTCTCTTTAACAACTTGTTAAAGGAGTGGATTCCTAGACCTGAGGAGAAACAAGTTATGTTCTCCATCAGGCTGCTGCAAATGAGGAACTGGAAGAACATGAACCATCTTTCTCAACAGCAGTAGAGACAGGTGAGTGAAACTCTACTCGTGTTTCAGGAAAATCCTGGCTGAAGGTTTGATCATGCCTGATACTTTCCTGAAAGGAGATGCCACTGTCAACTGTATGAGCTACAGGATAGGTCCCTGAAAAAAAGCTAATTCTAGGAATAGGAGCTCTTTATTAGTTTGTTGTCTAATGTTGGGATATATTGAAAAATTGATTATTGGGATCTTAGCTTAAACAGGTGGGTTTATGACCAGCATGCACTGAGGAAGGCCTGTGGGTTTTTTTTGTTTTTTTTTGTAACCAGCGAGAGCGGCAGCAGGAAAAATTTGAATTATTTTAAACTTTAAAATCCAAATCATAACTTTAAAACAATCTTTGCATAATGTAATTGACATAATTCTATATTTTCATTTGATTTATATTTCTCAACAGTGTTGATTTTGGAATATCCTTTTATTTGCAACCAATCTGATTATTTCCTTCAATCACTTCTTTCACTGCAGCCAGCATTGCACCGTGACCGAGACGCTCTGTTGTTCTTGTGCTCTTCCTCAGCATTTGAATTAAACTAAAGTATCAATTTAATAAAGTGAAATAGAAATGAGAATAACAATTGCTGAGGGGAGAGATCGGATGTGTGGGGATTTGGATGTCCAAAGTTTCCCTGAATGCTCATTTAAAATTTTGTCTGTGTAAAAAATGTGCAAATAAATATGCAAAAATGCCATCATTAACAGTTACATCAGTCTATGCAGTTGCCATCACAGCAGGAGGGGGTCCATGTTGGTTATTTGTACAGGGATGGAGTTGGATTGACAGCTTAAAATACAAGTTTGGGAGATGTAAACATAAAAATTCCACCTACCGTGTTTGTGGGTCCATCAAGATGGCCTTCAGAAAAAGTTCCTTGTTGACCTACTTAAAACCAATATGGGATGTAGCCTCACTTGTTCTAGTTTCCCAGAAACAACCTCAATCCCACATGTCCCCTTTGTCCCAAACAAAAACGGCACAGTGAGCTTTTGTTCTTCTGTTTCAAAGTTTCCTTTACATGTATACGCACACTGGAAATTGATGAGTCAGTTGGGCTCTTTTTTTGAATCTGCTTATGTGGATCAGCAGCACGGTGGTTAGCACTGTTGCCTCACAGCAAAAAGGTCCTGGGTTTGAATCCACCATCTGGCCGGGGCCTTTCTGTGTGGAGTTTGCATGTTCTCCCCATGTTTGCGTGGGTTCTCTCCAGGTACTCCGGCCCCCCCCCCCCCACAGACCAAAGACATGCAATTAGTGGGGTTAGGTTAATTGGTGATTCTAAATTGCCCATAGGTGTGAATGACTGTCTCTCTGTGCTAGACCTGCCACAGACTGGTGATCTGTCCAGGGTGTGCTCCACCTCACCCTTGGATAAGCGGAAGAGAATGGATGGATGATGGATGGATGGATGTTTATGTGGGTGCCACTGTAGTCTGCAGCCATAGCTAGATATTGGTGTCCACACACTGCTGAATTTCCTCACGTAAATGGAGACTGAGATGACTGAACCCCAGCCCAAATAGCACACCTCAAACATATTCAGATGTACTGAAGGACAAGAAAAAGACTGGACACTATTTGAACTTTATCAAAGAAAGGGCCAGTCAGTGTAAATCATCCAGTTAGGTGTCTTAGTTATCTCTTTTGAACACAAGGATTTTTGTAAATGCAAACCTGACTTGCTTTTTTTCTGGTGATGGCCTTGTTTTAAAATAAGTGGATTTCTTTGTCCTGATTAAGTCAGGTTGTTAATTTGGTATTTGTTGAAGAAAATTCAAAATACTTTTGAAAAAACATGATGCTTCTCCAACCATGTATATGTTTTATCTGTAACATGCTTTAGTTTTGTAATGCTCCTTTAACAAGTGTAGTGCTGAACCACAGATAAAACTGACACTGTTAGGGTCCTTGTTGGTTCTCAACTCTTCGTTAACATATTTGATTTCAGTCCTCAATCTTTAACATTGTAGTTTCTGATCTTGCTGATCCTGGCAGGTCTGTTGGTCTTAGTGCTTGACGGTGTTTTAGATCGGTTTCTCCTCTGCTGGACCTCAGTTTGGGGCTGGCTGGGAATCAGACCACTACCATGGATCATCATCTGGACTGCAGAACCACCAGACTCAGCCACCTCCTTCCTGCTCTTGAGCTCACATTCACCTTTTGGAGAGACAAAAGAAGTTCAAACACATAAACACATCTACGGTCATCATAACTCCTTTAATTTTCAACCAGTTGTCAGACACTTGGTTTTGTTACTAATGCTAGAACTGTATTTATGTTTTGGGATACTTAATTAAACTAAGATGCAAGTTTCCATATGCTTATCTATTATTATAATACCATGTAGTACTAAAATGCCTCAACTTAATATGAATGTTATGTTGCTGATTTTTGTGCTGCTCTGCTGTAAAACCAACAGCAAATTTCAAATGTTGATGAGATTAGTTCATCATTGAAATGAGTGTCTGTCTTCTGAAAGTTTGCTCTAAAATGAAAATAGATGAGTCAACAATGTTGAATGTAAATGAAGATATCAAAATAAAACGAAACTTTTCTTCCACAGTGAAAGTGCACAAAATCGTCTTTTCCAAAAAAAGGAAGGATTGTTGTTTACCAGCTCTGACAGACATTTCAAACCACACCATTGCCTTTATCACCACATCAAGGGTATTCAAAGTTTGTGCTGTGTTTTTCTGGTTTCACAATTATGTACTGTCATGATGCTAATCACTGCAACTGAGCTTTATCTGGCCACTGCTCTGGTTGGGAAACTGTTCCCTGGAGAGCTGGACAGAGACTAAAGTCACACATTGAGTAAGAACTGATCTATCTTCCAGTCTCTGAACTGTTCATAGTAGGTAGAGAGTTTGCATTTTGTTCAAGTGATACAGATATACTGTACCTACTTCACAGATTAAAAAAAAATGATACAAGATGATCATTTTTAAGGAAAAACCCCTACCCTCATGTAGCTTTATGGTTAGCAGGTGAGTTAACAGTGATTTCCCATTTGATGTCATAACCTACTGACATGTTTTGAATTTTCAACAAGAAGAGAGAGAACGAATGTTTAATAATCCACATTACGTGTTTTACTCTTTGGTGCAGTTGAGGATGCTATATTGTTCTTTCATCAGAAAATTGTCTTAGAGTCCAAACAACCAAAGAAAGTCATTGTCCTTCACACTCTCTTTCACCTCATGACATTTTCCATCGATGTCAAGGAAAAGTGGTTGAGGAAAATGAGAGGTAATATTTGAATGTACTAACAGGAGGGACCAAGTGTGTGTCAGATTTTCAAAATAAAAACCCTCAGTTTCTTATAGCAGATCAGTATACTTTAAAATCTGTGGAACCACCTAAATAAAAGCTCTCTGTTAGATACAGGAAATTATTCTGTTGGTCACAGTTCTGATTTTCAAGATAAAAGCCCTGGGATCATTATAGGAATTGAATGGGATTCTCCAAACTTGCACTTTTCAAAGATAAAAGCACCCAATACTTATTGGCTATTATCAAAATACGTGCATGCATCTTCAACATAAAAGTCCTCAGTTAGTGTGTTCAAAATTAACACAACGTACAGAATCGTGTTAGATTTTCAAAAAGAAAAAGAAAAAAAATACAGGAATTGAACAGGAAAAATTCCTCGTCTTGTTTTGTTTTTTTCAAAAACGCTTATTGGCGTTATCGATATGCTTAATAGTTAATAGTTAGTTTAATTTTAGTAAAATTAACACAACCTCAGAGAAAGCTTAAAGTTTCAAAATAAAAGCCCCAGTTATTTTTAGGTTATCAATATGTTTAAGGAGCCAGATTTTAAAATAAAAGTACTGCATTTTATTTATTTAAGAAAAAAAACTCCCTTCAGTTTTTTTTAGCCAACTTATTTACCTCCAACTTTTTTAGCAGCAAGTCACAGACCAAGTTGAGAAGAAACAACCAATCCCACCACAATTTCTCCAGAAAATAGATAGTCTAGTTTATGATCTAATATTTTCTGTATGATGCCTAATATACGGTGTGATATATTGACATTTACATTGGATATACTGGTTCTTTATGCAATGCATAAGGTTTTTTACAGTGATTGACATAACATACTGGTAATTCATGAGACTGAGCCTTGTCTCAGCTGGAACATAGTTGGATATGCAGAAAATTAACATCTTCTGGTGTACAAGGGATGAAGTGTGCTTGTTCAGTTGATCAGTGGATACCTTCTGAGAAAACTGAGTCCATAAGTCCATCATTCCAGTGTGTCCCACAGCATTGTTAATGACCACAGTGATTCATCTGATGACAGCTGAGTTCTGGACAAACCTGAGTGGAGCTGTGACTGTGGCCAGTTGAGTGGAACAGTCTTCTCTTTATTCTTGGTGCTCTGAAGAATAAGAGTTCATTTATTTTAAAATATGTCATGTGAACCAGAGCTTACATTTTTTCCCAACGTCTAGCACTTCATAAATGTACAGACAAAGACATGTACTTGTGATTACAGTGCCGGACAGATCCATGTATCCCTCGGCTCGCTGCCTGTACATTGGAACTTTTCCTGGTGGACGAGAGGGGTTGTTTCCTTCACCTTCGGCGCCAGGGGTAACGGGGTCCTGACTGTCATTTTGCGCTTATGTGCCAAACGGAAGCGGCATGAAGCTCGGGTGGTGGCTGAAGCAAAAACTCGGATGTGGGAGGAGTTCGGTGTGGCCATGGAAAGACTTTCGGACTGCCTCAAAGCATTTCTGGCAAACTGTCAGGCAACTCAGGAGGTGAAAGCTGTGCTCTTCTCAAATGGTGTATTGTGCGGGTGGGTTGCAGCTCACATCAACTGATGACATAGTGGAAGGAATACTTTAATCCGTGTTGTGGATTTGGAGAAGGGATTTAACCACATCCCTCAGGGTATCCTGTGGGGGGTGCAGCAGGAGTATGGAGTGTCTGGCCTGTTGTTAAAAGCCATACAACCGTACAACACACAGCAGAGAGCCTGGTTAACATTGCCGACAATAAGCCAGACTTGTTCCGGAGAGTGAAAAGGGTGGAGTGCCCAATCCAGGTCAAGGACGGGTTGCTTCCCCAAGTGGAGAAGTTTAAGTATCTTACAAGTGTGGGCAGAGGGAATCAGAAGATTGACAGATGACTTGGGGCTGCAGCTGCAGTCATGCTGATGCGATACTGGTCCATTGTGGTGAAGAGAGAGCTGAGTGTAAGATCTATGTCCTTACGCTCACCTATGGTCACAAAATTTGTGTAGAGACTGAAAGAATGAGGGTCGCAGATACAAACAGTAGAAATGAGTTTTCTCTGAAGGGTGGCTAGCTTCTACCCTAGAGATAGGGTGAAGAGCTCAGAGTAAAGGTGCCACTCCTCCACATCCAAAGGAGTTATATATGGTGGTTCGGGCATCTGACGATGATGCCTCCTGGGTGCCTCCTGGTTGAGGTGTTCTAGGCATGTCCTATTGGAGGAAGCCCCAACTAGACCCCGAAACATGCGGAGAGATTTACATCTCTTAGCTAGCCTGGGAACACCTCAGTGTTCCCCAGGATAAGCTGGAGGAGGTGGCTGGAGAGAGGGCGGTCTGGCTTTTTTCTGCTTAGCCGCAGTGGGAGAGAGAGGGAGGGATGGATGGATTTTACAGTATATAAGACTTTTCAAGTCTTACTGACCACTCAAAGCTCTTTAGACTTCAAGTCACATTTTAACCATACATTCATAAAACACATAAATCTCTATGCTTTAAGCATTCTATCTACATCCATGGCCAATTTAGAATCATCAAGTATTGTAACTAGTATTGTATTGTAGCATGTTATTAAACTATGGGAGGAGAGTACCCAGAGTAAACCCATCCAGGCCTACGGAGAACATGCAAACTCCACACAGAAAGGACCCGGCTTGTTGATTTGAACCGGGAACCTTCCTTCTGTGAGGTGAGAGTGCTAACTAGTATATGGAGCTTGGTAGTTCAATAATGCATTCTTTAAGGCTCTTACCTCAATGGATTTGAGGCCCTGAAAGTGTTCGCTGTCTCTTTTAAGACAGGACCTTGGCTGTTTGCTCCTGGGAGGATCTGTTCAGCAATAGTGCAAGTCCTCTGCTTCAGTGCATACTGCAACTCCTGTTGGCATAAACACATTAGTGGAATCACTATTTCTCTGGTAGTAGAGACACGTACATATTCTTATCATGTTATAACAACATAATATCTGAAAGACCCTTAAAAAAAACAAAACAAAATAAAACAAGAAAAGAAAGAAACAAAAACCCTTTAGATCCCTTTCTCTTTTGCAGAATTGTGTTCTAATTCGAAATCAGTATAATTATTTTCCATGATAGTCTTCATTGAAATCAAAATCATAATCAAAACCTCTGACCTCTGGGATAAAAACTTGCTCGCGAGCCCTGTGCTTTCCGGTCATCATTGGGTGTCTACAGCCATATCTAAAGCTCATTGAGTTCCCAAGACCCCAGTAGCCCTCAGGTTCCCATTTTTGATTTTTGAAGATGTACAAAATTCAACATTTATTCATGCCCAGTCAGTGTGCCACTGATGGATGGAACAACAAAATAACACAAATTGTGTGTGTGTGTGGGTGTGTGTGTGTGTGTGTGTGGTGTGTGTAATATTGAAAATATTGTAAAGAATACTGTAACTACCAGACACACAGAAGCAGCGTGTCCATACATCTCTGAACATGGAAGTTATCAATGGATGCATTTTGGAACGAGAAGTTCACCTCAGAAAACATCCAATAAATTGTAACTGGACATGTGATAGACGCATGTTTTTCAATCTTCCAAACCACAAAGAATAAATAAAAAAAAATACAAACATTAATAAGAGTAGCCTATAGTAAACTTTTAGAGCTCTTCTTGTAAAGGAAAATATGTTTGGTACAACAGTGCATTTGGATCATCATTCTGATTGCAAAACTGCCAGACATGGCAGGCAAAAAAAAAAAAAGAAAAAACCAAAACCCCCAAAGTATCCGTACCATCCTAGATGCAGGAATTTTGCCTTGGCTTACACAAGAAAACGTCCACCTCTGAAAACAATTTGTCCCCCAGCTGACAACAGCAGTCCTTTAATGTATAGTGTATTGCCCAGTGCATTTAGACCACACACTATAATGTCTGGTCCCACTGGAAAAACCCAAACCTCAAGTCCAGTAAGAAGTTTGTGTATGTAGGTACGTAACCACAGTATCAGGATGTCTGGCCTGGAAGTGAGGCTGTTTTTGTATCGGGTTTGACCGCTGTAGAAAAAATTATGACTTTTGACTTTGGATTTCAGCCAAAGTACTCACAAAAAAAAATCAAGGTTTGTACACCTTCCTGTAGGCCCTGCATTTGGCTTTAATTCAAAGAATTAAAGTTATTAGTTATTATGCATTAAAAAAATCCAAGCTAAAATAACGCAACATAATTTTGCTTGATTTAGACTTCTGCGTTGGGTCTTTGTGGGGCTTACGTAAGTAACTGGAAACCCTCTGAACCCTAAGCTGTAACCTACAGCATAACCTGATGTGCACCTCTCAAGAAATGTAACAACACAGGGTAGGTTACAGCACAGGGTTCAGAGACCTGTAGTCCTCGCAAAGACCCAATGCAGAAGTCTAAATCAGGAATAAGTCTCTATCATTTCCAGACACTCAGTAAAGGCCTAGGCCTTCCCTCTGTCCGAGTCCCATTGCTGTATAGCAAGCTTGGACTACAATTTTAGAGTACAGGCAAATGTATATCCACTCAGTCAGCACTGAATATACTGTTTCTGTGCATGAATACTTGCCTGTGCATTTGAATGGATGTTAGGAAAGCATACTCAACTGATCTTTTTCTAATTTCAGAGCAATGGTAGCAATGGTCTCTGTCCAGCTTGTGAATCTCTCTCTATCTGTAATGGAATTTGAATGTCCATTTACTGATTGCAGTCAAGTCTTCACACCACTATTTGCTGCTAATCCAGGGTTTTTATCTAGTCCATCAAGTCAACTCTTCATAGACTCAAGAATGTGAGATAAGCAATGATACCATGTACTGTAAAATCAGAAGAGGTTGCCGATTTCAAGATGGCAGCGGCTCAGCTTTCACAGAATACATCACTGAAGGAGAGAAAATGGTGACCTCCTCCTGATGCACTAGCAGTCAAACACTGTTAGAACAGCTTTCTGGGGACCAAAGTTTTTCTGTTGCTATAACCAATAAAAGGCAGTAGAATTACATGTATTTACTGACTGGTGCTTTGAAAGAATGTTATTATATCTAAATTTTTGCTATAAGCAGAATCTGTGTTTGACTGTATTATTTTAACAAGGATGCCCAGCCATAGTTGTTGTTGAGGTAGATATCTCTGCTGCTTGCCAGTAGTGAACTTTGTTGTTCTTTTTTTTTTTTTTTTTTTTTTTTTTTTTTAGCCTGTCATGTCTGGCATCTTTCACAATCGGAATGATGATCCGAATGCACTGATGTACCAAACATATTTGCTTTGACAAGAACAGCTCTATATGTTTCCTATAGGCTCTTCTTGTTAATGTTTGCAATTTTATTTTTATTTATTTATCTTTTTATTTAGTTATTCATGCCAAGTCTGACAGGCAACAAGGAAGGGGCAAGAACAAGAGGTGGGGGGAGAAAGGGGGGGGGGAGAAAAGGAAGAAAGGAGATAGAAAAAAAAAAAATAAATAAATAAATAAAAAAAAATAAAAGGGGTTGATATACTCACACACACACACACACACACACATCCATACACACACCCATATGCACCTACATATACACACACACACAAACAACACACACAAGTTTATTGTTTGTAGTAATGTGTGTATGCGCCTTTGTCATGCAATGTATTCGATAATGAGGGCGAGAAACTGCAACCATGCCCCCCGCGATCCAGAGGTAGATAGGGAAGGACCCAGGGGACCCAGGCCATCCACAGCACAGGAGCTCAGAAGACTTGGGGCCACACATCCCGATGGCAACCGCGTACACTCCCCAGAAGAGGAAGGAGGGAGGCTACAGACGGAACCCCCACAATCCAGGGGCTAGAGTCCAGAGAGCCAGAGACGATGGGCAGCCCACCCCCCCCGGCAGGCCGGCACCCCCAGCACGAGCCAGGCATGCGGCCCCCGAGGCCCCAAGCGCCCGAGAGCAGCCCGACACCCGGCAGAGCCCCCCCACGCGCCAAAGAGGCCCAAGCCACCCCCAGGTCACGGCCGCCAAGGGAGCAGGCCAAAAACCATGCCGAGACATCCGGCCACACATCCCGGGACCCACGGGCACCCACACCCCAGGGGCGGCAGTGACGACCAGTGGGGAGCAGCGTGGAGCGGTAGGGAGGGGTAACTCCCACCCTCCGTGTCCCACCGGTGCCAAGGCTTGGCAAGCCACCAACCCAGGCCGCTGTCCACACACACACACTCTCACAAGCACGCACGTACACACACACACACACACACGTACCAGTCATTCCCTCATGTACACACACGCACATACACACGCACGCACATTCGCATGCACCAGTCACCACTCATGCATACGCACATGTTAACATACATGGACACCTAATGTGGGAGAGCGGGTACCAGCACCAAGCCAGCGGCAACCCAGGAAGCAGCCAACCCAGCCCGAACAATGAGCCAGTCCCCATCCCAGGCGGGGTGCATGGAACCGGGGTGTGAGAAGGCCCGCCCGCCCCCTCCTCCCACTCAGCGTGTTGGGGGGTGATGTGAATGTATGTACTGAGAAGAATGTGTATGGCTGTGTGAAAACTACAGTGCTTTTAAAATTGGAGGGACAGATGTAATATGAGCACTGAATAACAGCGCCCATCCACACTGTCCCCCCAAGGCCCTCAATGTCTAAAATGTAAATAAAATTGAGGTGCAGGCAGCAGTGAACAGACAAGTGGGGCCACCTCAGCAGTGCCACCCACTAACCACTGTGTGACACACCTGCCCCCCAAGGCCCTATATGTACTATGATGTGTTGTGAGCTGTATAATGCAATTAAAAAAGGAGGAGTGGGACATCACGCAGCACAGCGAGCAGAGACGAGGTGATGGCCCTACTCACTGCAGCACGAGCCCCCCACCCCCGAGAACCTATGTGTGCATAATGTGATGTTAAACTGAGTGGGAGGAGGGAGGGGCCAGGATAAATATGACCGGGAGGCAGAGGACTACCCCCCGGAGGAAGAGAGCCAGCTAGCTACTGGCTCACTAGGCACCCCAGTTCCCTACACCCCCCCGCAGCCCAGGGAAGGCAGGTCCAGGGCCTGAAGTGACCGCACCCCCAGGATGCCACCGTACTCCAGGCCGGCACCCACTGCCCCCACTGCAAACAGGACACAACACACCCCCACATGCATACAAACAACAAATATCGCACACACACACACGCACGTACACACACGCACGTACACACACGCACACACACACAGACACACACCCCCCACATACATACTCACACATACACACACACGCACACAGTGGTCCTGAGTCAGAACCAACCAGCCCCGTGTGGGGCAACTGCTGCTCCCTCACCTGAGCGCCCCACCACCCCATGGGGGAGGGCACCCAGAATCCCTTTGTTGTTCTTAAAATTATTCAATTCAGGGCACCCGGGTGGCTTAGTGGTGATGCCAGCGACCACATACATATGCTGCGTTGCGGTGCGGGCAGCGCGGGTTTTGAGTCCTGGC
The DNA here is from genome assembly GCF_007364275.1 of Archocentrus centrarchus. Classification (NCBI taxonomy): domain Eukaryota; kingdom Metazoa; phylum Chordata; class Actinopteri; order Cichliformes; family Cichlidae; genus Archocentrus; species Archocentrus centrarchus. The sequence goes on from NC_044364.1 coordinate 23,052,082, forward strand.
CCGCGTGTCTTCCCCTGTATCTTTCCCCCATTTCCTGTCTCTTTCCACTGCTGATAAAAGCCGCTGTGGCCAGAAATGCAAAAAAAAGAAATTATTTAATTTTATTTATATAGCGCCAAATCATAACAAACGGTCGCCTCAAGGTGCTTTATGTTGTAAGGTAAAGACTATACAATAATTAAAATATAAAATAATTCAATAGACACCTGTATTTCTTTCATTGCTTTATTTCAAAACATCTTTGTTCTCAAGGTATCTTCTTCAGTTTACCTTGGACACAGCCAGAAAATCTCCAATATGCACATCACAGCTTTACATACGAATATGGTGTTTCTCCGGTTGTGCTTTTAGCATCTGTTTCCTTTTGAAAATTGGGACTAAAATTGGGGTAATTTTGATTTGGACTCATGAAAATAGGCTTCAAATGAGACACATGAGTCCACTGAGACAAGATGCACTCATGGAAAACAATCCTTAGTGCTCCCACTGGACATGTACCAAAGACGTTTGAGTGAATGGCAAAGAAGAAGAGTTTATTAAAACGAGATGGACTTGTAGAGACTTGGAGAACCATGTTGGTGCAGATACCTGTGTGGTGAGCTGGTACTGCAGCTGTTCCAGAGTAGAAAGTCGGTCATTGCGGTTTCCTTGTTTCTCTGTGGGGGTGTCCTTCACTAGCTCCATTCGTTCTGTTACACACAAAAAGTTATAAGATATTAAAATTCTGAAGACAGAGGACCTGGGATCGTAATACTGTCTCTGAATCAAGAGTCAAAGTATATTTTCTTTAACCTTTGTCCTTTTCTCTTTATTTTCCTTTACAAGGGCATTCTCAGTCACTCATCTAAGATATGTAACTGCAACCTCACATAGTACTACTGTGTCAGTATTCATCAAGTACTAATTCTTTTGCAATTGTTCCAAAACATTTGACAGATTGCTCTGAGATATTGAGAGCTGAAATGGTGATTATGAGTTATTTGCTGTCCCATAAAAAAAAGCACTGGAGAGAAGTGCCTTTTCTTTGCATTGCTATCTTGCATTCCCCAAAGGAGGCGATACAAGGAGAGCTCACATCAGTCTTAACAGAAACTGAACAAATGAAGCCTAACTGGTCGGGTTGAGTGAGTATCAGGTGGACTGATCTGATAGGAATGAACATGATGAACATGATCAGGTATGTGATGGTTACCATGGTTTATTTAGTAAACACTCAGGTCTGACATGGATGTTGAGTAATTAATAATCATTTCTGCCTTCAGATACTACATGCTGGGGGAATAGTGGACAATCTGTTCTTGTTGTGGTACAATTGGGATGCAGGCGAAGCGTCAGTTTTGCTTTGGAGGGTTCCTAAACTCTGTGATTTGACTCAGGACTATAGTGTCTGCATGGCAGACTCAAACTCAATCAGAGTTGTTTAAATTCTCCAAAGGGAAGATGCTTCAATGCTCCCTTTATTGTCTCTTTTAGGATATGATTGACTGAAGCATCCTTTATGAAAGGAGAGGTTATAATGCCATCCCACAATTCCTAGTGACACACCATTGATTCATAAACCGATCAACAAATCCGGCAAAGTGCGAATGTTAATTAACAGTGCATTTTCAGTTTTCTGCAACACACTGTTAAGAGTCACAGGTGAACTATGAAGATTATGCTGCTGTAAAATATGCTTATTGAGGTTTTGCCTTGTGTGAAGTACACAGATTTATATATTTAAGTTCTCTAAATCCAGAACATGATTAATATTAAAACTATCCTAGTGCATGGATGGTTTGCTATAGTTCGGTTTGCATTAGTTTTGTTGTTGTACTGCCAGCATTTATCATTAAATTCATATATGCTTCCAGTCAGCTGGGATAGGCTCTGGATGGAGGGAATTTTACTTTGGTCAAAGAGGAGGAGAGGAGTTACATTAGATTACCACTATACACTGGAGATCAAAATTAGAGAACAATGTATGAACACTTGATGTTTTCAGAAATGATGTAATCTACATTGATCAACATTTGAAGGATTTTGTGTAAGGGGTACATCGTGCCACTAGAGCAGTGTTTTACAAAATACCAAAGTATATCATCATAAACCTTTATTTTTGCAAAAAACGTGATGATCATAATTAGAGAACAGCAATGATGTAACACAGTAAGATTAAGCTACATATTCTGAAGGTTACAAACAGGAATTGTACAGGCCTTGCTTTGAATGAATTCAAGCACATCTGTTGGCCACAGGACATCAGTAGTCTCTCAACACTGCTCTGGTGTGATTTTGGTCCACTCTTTCTTCCAGTTCTGTGACTGTTGTGGGTTTTTGGCCATAACTTTGTCACCAAGGTATTTTCCAGAGGTTTTTCTATTGTGTTTAGATCAGGACTCTGGACTGGGCCAGTTTCATTGCTTCATTTTTTCAGTTTCAAGGCACTGCCTTTTCCCCGTTTTTTGCTGTGTGACAGGTGGCATTGTCCTGCATGAAAATTGCTGGCTGATTGAGTGATGAACGCAAGGAAGGAACCACGTGTTGTTGAAGAAGGTTCTGATACACACTTGCATTCACTCTGCCGTGTAGCTGCATGAGAGGTCCAACTCCTGCTGCCGAAAAACATTCCCCAAACCGTGACACTTCCTCCACCTTTCACTGACTTCTTTACACACTTTGGATTCAGTCTTTCGCCAGTTTTGTCAACGACATAATGTTTCCCCCATCAGACCCAAATAAACTTGCTTTCATCACTAAAAGGAACTCTGGACCACTTCTCTTCTGTCCACACAACATGCTCCTCAGCAAAGGTGAGTCTAGCGTTTTGATTCTTTCTGCTAAAGAGAGGTTTAGTCACTGCAGAGTGGACTTTCAGTCCAAATGCTCTTAAACGTCGAGAGACTGTATGACGAGACAGATCCTTATCCTGTTCAGCGCTGAACTGGCGAGGCAGGTGCAGTGTTGAACCGATTACCCTGGAGATTCTCCACATTATCCTGTCCTCTTTGCATTAGTCTTTCCATAGGCGACCAGCCTTCTTGGGGGACTTGAATGAGTTTGTGATGTTGTAAAGATGCACTATTCTAGAACTCACAGACTTAGAATGACCAACTTCTCTTGCTATGGCTGATAGGGTCACCCCTTTGGCCTTCATCTGGACAACCTGCTGCCGGAGGGTTTCAGTCTACTTTGGAACAGCTCACCATTTTGCAAAGTCAGTGAAAACTGGAAAGTTGGGCTGCCAGTTAAATAGGGTTTTGTCAGATAATTAAGGAAAATGGCATCAGGTGCCAGATTAACACCGACAACTTGCAGGTATCTGAAAGTGTTCTCTAATTTTGATCAGTGTTCTTTTTCAATTATATCATTTACGTTTTTTATGCTTAGCTTTAGAATATATACAATTTATGAAATAAGCTTAAATACTGCTATTTCACTCCTGCTAGGATGATTTCACACAGGACTACACAATGACCTTTACATTTAGGAAATTGCGTGTTGTTCTCTAATTTTGATCTCCAGTGTATGTTCCAGTACTTATGAATCTCCTACACACCTGTCATTGCCCCACATGATGTTTTCCCACCAAGGTCAAGGAAAAGTGGTTAGGAAAAGGAGGTAAGAGGTCATTTTCTGGACTATTCAACTGCACCCTTCATTTCAGCAGAGGTATTTATGAGGATGTTGAGGAAGATTGGTTCTGATTTAAGAACAATGGGCTCGTTTTGATTCTTTTTCTTCCTCTGTGGTCTTTCTCTTACGGCTAGTGTTTTTCTTGATTCACTTTTTTAGCTGGAACTTGTTGAGACCTTCTATCTGCAAAAGACCTGCATGGCCTGTGAATCTAGCATTAATGTCCTTTATTGTGTCCTTTTCTAACAATTGTTACTTCTGGCCACTTTAGAGATTAACTTGATGTACATGTTCTGGGACTGTAGGAGGAAGCCAGAGAGCATGCACACTCCCCCCCAAAGCAAAGCAGCAGGTTTGCTGGGAGGGAACAGTGCTATGCCATCCCAGCTTATGAAGTCATGACATGATGTATCGTGTAGCTTGTGCTCTGGCATAAAGACTCAGTAATAATATGCTCCACATATTCACAGGGTTCTGGTTGCATATGGTAAATGGTAAATGGAACTAGTGACTAGTGAAGCGCCTTTTCTACTCAGTATGAGCACTCAAAGCGCTTATACAACCTGTTTGCATTCACCCATGCACTCCCATTCATACAAGCTCTTCCATTTTTACGAAGCTAAGTGCTTTTAATTACTAACATTCACACACATTCATACTCCGACAGAACGGTCGGAGAGCAACTTGGGGGTTAAGTATCTTGCCCAAGGATTACATTGGCATGTAGCCTGGAGTAGCCAGGATTCGAACCGCTGACCGTAGGTAGAGCAGGTCAGTAGGTGACCTGCTCTACCTACTGAGCTACAGCCACCCCATATCTCAGCTATCATTCATTTTAATTTCTTAAACAAAAGGCCTGGTTAACTCGCCTTATAAAATGCAGCCAAATGAGCTGCACGGTGCAATGACCCAGCTCTTTATTGTGGTGTGCAGTGAGGAGCTGCGGTAACTTTACCCTGTGGTCCAACAGTGGTGATCTGGGCACGGAGGGCGGTTGCCCATTTCTATCAGCTGCTGTTTCTCTCTGCTCAAATGGGCGATACAGGACGCTGCCTGCTTCAGCCTGGCACGAAGGAGGTGAGGGTCATTTTTAGCAGGATTGGATCTTTTAAACACACCACACATCAGACCTGATTTCAGATCCTTGTTCTCTCCTTGGAACTGTTGCATGAGTGCCTTCTGGAAGGAAGATTAAACAATTTTGGTTTTTGGATTTTATAATAGTCATTGTAGCTCAAACTCCACATCACTGACAGACAGATCAGCTGCCAGTAAACTACACTGAATTCCTTTAGTACCTGCTGTGTGGTGTTACTGGAAGCTGACTCCATATGTGTCACTCTGTCCTGCTTTGTCATAGCAGAGCTGTTGGTACAACCACCTGAAGACCCACAGCACATACCAGGGTAAAAATATGGAGGTCAAGAATGGATTAACTAAAAATTCAAGTATTCCACTGTGTAACATTAACGTGTTATACAAAAGCCATAAAGACTGTAATGTAAAGACTATCTATTCAGTTAAGGGTGGTAAAGCCTAAACACCCTTAACTGAATTTGTTGGACACAAAATCACTGACCTCATTGTTGGGTTTTTGCTGCTCACAAAGTCTTTTTTTTCTACACTCTATAATCTAGTTTTAATATGTACAGTGCTAAGTGTTTTCAGATAGCTTATGTTATCATTTATGGATTATATATAGAAAGCTGAAAGCAACCCCAACAGAGGACAAAAGAAAAAGAAATCCAAGCATCAAAAATACCTTTATTCTCTAGCTGTGTGCTGCCTGGAACTGTGGGTTCCAGCTCCTCTGTGGGTTCCTTTGTGGCTGCAGCTAGGCTGGACAGTCCTGTAGCACCTCCTAGCTGCTCCTTGAGGTGCTTTCTTGATAGGGACACCACCTGCTCCACAGGCTGAGCGCAGTCTGGCTCCAGTGTTCCAGATAAAAAGATTTAGTCTTAACTTTAGTTTTAAAAAAATGACTTTGTGCACACAGACTATTTCTGAACTAAGAGCTGTTTTCCAAGGGTAACAGGTTCTGACACCTTCTGGCTACAGTTTCCACCGTGTTTCTGTGGCTTTGATGTTGCAGTGGAGCAAACTGTTAAAGTTAACTTAAGCTTAACAGAAGAATTAGCGGCAGCACAGCCACATTTGCTAAATGTTCTAATTAAAATGTCTTTCCAGCTGCACCGAGCAATAATTTCTGCTGGAGTAAGGGGGGATAATTGGTTTGGCACAGTGGCTACACACATTATGTTTATTTAGTTTGAAAAAAAAAAAAACTCTTAGTTACAGAGAAAGAAGAAATTCCAAGAAATTCCAAAACTACAACGAGTCTGAGTATTAGTTCAATGTAATGGATCAAACTGATCTTACCGCTGAGCTAAATGAAAAGAGTATGTTAGTATAGCTTGTCAAATAACTCAACTATACACCGCTTTTCTACTCTACATGAGCACTCAAATTTTTTATACAGCATGTCTCAGTCACCCATTCACACGAGCACTTTCTATGTCTAAGTGCTTTCTATCTAACAGTCACACACATTCACACTGATGGATGCATCAGGAGCAACTCGGGGTTCAGTATCTTGCCCAAGGATACTTTGGCATGAGGGCAGGAGCAGCCAGGGATCGAACCACCAACTTTCCAGTTAGTACATGATCTGCTCTACCTCCTGAGTCACAGCCTCCTCTTATCAATCATGTTTGTATAAAAGAGCGCTGACAGCACCTGCTGGTTTGCCTGTGGAGTGGCCTGGTGGTCCAGTAGCCACCTGAGTGTGAGCTGAAGATTCTCGATGCTGAACTGGCTGAGGAGAAGAGACCTGTGGCTCAGCCTGTGAGTGACTTAAAAGATGGCTGAGACCTTCCATGTCCTTTCTCTCTGGGTAACCGCAGCACGCAGGATGTTGTTCTGCTCCTGCAGACACTGGATCTCTTCTGATGCCAGAGAATCTACCTTGGAGTGAGACCCTGTGGATTTATGTCTTTGGTAAATATCATGTAAATTATGTTAATTTATTGGGGATAATAGCTAAACATTTGCAGCTTGTTTTGTGGGCTGAACCACAAACATAAATGAAACTGAGACCATACGTGCACCAACAATGGGAACGCATTCCTTCCATCATTCCAGACAGTATTCAAATCTACATAGAGCCCTTTGCAAATCTCAGACATGTGCTTCAAAATGCAAGCATCTTACAATATTTACCCAACTCCCAGAGGGGGGAACGGGGTATTGTTTTTTGGTATGTTTGTTTGTTTGTTTTAAACAATATTACAGCAAAATACCAGTGCCATTCATAGCAAATTTGCACGAAAAATGGACAGTAACCTCCAGATGACCTGATTCAATTTTTGCCATAATTGGGTCAAGGTTAAAAAAAAAAAAAAATCATATCTCCTCTCAAATATTCGGTATTTGAGGGAGATTTGTGGAGGACCAAGAACTGGTGCCAAACCAAACGCCATCTGGATCTGATCCAGATTCTGGATTTGCAGGCTACTTGAATTTAACATGGAAAACTCCATTTAATGCAAATCTCAGCTGAACAAAGACACATCATCTCGTTTGTTGCAGTAAGAAGCATATCACTATTGTCCATGTAACATGTAGGATCTGATCGGATACGCAAATATATGACACAACGTTTGACTCTATCAATCCAATCACTCAGTTCCCCTATCATCACCCACCCAGAAAATTATGTATTTCTCATCATAAGAGAAAGCTTTTACAAAAAATTACCATAAAATGAAAGTTATTTTAGTTTAACTTTTTAAACCTTGGAAACTTATGAGCACGGACAACAAGACCTCTGTGATTCACTGTTTGCAGAGTGACATGTTTGTGAGACAGAAACATTCTGCTGGGGAGAGTTGTTGTGCCCCCCCCCCACCACCACTTGTTCTAAATTGACGCTTTAATTGCAACTTTATGGCAACAAAATTGCAATTGTTGCCCATTTTGATTAAAAAAAAAAAAACCCACCCAAAAACAAACAAAAACACACACACGTAAATTGCTGCCATCTTGTGCCACAGTGTTCCAAACGAACATCATGCAGCGATCTTAAATTTTCATTGATATGTTTTCCCATATTTTTAACCATGTCACAGATCTCAAGACTTTCAATTGAGTTCTGACTCTTGTGTTATTTTATTAATATATTTTAATATACTTCTTTATGGACTCTTTAAAAACTTTTATGTCTGATTTCTAGAATATAATGCATCACTGTAGATTGAACAGTATAAAATATTATACTTGGCTCTGCAGCAGTAATGAGGTGGTGGCATCATCTCTGCTTGCCTTTTCGTGTGTGTGAGATATAGGATATACTGGAGCTTCCTGAATGTTTTTTAATCAGATTTTCTATCATAAGTCAAGTCAAGTCAAGTTTATTTATAAGCACATTTAAAACAACGACGTTGACCAAAGTGCTGTACAAGATCTGTAACCCCAAGGACTATACTAATAAAAAAAAAATATATAAATAAATAAATAAAATAATAAAATAAAAATAAATAAAAACATTAAGAACAATAAATAACATAAGAAAATTAAAAATTAAAACGTTTAAAACAAGTACCATAAAATACCATAAAACAATCATCTAAAAGGAGGTAGCACTGCAGCCAAATGCCAAGGAAAAGAATGTGTTTTTAATAGAGATTTAAATGTGTGTATCGTCTGAGCTGTGCGAATATGGAGAGGTAGATCGTTCCATAGCTTTGGTGCTGCTGCTGCAAAAGCTCGATCACCTCTCTGTTTTAGTCTAGTTTTAGGCCTCTGTAAGAGCAGCTGTTCGATGACCTCAGAGCTCTTACAGGGGTGTGACAGTGAAGCAGCTCAGACAGATACAAAGGTGCCAGTCCGTTTAAGGCTTTAAAAGTAAGCAATAAATCTTAAAATCGATTCTAAACGGACAGGGAGCCAGTGAAGGGATGACAGGACTGGGGTAATGTGTTCATGCTTTTTTAAACCGGTTAAAAGACGAGCTGCCGCATTCTGGACTACCTGCAGGCGGCGCACAGATGATTGATCTATGCCAAAGTACAGAGAATTACAGTAGTCCAGGCGGAAGTAATAAAAGCATGAATAACTTTTTCCAGGTCCTGCTGTGGGAGATAAGGTTTTACCTTGGCAATGACTCTGAGTTGGTAAAAACTGATCATAAAGCAGTATGAATGCATATGTTTTCAATGTGTAGATGTGGTATCTCTGATTGGCTTTTCTAAGGTTAAGTGTTCAGTTTATGATCGCCCTACTAAATGGGGTACTGACATGCCTAATAAATAAATGTTTATTGTGGCTTTATTTACAGACAACAGGACCATTAGTAAAGAGTGACAAAGACAATCATTGACAAAGTCTAATGTATTTGCTGTTTGTTTAAAATCATATGATGTTTTAGTTTATATGTATGCAGAAAGAGCTGTAAATTTGAAAATGTACTAATGATGTCTGAGATAGGATAACAAATGTAAACCTGCACAGGAATTCATAATGTACAGGAAGTGCACATACTAACAGATACAAAATAAAATCCTTCTCCTCACAAACGAAGTCCTGAACGATCAGGCCCGTCACATCTTAAAACAGAGCACTTCGCTCTCAGTCTGCAGACTTACTTGTGGTTCCTAGAGTTTCCAAAAGTAGAGCGGTAGCAGCTACCAGCCCCTGTTGTGTGGAACCAGCCCCCAGTTTGGATTCAGGAGAATCTACTTTTAAGATTAGGCTTCAAACTTTCCTTTATGACAAAGCTTAAAGTTAGAGCTGGTTCGGAGGACTTTTAGTTATGCTATCGCTTTTTTAAAAATCCTGTCTGTTTGGTAATCAAGTCAAGAAACTTCTTTTTTTCATATTCTTTGTCTTGCTTTCACTTGTCGGTCAGTGGGTAGTATGCCAGTGTGTGGTTAAATGTCTGCTCACCTGTATTGCCTGATTTCTCTCCCTTCTAACAGACTGCAGTAAGACAGTTAAATCATGGAGTTCTTGCTCTCGCTCCGTCAGCTCTGCTTTAGCCTGAAAGATGAGAAACACTGTTAGCTTCATACAACATTATCAGCCTGGGCTTTGAACCAAAGTGGTTCTGTTTCTGTTTCAGCACAGTGACAAAGGTTACACATAACATGTGTGAATACCTCACTTCAGTCTCTGTTTTCCCAGGAAGTATAAAAGTCCTGCAACTCTCTAAAATCTGTTTCACTGCAGGAATTAACATTTCCTGAGGTAATTTAAATTTGTATTTGTGCTAGATAAAGTGTACTGCACACATGCATGAATCACATAGACTGTACAGCATGGTTTGTGTTATGTGCGAGAGGCTGACCTGGTCTCTGGCCTGGATCAGGTCTTGTATTAGCTGCTCATTTGCAAGGTAGTGGTCAGCCTTTACATCCTCAAAACGTCTCTCCCATTCCAGCTCCATTTGGACTCTGTTCTTTTCCAAAACCTTCTCTCTAGTCAAACCAGCACTCAGTTGCTGTTTGTACCTTATAAGAAACACACAGACATTATAAATACAAACAGCTCAGATAATCACCATATTCATATTGAAATTAATCGTCCCTCTTTTATCTATTGTCATTTGTTTATCATCATCCAACATCTCCACTGCAACTCCTACTCCCTTAATGCTAAAGGGAGATCTTCCTGGGACTAAACCAACAGTGTTGAGGAGTAATGTGTTACTGTAATATTATTCATTTTCCACATAGATGAGTAGTTTCAGGGTTTACAATTTCAAAAACATTGTTACAGTATATTTAGTCACTGTGTTACCAGAGTGTGAGTTGTATTTTGCCCTAGGTAGGCTATCCTGACAAAGAAACCTACAGTGGGATTGTTCCTACTGCTGGATAAGGAATGTTACTCGTTGCTAAAAAGCTGAGTGGAGACTGCTATTGATGATTAATATTTAAAAGAGAAAAAATTAGGCTTTCATTTTGAAAATCTGACACCTTAAAGTATGTGATATATTTCTGAGAATCCTCTCAATTTACTTAAAACAATAAGGGGCTTTTATTTTGAATATTCCACAGTGGTAAAGCATCTTGATAATGTTCAATAAGTACCTGGAGGCTTTATTTTGAAAGAGTGAGTTTAAAGGAGCCTATTCAATTCCTACAACCACACCTGGGCTTTTATTTTGAAAATCAAGACATAGCTGTGGTTGACCAAATAATTTCCTGTATTAAAATAAAGACTTTTGTTTTGAAAATCTGCAGCCACCTAGTTCCTCCTGTCAGGATGTGGGACTGTTGAGTGTTGTCCATTAGTGATGGGTGTGTGAAAGAAAGAGGCAGACAGGAGCAGCTTTAAACGATGTGAAGTAAACTTCCTGCTTAACATTCAGGCAATATACAGTATGGTACTATGTATCATACAGTGGCTCTATAGTGTAGTGGTTTACACACTTACGTAAGAAGCAAAAGCCTCCCTGGTTCAGTCCTGGGAGGAGACACAAATCCCTTTGGGGGGTTGCATCTGGTGTAAAAGCTTGCAGAGCTACCTGTGGTGACTCCTTGTGAATAAGGGGGCAGCTGAAAGTATCTTTATATGGTACAATCCTGCTCTTGTATTTCTTCTTTGATCCTCCCATATTCCCTTGTGGTTTCTCACCTTTCAATCTGTTCCCTGCTCCTCTCCAGCTCAGTCCTGAGTTTAGTTTCTCTCTCCTGCAGCGCGATGATTTCTGTATCTTTCAGGACCATTTCACTGGAGACCTGCATGACATACTGGTCCCACTGAGTCCAGATTCTTTGCAGCTCTACGTAAAGCCTTTGAAAACAGACAGGATAACACTATTCCTTAAAAACTGGGCACATTATTACAGGATATTGCTGAAATAACTACAGAAATTTATACAAACCAAAGTCCAACAGTAGAGATGCTCCTGGCCAATAATTTCTTAGTTGACTAAACAAGAAAAGAAATTAGACTAACTGACTAGTCTAAAACAAACAAAAAAAAAAAAAAATCAGATAAAGTTAAATTTAAGACTGTTTAATGGGCAATGTCAAAAACTGTCTAAACAAAGTCATTTGAAACCATTAATCACATTCTTCAATAATGAATCGCACTTTAAATGCTGCTTAACTGTGTGACATGCACATCCTGCATCATGAACACTGCACGTTATTCTCCAAACAGACGAAAAGAAAAAGACTTAAAACAAATGAAAACTAGATGAAAACCCGTTAGTGCAAACGATGTTGGTGCATCACTAAAATATGACAAAATAACATTCAAAAAAAAAATTGAGACTTAAAAGTGTGGCACATTATGAACGATGCTCATTGTACAATTCATGACATGACATTTATTATTGTAAATGATAATAAAACAGTTCAATACAAACATTATCTTTTTCAGGGTTGGGGGGGTGGGGGGGCTGTCATAGGGTGATAGGCAGGCTACACCCTGGACAAAGTCACTAGCCTATCACAGGGCTAACAGAGAGACAGACAACCATTCACACCTATGGGCAATTCAGTATCACCAACTAACCTAACCCCACTAACTGCACTGTCTTGCACTCTTTGGACTGTGGAAAACCGGACCTGGCGAGAACCCACACAAACATGGGGGGGGAACATGCGAACTCCACACAGAAAGGCCAAGGTGGATTCAAACCCAGGCCTTCACACTGTGAGGTAAAAATGCTAACCACTGCACCAGAATGCAAATCATAAACCCATATTTTATTCACAGTAGAACACAGAAGATGCATGAAATGTTTAAAGTGAGACATTTTACTATTTCATGAAAATAGTTAATTTTGATTTGATGGCAGCAACGTGTCAAACATGTGACAGACAGGCACAGCATTAGTGATGCAGACATTGATGCTATATAGCCCTACCCTCACAGGGCCACAATCTTTGGGTAGTGACCGAAAGAATGAGATCATCAATACAAGTGACAGAAATGAGCTTCATCTGAAGGGTGTCAGGGCTCTCTCTTAGAGATAGGCTGAGGAACTCCATTATTCAGAATGGTCTCAGAGTAGTGCCACTATTCCTCCATATCAAAAGGAGCCAGCAGAGGTGGATCATTTCACTAGGATGCCTCCTCGGGGCTTCCTGGGTGAGATGTTTCACACGTATTCCACTGGGAGGCAGCCCCAGGGTAGACCCAGAACATGCTGGAGAGATTAAATCTCTCAGGTGGCTTAAGAACAGTTTGGTATCCCCCAGAAGAGCTGAAGGAGGTGGCTGAGGAGAGAGAGGTCTGGGTGTTTCTGCTTACATTGTTTCCCCGGCAGATAAGGACCCTTACAAAGACGCAAAGTGGTTTAGTTCACCATGTGTTTCAATTACAGTGCAGCTAATTCTATCAAGGTGATAGAATTAGCTGCACTAATGTGCTTCTGGAAGAATGGTCAAAAATTCTCACACACAATCCTAAACCTTGTGTAAAAGCATAAATTATTTATGACTGAAACATGAGTGAAAAGAGTCCACAGTTAATACATGCCCTGTCTTAGATTCTACAGTGTTACTAGTGGCCAATATTATATATGATAATACAAGACACTTGAAAAGCACCAGCAAATGTTATATTTGTTCTATTGTTGAAAATTTATTATGTTTTGGAAACAGGTCTCTCTTGCAAATGAGACACTGAGCTTCAATGGGACTACCTGTATAAATAAAGGTTAAATTAAAAAAAAAAAAAAAATTTATATATAAAAAATTCAAGAGATGCTTCAATTGAACAGGTGCATTGTACTTTTGTTCATGCTGCTTTACTCAGGCTACTGGTGATTAATGTAAAAAAAACAAAAAAAAAAACAAAAGAACTGTTCAAAGAAGTGTATATTGGTGACAGTTACATGACTCACTTTTCTTTCTTTTCCAAACGTGGAGATATGCTTTCACAGTCCTATAGTAGCAGTCTGTGTCAGACTCAGAGGAGTTTGAGTTTATTAAGGACTCACTTCTTAATGTTGCCATCTCGCTCCACCTGCAATTTCTTCTCCATCCGCTTCAGCTCATCTCAAGCGCCTTGATCCTACAACACGTGATAGCCTGAAGATGTAAATGTGTACACACACACACACACACACACACACACACACACACACACACACACACACACACACACACACACACAGGAGTATACCTATAGTCCTTGTTAGCAACAAAATCTTTGACTTCCAGGTCGTTGTGTGTCAGTTGGGTCTGCATCTTCGTACTGAACTCCTTGGATACCTGGAAAGCCTCTGAGTGATTTTGTTTAGACACCATCTTCCTCTGGAACAAGGACACAAACACAAACGGCATTAGGTATGAAAATAGACCTGTGGCCTGCAGAGCTACACTGTCAAATGTTTTACTTGTACATTATGTCCTATATTGGAATGGAAACTAATTTGGCTGTAAGTCAACCATCTGTCACTTACTTTTGACTTATTTAAAAAAAAAAAAAAAAAAAAAAAGTGTATTAAAAAAAGCTCAAAAATTGGACCATTCGAGACCACTGCCTAATGAATACTCATACCAAGTTTCAAAAGAATTGACTAACAAAATAAGGAAGGAGTAACTATTCTGGAGTTAAATATCAATCTACAGTATTTCTTGAAATTTTCAAAAATTCATAAAAAAAAAAAAAAAAAAAAAAAAAAAATCAGAAATTCATCTGCACCATTCTTGGAATGATTTTCCCAATGAATACTTGTAGTAAGTTTCAAAAGATTTAACCAATAGAGAGAAAGAATCATTGAAGTTAAAATAAAATGTGCTGTTTATCTAGACTCAAATGAATATTTGATCTTAAATATGATCAGTTTCTTTTTATTAATGGGCTATGTAGGCTGGGGTCTATCACACCAAGCAAGACCCCCAGGTGCAGGTTGTGCAGAGATGCCCCTGAGACAATCCAGCATATAACAGCAGGGTGCGAGATGCTAGAAGGGAGGGTATAACCAAGTGGCTGGCATTGAGTACAGGAACACCCGTGTCGAGCATGGCCTGGAAGTCCCGAGGTCAGAATAGTATACACCTCCATGGGTGGTTGAGAATGACTGAGCTATCAAGAAGGAGGAACACGAGAAGCTCATGAAATACCAAGAGCTGAGAGAAGAGCTAGAGAGGATGAGGAAGGTGAAGGCAACAGTGGTCTCTGTGGTAATCGGAACACTGAGCACAGCGGCCCCAAAACTGGGAGAGTTGCTCCAGCAGATTTCAGGAACGACATCCAAGGTCTTTGTCCAGAAAAGCAGCATCCTAGGAAGAGCTAAGATACTGTGCAGGAGCCTCAAGCTCCCAGGCCTCTGGCAGCGGGCCCAGTGTTAAGTAGAGATGACCATGGAAGTGATGAGAACACCTGAACTCAATAACCTGGATGGGCAAATGAATACTTTTGGCAATATATATACAGAAAAAAAAAAAATTCTCTGTGTGTCACCAAGAGGTAAAAAAGAAAATCAATTAGAAAGGTGAATGGTGTGTAGTTTTTTTTTTTTTTTTCAAATCTTCAAATGGAGCTTTGTAAAGTCCCCTTAAGCTCCTCAATAATTCTCATCCTCACTCCTCCCTTATAGGACTGGATAACTTTTCCTGAGATCTGAATACTTGGAGTGATGAGCATTGGCCACATGAGCATCATATAATAGCATCACAGACCCCCTGCAGAACCTCTTGCAGTTTGATTGGGATCCTTGATTCTATTCTAAGTCTCTCTCACCTGACAAATCACTCGTACACTTAAAAAAACAAAAAAAAAAAAAACTGTCTGTATGAGTGGTTTTTTAAATAAGGCTGTTGCTCCTGCAACTCTGTGTAAGCACACTGAGCACTAGACAAGAATCAACAACTTAATTTTCTTAAACATATTGTTAGACCTATTTTTGCTTATGACATATTTCATTGTATTGTTATCTAAATAAGTACAATAGAGGTGCATGGAATTTAGTTTGCAGTGCCATGGCATTGAAAATGACATTTAAACATTAGCAATACAATTTGTCTTCCAGATACAACGTCTTAGTGTTCTTGATAGTCCACAGACCTCCGTTGTTTTTGGGATTGAGGCAGACAAATGTTTTGAATTTGTGCAAATAAAGCCAATGTTATCTGTATGATAGATAACAGCACAGGTAGGTGAGGAAATATATCTTTTGCAACCTGTTTCAAGCCTGTAAGACCTCACATGTCAAACTAGCGTCATTACATAAGCACATATCAGTTTACTAGGGAATGAAATTCTATGTTCAGTTACAGCACACATACATGCATTTAGGGGTGGCTGTGGCTCAAGAGGTAGAGCAGATACGCTACCTACTAATCAGAAGGTTGGTGGTTCAGTACAGTGCTTGTATGGGTGAATGAAGGCATGTTGTATAATGTGTTTTGAGTACTC
The DNA here is from genome assembly GCF_007364275.1 of Archocentrus centrarchus. Classification (NCBI taxonomy): domain Eukaryota; kingdom Metazoa; phylum Chordata; class Actinopteri; order Cichliformes; family Cichlidae; genus Archocentrus; species Archocentrus centrarchus. The sequence continues at coordinate 23,068,075 of NC_044364.1, forward strand.
GTGAACCAGCCCATTTACCATAACCTCAGTGCTATATTAATTTGTATAAAACTATGAGTAAGAGAAAATAACATAAACAACAAGATGCAATGTACAAAGAGTAAGGAAAGCCAGGGATAAAAGTAAATACAATACAGTAAATGCTTCATTAAACCTCAAATGACATGCTCTAAAGAGACAGATGTCATGAACAACAAACAATTCTTTGAAAATGTTTCTGTGGACATGCAGAGTTCAAATGAATGAATTGCATTATGTGAAGGGGAGTGAGGAACCCCACAGGCAACGAGCAACACCCACAGGCAACGAGGTGTGTACAAACCTTCTTTGATTTTTAGCTATTTAAACAGAGACCAAAAAAACATCCCAAACAAAATTAGTATCAGAATATCCATCCATTTGCTTCCGCTTATCCTGTTCAGGGTCGCGGGGGGGGGGGGGGGGGGCTGCAGCCTATCCCAGCTGTACAGGTCGTCAGCCTGTCGCAGGGCTAACACAGACACAGACAACCATTCACACCTATGGGCAATTTAGAATGACCAATTAACCTAAATGCATGTCTGCACTGTGGGAGGACACAGGGAGAACAGACTCCACACAGAGAGAGGCCCGGGCCAAGGTGGAATTGAACCTGGACCACCGTGCTGCCCCAGTATCAGAATAGAATCGGCAAATATTTTTCAGGTTCAATTCTATTCATTTTTATTTATATAGCACCAAATCATAACAAACAGTTGCCTCAAGGTGCATTATAAGGTAAAAACCCTACAGTAACACTGAGATAAATCCCAACAATCAGACAACCCCCCCATGAGCAAACACTTGGTGACAGTGGGAAGGAAAAAACTCCCTTTTAACAGGAAGAAACCTGCAGCAGAACCAGGCTCAGGGAGGGCAGTCATCTGCTGCGACCGGTTGGGGCTGAGGGGAGAGAGACAGGACAAAAGACATGCTGTGGAAGAGAGCCAGAGATTAATAACTAATGATTAAATGCAGAGTGATGTACAACCAGAGTGAAAAGGGGTGAATAAAGAAGAAATATTCAGTGCATCATAGAACCCCTGCCCCCACAGCCTATGCCTATTGCAATGCAACTAACTGAGAGTTCAGGATCACCTGTTCCAGTCCTAACTACAAGCTTGATCAAAAAGGAAAATTTTAAGCCTAGTCTAATCTGTGAGCGAAGTGCTTTATTGGGGTGGTACGGTACAACGAGGTCTTTAAAATAAGATGGGACCTGATTATTCAAGATCTTGAATGTGAAAAGAAGGATTTTTAATTCAATTCAGGATTTGACAGGGAGCCAATGAAGAGAATCCAGAATGGGAGAAATATGTGGTATGGTTTGGATGATGAGAAGTTCTTTTCCTTGTTCCAAACTGTTCCCAATATTCTAGAACAGGTTCATCTTGTTTTCATCTGTCCAAAGAATTCATTCTGGAAGTGTTTGGGCTCTTTTAGATGTTGCAAAGCCTAATCTGGGCTTCCTGTTCTTGAACGCAACAAGGTATGAATTCTGCACTTCCATTCATGAACCCATCTACTGATGGCTTCCTCCAGGTAAACCGATTGAATTAAAGCTGAAAGTCCACACTTCAGTCACACCTTCACTCTTTGTTTTAGAATCCACTGTGGTGGTGTATCGACACAAAACTGCAAGTTTATAAATGTCTTTATTGATGGACTTTACTATACTATAGTTGCTCCCTTAAAACTTCCATGTGTTCAGAGATGTATGGACACGCTGCTTCTGTGTGTCTGGTAGTTACAGTATTCTTTACAATATAAAAAAAAAAAAAGTATTCTTTACAATATTTTCAATATTACACACACACACACACACAAACACACACACCGTTTCGTTGGTTTACCTTAAACGTCGACAGGTATCAGTAGACCAGCCTAATCAGTCTTCACAGTCACCAGGACACACCTGACGGGAACTTTTTGGCCTCTCTTCCGCGAGGTGAAGTTTCCATGGAAGCCGTACGTCAGTAAATTGTTCCCCAGCTACAGCAATAAATTAGTTCCTGGTTATATTGCTCCTAAATTAAAATATGGCTGCGAGACTGTGTGCTTTATGTAGGATCCCAGATAAGCAAAGTGTAACCTACACACACCACAGTCAGTAAAGTAAAGAGAGGCCTGCGAGTCACAGACTTAATGTTCTTAATCATGTGCAGTTAATGAAGTCTGCTGATTTTATCCCTCAAACGAGTCCCCACATCCGGAAGGTATCTGACACTGCCATCAGATTCACCGAGGACCGTCTTATGATTATTTATGTTGTTATTGTTAACTGGCATTAAACCAGACCACTTTCGTGCTTTATGAGCTTTGTTGCAGATTAACGCGCTGATGTGAAGTATCGTTGCCCATGGTAACCGGGGCGGAGTTTAATGTGAGGTTGTCGCACTTTATTAAAACGGAGCGGACGCGCGCTCACGCGTGGAAGCGCAGCTGCAAAAACCCGACGGCATCACAGCAGGTAGGTGATCGATCATGCAGAGCCGGTGTTGTGCCAAAAAGTGATCGTATTAAGTATATCAGATGTTTCTATGTTTTTTTTTATGTGTAATAATTTTGCTTATATTGGTAAGTAGATTGTAGTCAACAGGTTAATTAACGGAATGGCTTATAAAATGAAGAAATGACCCCATTTACAAGTATTTTTATGAGTTTTCTTTATTGTATCTATATTATGATAAATGCAGTCCTTTTTGGACACTTAAAACATCTTTATAGAACGTTAATGTTATATATGTTGCAATTTCTGGTCGCCTCTTGGCCAGATCTGTCTTATAAAAGACATTTTAATATTAATAACACTTTTTACCCTGATTAAAACTCACTTTGCCAAAAAGTGAGTTTTAGCTTCCGCTTCCGCTTCCGCCCTGTGACAGGAATATTGTTTCTGGCTCAGAGATTTGTTTGATCTGCGGTTAACAGATTATAGGCCAAAAGTCATTTACAACAATTGAAATAAAGCTGATCATTTTGTGGCAAAATACCGAAAATCTCCTTTTAGCAGACAATCACTTTTTGGCACAACACCGGTGCCGCAGGTAGTGGTGGGCACTGCAACTAAGTTGCAGAGTTAGATGGGTGGAAAAAATACGCGTATTATTGTGAGTGCGTCAACACGTTAGCGTGACGGTCGGTCCCACATGAGCGTCTGTTCTGTGAAGATGTACATCAAAGACTTGCCCCTCGGTACTCACGTAGGTGCACACATGGTGATCCACATCCGTCTCCCTCTGCTTCACCCAGATGTTTCATCTGAAGCCACTGAGAGAAATACAACTCCCCTACTTTAGTAAAGTGATGATTTGTTGCAAATTATCTGCACTTCATGAATCAAATTCAGTTTCATTAAATGCTGTTCTGGTAAAAATAACACAAGAACAGCTCCATAGAAATAGCCTTTAGTTTTCACTCATCTTCACCAATAAGGTAATAAAGTAACTGTGTCGTTAGTTTTGTGATGTGTTAGTTTGGCAGGCTTTGTGGTGCAATAAAAACTAAAGTTCTTATTTTTGCAGTGAAGTAGCTGTTCTGTTCATGTGTGCTGCACACCTCACACTGAAGCCAAGCCTATTTCTTTTTTGGTCATCAATTCAACTAAAGGGCACATCTACTCTAACAGCCCATGTGGGGCATCTACTAGCTGAAAAGTTGCTTTGTTGGCTTATTTCCCTCATGTGAGTTTATAGGATTCACTGCAAAAATGCCTCAGTTAGATGTAGAAGGCATTTCAACCCTGACTGCCCATTCAGCTTTAAAATGAAAATTCCTGAGACATTATTTTCTGTCTGCTTAGTGTCCTTCTTTAACCTCTTTGCTTGAGGTGCAGTGGTTACATTTTCATGAAAAGTTTCCATCATGATGGAGGCTCAAACTCATGAACTTTCCTCACTTCATATCCTATTGATTTAAGGACAACCAGTCAACATAGACTGTGAATAACCACGTTTGGTAAACAACCATCCATCCATCCATTCGCTTCCGCTCATCCTGTTCAGGGTTGCGGGGGGGCTGGAGCCTATCCCAGCTGTCATAGGGCGAGAGGCGGGGTACACCCTGTACAGGTCGCCAGCCTGTCGCAGGGCCAACACAGAGAGACAAACAACCTTTCACACTCACATTCATGCTCTCATCCACACCTATGGGCAATTTAGAGTAGCCAATTAACCTAACCCCAGTAAGTGCATGTCTTTGGGATGTGGGAGGAAACCCACACAAGCACAGGGAGAACATGCAAACTCCACACAGAGAGAGAGAGAGAGGCCTGGCCTAAGGCCTAAGTTCATCATATAAGTTAAAAATAGGCACCATATTACTGATGTGCCAACAGTTTGTTTATTTGTGTCCCAAATAAAGATTTGTCTGTTCCTTTGGGTGCCCATTATAGCCACATTGGTCGCGTTGCATGCAGATACTTCTCCACAGTTGTGTACCATCTATAATGGTCCGGCCCTCATTGCAGTATTCTCCTGAACAATAGGTGTCACCACTCAGACAAAACCTTGAAACATGTCACCACTGCAACAGCGAGCACAATCGACCCATGTGACACAAACTGCACTTTATTTCAGGCGGTCGTGCAATTCAGTTTTGAAACCTTGCACTGGTGCTGTGGCACCGCCAGGCTGAAGACAGAAAGTGTATGATCCTGTTGGGTTTCACCACCATTTTAATGATATATCAGTGCAGCAGCTTAGCGTGTCACAGATTATACTGCAGATGTTATATTACAGATGTAGCAACAGTTTGAAAAGAAAAGAGTTTCTGGAAAAGAAAAAAAAAAAAAAACTCTACAATTTCTTTGCTTCCAGTTGAGACTTCTCCTCCTATACCAGCACTGATTTTGTCTGAGTGGCAACACTCATCATTCAGGAGAACTGCACTGGTCTCTGGTACATGACCAATGAGGCAAGCATAACAGGCCCACTATTCACAAGGGGCCGTCACAGCAGGTAGCTTTGCATGTTTGATATGGAAGATTTTTACTCTGGATGCCCTTCCTGACTCAACTCCCAAGGGATCTGTGTCTCCTCCTGGGATCAAACTGGGGAGCCTTCACCTGTTAGGTAAAGTGTAAACCACTACACTACAGAGCCGCTGTTTCTGGAGGTATTAATAAAAGGTGGAAGCAGTCGATCTAGTCAGTCAGTGCATACAGGCTACTGTTCCTCAGTAGCAGTACATCACAACAGTGCGCTGTACAGGGCACGTCACCACTTTCTTTCTGTTTGTTCAAAGGGTACTCGCCGTGGCCATCCTTATGGTTTCTCACATGGACAGGAAACCTAGAGGGTGCTTAATTCTGCTTTGTTTTCTCATTGAAATGGGAAACAATTCACTGCACTTTAGTATACAGGATTTTGGGGACTGCTCAATAAAATGTCCTTCCTTTCTCATCTCTGTCTCATATTTTTTCCTTTTTTTTGAGGTTTGCTCAAAAGTTCATCTTTGTCTCATCAGTCAATAAAACTTTGTCCCAGAGTTTCTGAGGCTTGTCTCTGTACTTCTTGGTAAATTCCAGGATGGCCTTCCTGTTCGTCTTGCTAATTAGTGGTTTGCATCTTCTGGTGAAGTCTCTGTACCTTTGTTCATGAAATCCTCTGCAAACAGTAGATTGTGATACCTTCACTCCTGTCCTCTGGGAGTGATTGCTGATGTCACTAACGGTTGTTTTAGGGTCTTTTTTTTAAAGCACTTACAATGTTTCTGTCATCAGCTGCTGTTTTTTTCCTTAGTCTACCTGTTCCACATCTGTTACTGAGTACACTAGTAATGACTTTCTTCTTCAGGACCTTCCAAATGATTGTACTGGTTATGGCCAATGTCTGTGCAGTGGTTCTGATTGATTTTCCATCTTCTCTCAGCTTCATGGCTGCTTGTTTTTCACCCATAGAAAGCTCTCTGGTTTTCATCCTCTAACTATAAATACACAGTCTGCACAGGCAAACCCATATCTGAAACTGAGGGTAGACATTCAGCTCTATTTATTGTTTGAGTAATCAATTTAACAGTACACACCTGGGCAACAAAACACACCTGTCAGTCACATGTTCCAGTGCTTTTGCTCACAGTAAAAATGGGTGGCTTCAGACAAAAGGTGCTGTGTATCAGATCCAGATGTAAATACCTGGAAATAAAAGCTGAGATGTTGATCTTTTGTCTCATATTCATCTTTTGGCTGTAGCTTGGGAAGTATAGCGGGTCACCTAATAATCGGAAGGTTAGTAGGTACGATTTCTGGCTGCTCCAGGCTGCATGCCAAAGTATCCTTGGGCAAGAAATGTGTATGAATGTGTGTGAATGTAAAGCAGTCAGTGTTACACATGGAAGTGCTTGCATGAATGGGTGTGAATGGGTGAATGTAAACATGTACAAGCGCTTTGAGTGCTCAGATAGAGTAGAAAAGCACTATATAAGAACTAGTCCATGTTGCCCATGATGTTCCTTCTTCACGCACCTCTTTTCACTCTCTGTGTTTATACACCACTCTGCATTTAATCATTAGTTATTATTAATATCCGTCTGTCTTCCACAACATGTCTTTTGTCCTGTCTCTCTCCCCCCTTCACCCTAACCAGTTGCAGCAGATTGCTGCCTGTCTCTGAGCCTGGTTCTGCCGGAGATTTCTTCCTGTTAAAATTGAGTTTTTCTTTTCCACTCCTTGCCTCCTTTTAGCATGTACGGGCACCCTGCTTCAGGGGACCGGGTTGAATTGGTCCATTGCCATATTTGGGCCATTTGTGATCTGCAGTAAGCACAAAGTGTTTATGTAAATTAATTTCAACTCCAACTCAATCAAAATGTATTTATATAGTGGCAGTTGCCTGAAGGCACTTAGGTACATGGCAGTGGTACACAATAATTTACAATTCAACATTAACATTTTTAGGAAACCTCTGTGAACAAAAATTATATATCAGTAATTAAACATTAAGTCTGTGTTTTGTACTAATGTGTCTACAGTCACTGACCTCAACACAGCTCTCAGAATATAATGGGAGGAGCAGTAGTGGATAATGGACCACCTGGGGTGAAGGCGCCAGATGGAGGCTGGGGTTGGGCGGTGTTGGCTGGATGCTTCGTCATCACTGGCTTCTCCTATGCTTTTCCCAAGGCTGTCAGTATCTTCTTCAAAGAGCTTATTCAAGAGTTTGAGGTTGGCTACAGTGACACTGCTTGGATCTCATCAATACTGCTTGCCATGCTGTATGGCACAGGTACCCACAAGTGTGATAGTGATAATTGTTAGCATGAAACTTCTAATAACTGACTACACAAGTATACTGTGTATTGACTGATAAATTGTATGTTCTTAGGACCTCTGTGCAGTGTGTTTGTGAACAGATTTGGCTGTCGGCCAGTGATGATGGTCGGAGGGCTCTTTGCTTCACTGGGAATGATTTTGGCTTCCTTTGCCAAAAGCATCACACATATTTACCTCTGCACTGGAGTTATTACAGGTAAAGTCACAAACAAGCAGACCAGATATTAGATATTTATGCAATGTGTGCATATTTATTATTATATGGCTCAGGAGGTAGAGTTGTCTCCCAATCATAAAATCAGTGGTGGTTTGGCTACTCCATTCTGTATGTTGAAGTATCCTTCTCAGACTTTTTTACATGCTCGATTTTAACACCAACGTAGATGCTGATAATGACAGCCTCAACACTGCAGTTACTCTATTATTAGTCAATTGGCGTCTCTCAAAACCATTCAAACACTTATAATGGCAACAACACTGTGCCCACCTGCTCGGTTCTGGACCGCCACTTTTTGCTGGAAATCAGATCATCCTCAGCAATCATTTGCTGCAATTCCTTAACTGTGAATGCAGAACTTCTATTAAACCTCTTGAATTAAAGCTAAAAGTCTACACTTCAGTTATATGTTGATTGTTGGATTTAATGTAGAGAGGGAAACTGTCCACCACAATAGAATTGTTTTTTTCTAGCAAAATTTCAATGTGTAACCAGTCCTTTAGCTTTGAGAAACCCCCCACAAAAGTTATGTCAGGAAATGCGGCTTGAATCGCCATACAGTTTTTATTAATATTTATTAATTTTATTCATTTCAATGGGAGACCATATGAGAAGCAGGGCTCCCAAGTGGCCTGCTTCACGGGAATACTTTGTCGTAGACATATCATTCAAAGCTGAGAAAGGTCACAAAGCTCTGATGTTACTGACTAAAAGTGTTTTCGTATCCTGTTGATGTGCTTGGGGGTCTGTGTCATTTTTTTTAAACAACCACATAACTAAAAACAGACTGTAATGAGTTGCAAATCTCATAAACCCATATTTTATTCATAATAGAACATAGACAACATATCAAATACATACACTGAGAAAATGTTCTATTTAAAAAAAAATATATATATTATTTTGAATTTGATGGCAGCAACATGTCTCAAAGAAGTTGAGGCAGGGCCATGTTTCCCATTATGTACTATCCCGTCTTCTTTTAACACAGTCTGTAAATGTGTAGGAACTGAGGAGAGCAGCTGCTGGACTTTTGGGAGAGGAATGTTTTCTATTCTTGTCCAATAGAGGATACCTGGGAGCATATGTTGCCCTGCAACCTGTATATACCTTTCAGCACTGTTGATACCTTTTCAGATATGCAAGCTTCCAATTCCATAGGCACTAATGTACCCTCATACTATCAAGGATGTAGGATTTTGAACAGAGTGTTGATAACAAGCCAGATGGCTCTTTAGTCTGGAGGACAGGGCACCTATATATTTTCCAAAAATCAAGTTTCAATTCATCTGACTTTGCCTCAGTCCATTTTAAATGAGTTTTGGCCCAGAGGAAACACTATTGCTCTGGATCTGGCTTTAACCTGTATTTGTGGATGGCATGGTGAACTGTGTTCAAAGACAAATGTTCTGGAACTGGTCCTGGTCCATGACAGACTCATGTCTGTTTTTAATGGAGGGCACAAAGATCACAGGCATCCTGTACTGGTTTATAGCCTTGTCCCTTACTAGAGTTCTCCTGACTCTTCAGGTGCTTTAACAAACTGATTTAATGCAAATCAATTTTGAACTTTTAGGTAATGATTCTTCTGGATTTTTGGTTGATATTCTGTCTCTCTCCATCAAAATGAAATTACCATAAAAACTAGAGGCTGTTCATTTCTTTGTAGAAATCTTACAAATTCAGCAAGGGATCAAATAATTATCCCCCCCCTGTGTAGAGTTTTGGTAAATGTAATGAATAACATGGAGGAATTTTTTAAAAATGCTTTACACCATGTTTGTCCTGCAGTGATTAAAACCTTTCCTATTTAAGAGTCAAATTTCTTTTCTATTGGGACATAATTCTGTATCATAAGCACATCATCGGAAATGATGCTGTGGAATTTTCACGAGTTGACCACTTTCTGTCAGAATATATTTATCCAAGCTGATACAATACTTTGAACTCTAGATTAGTCTGAACTTAATGTGAGCCGTCTTAACAAACAGAGATAATTTTGTATGATTAATATTTTGAACTGTTACCTCAGCTGTTGCACCATTATACCTTCTTAGTTTAAAGATAATATAAATAATCACTGGTGAGCTTGTCCATGTTTTGAAAGAAGCCATATCCATAGTTAAATCTTTATTTTACAGCAAAATGTGGTTTGGATCAATAAGCATCATATTGGTAGAGATAAAAAAAATAATTCCTTCTCTGTACCACATCTGAATATGACTTCATGAATGTCATCTATTTCGCCCGTATATGTGTGTGTTACAGTATTTTGCAGTGTAATTAATTTTTGTGTGCTGTACGTCTTTCTGTCTCTCCACAGGTCTGGGTCTAGCACTGAACTTCCAGCCATCCTTAATAATGCTGAACCGCTACTTCAGCGAGAAACGTCCTCTGGCCAACGGCCTGGCGGCAGCAGGCAGCCCTGTGGCACTATGCTGTCTTTCCCCATTGGGGCAGGTTCTCCAAAACCATTATGGTTGGCGGGGTGGATTCCTTATACTGGGAGGCATGCTGTTCAACTGCTGTGCCTGTGGTGCCCTCATGAGGCCTCTGTTGCCCCCTAAGAAGCCCCAAATGCTGGAAGAAAACACTCCCACAGCTGCAGAGAAGCCCCAGGCAGAGAAGAAACTATTAGACTTCAGTGTGTTTAGGGACAGAGGTTTTGTCATCTATACCATTGCAGCTTCTGTTATGGTGCTGGGCTTGTTTGTACCCCCTGTGTTTGTGGTCAATTATGCCAAAGGCCTTGGCTATGAGGACACTAAGTCAGCACTGCTGCTCACGATCTTAGGATTTGTTGATATGTTTGCTCGGCCTGCATCAGGATTCATAGCAGGCATGAAACGTGTACGACCTAAAAGTGTCTACCTATTCAGCTTTGCTATGATCTTCAATGGGTGCACCGACATCATCGGCTCACAGGTAACAGTGCAGTAAACCATTCTTCAAGGAGAAAGGGGTGGGGGGGTGGGGTGCACAATGACCCAGTATGGGCCATTTCTAGTTGCTTCAAATATTTACTGAAAGTGGTGTCAGGATTGGGAAATTATCAAGTTACAGTCAGGCTGGTAAAAACAAACAAACAAAAATGGGTTGTGGATCGAGATCATAAGTGAACAATGTAATCTGAACTGTGTAGTTAGTTACAAACCTGTTGTCATGTTAGAATTGTCTCATTTCAGGCAAATCATTATACCGGTCTGGTGGTCTTCTGTATCTTCTTTGGTATATCATATGGAATGGTTGGAGCACTTCAGTTTGAGGTCCTCATGGCTATTGTGGGGAAAGAGAAGTTTTCCAGTGCCATTGGCCTGGTGCTGCTAATGGAAGCTATTGCTGTACTGGTGGGACCTCCCGGAGCAGGTCAGAGCATGCAAGGAATGATTGTGCTCCCTCTCTTACCATCCTGTCCACATCCTGACACTTTAAGCCTAATATTCACATTCTAATTAGTTTAAAAGTCCAATCAAAATATCTGATCTACATAAAAATATCAAATCATCAGATCATCTACCAAGCAGAAGGTTGGTGCTTCAGTCTCCACCTCTTCAAGTCTACATGTGATAATGTCCCTGGGACAGAATACTAGACCATCAGTTTGCCCCCAGTGCAATAGTTTGTGATAAAGTGCATAGAATATTATGAATGGGTTTGTAGTTTGAGCAAATTCCCCACTTAATCATCCAACCCTGCAGCACTTTGTAGGAATAATTTTATTATTTTCAGAACAAATGCAACAAATGTCCCAGAGTGGATCCAAACTGGGAACACTTTTGTCATTCTTACCTTCAAATGCATTTAAGCCAGCTGTCAGTGCTGGTGTCTCCCAGTGGAGAAAGAAAAACTGTTCACATTTACATTTTCACTCAGTTTTTGTGCTATTTTTAATAATTCCACATGTGTGTGTGTGTGTGAGTGAGACAACACTACTAACCTCTGCTGAGGCCAACTAATAACCATACTAACATTTTTGTTCTGTCCACCAGGTCGGCTCTTGGATGCTACCCATCGGTACATGTACGTCTTCCTGTTGGCAGGCTGTGAAGTGACACTATCTGCCTTTGTCATTGCCACTGGGAACTTTCTTTGCATAAGCAGAGAAAAGGAAGATCCTGGGGCTAAGATCGAGATGGCTGTGACCGCTGCTGAGATGGAGGGGCTCAACCGTGGGGTGGATGATGAGGAAAATGATGAAGGCAAAGGAGAGCTGATGGAAAAAGAAAATGGAAAAGTCAGTTCTTTTAAAAGGCAGGAAGACATGATCACGAAGGAGGCAGAGGAAGAAACTGAGACCTAATGATAAGAATTATACTACTAATAAAAAACTGCACCAACAAGACACACAAAGTACTGATGATATGGCAAAAAAATAAAGAGAGGTACATTTAACTGTTAATGGATATCAAAGTGTCATTGGTTCACCATTAAAAACTGCTTTTAGCTGAAATGACTCTGATGAAACATGCTGATTACACATTATTTCCTTAAGAGTCACTGTATATTAAATTCCCACAAATATCAGCTCCTCTGGGTGACATGACTGCCGTTCCTGCAATGATGTCCACTCAGATGTACAACCCTATAAAACCTAACCCCAAGCTTATAAAACAAAATATAATCAACAGTTTCTCTGAAATGTAGAAGACGCTGGGAAAATGATCTCATTATTAACCCTGAATGTCTTCCCCATCTGAGATGGTGATGATAATAATGTAAACAACCACCCTTAAGTTTCAATCACTGGTTTTTAGGAGCTTTCAATCATGTCTCATAGGCTCTGTCAGCAGGTGGCGCTCTGCGGTCCGGCCTTCAGGGTGAACCAGCAGAGATGGTGATGGTGGATGGTTGTTTGTGCCAACTAAAAAAAAAAAAAAATATCAGCATCATCAAACATCAACATGTTTTTTGCATTTTTCTGCTTCATTTTTTTGCAACTATTTTATGGGAAGTTATACAAGAACTCACAAACACATTTAGAAAATAATCCTGTGTGGAATATTTGGGCCATTCAAAATGCTTTCTGAGATCCTAATGACACAGATGTGGGCAAACTCGTTGGTACCCATCCATTAAAGGAAGAAAACTGGCAGTAGTCACTAAAGTAACTTGAAACTGGCAAAAAAAACTATGAATAATTGTTTTACATTCTGTGATAAATGATGGAAGTCACCCAAAGATGGTTAAATTTATTTGAGCTCTGAGTGTTTAATATTGTTAGGGATTATTTTGTTACTCAATGAATAAAGGACAAATGTTTAAAGGTAAACTCCAGTAAATTAATTAATAAACTGTGGATCAACCAAATAATAAACAATTAAATAATACATTAGACAGAGAGCAACAGATCAGAAAGTTCTAGACTAACTTCTCTGTTTCAGTGCATCTTGTCTTGAGGACCGGCCACAGAACGTACAATTAGAACATCACCAACGTCACCATGTTCTGTCACTGATCTGGACAAGATTTCTCTGTATTGATTAAATTAGAACTTCAAGAAGAAGATGTGCCTATGACTGAGAGGAATCTGGGTCATGAAAAACCAGCCTGAACAAGACTGAATGACGAAGGTCAACTCATAGTGCCCAGAGATTGTTTATGCGTAGATAACAAGCTGTATAAAGATGTTTTGGTTAGACAGGAACACGGGCTCAGAGAGAGAGAGCACACTCTTACATGGCCATGTGTGTATTTTTTCTGACTCTTTAATACATTAAATGCCTTACTTTTCTAATTAAAGTGTTTCAGGTGTCTTCCTTCATAAAAAATCTGGTTACCTGACAATATCTAGGTGTTTTTATGGGAATGTGGACCTTTCAGATCAATTTGAGAAGTGATTTTGATTATGTGGTATTGATTATACGGTGGTGGGGTGGTCAGCACTGCTGCCTCACAGTTAGTATACCATCTAGAAGGCCTGGGTTTGATTCCACCTTGGCCCAGGCCTCTCTCTCTCTCTTTCCTCCCACAGTCCAAAGACATGCACTTACTGGAGTTAGGTTAACTGGCTACTCTAAATTGCCCATAGGTGTGAATGAGAGCATGAATGTGAGTGTGGATGTTGTCTGTCTCTCTGTGTTGGCCCTGTGACAGGCTGGTGACCTGTACAGGGTGTACCCTGCCTCTCGCCCTATCACAGCTGGGATAGGCTCCAGCCCCCCCGCGACCCTGAACAGGATAAGCGTAAGTGAATGAATGGATGGATGGATTTTGATTATGTTTCACATTTCATTGTGTCACGTAGAGTGGGTCACTGGTCTTGGTCTTGTCTCGGTCTCTGGTTAGGTGGTGGCACACAGCTTATTCTGCTATAGACTCTTGTTGGTGTTTATTTTATTAGATGACAGAAGTCTGAAGAAACAAGACCTATTGGCAATTTACACATTTAGCTGCCAAATAACAAACGATTGCATATTTTTTTGACGGGTGGTAACCCTAGTCTATACTATAAGGACCTAATCAAGATTAGAGCATAAAGACGTTCTATTTGCAAAACAGAAAAGTCACGTAATGTTAGCTGGCTAACAAATTGACTAATGCTATCCTAGCATATTATTTAAAGGCTAGAAAAGATAAAAACATGTACCTCCATAGTCAGACAGGTACTGTTCAATGTAGCCTTTGTCCAGTTTTGACGTTGTCAGTGAAAACTTGTCTGCAAGTCATGTGTAAATTGCCAATATGAAACTGCAACTTGCCTGTGGTAAAATGTGTACTAACTACAGATTATGAAAAAATGAAAGAATTTTTGAACAGGTTGTAATTGTATAGATTTAAATTTTTTTTTATTGAAATAAAGAATTTATACATAAAGTGAGAAGAACTGCAGTTCCTCAGTTTTTCAAGCCAATTCAAATTAAATCCTATAGGATTTAATTTAAATTGGCTACAGTATCAGTCCAAAGTTTGGGCACATTTACCCATTCATATGAATGGATGAGTGTCTCCAAACTTTTGACTGCTATTGTACCCCAACAATCAAATGATCCCCTATGAGCAAGCACAAGGCAACGGTGGGAAGGAAAAACTCCCTTAAACAGGAAGAAACCTCCAGCAGAACCAGGCTCAAGTAGGGGCAGCCATCTGCTGCGACCGGTTGGGGTTGAAAAAGAGCACACACATCTACTTGTGTAGCACAAGCAACATAAGGCTCTTTGGACTCTAGGTGGAAAACAGCATTCCATTATTTAAAAGGGAACTGGACCATGCTCAAAGTGTCAGTAGGGTTGGAGGAGACTGCAGGTCCAGTCCCATGAATAATAGCTGATACATGGATTGTAGCTCTACAGCGCTGAGATGGCCCTGAAAGCTGAATAGATTAGAAGGCTTCCTGTGGCAAGACCCAAGCCTACTTTAAGTAGGTATTTGGCACTTGGAAACAAAAAACGCTGTTAGGAGGTGTTTCTTCAACAGGATTCATCATCATTTCTTCAGAGTCAGCCAATATCTTTTCCTCCTGGAGCAAACTTGGCTGCTCCTTAAGATCTTGGGTTATCTGGCTCTTAATTTCTCTGTCTCCTTTCAGATCATCTATCGGGTCCTGCTTGTCTGTAATTATCCTGTTCAGTCTTTTTATTTGATCTTCACTCTTTGTGAACAGATATTCAGCCTCTCCTATTTCATATTTAAGATCTTGTACAGCTCCCGTAAGCTCTAAAGACCTTTTCTTTAGTTTGTCTCTCTGGCTCTGCACCTGGATCAGCTTAGCAGCAACGGAGGTGTTTTGATCAAGGAGAAATTTTTCTCTTTGCTGAAGATTTTGCAGTCTTGCCTTAAGTGTTTTAATGTCTATCTCCATTTCTGCGGTCATAAATCGCACTTGGTTTTCTTTGTCATATACAGCGTCATCCACCCACCAATCAAGCTCACTTATTTTTTGTTTCAATTTTCTGGTCTCCTCACGGTTTTTCTCAATAAAGCTTTGGATGCGGGCGAGTTCAGCAGTGAGACTCTCCTTTTGTTGAGTTAAGATTTTCTCATTTTCCCCAAGAGTACAAATCTCTGCCAATATATTTCATTCTCTGCTTTGTTTTGTATGAACTGAGATTCAAGCCCAGTCAACCTATCCTTGACGCTCTTATTCCACTTCTTCAGATCCGCCTCACTTTCCTTTAGTTTCTGAAATATCTCAGCTGGAATTTCATAGCGTTTGTTTCTCTGCTCCGCAGGTGCAATGTTTAACTGGCTGCCAGCAGCAGTCGCACATTTCTCATCCTCAGCTTCCACAGGCTCCGTTTTTTCTCTTGTCATTTCCTTCTGTGACATTTAGTTTGTTACCTGAAAGAATTTGTAAAACCTTTGGTCTACTTACATCCTCTGGTGCCGCAGCCCCCTGCTACCCCTTGCTATCCAGCACTTTGATGGGCGATGACGTCATTGTACTTCAAAACAACTCTGATTAGCACTTTTTATTGTGGAGCAGTTATTGCTACGATCAAAGGCAACATAGTTTTCTCTGCAACAATCCCAACAATGATAATAATTATAATAATGATGCAGTGTTCTAGCTAGCGGTTGATCGCAAGACGCCCTCGCGCCGGGCTGAGGATTTCACAGCTTCACCTTCTGACCTCTGCTGTCACTGCATTTAGCAAACAGGAGTCTTCGCTAGATCGCTGCTTTTATCACTGCTTGCGCCTGTATTATTATAAATTACAGTTGACAATGTGCATATTTGATCCCCCTAGGGTCGTGAGCGAGCTTGATTTCTCGGCTACAGAAATCGAAATGACAACCCGGTCTTGCGCGCAAAATTCTGTTCCCCTGTGTCGGCAGCGCGCACTGCAGCCAGAGAGGCATCCCACAGTCTTCACGGCGCTTCTAATCGATTTCTCGGTAAAACGACACCGTAAAAGACTTGCTGCTAAATTAATTTGTTCCCATGTTATGGAGGGGGAACCTAATTTTTCGGATGGCTGAAATATTTGGTTCCCCCCGTGTAATTTTGACAAATAAAGAGCAAATGTTTTCATATTCACAGGAGTTGTTGTTCTTGATGAGAGGAATAAGCACTGTAAAACGAACAGGATTAAAAATATTTAAATCAGTAAAATGAACTTGAATGGCCAGAATAATAGAATAAAATGGCAGCTTTTTCCTCAACACATTAAATAAAATATAAAATTACATTATTCTTCAAAAATCACATAAGGAAAACTGAATATATTTCAAACTGATGAAAAGTTGCAAATTTTTCAGGTTAAAAACTGCGGTGTGAATTTCTGCGCTTCATCGTCAACCCCCTTGATCGGAGAAATTGATCCTTTATTTTAAATGGGGAAAATTTGTTCGAGAAACGAGCTCGGCTCTGGAACGAATTAAACTCGTATCTCGAGGTACCACTGTAATTTAAATTTTGACATTTGCTTTTCATACTCAGTACAGTCCCAATTCACTCCAGCCTGATTTTATAAAAACTGGATATATAGTTTAGGAAGTGCGATCACCTTAAAATTAGCACCAATCCCCGTCTAGGCCGTTTTTGCCAAAATTCAGGCTTCAAAATGTATTTGTCATTTCTGTTTTTAATTAAAAACTTCTGTCTTAGAACTGATTAAGCAGCATATGATGAAAACACGAGTCAACCAACAATTTCAAGCATAAATTTTAATTACAGTGACCCAGAATTAATAAAGTTTGATTACATTTATTTTGGAAGCATTTTAGCTATATAATCAGTGGTACTGCTCCCCAAAAAATTTTAATGAACGATAACCTGAACAGACGTAGTCACAGTACAACAGCTCAGCTCATGCATGTATTCTCGACAGTGTGCACAGCAGATGTATCCAGTGCTGTAACAATGATCCCAGATGAGCTGCTCCGATTTGATTTCTCCACAGAGCAACAGGAGTGAACAAATGAAACAACTCCTGCACTTCCACTTCTATTTTCCTGGTTGATGTGTACACAACAGAGACACGTGACGCGCTTTTCTGTGGTGAAGGATTAGACATCCTCATGAAGCCTGGCAGCTGCAAACTCTTTGACCGGCTCCTGTAGATGGTGAAGTTAGTGTTATTGTGCTCTTTGACTGCTCGCTGAATTACTCAGATAATCTTATCTTTGATGAAAGCGGGGTCAGATGGCCCAGCCCTGTATGAGCAAATGAAGGTTCTTTCCCCTTCATTTGTCTTCTGTTGCTCCCCTGCTGTTCACTGGAGTGACCATATTCACTCCCTCTCAGGTACAATGAAGTATTTACAGTTCAAGGACACAAACACTGAATGGATTCAGTCTGAAGAGCAAGATTTTCTTCTCATACTTATATTTGACACAAAGCATAGTGCAGCCGACCAAAGAGGTAAACCATCACAATCCAAATTTAGAGATTGAACAGAATGAATAACGGCAGACAATTTTTTCATAGCAGACATGGAAGTTTATTACAGTCGTTTGTATGTAAGACAAGTTAAATATAAAAGCCCCAATGCACTGCTTTTGGAAAAGCATGTGAAAGGACGGTTTGAGAGGCACACTCTCAACGAACAAACAGCTCAGTGTTTGTTTGTGGGCTTGTAAGTTTGCACTGTTCACGCACGTGGTACCATCACAATGTGCAGAACCACCGAGTCTCTCGTGCCGACAACAGGAGCGCGTCACACGCGCTCAGAATCAGAGCAGCATCCCTGCTGACAGAGCTCTTTATCGGCCTTAAGGACGCAGACTCATTCGAGACTGTTAAAGCAAATGGCAAATGGCAGACACCAAAGTTTCTGAACCAAGCGCACATTCACACCCATCTCTACAGGTAAGCCGCAAAAAAACAACCCAAACATAACCCAATAATATTAGAAGTGTTTCACAGTGCAGAAATAAACAAAAAAATAAAAATGATTATGTACACAGTGAATGAACATTTAGTGAAATATGCCTAATGATGTCCGTGCCCCCAACATAATGCACTTCTTTATTATAGAGCAGTAGAAAGGGAACAGGGCTCATAGGAGACTACACCTGGAAAGGTGCCAACAAACCTCTGCAACAGCAAAGACATCTTCCTAAGTTTAACTTACACTCGAGCCTGTATCAAGACTCTCGTGGTGCATCTAAACATGTCAAGTTGTTTCTTTTTATTCAAATATTGTCTATGCAATGATTTTTATGTTAGATTTAACTTTTTACTGCCAAAATTCATCCCTAACCCTAACTAAATTCAGACCTTTGACTCTCGGTTGCTTCTAATAGCCTTTGGCCTGATCTCTATGCCAACAACTTGGAGAAATTTTCCATAAAAATCCAAAGTATGTGTAGCTTATGCTCATGTTTTGCCTGAATGCGTCTGTCCCTGCACTGAAGAAGAGCAAAAACAAAACCAGCCCCCAGCACAGCACAGAGTGCACA
Organism: Archocentrus centrarchus; assembly: GCF_007364275.1. NCBI lineage: Eukaryota > Metazoa > Chordata > Actinopteri > Cichliformes > Cichlidae > Archocentrus > Archocentrus centrarchus. The sequence continues at coordinate 23,086,923 of NC_044364.1, forward strand.
GAAACAGTGCTTTCAGTAAACCGAGCAGCAGCAGGAAAGGTGGAAAACGGGGAGTTAGCCAGCCTGCTGTAACTGAGCTATGCAACATGTATCTACAATTGGTGGCTTTGACTTTGATGTCATGCTATATGCTGATCTCTCAGCTATACAACATACATGATATACAGTAGATTCAACGCAAAATAATAGAGCAGGACAGTCACTGTTTTGGCCGATATGAGCTCACACAGCGCAGCACGAGCAAATCTGAGCAACAGAATGCTGAATGCAGTTCAAAACAGCAACTGCTGCCATCAATATCAATGGTTTAATGCAAATGGCTGCAGAGTTAATAAGGAGGGTGTGGTGATGGCTCAAAAACAAAACTGAAACATAAGAGGAAATGAAAACTGCATATCAACAAAAGCAACACACCTCAGTCTGCTGGTACACACACTTCACATGAAAGCTGTTGATTCCAGTGGAAAAGGAGAGAAAAGCTGTCCTAACCAGGAATGAAACAGCAGCCAGTGGGAATGTAGAGTCAGCGCTGAGGAAGGACCATCAGTGGCCTTTTAGGTCATCATTTGGATCAGCCTTGTAGAAAAGGACTGCTATGTTGTCATGTTGGTCCTGAACAAACTGAGGGTGGGGTGGGGTTATGGTGCAAGTGGCCCCCGAATAGTAGAACAGTCCTGAAAACCAGCACCCTGATGTTTTCAGACCACACAGACAAATGCAAAAGAATCAGAGTACAACATACTGAAGGTGACGGCACTGAGAGCAACACTCAGAAATGAGCTGGTGCCCAGTCAGAGGCTCACTGTCCATGGCAACTGTAGCAGTACAAATTATGGGGGAGCTCATATCTCGGCTTGGTCTGCAGGCTTGCATTGTTGGGCTCATCGAGGAACTGGTAATTGGAGACCAGCAGGTTGTACACCAGACACCATCTGAAGGAAACACAAAACAATACTGATTAACCCACCATGCATGTCTTTGGACTGTGGGAGCGGGCTGGAGCACCTGAAGGAAAGCCAAACAGTCACACCGAACCTTGTACTAACCGTGGAACAACATCGAAGTAAAAATGGGATGGGAGAAAAAAGCCCGAACTGCTCGGGATTCAAACAACAAAGTAGGAGAAATACAGTGGAAACAAACCTTTTGATCCTAAGCTGCTTCTGCATCTTTGGTTTTCCTTTACTGTCTAGAAACACCATCAGACTGCAGATGAAAACGAGCCATTAAATTTAGCAGATTTTCATGATGGACTTAAGAGCTAATGTTAATTAACGTGCATCGTCCCGTTTAAAATACTCGAGCAGATTAAATTTCTAAATATCTGTGCTGAAAATTTCAACCACAAGCACTCAACAGTTGATTTGTAAACCTCAGTTATTGATCAGTCAACAGTGTTGCCATGGTGAGCAGCGTAGCGGCGTGGGTATCCTCCGGGTACTCTGGCTTTCTCCCACAGCTCAAAGACGTGCATGTTGGGGGTAACTGGTGATTCTGATGTGGCTGTGGAGAGTGTATGAATATTTGGTGAAATGTGCTTTCAGTCTCATGTTCTTGAGTAAGACTACACACAAACGCTCTTCTGCCTTCATCATGCTGTTGCTCTGGCAACAACTCTACAGTCAGAGCTGTAAAGGCTACTTTTGAAATGTACTAAGTTACTAGCTGTTACTCAGTAACAGTTGCACTGTATTTATTTTTTAATTGAATTAACTCCATTACATGAAACTAGTTAAAGTGGATCTATTATCTTTTCCTTACCTTCTGTGTGACACAGTTTCAGTGCTGGCTGTAATGAGGCCAGCATGTTAAAGAGGTCTCAGAGGGAAAGCTCAGGCTTCAGAATGCCTCTAATTGTAGGTGTGGAGCCGTCTGTTTACTCTTGGATCGAACACAGTGGATATCCAACATCTCCGAGCACCTAATGCTAAAATATTGTCTTTATGAGGAGTAACCCATCAGAAAAGTTTACTTAAAGTGAGAGGAGCTGAAGCAGCTCATTTTAAACAGCTGATGAACTGATGGGTTACAACAAGGCCCAGAATTATACGGTAAGACGAAGATTGCTTTGATTCATGCAAAGCTGCTGTTCTACAGTCCAAGAATATAAACACAGAGCTGTAAATGAACACTGCAGGCCCACTTTAAAGTGCTCACAACTACACAAACTGATGTGACTGAAGCTACACTGACTAAACAAAGAATAAAAATCTAAACGTCCCTCCTTACTGGAACAACTGATGATATGCTTTATCACCATTAGGAAGACACTGAGTGGGAAACAAGTCATCTCATATATACATGAGTTCAGCGTGAAACACTGAGCAGGAGAACAGGAACAGATACAGGCAAGAAAGTTCCTGGCACTGACATGTCCAAAGCAATGGTACAAGCAGAAATACAACGAGCTGATCAACTTGAGCAGTGAAAGAGGTAATTCCACTCACAGGTCATGATGCTCTGCACTGCATTACCCACTCCTGCTGTCAGTGGACTGTACCCTCCTGTTCTGACACAGCCAGTATCTGACTGCTCAGTCCTAATGTGACCGCTGCCTTCCTTTCTTCTTGTGCCCATTTCACACTACGCTGAAAGTGACACTAAAAATCTGGACTAAACAAACAGCAGCCCAGAGTCTAAAACATTATCCCTGGTGCTGTATGCACAAGACTTACCCAGTGTTGCTGCCGTCACACAAGGACATGGCGAGCGTCTACTTGGTGTGATGCTCGTAGGGAATGCTATTCTGAGGTTGAGGGAAGGGAGAGAAAAGGCCCAATATGTCAGAATCCACATCCCACACTAAACACACCACTCAAGCACTGGCTGAACACCAGCGCTTCACTCCTCGAAAAAGAAACCTGAGGCTGGCACACTGTGTATGTGGGCATGTGTGTGTGTGTGTGAATGGATGAGGTCCTCACACATAAGGCATGCCTCATTACGCAGTCTGTTTTATATCATGTACGCAAACAGTCCATACGGTTATCAGGCCTCTGTCTTTGATTACAGGACAACACTCTGCAAGTATCAAGATACAGACTTTTCTACATTAACTGTAAACAGTACTACTGTCCTCCACATTTGGATGAGGGCTTTCATTTGAAGCCCACACTGAAGTGAGGTCACATGAAATATTTAGCAAGAAGAGTTTCATCTTTCTGCTCATGTGAGTGTGTTATGAGACACTATAACCAGAAGGAGTCTTTTACCTGTGAGGTGGACATGCGAGAGGTTTCCTGCCGCCCTGTTAGATCTGACGATGACATGTTGATTGGAGCGCCACGGTGCAGCCGCATGCTAACCTTTCGTTCACGCTCCATACCGGACACTTGTCGAGGAGATGTGTTCGCTGGAGGCCACAGAAACCACAAACACGCACACATCACACACTGTCATCTAAATAGTTTGAGATTATAGGTGACAGATCAGTCCGTATTTTCATAAAACAAATAGTGCTAATTCTAAAAAGTTGGCTTTTCATTAAAGTTAAGGTTTATGTATTAACCATTACATATCTCCACTGTGTAAAATGTGGCAACATATGTCATAACATCAACAGAATACATTTCAGATCAAATGTTAATATTAGACAAAGATAACATGAGTAAATACAAAATGCAGTTTTTAAATGATGATTATATTTATTAAGGGAAAAAGTTATCCTAACCTAACGGCCACTTAACTCATTTCACCTTTGACTTCACGTCCGGACTGCCATCTTTCAAACCACGCCATGTCTCTCGGGTAAAGTTTTTACTGCATTTACTAAATCTTGGGTGGTGATGATACTGTAACACCCACTTAAGATATCTTCTTCAACTCTATCGGCGTCACCGCTGCTATCCAGCTCGCCCCTAAAGCCTGGTCTCCTGACTGGCCAGTCTGTTACCAAGGTTAGCCTGGCTAGCTTTGTTTTTTGCCTGCCTGCTTGCTGCCCCTGAGCTATGGCTGTGTGGACTTTGCCTTCTGGCATATTCACAGCTGAAGCTGGACCTTAAGAAGAAAGACGAGCTTATCATGGAGTTGTGGCCACCACACAAGCTAAACAGCTGGCTTTCGTACGTGTCTCCTGCTGTAGCAACATCAGCAGCTGCCCCGCCATTCAGTGCTCAGTCCCAGCTGCTCACAGTGACACTGCACTCCCCGGTCTGGTTCGGCCACCTCTGGAGGAGAGCCAGTCATTTCAGCCGACCTCCTGGCTCTTGCTGATGAGATGTGCCCCATCCTCAGGGATAAGCACAAGTCCCACGTCTGCTCTATGCCCTGAAACCTAGAGCCATGGTTCCTGGCAAAGAGCAGCAAGGGTTGTGCTTGAAAGTTCCCCTTGTCTAAACCTTGAGGCCATTCAGCTGGCCAACAAATTTTTTTTACCCACTGTTACTATTAATCTCTGGCTCTCTTCCACAGTGTGTCTTTTGTCCTGTCTTTCTCCCCTCAGCCTCAACTGGTCGTGGCAGGTTAGGGGCAGCCATCTGTCACAAATGTTGGGTTTTCTCTGTAATTATCATCATAGAGTCTTTACAATATGAAGCGCCTTGAGGTGACTGTTGTGATTTGGAGACATATCAATAAAAATGAATTGAATTGAAAATGTGGATGCACCATGCTCTTCAGTGCGGGACCCTCAAGTGACCAGACGAGTTCTGCCCAGCAATCTGCTCCAGAGTGGGATGAAACTACCCCATTGGCTACCGGAGAAATGCCACGCAGCCTGGCAACACCGAGGACTGTTCCTGTTCAGGCACAGTAGAGGGGAGGGCTGCCCAGCAGGGCAAGTGCTTCAAATTGTGAAGCACTTTGTAACTCTGTTTAGAAAAGTGCTCAGGGTTCTAGCCAGCGGCTATCAGGAAGAGACAAAGACTTTTTCACAGCACTGTAACATTTCACAATGTTTCTGTTGAGATCACCTACTGCCAGATGTAGAATCCAGAGATGCTCAAGCAGGCTGGAGTGAACTGACCTGTCTGTGAGGTGGGCGTTAGAGGGGTAGGCACAGCTCCATCCTGGGTTCCTCGTGGCCGTCCAGATGCAGCAGGTATTCCTCTGGCCCCTGGGTTCCTGCTGTGCCTCAACCTATCATCCCGATCCCGACGCTCTCTCTCTGCTTCTTCTGCAGCACGATTGGCTCCCTTTGGACAAAAATAGCAGGTCATAAAAGACTGCAGGCATATTAGTGCTTTTTCTAAAAATTTCTAAAATGTGAGTTTGCCATGTGAGCCAACATTCACTCCTTACAGGACATAAATTTTATTGTTAGTTTTGTTCATAAACAAAGTGCCAATTCATATATAGTCACAGCAAAAATTCTGAGTAACAATTGTTTTTCACAAAGTTTGCTGCTTCACTGTTTTAAGAGCTTTTTTCAGCTGTTTCTATGATATACTGAAGTATAATTAGAGGCATTTCATAAGTTTCAAAGACTTTTTTTGACAATTACATATTTACACTGTTGGTCCTCCTTTTTCAAGGCCTTTGCAATTCGCCCTGGTATGCTGTCAATCAACTTCTGGGCCTAATGCTGACTACTGGAACCCATTCTTGCATAATCAATACTTGAAGTTGGTCAGAATTCACGTGCTTTTGTTTGTTCACATACCTCTTACTTCAAGTTCTCAATGAAATTAAGATCTGGGGAGTTTCCTGGCCATGAACCCAAAATTTCAATGGTTTGTTTCTTGAGCCACTTAGTTATCATGTTGCCTTATGGCACAGTGCACTGTCATGCTGGAAAAGGCATTCACCACCAAACTGTTCTTGGATGGTTTGGAGAAGTTCCTCTCTGAGGATATTTTGGTGCCAGTCTTTATTTATGTCCGTGCTCTTAGGCAAAATTGGGATTAAGCCTACTCCTCTTTGTTCCCCCCGGAGCAAAGAGGAAAATTAGGTAAAAAAACTATCCTGCTCAGTACCCTCTCCACCCCAGTGAAGGTTATTTACTGGCAGAATTTATGAGTGCCATGGAAACACTTATGAGCAAACACTTAATAAAAATTATTATACGAGTGCAGAACGGGTTCATGCTTTCTTGTACCACTTTCATTTTTTAAAAAAGTATATTAAGTATATAAAACGATAGCTGATCTTTCAACACCAAAACACTTCAAACATTATGATAAATACTCACAAATTTCAGCATGTTCCAGTCAAATACATAGTCATAAGAGAAGCCCTGTCTGTGGAACAGGTTTCTGAAGAGCTGCCGCAAATACGAGTAATCAGGCTTGTCATCAAAGCGCAGAGAGCGACAAAAATTCAGGTAGGTGGCAAACTCAGCTGTGACAAAAGTGAAGACAAAAAACAAAACATGTTTCAGCTGATGTTCTTGAGTCAGATAGATTAACAGGAAAGAAAGCAAGCCTTGGAGAACCTGAAACTCACAAGGGTAGCCCTTGCAAAGCACCTCAATCGGGGTGGACATTTTCTTCTCACTGATACGTTCATACTTCTGCCTCTTGGTAGCTGCTTTCAGCCCTTGCCAAGGTAGCGAGCCCAGATTAAAATACATGAGAACGTAGCCCAAAGACTCCAGGTCATCACGCCTCGACTGCTCTGTAGAGAAGGATGAAAATGAGGAGGATGAAAGGAGGAAGACAAAAGGATTATATATATATTAGTATATTTTTATATATGTATATTTTTGTACCAATCCCAAGATGTGTGTTGATTGAAGCGTAGCGTGCTGTGCCAGTCAGATTCTTGTTCTCGCGGTAGGGGATGTGCTGGTGTGTGCGAGCGTCACGGTATTTTTTTGCCAGTCCGAAGTCAATGATGTACACCAAGTTGCCCTTTTTGCCGAGTCCCATCAGGAAGTTATCGGGCTTTACATCTCTGTGGATGAAGTTCTTTGAGTGAATGTACTCAATGCGACTGATCTGAAGTGAAGAACAACAAAGAGGAAAAGACAAATTAGAGCACTAGACTGTGTTAATATCTAGACTTAACACAAACCCTTCATTTGAAAGCTCCTTTTGTACACACACACACACACACACACACACACACACACACACACACACACACACACACACACACACACACACACACACACATTAAGCTGAACCACTGAATGTTATCAAATATTTGGCAATGCTGTTTTTAGCACCCTGCCTCTCGCCCTGTGACAGCTGGGATAGGCTCCAGCCCCCCCCACGACCCTAAACAGGATGAGTGGAAGAGAATGGATGTATGTGTGGTTTTTTAATTAAATTAATTAAAGTTTGCTGGCTCTGAAATATTTGTATTTAAACATATTCATATTTTACTTTATTTTATTAATTTGGATTTCAGATTAGTTTTTAGAATATTAAACGGTAAAGCTATCTGTTATATGTATGTTGTGTTTAATTTAATTTTATGGTGTAACAAAGGGACTGTGGGATAAATATTTTGTGTGTGTGTGTGTGCCTCACCATCTGATCAGCAAGCAGAAGCACTGTCTTGAGGCTGAACTTGCGGGAACAAAAGTTGAAGAGATCCTCCAGGCTGGGTCCCAGCAGCTCCATCACCATCACGTTGTAGTCACCTTCTGCTCCACACCACTTTATTGTTGGAATGCCCACTGTAACATCATAGGAACAAATACTGCAGTCAGCAGAACACTTTCTGATCATGAGCTTCACTTGGTAAAGCCAGAACGAGCTGAAACAAGAGGTACAGATTTGGCCGTCTATCCTTTCCACTCCATTTTCTGTGCTGCTGATTCTACACTGCTCCAGAAAATGGAAGGGAACACCAAAAATCACACACTGGATCTTGATGAATGAAATATTCAAGCTGAAACCCTTTACTGATATACGTTGTGTAATTTCTTGACTACAAAATTACAAAAATCTTCAACATTTTGAAGGACGGATTCTAAATCACACCAAAAATCAAAGATGATCTAACTTGCATCATAATGTGGTTAGTAATGTTGTGGCGAGCCACCAGTAATAAGGTTTTTTTTTTCTACAGCCCACACCCACATCATACCTTCCTATTTGGCAATGTATCCCAACCTTCTTTTAAACACAGCAACAGAAAAAGACATAATGGCATCCAAAAATGGAAATTATGGAAACTCACGGACAATCCTCTACAGTGTGAAAGAGCAAACAAAGCGCAAAATTAGATAAAAATAGGTCAGGGAGAGAAAAGAAGAGAGCAGTGGCCTGTGTCACCACCTGTTAAACCATTCCTTTTTGGAGGGTTTTCTTGTTGCCTTTCCAGTGCACTTGTTCCCAATTTCATCTGCACCAAAGCAGGATTCACAAGGACCTATACTTTCTAATCGGATATACTGATATGCCTGAAGCTTAAATAACTTTAATAACTATAATACACTGATTATTAAGTGCCCCTTTTTTGAGAAGTACAAGGTTGACAAGGTTCCAAACACATTAGTGAGTTCAGACACTGATGTTGGATGAGAAGGCCTGGCCTGTCTCTGCTCCAATTCATCCCAAAGGTGTTCCATCGGGATGAGGTCAGGACTCTGTGCAGGCCAGTCAAGTTCTTCCACACCAAATTCACTCATTCATGTCTTTATGGAGCTGCTTTGTGCACTGATGAGCAGTTATGCTGGAATAGGAAGGGGCCATCCCCAAACTCTTCAACCATAATCCCCTCTCCACCAGACTTTACACTTGGCACCGTTCTCCTGGCAACTGCCAAACCCAGACTCATCCATCAGATTGCCAGACGGAGAAGCGTGATTCATCACTCCTGAGAACAAGTCTCCACTGCTCTAGAGTCCATTGGTGGTGGTGTGCTTTACACCACTGCATCCGACGCTTTGCAGTGTGCTTGATGATGTAAGACTTGGATGCAGCTGCTCGGCCATGGAAACCCATTGCATGAAGCTCTCTAAGCACTGTTCTTGAACTAATCTGAAGGCCACACGAAGTTTGAAGGTCTATAGCGGAAGATTCTGCAGAATTTTGTCTGTGCATGATGCGCCTCAGCATCCATTGACCCTGGTCTGTGATTTTATGTGGCCTACTACTTCGTGGCTGAGCTGCTGTCATTCCCAAGCGCTTCCACTTAGTTATAATACCACTAACAGTTGACTGTGAAATATTTAGTATCAAGGAACTTTCACGACTTGCACAGGTGGCATCCTATCACGGGACCGTGCTGGAATTCACTGAGCTCTTGAGAGCAACCCATTCTAGGCATGCAGACTGCTTCTACAAACGTTTGTAGAAGCAGTCTGCATGCCTAGGTATTTGCTTTTATGCACCTGTGGCCATGGAAGTAATTGGAACACCTGAATTCAATGATTTGGATGGGTGAGTAAATACTTTTAGCAATATAGTGTACAGTGGGAGCAAAGAATTAGTCCTGCTGTTATGCATGACAAGAGTGCATAAAATTGAAGACATAAATGGAGAGAGAATAAATGAGGAGACAGAACAGGGCTTGGTGATATTCAATGAGACTAGGATTCCAGCTGATAAGTTACCTCCTCCTTGCATCATCTTGTAGATCTTGCTCTCAATGTGGAGTTGGGGATGTTTCGTCTTCACACATTCTAACTTGATTGCAACTTCTTCACCCACTGAGATGTCTGTGCCTGTAGAAAGACAAATATGAATTCAATTCAATTCTATTCTATTTATACAGCACCAAATCACAACAACACGTCAAGGTACTTTATATTACAAGGTAAAGACCTGACGATAATACACAGAGAACCCAAGAATCAAACAACCCCCTATGAGCAGCACTTGATGACATTGGGAAGGAAAAACTCTCTTTTAAGGGAAAGAAGCCTCCAGCAGAAGCAGGCTCAGGGAGAGACAAAAGACATGCTGTGGAAGAGAGCCACGAAAATAATCTGAATACACATGATGATTTTAAAGTGTCAGCCCCCCCCAATTATATGTTGGTCCCTCTTCTATGCGCACACACACACACACACACACACACTAAAGTGGCACTCCAATGAGATGACAATACCGGCATTACTATTCTTATTATGTTTGTATCATTACCATAATTAGGAATGTCTTGATTTATATTAATGATGTTGTGGCTTCCATTATTATTAGTGGTGATGATAAAAACAATTGTTTAATCTTTGTTATCATTACAATAATTAATATTAGTCCTATGATCCCTTATATGACAGATTCAGAAATTACCCTGCAACATGTTTAATGTTACCAAAACAAGACAGAAGGCTTGGCTATCAAGTCAACGACCTACAGAATTCTCCAGTATCTCAATATTGTGTTTAAAATCAGTATGTCTCCCTCAAGATAAACTGGACATGACTCATCAAGAAACTGGTCAAGGTAGTATTGGGCAAGATTGTTCAGTTTCATTCACAACGTGCACACGCCTGATTTCGCAGAAAGCAAAATGGCAACCAGTGGAAAGCGAGGGGAAGAAGAGCACAAAGAAAGCTCAAAGGACAATTTTGGGCTTCCTATTAAACATAAAATCCTGGGAGCTGTGTTGCCTTGGAGAGAAAAAAAAAAACAAAAAACTACAGTTCAGAAAAATGATGTCACTTCCTGTTGTCATAGTTAGTGGCTTGCATTAAAAACATGATAGTGTTAGCAGCTGATCAGATTGATAAAACACCTGGATTATAATGTTTTTGTTGTGTATGCTTTTTACATGATTTCTGCAAACCTGTTAGAGGAAGGAAATGGCAACCATCACTGTGCTGATCAAACAAGAGGCACAGCAAATAGTAAAACTTCTCTAGCCAAGAATCATTCTTGTGTATTTTGATTTTTATTCATTCATTCAATGGTTGTTAACCCTTTAACACTGAGCTATCATCACCAATACAGCCTTTAACACTGAGCGTATCACCACTAACACATCTGTGTACTTTGCATTACTGTAATTACACAACGGTTTGTCCCATCAGAAAAAACAAATAGCTGAGAAATTCCAACATGTGGTTATTATAGTTTCACTCGTGCTGTTGCAGGAAGCCTGTGAACACCAACACATTTGAAACATGTTGTGTCTGCGGCGATACAGTCAGCGTTAAAAGGTTAATATGTCCTTCAGAAATGGTGTGCCCATGTGCAAGTGGACGTTTGTAATGTTGGGGGCCGTGCCATCTTTGAAGATTTGTTAGCAGGCTCTTCACTGAACTGCAGCACACTGAAATTTATTCAACACAAATGTAAAATCATCCAAAATGAAGATAAACATTAATATATAGTATTTCTTGAAATTCATGAACATTAAAAAACACTGCAACACTTTGTAGCGCTTTGCACATTGAATACTCACACCGCGTTTCACTACAGGTACACACAGAGCTCCTGCGGTCACAAAAAGCAGATGTCGTCCATGACACTAAACTGCACTTTAAAAGGAATTTCAACGGGTCAGAGATGCTCCCATTTCAACAGCACTGAAGTACTGAACAATCATAACTGCTAACCTGACACGTTAACATCTGAACTATAAGCAGAGGTGCTATTTGTTTTTCGTAGCAGAGCATGGTCATGTCCACAGGGACAGGTTTGCATTATTCAACTGGAACTTAGAACTTTGTGTTACTAAATTCAGACTGAATGCAGAAGTGGCGCAGAGACGGTACAATTAAAACATCTCTGCACGTCTTTTCTCAGCACCCCACAGAGCAAACCTTTATCAGAGCCATCCATACTACACTGACTGTCACCATGCAGCTGTTAATGCGGATGTTAGCGTCAGACTTTAAAGTTATATTCAGTCTTTTTTTAAGGTTATGTAAGAGAAAAAAAGTTTCATTACTATACACTGATTAGTGTGTCATTACATCTTCCAACAAATGTATGCATTCTCCTGAACTTATACTTAGATAGTATAGAATTCACCATCCTGAATATAGTGGCCAAGATTGCTGTTACACCTGACAGCAACTGTGTGTGTAGCTAGAAAGTACCCACACACGCAGTACCCTTAAAGATTACTTCGAGTTTGACCCTCTGTACCCCATAATGGCTGCGGCCGGCCGGCATGTTTCTGCTACTGTAAAAATGTTTTTATACACACTTTATTAACATGATTTAATACAGTGTTTTTCAACCAGTGTGCCGCGGGAGATCGTCGGGTGTGCCGTGGGAAATGATCCAGTTTCACGTAATATGCCATGAGTGTCTGTGCTGTAGTAGTGACTGGAGCATAATCATGTAATACTCTTCCATATCACTAGACTAGATAGCAGCAGGTAGCAAATTGCATTGTACATAGAGACATAAGAATTAAACCAGTGGTTTTCAACCACTGTGCTGCGGCACACTAGTGTGCTGTGGGAAATTATCCAATTTCACCTAATATGCCCTGAGTGTCTATGCTGTAGTAGTATCACTACTACATCACTAGACTAGATAGCAGCAGGTAGCGAATTGCATTGTACATAGAGACAAGAGAATTAAGCCCCTTTATATATGGAACGACTTGCCGTGATATGACGGCATTTCCATTAGGACCAGGTACACTTTGCCGGGCCTTTTCCCGTACTCACTCACCCGAGGTTCTAAGCGATCCGAGGCCATACAAAAATGTGACATGGAGGACAGCATGCCACTGATTGGCCAGGGAGTACCATCACTAGCGGAGGCATGAGAGCGACTCCTTCACCAGAATCAAGCCTGCCATTTTTAAAACCCCACAGCAAGAAACTGGAGGCATGCAAAGCACCGGTTGAATGCCCAGACCAACAGTTTGCAGTGGTAGTTTTGCAACATGAGAGCCATCTGAAACGCACACACAGCATACATATTTGTAACCCTATACTGTGGGCGATCGCCGCTGAAGCACCCCTTACCAGCCCCTACTAGCTGAACAGCTGGGTAGCACAGAGCCTGAGGTGGCTGACCAAAGGAAATTTGAATTACCGTAATAACTAAAAGCAGAGAGACTGAGAGCTGTTGAGGAAGAGCTTTGTGTGTGTGTCTGTCTTCAATTCGTGCCAGGATGTTAGCTCTGTGTTCATCCAAACAGGCACAGGTTTCACATTGAGAGAGTAAAATACACTGAGATTGACATTTTGTACATGCAACTCTTCATATTTCTCAGTGTGGAACAGTGAAATCTATCCCAAATATTATTGCTCTATCAGAATAAGCGCTATATTTCTGTTATCTTGATAATAGAATGCTAGAATGCTATAAGACCACATTGTTGTGGCATTTGTTATGTTCAAGCTGTGTTTTTGAAGTGGACATGTTAAGGGCACTTTTTATTTGAAAGAAGATATATATTATATGATAAAGTTCTTTTTTGTGTTTATTTGATTCCTATTCAAGACACTTTGATGAGAACGGCTATATTGTTAATATAGGCTACAGAATATCATTTTTTACCATTTTTGGCTGGTGGTGTGCTTCGTGATTTTTTTCAATGAAAAAAAAAGTACCTTGGCTCAAAAAAGGTTGAAACACACTGATTTAATAATAATACGTGGCTGACATTAGCTGGTATAATGTTAGCTTACAACCAGCTGTTGTCAGCTGTCCGTAGACATGAGGGTCACATGTCTGATGTGTAATGTGATAAGTAATTGCAACAATCTCTGGAATAAACAGACATGTTTATGCATGTTTTTGTGTGTTAGAGCCCTGACTTAAGTTTAGGAGGCTTGAGGTGAGAAAGAAGAGGATGAGGTGGAACTGAGGGAGGAGAGACTAGTGGTGGTGGAGGAGGCAGGAGAAGGAGGTGGAGAAGCAGAAAGAGATGATGAAATGTACAAAAGGTACAAATCTATACATTGTACAAACATGCTAACTTGCTTGTTTTTAATGCCAGAGGGTTTTACACCAGCGCAGAACATTACTAAATGTGGCCCTAGATAGTCGTGACCACTCTCTGTCTTTGTTCCAAATGGTAAATGGACCTCTTCCTATATAATGCTTTTTACTCTACTTGAGCAATCAAAGCGCTTCTAGCACGAAACAACCAGCTAACAGTGAAAAAAGTGGGCGAGTTGGTGCGCTCTGGCAGGACTACACCTCTGACTATTAGCAAATACCGGGTAGCCAGCCTCAGGGGGTCACATGCTCCTGTACACATAGTGTCACAATAGTAGTAGACACAGAGGATCTGGACACACACTATTAGCAAATTACACAGTGTATTAGATAGACTTTAGCTCAGGAGGTAGAGCAGGTCATCTAATCTGAAGGTTGGTGGTTTGATCCTTGGCTGCTCCAGTCTGCATGCCAAAGTATCTTTGGGCAAGATACTGAACGCGGAGCTGCTCCAGATGTGTTCATTGGAGCGTAAATGTTAGACAGAGAGCACTTCAGGTGTACGGGAAAGTGCTTGTGTGCATGGGTGTGAATGTGTGAGTGAGGCACGTTATATAAAGCACTCTGCAAGAACCGGTCCATCTGGATGTGAACGAATTCCAGATTCAGATTTTTAGCTCAACATACAAGTGAAGCCCTTTAAACTTGCATTGGTTTTGTTGGTGTTGTTACTGAGTGCTTGTTAGCCACTGGGGGCGTGTGTCCCACCTGTGCAGCTCATGAATGTAGCGCTAAGCAGGCTTGTTAGTGTTAGCTGATGCACCCTGTTCATCCATATATGGTAACTTGTGGCTTAAAAAAAACAAACACAAACAAACAAACAAACAACAACATGGAGGTGGCCCAAGCATCAACATCTAAATTTAAAATGCAGACGTGGCTCTGTCCATCTTTGTTATACAGTCTCTGATCGAGCATCAATAGCAAGATGACTTTCCAGACTCCTGTTGCCTAGGTAACCCTCTAGTATTTACCACACTGTCATATGGCAGTCAGTGGTATCCCCCGCCCACTTCCCGTCATCACCTGAAGGTGAACGGATGGACTCCGTCACTACAACCGTTTAAGCAGCAGTGAGACTGAAATCCATGCCAAAACACAGTGCCTGTGCAGTTTGTGGTGTGTGTGTGGCTCTTTGATGTCCTTTAACCCACACAGTTTCAGTGCAAACGCTTCAAACTTGCACATTTGGCTCGTTTCCGACAGCTTTCTTACTTTCAGACTCTTTACGAAGTCATTTTTCTCGACTCGACCTGAGTTAGCGCAGAAAATACCGACAGCACAAAAACACGGCGTCACACACAGGAAATCAGACAGGTGTTAGACAACGTAGCAACACTGAGGTACACCAGCGGACCGCGGTCACTCACCTAAATAGATGTCCCCGAAAGAGCCACTTCCGATTTTCCTGCCCAGCCTGTAGCGGTTCCCCACTCTCAGCTCCATGTCAGCGGCTCCTCTGTCGCTCCGTGTGCCAACTCACGCTGCTACTGTCCTAATTATTACGCATTTATCCTCTCTCTCTCTCTATATATATATCACACCTCCTTTTACACCCCGCTCCCCTTCGACCCCTGCTCTTTCTGCAACAATCCAGATTTCACCATCCCTTTTTCCTCTTTCTGTCCAGCGGAAGTCTGTAATATCGCTGTCGGCCGGTCGTGTGAAACGTGCAGTTTATGTTCTCCCCTGGTTTGGGAGCTATTATTATCCCAAACGTAAGGATGGACACAGATTATCCTAACACAGCTCCAGACAGGTCCGCTCGGTCCGCTGCCTCTGTGAAAGCTGTCAGTCGCTGATTACGTCACTTCCCCTAGCAACGACAGGCAAATATGGACCTGACCACAGTGAACTCCCACACAGAAACCTGAATACAGCTGTGGGAATATTAGGAAGCATTACGTATTAATGCTTTCATGAAACAGAAGCATGGTCCACAAATGTCTCATGCCACTGATTTTGTTTTGTTCTTCGCTGTCTTTGTTTAATTATGACAATCACACTGAAGGACTTCCTGTGAGCTGCTGCTGCTGCTCAGCCACGCCCACTATTGACGATTTTCTGATTGGCTCACGTGGCCTGGGTACATTTTTTTCCCATTGGTTGTTCGGAAGCCTGTCACGTGTCAGAAATGTTCTCCTCGAGATTAGGTAAGACAGCGGCACGTGTACGCCAATGCCTGTTTTCGTGCTGCATTCAAATCCTGTAGGAATATGTGGGAATATTTACAGCCAACACCAGGAAGAATCAGAATCAGGTTTATTTTTGGCCAAGTATGTTTACACACACAAGGAATTTGGTTCCGGTTGATGGTGTCTCTCTAGTATTATACAGTGTCCTATAATTTTACTTAAATGCTATATATACACAATACACAATGTACAATACACAATATACAATACAGGTCTGGGAAGGGAAGGTGCAGTGTAATTTAAGAAACATACAATATTCAAAATCTAATAAATAATAAAATAAAATAAAGTGTAGTGTGCGTTGTAGTGTAACAACAAAGTTTGTAACATTTAGGCAGTTGTGTAGAGATCAATGTTATTGATCAGAGTGTGATGGCATGAGGAAAGAAACTGTTTGAGTGTCTGGTTGTTTTTGTGTACAGTGATCTGTATCTCCTGCCTGAGGGAAGGAGCTGAAATAAACTGTGTCCAGGGTGTGAGGAGTCTGTGATGATTTTCTTTGCCCGTTTCCTGGTTCTAGAAGTGAACAAGTCCTGAAGATTGGGCAGAGGAGCACCAATGATTTTCTCAGCAGTTCTAATAGTTCTCTGCAGCCTGTTCCTGTCTTGTTTTGTTGCTGCTCCAAACCAGATTGTAATAGAAGAGCACAAGACAGGTTCAGTAACTGGGGAGTAGAACTGCTTCAACAGCTCCTGCGGTAGACCATAATTCCTCAGTTGGCGCAGAAAGTACATCCTCTGTTGGGCCTTTTTGAGGATGGAGCTGATGTTGAGCTCCCATTTCAGGTCCTGAGAGATGGTGGTTCCCAGAAACTTGAAGGTTTCCACATTCGTCACAGGGCTGTTGGTTATAGTGAGGGGAATCATTGATGAGGGGTGTCTTCTGAAGTCCACTGTCATCTCCACAGTCTTAAGCGTGTTTAACTCCAGGTTGTTCTGACTGCACCAGAGCACCAGCCGTTCAACCTCCCGCCGATATGCAGACTCATCACCGTCGTGTATGAGTCCGATGACTGTTGTGTCGTCCGAAAACTTAAGGAGTCGGGTCTGTCGATGTGCAGTCGTTGGTGTAGAGGGAGAAGGGCAGTGGGGACAGGACGCATCCTTGTGGAGCTCCAGTGCTGATTGACAGCGTGTCTGAAGTGATTTCCCCCAGCCTCACTTGCTGTGTTCTGTCTGTCAGGAAGCTGGTGATCCACTGACAGATGGCAGGAGGTACGGTGAGCTGAGAGAGTTTGGAGGAGAGGATATCAGGTTTTATGGTGTTAAACGCAGAGCTGAAGTCAACAAACAGGATCCTAGCATGAGTCCCTGGGCTGTCAAGGTGTTGTAGGATGTAGTGCAGTCCCATGTTAACAGCATCATCCACCGACCTGTTTGCTCGGTAGGCAAACTGCAGGGGGTCCAGCAGGAGTCCTGTGACATTCTTCAGGTGAGCCAACACCAGACGTTCAAAGGACTTCATTACCACAGACGTCAGTGCGACAGGCCTGAAGTCATTTAGTCCTGTGATGGAGGGTTTCTTGGGTACTGGAATGATGGTGCATTTTTTGAAGCAGGAGGGGACTTCACACAGTTCTAAGGATTTGTTGAAGATCTGCATGAAGACCAGAGCCAACTGGTCAGCACAGGTTTTGAGGCAGGAGGGGGAGACACCGTCTGGGCCTGGTGCCTTCCTGATCTTTTGACTCCTGAAAAGCTGGCTCACCTCCTTTTCATGTATTGTCATTCCAGTAGAAACGGTGGTCTTTAATTCTATAATTAAATTTGGGGGAAAATACTTTCCATCAGAAATGTTTTGCCATTTTTAATGTGTACAGCAGCTCTTTAGCAGCTTACTTCTGGTATAAAACAGCTCTGACAGCAGGTGCAGTGTGTGGCAGGCGTGCTGAGATCACTGTTGATTCTGACTAAATCCAGTTTCATTTTTATTTATAATGCTCCAAATAAAAACAGTCGCCTTAAATTGTAAGGTAAAGACCTTACAGTAGGACACAAAAGAACACAAGTAGCCTGTTTGTTGTTTGGTTTGATGTGCGCCAACTGTCTTGTAACTTGTATTTTGACTCGAGGACAGGATGTAATCTCTGCTGCCAGGGCTGGGAAGGTATAATCCAATTATCAGAGACTTCCTGTTCCATCCCTGCCTCCAAACAACATCCATGGAAATGCAGAGTCTGTTTGTATGTATGAAGCATTTCATATACCAAAGTGACGTGTTGTCTGCCCATTCTTCTTTCATGGAGTCAGAATGAATGTATTGATATATTTTTAACGGAGCCGATAGGACAAAAGCAAACAGCTGTGTCTGTGACTGACTGTCACATCAGTGAGTGCACAGCAGCAAATGCACCAGTGTTTGAAGAGCATGTGCAAGAAGCAGTATACCCAAAATCCCTCTCTAAAGCAGGGAGGTCAAACTCAGTTTCTTGATAATCATATTCAAGTCCAAACATCCAAATATATCTATTGACATACTTTGATTTAAAAAGTTATGTTTTGTATTGATTTTTCATGTTAGATTTGGCAAACATAAAGCCCTCAACAAGCCCACAAAATGTTTTATTAGCTTTTATCATATTTATTAAGATAAAATGATACATTCTAAATGCAGTTCTACACAAAGATTACAATATAACTACGTATATGACAGCTAGTTTGACAAGCATCGAGAGACTGCTGCTGGCTGTGTGTGAAAGCAGAATAAGGATTCTTTCATTTTGTTCTTAAATATGTTTCTGCAGGTCTCGCAGTTTGAACACTACCACTCTACAGGTGTGTGTAGGAAATGAAAGATATCTGATGAGGTCGTTTCCCTGAACTTTGCAGCTCAGCTTTCTGACACTTTGTTGTCCTGCAGCTGCAGGCCTTTCCCCAGACTTTCTGAAACCTCTCTTCCCCGTTTATGACTCCATATCCTGGAAATCTATCTGGATTCAAACATCCTGTCTGCAAAGTATTATAATAATAATAAACAATACCCACCACAACATGAACCTGTTATTTTTTTGTTGACTTAATTATGTGTACTTATTTATTCGTTTATATTTATATTTTTGCATTCTGTGACTAACAAATCATACTACAATTTCATTATACTAATAATTTGTGCTGCATACTGATGATTAAAATGGTCTTGAATTAGAATCAGAAAAATATTCAATCAGCGCTTTTTACCAGTTTGAGTTTAGGCTTATCCTGACATCTAGTGGATATTTAGCAAAAGTGCAGCGAATAGCTGCACTTACGATTGTGGAAGAATTCTGTCAGCTCTGTGTCATCTTTAATATATTTATGTATTTTTTGCACAGCCTAGCATTAAATCCACATGCACAACATTTATAAACATTTCAGAGGAAATCCCCTCTGAACCTGACGTGCACCTCTCCAGAAATGTAACGATGCAGCCCACACTGATTGTGATTAATGTGTAGGGTTCAGACGGGTTTCTGGTTATGCACATAGGCCTCACAAAGACCCAGCACAGAAGTCTAAATCAAGCCTTATACTGATTGGTGGGCACTTGTTCTGCCTCTGTCTCCAGAGCTGAACAGAGAAACATATTGTTCCGAATTGTTCCTCTTGGATCCGAGGTTCAACTAGCAGACAGACCCTCCAATCTAATTGTACATCCTGTATAATGACAATAAAGGCATTCTATTCTATTCTATTCTATTCTATTCTATTCTATTCTATTTTTCCAGCACATTGACATGGACCTTCCTGGGGAGGCTGAGGAGTGTGATCTCCTGATAGTTGGAGCACACCCTCCAGCCCCCCTTCTTGAAGATGGGGACCACCACCCCAGTCTGCCAATTCAATGGCACCTCCCCACCTCCTCCAGTAAGGAGAACGAGATTGCACGGCAGTAAAATGTGATTTAAAAGCGATATCAGCATCAAAATGTCTGGCTGTTTTGTGTTTGGCTGTCAGAATTGCTACTCTACCAAAAGCAGACTGAAGTTGTACCTCAGACAGTTGCCCCAGACAAGCCTTTTATTTCAGTGCTCTGTACTCTGAATCACCAGATTCATGATTTTCTCCAACATGAATCACATGTTTTTTTACAACAGTGTTGCATTTTACTGGTATAATTTTTATCTTCTTCATAGATTTTTATTTGATAACCACTTGAAAATGTCTCAGGAGTAGGTGGCACTCAGGGATTATTTTCTGTGAAGGAAACATCATAACATGACTTAGCAAGTTGATAACCAGCTTCATGTGTCATTTTTTTTTTTTCTTTCATTTTTGGCCACAGCGGCTTTTATGGGCAGTGGAGAGAGACAGGAAATGGGGGAAAGATACAGGGGAAGACACGCAGGCAAATTGGCACCGGGCCGGGACTAGAACCTGCGCTGCCCGCACTGCGGCATATGTATGTGGTCGCCGGCTTCACCACTAAACCACCCAGGCGCCCTTCATGTGTCAGGTTGGTCCCCTGGTCGCAAAGTCCAGGTAATGAATATGACTGAGAATTCCCCATCTCAATGTCTGCTAATGATCCGCTTAATTGCTCTGGAAGCTGTAAGGATACACTTAGTTTTTCACAGGACTGCAACTACCTGAAACATAAGAACATTTCACCCACAAATGAGTGATTCATTGATATCACTTGGCCACTTGAGTACAGTGGGCTCATTACCATGTTCAAGAAAGGAAGATGAGATAACTTGAACTTTGTGACATGGCGTGTTATCCTGTTGGAAGCAGCCAGCAGAAGATGGTCCCACACCACTATCAGCAGCCTGAGCCATTGATACAGGGAAGGATGGATCCATGCTTTTATGTTGTCTGTCTTCATGTGCTGTGTGGTGTATTGTGTTTAAACCAAATTCTGAACCCCTGTATCTTCTATGGTCCAATTTTGGCCACCCCATGTGAACTGTAGCCTCAGTTTTCTGTTCCTAGCTGACAGGAGTGGCACCTGGTGTGGTTTTCTGCTGCTGTGGCTCATCTGCTTCAAGGTTTGATGTGTTGTGCCATGAGAGATGCTCTTCTGAACACTGTGGTTGGAACAAGTGGTTATTTGAGTTGTTGTTGCTATCAGTTGTTGTAGCGTTTGTGCTTTGAACTTATATTATTTAATATTTTGGCATCTGAGTTATTAGTTCTAGTTTTTTGTTTAGGTTTGGTTTTCTGTTTGTGTTTAGTATTTATGTTCTCAGGCTATGGTTTACATTCAGTTCTTTGTTGGTTATCCTGTCTCTGTCTGGTGTTTAGTTACTTCCTGTTTCATAATGCTAGTCTTCTGTGCCTTCTGTGCCTTGAGTTTACTTGTGCTTCCCCTCGGTCTTGTTAGTTTGAGTCTGTTCACCTGTTTTTCCCCGGCTGTACTGTGTCCCCCCAGTTAGTCGCCTGTGTATTTAAGGCCTTTGCTAACACGTGTTCTTTGTCGTGCTGTCTGTTGTCTGTTTTGCTGGTCTGCCTGAGAAAATCCCAGTATCACCTTGAGTTTGGATTTATGAACTTTGCTTTCTTTTGAACTCTTTTGAAGCCTTCAATAAAGGTCATTTTTTTGTTTAATCCTCATGCTATCTCCTCTTCTGCATTTCCACCACTACACATCATGACAGTTGCCTTCCTGCCAGCTCAAAGTAGTCTGGCCATTCTCCTCTGATATCTGATATAAACAAGGGAACTGCCACTCACCGGATATTTCCTCTTTCTCAGACCATTCTCCGTAAATCCTGGAGATGGCTGCGTGGGTAAATCCCAGGAGATCAGCAGTTTCTGAAACTCAGACCACCCCGTCTGTCACCAACTACCACGGCACATTCAAAGTCTCTTTAATCCTCTTTCTTCCATATTTTGATGCTTGCTTTGAAGTTCAGCAGGTCATCTTGACCATGTCTACATGCCTAGTTGTTTTGAGTTGCAGCCATGTGATTGTGTGATTAGATATTTGTATTAATGAACAGCTGAACAGGTGCACCTAATAAAGTGGCTGAATGTGTATTTATATATTTTTTACCATTTAATTTGACCTGTTTATGTTAGATGGCTGAATTGTTTGACACATCATAATATTCAGTGACCCAATGCATTCAATGTGCCTTCCTCTAACTTCCAAACTTACTAAACCTTAGCTTAACCCCTTCGGTCACTGCCTGCACAACTGTGTACATCATTATCTATAGTTATATATTGTACTGTAATATTCATTTTCTGACATCTCCTGTCTAAAAAGATTTTGTAGGCTGAAGATTTTTTTTTTGAATATATTTGAATCGTGACTGAAGGGGCTAAACTGCTAGCCCAAACCAAGTCAATCAAAAGAGGAGTTTCAGAGGAAAGAAATGTTTATTAATAATAACTGTAATAACTGTGATAATGATGTACGAATATTGTAATAAATAGTATTGTTTCTTTGAAGCACATTAAAAGCATACATAAATTAACCAGTTAAAAGAAATACCCTCCAAACTCAGCATGGCACAGGCGTGAACACGCGCGCACACACACACACACACGCACGCACGTGCGCACACACACACAAATCTGTGTGTGTCTGTGTACATGTACAGCATCACTTGCACAGGTTCAGTGAAGTCACAGTCACACATTTAAAGTCTCTTTGTTCTAATATATTAATACAAGATTCTGCTATTGACATAGAGAACGATACATAAAGAGTAGAAAAGCACACTGAAGCCTCAAACACATAAAATAGACTAAAAGCAGACTAAGAAAAAAAATAAAATAAATACAAACATGGAAGTAAGGTCATTTCTTTTCTTTCCATTTTTCTCACTAGTCACCATTCACACCTTTGTGCTTTGGGATCTGCATAGGACAGGGAGGCATTTGGGAGTGATGAATATTCAAAGGCAACCGGATAATTTTCGCATAAGTCAAAACTGCTGGAAGGAAACGTAGCAGGTCACACTGCCACATACAAATTCAATCAATCCTGTCTTCTGTTTGCATTTTTAAGGTGTGTGCAGGCCTTTCACACTGAAATTAGTCACAAAGTGTTTATATTATTTAAATTAAACTTTGGGTATTTATCCTGTAACTACGAGCTGATTAGCTGCTCAGCTAACTTTCTGAAACTTCTCATTTCACAATAGAAAATACAGTAAACAACCGTCAAAAAGGCCTGATTACATTCAGTTTTCCTCAGTACCACCACATAACAAATACTACTTTATTTTTATTTATTTATTCATTTTTTACAAAGAGAGAGAAGCTTGTTAAAGGTAAAGTGAAATTGGCATTTTTTTTCAAAGCATTATTTTGAGCACTGGTTCATGCAAACATGTAACTATAAGGAGGGGTTGACGTGTTGGCAAAGGGTGGAGCAGAAGAGGACGCGGAGAAAAATCATGAGCTTATTCACTTCAAAGCAGTTAGAAATTCTTTGTTTTTTATTTGCTGTTTTTATTTTTAATACAATGGAAGAAATGGTGCAAAGAAGACAGTGATAGTAGGGACTCAGAAACTACCATTGCACTTCCTTTGTGCCCCAAATCCAGCCTTCATTTTCCCAAGTAATTCCACATGTAGATTTAGAAAGAACTGCATAGTTAAGGTGAGGCATATGGGTAACAAATCAGAATGCCAATGGTGTCATCATTCGGTAGTGATAATATTGTCCAATTAACAGTTAGTTCTGCTGCTGACAAAGAAAAAAAGTTAACAATTTGAATAGTTTGAGTTTTTCAAACACAGCAGAACAGAAAATGCGTGTTTGTTATTGTTGTTTATGTGGTTTCTGAATTGCCATCTAAACAGTTTGGTAGCCTACTTAGGAAAGAACACTTGTTGGAAATATTTAAAGGTTATTTAAAGAGTAAATATTGCAAGATCACAGTATAACTTCTACACATTTACAACACCACTCCAGACTGACTACATTTCAGTTGAATGGAATTATTTTGTGGCCTGTCCAACATCTTTTGCTTTTTCAGTGAATGATTGAATTTGATGATTCGCGTTTTCACTCGACTGCACGGGTTAAGTTATTTACATGTATGTTGTCTAAAATATCTTCCAGCTTTTGTTTTGTGCATAGTTCTTGCATTTGTGCTCACTGAGCCTGATCTCATGTGAAATAAGAGACATCTTTTATTATGATTTGGATGATGTGGGCATAAAGGTAATTAAGCAAAGAGTTAAATCATAACACACCTGAACCTCACTGGCTTATTTAAATGATAAGAAAAAGGATAAGCATAGCAGGACCACCTTCACTTTCTGTGAGAGTCTGCACACATTTTAGAGCTTTTTGAAGTAAGATAATTCATTTAAAGAAAATCTTACTTGTCAAATAGATGAGCCAATAATGGTGAAATACCCTTAAACCAGCTGTTGGCATGATTAGGGCTCATGTGTGAAGAATCTGTAGTGTCCTTTAGTTTAAGCAAACCTGTCAAACAGTGACAGAACAAGTGTACTGGTGACTTTATGGTGGAGGTCAGGGGGTTACCGGGGGAGGTAGGTGTGGTTTTGGCTTATGGGTTGATGTTGGGCTCAAGCTTGTAAGAGGGGCAAGAGGGGGATGAATGAGGTCTGGTTGCCAGTAGGTTTAAGAGAGTAATAGCTGCTTTAGGGCTTTTATCTGAGGTATACACAATATAAATAAATGGGAAATGTTTTGCAGAAGACCCATATAGGTTTTGGTAGGAAGCACAAGGATTTTTCACATCTCTTTACTCTGATGTGTGTGTTCTTGAATCCAAAGATTGGGTTTTCAGATTAGAACAGGGAAGGATCAAGGTAGAAGGCCATGCTAGCTTGAACAGAGGTTTTCTCGAGGTTACATTATTGAGCCAGAAGGACCACAGCTACAATTAAAAGCTGCTTCACACCTTTTGATAATCTCTCCAACCAGCAATGGATGAACAGCATCTACAGTACATGTAAACAAGGCAAAAGAACACACAAAAAGATAAAAATAAAATAACACAGCAGCGATCAGAGGATACCTGGATCCCTGCTAAGATTGACATCGTTAGTTGTTTTTTTTTTTTTCCTGTTAAGTCCCAGTTCATGTCCATCTCAGCTGCCTCATCCCACTGCAGTAACTTTTTCCCAGATGAACAACTCAGCAGTGGAATGTTGAGGGATGGTGCTGTACAGGCATCCTTAATAAAATCTGTCCACGCGACACATTCACAGATGCTCATTTAGTCTTTGAAGTAGTGTGTAGACATTCATGTTGAGAACAGTACTGTATGGACAACCATTCTTTTCACTGTGGCACATAACTGAGAGAAATAAATGCAGCAATATGTGAGGTAACAGTGGATCCTGTCAGACAGAACACCAGAGTACTGAGTGCATGAAAACCGGAGAGGACGAGGAAGAAAAAGAGAAGATAGAACAGCGAATTCTGTTGACTGCATTAAAGTGATCTCTGCCCTCTGACATACTGGAGATCTCTGAGACAGCCACCAACCCAGGGGGTAGACAACATCATGGAAACATGACATAACAATTGTCATAATAATTGAGTCACAGCTGTAAAGGCACTCTCAAGGCTAGTGAGCAATCAGCTTTAAAAGAGAGAATTTGTCCAAAAAGGATACATTTAAATATATTGAAATGTTTTAAATAACTCAAGATACAGCAATAAAAATGCCTCATTAGTTAATAAAGAGCTCTCGTGAAAGCTGCTGTTTCACAGCTGCACTCAGCATAACCTTGGGCTGCCTTAATTCTGTTACACTGAGTCTGCTGCATAGTCCAGAAGACTAACCCTCACACATAATCCCCAGCGTTAGACAGTTAGATCCAAAAGGAGCACAGGAAAAATCAATTATTGTGGCCTTTGAGAAATATGACTTATGAGTTGTTCCTGTTGGACATGTAACACCTCCATCACTTCATAAATCACAAAGCTGATTTGGATGAGTAGAGTTCATGTGATTACTGAGTCTTGCATCTGTTCATAGACTATATCATGTACACTAGGAAGTGCTAAATTCAGAGCTAGTAGGTTATGCATTGAAGTCATAGTGCAGTAACAGTTGAATCTTCCTCTGAATTGACATAAAGGTGTAAACAAGGTTTCAGTGTGTCAAGACACCCTATCTATAGACGTGGTATAACACCATAACATGCTGTGTAACATCCACAAATCTTGCATGGCAAACAAGTGTATGTCAAAGTGGCCTCCAGTGGAAACAGGGCTTCAGCAGGATCTAATGCACTACTAAACATGTCCTTTGCTTGATCCGCTTCGCGACCTCACATCAATCTGTACATACGTCTCCTCTTTCTTTGTCATCCTGTTCCTCACCACATACACAGAACTCACCCTTAGCACCTTGATTACACCAAAGATCCCAAAAAGAAAAAGTCCCAGGTCACTTTCTTTCTTGTTGTACTCGTCACATCAGCCTGGATAATAATTCTGTATCTGTTCCATAGTTCTGTCATTCCTACTGCAGCAGGACGTGTTTATTCCTTATAAATGTTTCCCTTAGGATTACTTCTTATTCTTTTTTTTTCCTTCGGACAGGATGTGATCATGAGGAGGAGGTCCAGCATATTATCAGAAACATTTTACTATATCGTTTACACGTGTAATAAATATACAGAATACTGTTTTTTTTTTTTTAAAGCACATATAAAACAACATCATCTACCTAAAAAGTTTAAGTTACATTCAGTAGCTGAACTAAGGAGAAACAAAATGACATGAAACAACAGAATAACACATCACACAAGTAGAAACCTCATTATACTTACATGGAGTCCTGCATGAAAGTTGAAAAATCAAAGGCAAACAAGTCCAATAGTTGGAAATCACAAATAGATATATCTATATTTATATATAAATACTTTCTTCTTACTGGCAATACAATGAATACAACATTAGTAGATGGCTACAACTGACTCTCCACCGTGCCTGACAGCATGTTATTAGTACAATGTTTAAATATAGAAGGATGTCAGTAAAGTAGAGATCCATAGAAATAGAAAGGTTTGCAGAGACTTGCTGTAAAACTTTGCTCGTGTCCCTTTTATATGAGTTGTTTTGAACCCGTCCCTCCAGCTGTCATTCCCTGTTTAAGGAAGGATGAGAGTTTCCCACGTTGAAGCAGACAGTTTCCATTTTTCACCTTTTTACTCTTCCCACACTGTCTGATCCCCACCCCCACCCTGCCCTTGCCAACACAATGCACAAAGCAGTTTACTACACAGCACAGTCACCTAAAACCACAAGACTATAATGACATGTGACATCAGGGGCCTACTACTGAGTTTCGGCACTCCCCCCTGAACTTCAGCAAAACGTGCGAAGTTCTCAAGTAAACCCCTATCCTCCCTTTTTTCTTATCTCCGTTTGCACACCCCAGTATATTCACATTGTTTTTGGAATCCATGTAAAAGGCAGACTGCTTGACTAATCAGAAATGTAACAACTACACTACAGAAATCCATTTGTGGAAGACGGGCTCAAAAAGCTTTTATCTCATTATGTAGTGACAGGCCTGCTGGACCAGCTACCCCACACACCTTAACTCTCTCTCTCACACACACACACACACACACACACACACACACACACACACACACACACACACACACACACACACACACACACACACACACACGCACTCTAAGTCACTGAGTGGGCAGCATCCCCACCTCCTCCAGCAGAAGGTAAGGTGTGTGGGGTGCGGTGGCTGACCTTCAGAAGACAGCGGGGGGGAGCTGGCATCTCCTCACCTCACCTTCCTCTTCTAAACTGCACACATGACATTTTCCCCAGCGTTTTTTTCCCCCTTTCTTTTTTAAAACATACTTATATAATACACACATATGATATATAATATGTATATACATAGAGTACCGTTTGCTCTTTTTGGAAATCATAAACTTAAAAAAGTTTACAAAAATAAAAATGTTTTATAGTGACCTTTCTATTTGGTCTCTTACGCTCAGCAAGGCTTGTTTTTCAGGAACTAGAGCTGGTGGGCTCCACCCCTCCTTCCAGTCTGCACACTCAGTGGTCCTGGCCTTACAAAGCAGGCCCTTTGTCCATCCCTTCAGATCCCTTCATTCTTGAAAGAAGGCCTCCTTTACAAATCTGCGTATTTTCGTTTAGTTGATCTCTGTTAGTGTCCTTCTGTGTCCACGCTGATCTTCTCTCTCTCTCTTTTTTTTTTAGATGTCCATCTGTACTCACTTTTTCTTTTATTTACTAAAAAAGAAGGCAAGAGCAAAAAAAAAAAAAAGCAAGTCAGTGTAAATACACATACATCTAATACATCTTCACTGGTGATTGGCTTTTACAATATACTTTATTTTTGTAGAGAGAAAAAAATGCTGCAGCATCATAAACATAATCTGATTTAGTGTCAAATGAAAAACAAAAGCATCTCCTGCAAAAACAGTATTATAAGACCACACCAACACAGTTACACAGCAGCAGTGCACACAGCTTAAATCCGAACAAAGGAACGTTTCACAGCTTCAAGTCACCATCAGGTTTTGACCTTTATTTGTTTGTTGTTTTGCTAAGAATGAGATACTTTGTGAATTACAGCAAATGCCTCAATATGCTCCATCCATCTATTCCTTGATTCTATAATGTAGTCTAATTTTTAAATATGAATTAGCAATTTATTGGGCAAATGCAAGTCATTGCATCCGGTTTCTATTAAGATTTTACACAGTATCCCATCTTTTTGGAAAGGAGGTTGCAAATATTCTTTAGGGTTCAGATCACATTCTAGTTTATCGTGTTTTCTTAGCTGTGATTTTTGTTAGTTTTGTGAGGAATCTTACTACATCACATCTAGAGCCAATATCATAAAAAAAACAAGAACCAAGAGACTTCATATATTTATAAATTACAGGAAAAATATGAAAGGTGTAGAAGGCCGAGAAATAAAGGGTTGTTTTATAACTACGCTGCTCAATAAATGAATAAAATAAAAATAAATTAAAGGAACACTTTTTAATCAGAGTATTGCATCAAGTCAGTTAAACTTCTTGTATATTGATCTGGTCTGTGGTTGTTAATCAGTTTCAGCTGCTTTGGTATTAATGAAATTAAAAACTGGTGCACTAGAGGGGCAACAATGAGACAACCCCCAAACAGGAATGTTTTGGGGGTTGTTTTTTTTTCCACCTGTTTTGGATTTGGTTGGGGTCAGTGTCACTGCTGGTGTGAATGTCTCAGATCAAACAATCAGAAACAGACTTCATGAGGGCCCGACATCCTGTAGTGGGTCCTGTGCTCACTGACCGGCATTATGGAGCCCAATCGGCATTTGCCATAGAATACCAGTATTGGCAGCTCCACCACTGGTATATGTAACCTGTGCTTTTCCCAGATGAGAGCAGGTTCACTCTAAGCACATATGACAGAAATGAAAGGGTCTGGAAAAGCCATTGAGAACATTATGCTGCCTGTAACATCGTTCAGCATGACTGGTTTGGTGTGGGTCAGTGATGGGCTGGGGCGGCATATCCACGGAGGGACGCACAGACCTCTACAGGCTAGCAAACGGCATCCTGACTGCCATTAGGCATCAGGATGAAATTCTTGGACCCACTGTCAGACTGTCACTGGTGCAGTGGGTCCTGGGTTCCTTAGGGTGCACGGCAATGCCCGACCTCATGTGGAGAGAGTAAGAGGGAAGTTCCTGGAGGAAGAAAGGAATTGATACCATTGACTGGCCCCCCACACTCGCCTGACCTAAATCCAACAGAACACCTCTGTGACATTATGTTTGGGTCCATCCAATGCTGCCAGGTTGCACCTCAGACTGTCCAGGAGCTCAGTGATGTCCTGGTTCAGATCTAGAAGGAGATCCCCCAGGACACCATCTACCATCTCAATTAGGAGCCCGACACTGTCAGGCATGAATACAACCATGCAGGGGCCATACAAACAACTGAGTATCATTTTGAGTTGCTGCAGTGAAATTTCAGCAACATGAACTAGCCTGCTGCATCATTTTTCCACTTTGCTTTTTAGAGTGTCTTTGAATTCAGCGCCTTGTAGTTTGATCATTTTCATTTCCGTCAAATGCTGTGGCATCCTTTCATTCCTAACACATTAGCCAGTCCATATCAGTGTAGATATCAAGCATGATTTTTTTCCCATTTGATTAACTAAAGTGTTCCTTTAATGTTTTTGAGCAGTGGTAAATGAACTGTTTTTTTTTTCTAAAGCACTTTATACAACATGCCTCATTCATCCATTCACACCCATTCATACAAGCGCTTTCTTCTGCATCTAAGTGCTTTCAGTCCAGCATTCACACACATTCACACTCCGATGATCAGAGACCAACTCAAGGTTCAATATCTTGCCCAAGGATACTTTGGCATGCAGACTGGAGCAGCCAGGGATTGAACCACCAGCCTTCTTGCTGCTCTACCTCCAGAGCTACAGCCACCCTAGTAATTATTTATCAGTCAATGGAAAAATCACCATGGGGCAGTGATGAGATGAGAGAGAGGTTGTCAGGCACTATGTGCAATAAATTGATAAAGATAATTAACAGATACAGAATGTGTCTATTTATTTGTGGGGTGATTTTCCAATTCAGCTGTTTGAGCCTATACAAAAGAAATGATACAGTATACATTTTTGAGATTTTATTCTATATTAATATCATTAATACATTATTTATTTTTATTTATTTAGAACCATGCAGTTTTCCATTTTGTTTGTGTTCTGTACTGGTCAGAATTAAGATTTTAGTTTATTATATACACCTATGTTATTATTTAAAACATGGTTGTGTAATGTTCTACAGTGAATTTATTCATGTTCAACTTCTGACAGAAAATAAATATTTAAAGCAAATCTTTATATCATCACATCTCACTTGGGAGCGAAAAGGATTTGATTTCTATTGCGACAGATTGTGATGTTGATACAAGCTCTGTAATTTAGGGTGATGTTCACTATCACTGCTTGTATGGCTGGCAAAAATATCTTGTGAGGGAACAGGGAAAAAGGCAATGAGATCTAAAGTAAAACTTGATACAAAGTTGTGGTGAATTTTAGAATGAACTACAATAAATCAAGAGTAGATCATATACAAAAACACCCCCCCCCCCAAACTCTCATACCTGACACATATTCCAACTGCAGCGTTTTCATTTAAAATACTTATCTCTATAAATCCTTTGACAATACCTTGTGACATTACAACAAAACGAGGGAACAATTTCTTTAAACTGTCAAAAAGAAAAAGTTTATAGTGAATAAACAGCACTGACTCCCATTCTTCTCAAAACTGCCTTTCATCTCTTTCTAAATATGAGGCATTAAATGAATTTTCCTGTCTCTGATTTATCAGTAGCAGCACTCAGTGTTCACAAGGCTGTTAACGTTCTGTATGCCAGTCTCGCAGAAGAAAGAAATGTGTGTTGAAAAGGGCTAATTTTGTGTCATTTAAAGTGCAAACTGACTGAATGCACAACAAATAAAATCACAATATGTTGATGATTAAATATCTTGAGTATTAAGGCCTTTACACACCGGATGCGTAAAATACGTTTGAATGTTTCATGCAATAAAAATAATTTTTCCGACTCGCCTGTTCACACCGACTGCGTCATTTCACAGGAATTTACTTTTTCAGATCAAGTTAAATTTTTCTGACTTTCGTAAGCGGATAAACTGATCTGACCAATCAGAGTGTTGCATTTAGCAAGATGTGAGCTCATAGCTAAAAACGCGCACCGATACCCTGCATATAGAGTGATGTGGGAACTGTAACATAATACAATTTTACTTCAGACACACAGCTAGACACTGCTCCGGGTCTCTGAAATGATTTCTCTGCCTCCTCAGATGTGATCCCAACTCTGCCAACAAGAGCTCAAGCTGCCCACTGACATCCTGAAATATGCATGAAAGCGGCCGTGAAGCAGCTTCAACTCAGGGATCAAACCATCAAACTCTACCTGCTGCTGCTTTCTCATGAGAGTTGGATGAACCCAGAATCTCTGTTTTTTCCTGCTCTTGTTTAGAAACATCAGGACCTCATTACATCATCGCTTGATGTCGACTGCATCTTTTTTTCACAGTGTGTTTTATGAGGACAAATTATTCACAAAAACGCAACATTCGGTGTGTATGGAGGTTACACGACAAGTTTGCATCTTAAAGATTTGAAGGGGTTTTTTTGTGTAACACGTCCGGTGTGTAAAGGCCTTTAGTCTTTGAATGTTTATTCAAATCCTCAAGACAGCAAAACTGACTGCACTTGTACATATGACTATGATGATGTGATGATATGACTTTGATGTCGACATATCTTTGAGTCATATACCTTCACAAAGATTTGTTTGTACTGTGACATCTTTTATGAGCCTTTTAAATCTTGGCCAATATTATAATATTGTGCAAAATTTAAGTGGCTGTGAATAATAAAAAGATAATAAAATGCTGAAACAAATGCAACTATAATAATGCATATTGGCCCTGACTTAAATTCAGAGTTAAGAGCTCACTGGTTATTTCTGGGATAGAGGAAAACATGAAAATTCAACCTCAGATAATTTTGTTTCACTGTCTTGAGGATTATTGTTTTAAACCATAGCGAGTTGTTCAAACTTGTGTTTTCTGCTTTCCCCACTGAAACATGCTCAGAAAGACAAAATATCTGGACATTTAGGGAAGCGTTACTGTAGTAGGCCTACAGTTTAACCAAGCACACTATGAGGCTATTATTATAGCAAAACATTAGTGTGTCCATAACTGAATCCGTGCGTGTGTGTTGCAATCTGTGCAAAGATTTGTGTGTGCCTAACTCAATCTGTGCGTCTGTGTTGCTGTCTGTCTGTAACCAGATTGAATTTGAATTTGAATCACTGATAATACAAGTCATCAGTTACAAGTCAGCCGGCTTTTGGGGTGACTTGTAACTGATGACTTGTGTGTACTATCAGTGATTCGAGCAAAACTTTAAGACTTTTCAATCATTAATATCTACGCATGCAGCAGATTTATTTACACATTTACAAATCTGATTACAGACAGATCGCAATATAGACACACAGAATGAATTAGGCACAGACAAATCTTACGGACACATAAATGTTTTGCTACAATAATAGCCCCATAGCACACCACACACTTTAATGCGACCATATACACATAGAAAGACATCCAACACAATGAGTTTGTGTAAATATTTAATATTGTCAATTCTCAGCCAATGAGAAATGCAGCCAGGTGATAAAGGAAACAATAGGATTCACTTTTTTGCCGTATTTTCACAATTCATCTGATCTGCTCTGACACAGCTAAAGGTGGCACATCTCAACACAGTAACAAAGAAAATAAAGCTTTTCATAACTGTCCACCTGTCTATAACCAAACTGACGCTGAAATCTATGCTACTTGTAAATGATTTTCCTTGCAGTGATGATTTATTTGGAAATTATTTTTGAGCTAAAGTCACGGGCATCTATCTAACATTTTTGAAAAAGTCAGAAAAACATTTTTAGATCTTTGGATAAAGATGCCACACAGATCAGCTGCAAAGAGAACCACAGATCCAAGCACAGTAACCTACTGCTAATATTACTCCATGTAAGCTATTACATTTCTTTTTACAACACACAACTACTGACAAATTAAATCCACAACAGAAACCAAACCTACATTTAAAAAATTCAAAGTGTATGGAAGAGCATAAATAATTAAAAACACATATTATTTTATATATATATATATATATATATATATATATATATATATATATATATATATATATATATAATGATTATGAAAAAGCAGAAGATATCCCATCAGCACTGAAAGTACATTTTACTCTATCGTTTCTTTGCTTTAACCATTTTGCCACTGATGTGATTATTTAACAATGCAATTTACAGTCAAATTAGTTCCATTTTTTTAAGTGATGTTATTCTTTTTGTTGCTCGGCGTTTTAGGTGTGTTTGGAGATAAACTTGGTTTGGTGAGTCTGTATCACAGCACAGTTGAACTAGTTGATTAGCGTTCTCGCTAACGTCGACCCGGAGAAACAAGCCTGCTGGTTTCTAAATTCTAAGAACAGAAGCAGGAAGGAGAGTTTTTTGCTAAAAAATGTAGAAACTTGCGAGTTTGTTTTTGCAGATGTGTGGAAGGAAAGGTGGTGGTTGAGGTGGAGTTAGCAGGGGGCACTTTACGTGCAATAAACTGAAATAAATGTTCACATCTCTACTTCTCAAAACTTCTAGATTATTATACTATTTTCCCCCCATGAATGAAAGTTGATTGTAGTTCAAGTACTGTACATGTTTCATTTTTTTTTTTTAACTACTGAATTAACAGAGTACTGAGTAACACATTACAGTAAAGTGGCTAGCACTTACTGTATATTGCACTGATATCGAAAACACTTTTACAGTAGAAGTCACACAGCATCGATACGTGTTACCTATCAAATACAGTCATAAGCTCATGGACACATTGGAGGTAATTTGAGGTCCAGCGTCCTGCCTGCTGACTGAGGGAGCAGGAAGCCTCCAACCAGCAGACAACCTGCTCCACCTCCTGAGCTACAGCCTTAAAATACTGAGGTGCAGAAAGATTTGATGTGATACTTTGGAGTGTTTTACACACAACACAGCTGGTGGGATATATGTACTATAATCTTATTAATAGTGTTTTATTTCTTGTGTTTTTCTAATATAATGAACACTCAAAGATTTCTGCTTTACCGAATCCCTTAAACAAGAGGCTAAAGTGGAGTCACTTAGATTTTAATCCATTCATGTTAATTTGTTGCAGTTATATACAGCAGGTTTTATGCTGTGCAACAAAATTTTGCTGGTCACCCAGTGCTTTGATAAGATGTGTATATTTTTATGCAGTTATCCATAACTGCTATTCCATGCACTTAATTTATGTGGTTATTTTCAGCAAACAAATGTCTAAATCACAATTTATTTCAAAAGCTCTTTTTGTTGTTGTTGTTTGGAGCATTTTGTTTGTCATTTTTGCTTATATTTCTACAACAGAGTTTAACTTTAGCACAACATATAGAGCAACATTTATGAGAAATATGTCAGGTGGATATAACCCCTTCAGTATGCACCAGCAGATATGCCTCAGTGCGCATCCATGTCTATACAGTAGCAATGGAATCAATCACAACTGTAGCTGGCACAGTCACAGTCAATGCTTTAACTGCAACTATGGTCATAATCACGACTACATAATGTCACAGACTTCTTTTCTAAAGTGGCAGCAAGAAATAAATGTAAAACTGTAAAGGTTTACACTTTCCACTCCATTCTACAATGGCAGCTTATTCTATATCAGACAATAACTGTAAGAATCAGGGACTGTTTAAAAAAAACTGAGAGGGATGGAAACTTACTGCAAAGTAACACAAAGACAAAAGTGATTTCCCACAATGGGACTGCTGTAGAATATTCTTATTGAAAGAAATGTACAGTAGCCTGACTAAACACTGAGGGAAGATGAAGGAGAGAAAAACCTGTACAAAGAGCAGGAGCTTCTCTTAAGTCATGTTAGTCATATTTTGTCTGTATGAAGAAAAAAGACATTTGATAAGACGAAGAGAGAGAAATTTGTTTAATCAATATTTACTGCAACAATAGCTTTATCGACAAAAGCGAAGGATTCAACAGAAGATACAGTAACAACTGTGACTGCAAAGGGCAAACTACACTCTAAAAACAACAGCTAGCAATTGTATATATAATATAAACTGGTCTTGTTTGTTGTGGTTAAAATTTAAGTCTATGTTACCACACACTTTAAATTTCAGTACACATGCCTTTTTTGTTTTTGAAAAACAAATTTGTGGCATTACTAATTTTTTACAACACTGACGTGTCACTTGGTCAATATTTTTGAATGGTTCAAACACTGGAAATTATTATATGTTTACATCACTAAAGGAGCACAGTGATTAGCGATGGCTGTGGCTCAGGACGCAGAGCAGTTATCTACTGATTGGAAGGTTTGTGGTTCGACTGGCTGCTCCTGTCTGCTTGTCAAAGTTTCCTTGGGCAAGGTACCAAACCCCAAGTTGCTCTCTGTTGTGTTCACTGGAGTTAATGTGAATGTTATATAGAAAGCACTTAGACGTAGAAAAAGTTCATGGATAAATGACGTATGTTGTATGGGATGCAGAGTCAGAGTAGAGTAGAAAAGTGCTATATATGAAACAGGCCATTTAGTAAAACAGCAATCTTTCAGCAGTATTATATATATATATATATATATATATATATATATATATATATATATATATATATATATATATATATAGACACACACACACACACACACACACACACATACAGGTGCTGTCATAAAATTAGAATATCGTGAAAAACTTGATTTATTTCAGTAATTCCATCCAAAAGTGAAACTTGTATATGATAATTATTCATTACACACAGACTGATATATTTCTAATGTTTGTTTCTTTTAATTTTGATGATTATAACTGACAAGTAATGAAAACCTCAAATTCAGTATCCCAGAAAATTAGAATATTGTGAAAAGGTTCAATATTGAAGACACCTGGTGCCACACTCTATTCAGCTAATTAACTCAAAACACCTGCAAAGGCCTTTAAATGGTGTCTCAGTCTAGTTCTGTAGGCTACACAATCATGGGGAAGACTGCTGACTTGACAGTTGTCCAGAAGGAAGGCAAGACACAAAGGTCATTGCTAAAGAGGCTGGCTGCTCACAGAGCTCTGTGTCCAAGCACATTAATAGAGAGGCGAAGGGAAGGAAAAGATGTGGTAGAAAAAAGTGTACAAGCAATAGGGATAACTGCACCCTGGAGAGGATTGTGAAACAAAAGCCATTCAAAAATGTGGGGGAGATTCACAAAGAGTGGACTGCAGCTGGAGTCAGTGCTTCAAGAACTACCACGCACAAACGTATGCAGACATGGATTTCAGCTGTCGCAGTCCTCGTGTCAAGCCACACTTGAACAAGGGACGGCGTCAGAAGCGTCTCGTCTGGGCTAAAGACAAAAAGGACTGGACTGCTGCTGAGTGCTCCAAAGTTATGTTCTCTGATCAAAGTCAATTTTTTCCTTTGCAAATCAAGGTCCCAGAGTCTGGAGGAAGAGAGGAGAGGCACAGAATCCACGCTGCTTGAGGTCCAGTGTAACGTTTCCACAGTCAGTGATGGTTTGGGGTGCCATGTCATCTGCTGGTGTTGGTCCACTGTGTTTTCTGAGGTCCGAGGTCAACGCAGCCATCTACCAGGAAGTTTTAGAGCACTTCTTGCTTCCTGCTGCTGACCAACTTTATGGAGATGCAGATTTCATTTTGAAAACAGGACTTGGCACCTGCACACAGTGCAAAAGCTACCAGTACCTGCTTTAAGGACCATGGTATCCCTGTTCTTAATTGGCCAGCAAAGTTGCCTGACCTTAACCCCATAGAAAATCTATGGGCTATTGTGAAGAGGAAGATGCGATGCGCCAGACCCAACAATTCAGAAGAGCTGAAGGCCACTATCAGAGCAACCTGGGCTCTCATAACACCTGAGCAGTGCCACAGACTGACCGACTCCATGCCATGCCGCATTGCTGCAGTAATCCAGGCAAAAGGAGCCCCAGCTAAGTATTGAGTGCTGTACATGCTCATACTTTTCATGTTCATGCTTTTCAGGTGGCCAACAGTTCTAAAAATCTTTTACTGAATGATACTGAATTTTGGGTTTTCATTAGTTGTCAGTTATAATCATCAAAATTAAAAGAAATGAACATTTGAAATATATCAGTCTGTGTGTAATGAACGGATATAATATACAAGTGTCACTTTTTGAATGAAATTACTGAAATAAATCAAGTTTTTCATGATATTCTAATTTTATGACAGCACCTGTATATATACCTGCAGTCATTAAATATTTTTTAGTAAACTATTTTGTAGTAAACAATGTTTTTAGTAAACAATGATTTAGAAATAGGATTTTGTTATTTCTATTAAAGACATTCAGTAGTAATGGGATACCTCCCGCCTCTAGTACTGTGGCAGTGATCAGTAGGATCTAAAAGCTTCTCACTTTGCAATGGTTGCCACAGTTCTTGCTCCATACGGTTTTAGAACAACAATTCATTCTGTTATTTACGGAAACCCTAAAGGGACATAAGAAAAATAAAACATGGGAGGAAAAAAAAAAAAAAGATGTACTTTTGCGAGATCTCGCAAGTTAAAGACGACTTTTGCTGGCAATCTCTCGCCGATCCTTTGAACATCCTGATGGACGCTGCCGTAACAAGATTAACGTGAAAGCGTATGGCCTAAAATTAAAAGGTTTTGCGATATCTCGCAACAGTATATCTTTTTTTTTTTTCCTCCCATGTTTTTTCCCCCCATGTCCCTTGCGGGGTTCCGTAGGGTTTAGATTCAAATATATAGTAAACTCTTCCACTCACCTTCAGGGTTTCATAATGCACCACTTTGTTGTAGCAATTTTGATGTAGTTTCAGCTCCTTGGGGTGGAACAGGTCCTGAGTCCATTTAAATCAGTCTGAAACTCTCAACTCCAGTTCCTCAATCTCTTAATGTAGCAGGGTGTCTAAGGGGTGGAATGGCTTTGGGATGTCGTGAAAATATAGTCAAAGGTTTTGGACACGCTTACCAATTCGGGTGAGTGTGCCCAAACTTTTGACTGGTACTGTATACTGTATACTCCTGTGAAAAACTACGTACACCCTTACTGTTTCCATAGGAATCAAGGGGAAAAGTGTTCCCCACTAATGAAATGCACTTGATTAACTGATCATCAGCAATTGTGGGCAGCTCTATAAGAACAGATGTTTTTGGCAGTTTGCAGGTCTGGAACATTTAGGTGTGTGTTAACACAAAGCCACAATCTTTCCTGGAGATGTTCCAGAAAATTCACCCCAAGCTCAGACTGTGCAATGCTCAGAGAACTGAAAAAAACACCAAGAGCTACTTCTCAGTCTCTACAGGCCTCAGTTAACATTTTAAAGGTTAAAGTGCATGACAGTACAATTAGAAAACGATTGAACAAGCATGGTTCATTTGGTTGTCAGGAGAAAGCTTCTTCTCTCTAAAAACAACATGGCAGCATACCTTAGGTTTGCAAAGTTGCATCTGAACAAACCACAAGACATTTGGAGCAATGTCCTTTGGACAGATAAGACCAAAGTGGAGACGTTTGTCCATAATGCACAGTGCCGAGTTTGAAGAAAACCAAACACAGCATATCAGCACAAACCCCTCATATCAACTGTCAAGCACGGTGGTGGAGGGCTGATAATTTGCAGCCACAAGACCTGGGTACTTTGCAGTCACTGAGTTGACCATGAACTTCTCTGGATACCAAAGTATTCAAGAGTCAGAAGTGAGGCCTTCTGTCCGACAGATAAAGCTTTGCCCAAACTGGGACACGTAACAGGACAATGATGCCAAGCACAGAAGCAACTCTACGACAGAATGGCTGAATAAGAAAATAATCAAGGTGTTGCAATGGCCCAGTCAAAGTCCAGACTTCAACCTGATTGAAACACTGTGGTGGGACCATAAGAGAGCTGTGCATAAATTAATGCCCACAAACCTCAATGAACTGAAGAAGACCAGACCAAAACTCCTCCACAACGAAGTGAGACTGATAAAGTACAATTACTTAGTTATTGCTGCTAAAGGTGGTTCTACAAGCTACTGAATCATGGGGTGCACTTAGTTTTTCACACAGAGTCCTATGAAATCTTTATTTTTTAAATTCTGTATACATACAGTTACATTGTAATTTCTTTAAGTAGTCTTCAGGAATAGTTCTCCAGGCTTCTTGAGGAACATTCAAAGCTGGATGTTGTCTGCCTTTTGTTCTGTTCTCTGTTAAGATGATCCGACACTACTTCAGTAATGTTGAGGTCTGAATTTGGATTCTTCACACAATCAGACCTGTTGCCACTGATTTTCAGTCCAGTTCTTGTGTAATTTGGCATACCTCAGCCTTTACTCCTTGATATTTCTTTCCATCTTGACAGGCACCCATTTCTGATGAAGCTACAACTAAAGGGCAAGATGCATCTCTCAGGGCCTTTGTTGAATTTATTCCTATTTCTTAAGGACTTGACTTTCAGATGCTGTTCATCTGGTATAGATAGCTCTTTTTAGGCCTGAAACTTCTTCTTTTGTCCTCCACTTGTCCAGTTTTCTCAAATTTTTGAAGGGCACACTGCACAGTATGCCAAGGTTTTCAGCTGGTGCAAAGAGCATGAGCTAGGTTGGTACAAAAATAAGATTTTATGCTGGTCAAAGTGTATCATCGTTGGCATTTTTCATAGTTCATAGATTTAACTAAACAAATAGGTACAAATTATGCAATTTTTGCAACAGGCTGAAGATACAATTTAAAACAGAATTTTTGCAAAATTGTCTGTTAAGTGTAGACACAACACTGGTCCATCCTTTGATTTAGGTGCCTTTTTTGTTCTTGAATCATTCACAGATCAGTGAAACCTACATACATTCTGTCTGGTAATTAACTGCGATGAATTGCCATCTATATCAGATGTGGGGTATGGAGCCATAGGCTGGCCATACAGAATCCACACATCAGGTATGACTGTTTCAGCCACAGACTGGATCTAAATGGGGCAAATCTATAATTTATAAATTATAATTAAAAAAAGAGATGTAGCTAGTTAATTTCATTACTGACCAGCAATCTACAGCAGCACAAATTTGCAGCTCAAAAATGGGGGAGAGAGTAATGAACAAAATAATACAACATAAGCACAGGTTTTACATGTGTTTCTCTCTGACAGTGTGGCAGTTCAGATAAATAAGAAGACACTGAGGAAGAATCAATATGTTTATGATATAAGGGTGAACTCTTCTGTTAGAAATTGCTGGGGACTGTGTGTGGTCTTGAGGGCTGATACTCAGGTGGAGTTCAGGGTTTATCCAGAGATTTTCTTTATTACAAACGAATCCTCCATATAAACCTGGAATCTGTGTGTATGCTGTAAAACACATTACAGAGCCAAAACATTTTCAGATATTAAGTCTAAAACTCCAAAAGTTTGCTGCTGATTTCAGTAAATGTAACAAGATGTCTTCTTCCCCCTACAGAGATTTACAGATGTGGGTTAACAAAAAAAAAAAGTTTTGTAATTTTTGTAATCTCTGGAGCTTGAAAAAAGGCGACTGGACTTCTTTTCATTTCTTGAAGAGTAATAACCACCTCCAGGGGACTACGCCCACTGGTGTTTAAATAAACTGAAGAAGCCTTTCGGATGAGAGGTGAAGCGTCTTTAAGAAACAAAAAGAAGTCCAGTTGCCTTTTTTCAAGCTCCAGAGACTACTACCTGGATGACCTGGATGACTGAGAACCTACACAGACAATTTTTGTAATATTCATTCATTCTTTCTTAAAACTGACAACACTTTGTACTGTTGCATTTTGGCATTATTCATAAAAAATATTGAAGTTAAGTAGCACAGCTGGTCAAATACTGCTAAACTGCTATGTTAAATTGTTTGTATCACTGTGTTTGATTGTGTCTGAAGAGCAAAGTGTGAGACAGAGAATACTACACATTTTAATTTAACTAACCCTAACATATTATAACATTTAGACATTAAATTAACACACTAACACAGTTCCATTGATAGCTGACAGACATTTGTTGTGTAATAGCGCCTTTTGAGGGGAATAAAAGAAAGAAAGAAACATGAATGTTGCTCTGTGTGTGAACACTGCTGAGAAAAGAAATGCAGAGATGTTTTCCTTGTGCACTGGTCTCTGTGTAAAAATGTGACTGAAAGCCTAAAACACTGGAACCCGCTCTGCTCAATGCACAAAGGAAGACAAGCTGTATCCTTGTATGTATCTTGCATCAGGATTCTCCTCCTTCCTCCATTTAGTTTAGAGTGAGGACTGAGTAAAGAGTTACAGGACAGAGCCACTGCACTCATAGCTTTGAGCCATCCAACCATTCCAGTTACACACTTGTTCTAATTACAAATAAACGCTTCAAGTGGCAACTGTCACACACACACATAGGATGCAAAATAAGACATGGGCTTATGTGCTAAATTTAGTGCAATTTCCAGTAAATTACCTGCCACAAAACTTGATAACTCAGCTTTGTATGTTTCATTATTTAATGGAGCGGATGTGTTGCGCTCATCAGAGCAGACTGACTAAGACTGATTACAACATATTAGCAGTCTCCCTGCATTTATAAATTAGATGGTGAATAATTGCAAACTTTTGCTGGTCTGTTTGAGAGCAATTGCAGTCTGAGTCAGACTGAGACAGGCTGCTGCCAAGAGGTTGAGTGTGCAGCATGCTCAGCCGCTTGACAACCAGCAAAAAATTCAATTGAATCACTTGGCAATCACCATTTTTCCTGGTCACATGAAAGTTGTGGTCCTATTTTTATTCTAGTGTGATTGAGGCCTCAAGAAACAAACAAAAACATTCAGCTGCAAGGACTGGACTGAAAACGCATGAAAAAGCAGCCACTGTCCAAAGAAAAACTTTAAAGGACCTTCAGAAAGCCTGGAGAACTATTTTTAGTTTAAAATGTTAGAAAGTCTGGCTCCTTAGAAGCAAAATAAAAAGAAATGAGGGCTGACTCAAGACTTTTGCACAATACTAAATATAATACTAAATATATGAATGTAGGGGTATGGGGTAAATTGAATTCAATTAGTGCAAAAGGCCACTTAAAGGAGCTGAGATGCAGGCCAGTACAGACAATTAAACTAGAATATTTGTTACCCAGTGTGGACCAAGTTTTCAGCTTGGTCCACACTGGGTAACTCTGTCC
Source organism: Archocentrus centrarchus (assembly GCF_007364275.1). Classification (NCBI taxonomy): domain Eukaryota; kingdom Metazoa; phylum Chordata; class Actinopteri; order Cichliformes; family Cichlidae; genus Archocentrus; species Archocentrus centrarchus. The sequence goes on from NC_044364.1 coordinate 23,129,614, forward strand.
TTCTCTGACTGTTTCAATCCAAACAATTAAGTCAACACATTGTTCTTTTCAAAAATAATTACAGTACATCAATAAATGACATCAATAAATTTTTACAGTCTGTAAACTGGGAAGCAATTTTAAGATGATTCTTGCATGTCAGTCCCATCTGCCACCTGGAAGCATGAGTTTTGAGTTTTTCATGAATGGGATGAAAGCAGTTTAGTGAGTTTATATTTTGCTTGCTATGTCTGTTTTGCAGCAATGGAAAGGGGGGCCTGTCTCCCTCTTTTCTAGTAGGGAGTGAAGCGACTGCACCCTCCTCTGTTAAGGCTAGCCTGCAACATCAAAGATGAAAAGCTCCAATCAGTATTCAGTGTAGAACCGTATATATACACTCTTATACAGACATTTGAGCTTTTGCTCCAGTTTCAGCGTTCCTTGACTGTGAAAAAATTTGCCACTTCAGAACAGTTAGTCTAGCTATTTGATTCACTCTGCTAGACTGGGTGGCTGTGACAGTTGGCTGATTCATGGGGTGCATCTATTAATTTCATTTCTGTGTTTACTGTCATGCATTAGTGACAAAATGATAAACCTGTACATTTTGTTAGAAGCAGAGTGAATAACAAACAGTTTCAGTTTTGTTTGTTTACGCTAATTTCTAATTTAATTGTGATTTAACAGCAAGCAGCCACTGGTCAAGTAAGCTGTTGATTGCCTTTCCCAGCTGAACTCTCTCTTTGTTACGTCTCTGGTTCTCTTATTGATTGTTTTAAATAATAAATAAAAATTTTGCAAATTTATATACTGTAGATTACTTATTTGTTATACTGTGTTTTACAAAGTTATGAAACAATGTGTAAATCAAGCCTGATGTTGCCTTACTTTTAAAATAAGGATTCCCAATCTCAGCTTATTTTTCAGCATCTATTAATTTAACTCTACTGCTATCAAAAGTCAAGATATCTGTATGTACAGGGACTCAAAAAGGTGGACTGGCGCATATTTAACAAGAATTGTGACTTTTAAATCATGCTGATAGCATGAAAAAGGCAAAACTCACAAGTGCACAGTGCCCATCTGCAGTACACATACAAGAGTAATCTTCAATAAAGTCAACAAAACAAAACAAAACAAAACAAAACAAACTACTTTGTTGCACCAAAGAGGCTCATCTTCAGTGCTGGAGACAAAATATTAACAACCTGACATAAGAGATATTTACCAAGTGATACGGTCATAAAACATTTACATCTCATTTGTTTCAAACATTAAGACCAATATAAGGTTCTTACAAGGTAATGCAGTTAAATTAACAACCTAAATAAACAGTCAAAAGTTTGAATAAGAGTAGAAATATATTGTCCTTTTCATCTCTCTCATGAATTGTTTGAATCAAGAACTGATTACTTTTTGAACTGTGACACTAAGGATCCCACTGAACTCACGAGATTTCCAAGGATTCCCACCACTACTAACAAGATAGAAGTCTGCCTCCTGATTAGCTGAATAGGAAAACTGAAGCAGTTTCAGATCAACGCTTCATGCAGGTTAACCCTTAATATTAAGCAATATTACAAATCTCAGATTATGTTAAGTTTAATGCTCTACGGTAAGAGTTCTTTTTCTTCTTTTGGCTGCTCCCCTTTGGGTTGCCACAGTGGATCATCTGCCTCCTTCTCAGCCTATCCCAGCATCCGCCTCTGTCATACCAACCCTCTGCATGTTCTCCTTCACTACATCCATGAACCCCCTCTGAGGTCTTCCTCTTTTCCTCTGCTCTGACAGCTCCATCTTCAACTTCTTTTGTCCAATATATCCACTCCCCCTCCTCTGCACATGTCCAAACCATCTCAGCCTCACCTCTCTGACTTTGTCTCCACACTGCACAACCTGAACTGTGCCTCTGATGTACTCATTTCTAATCTAATAAAATAATTACTTTCTAGTTCTGGATAGGAAGTAGCACAGCTGAGGTACTTAGGTCCCATCCAGTGGAAATAGTATCATTTTTCCATTTTTGTTTTTGAAAAGTAACGCATTCAGATGGAAATTTTTTTAAAAACAATCATCATTCACATGGAATCATAAGAGATAATTGAATTGAAAATGTTGTACTTTCCATGCCAGGCGTGGTGGTGTGTGCATGGGTGTCACAACCATAATGTGCACGTGCACTCCCATTTCCAAAAAATAGCGTTTTAACTGTTTACACAAAGATGGAGAACAGAGGGTTTCAAAAACAATCCACTCTCGAACCCATTTTTAAATTGTGCCGTTTTCAAGGAAAATGTTCTCATGTAAACAGGGCCTTAATCAAGTTACAGTACCACTGCATGACAACATTGTAAAACTTATGGACAGGATTATAATTGATGCAACAGAACAAGAAATGCTTTATTACTGTATCTGCAATTCACATCATATGCAGACAGAGATTTGTGTTATTCTAGTAGGAGCTCATCTGAGGACACCAAAGACTATAAGTCTTTACTCCTTCACAAATTTCAGACTGATATATGAAATCTGTGAAGTCACAGATATGTAATTATGGCAAATAAACAAAGGTAAAGGAATTGCTCTGTCTGGCTAACTAAAAGACTTGCTTTAAATGATCAGTTCAGGTCTTTCAAGCTTGTAAAAGATTTCCTGTTCTTCAAATTCGACATTAGCTGGGTTTAAATTAGATGCCTCTCATTACTCCTGTAGCAAACCACACACCAACTCAGAAATTTGCAAACTCAATCCTGCCCAAAAGAGTCCAAATGACAACTTTCCAAAAAATAGGCCAGTGAAAAAAAAAGTCTTATGTGGCTGGAGCTTGAGCTAAACTTGCTCGTCAAAATGATCTGGTTTTCCAGAATGATCCTCTTCATAAGGAAACCACCAAATAATGAATGGATTGACTGGAATCTAGCATTTTCTATTTGTATTTTAGAATAAACAAATGTGAATGTGATTCCAATCATCATCATCTAGTTTACTGTATTAGATTTTGTTAGTGGTTACAGCAAATATGTGAGGCATACTTATGTAACATATGTAAGGTTAAGGTTTTATCATCATCATGTATAATTGAGACTCTAGATTGAAAATATAAAGTGAGAGGTTTGGATTGCATATGGAAGCAGAAGAAAAAGGGGGAGTAAGTTGGAAAAAAAAGAAGAAATTTTAGAGGAATAAAAGAGTATAATGAATACAACACAGGATACTGTTTTTATGAAAGCTTTTAGCTAGTAGCTTCACTAGGGGACAAGGATGGTGTTTGGGGAAGACATGAGGAGGTGTTAGAGTTTTCAGTTTTCATCAGTGCAAGCACTCAGTATCAGCCCCTATCTGTGAGGCTAAGATGCTGCATTACAAAATAGCTCCAACTGCAAATTTTTTAGGTATCAGAAACTCTAATTCAGCCTCTTATTTACCTACTTTTCTTTCTTTTTTTGTCTACCTTAATCTTCCATGAAACACTGAAGCATGTGCTAGATAGTTATGAATCTTTGAACTCCATACCCATAGCCACAAAACAGAGCAAGCTGAACTTTCTGATTTTACCACCTTTTCTGTGGCACTCATTTTTGATGTTAGCTGCAAAGCTAGCTAAAAACAGCGATGAACCATTTGACTTCCTGTATTCCTAAATTTGAAGAGGCTTTTTCCCGTGTGGAGGAATTCCTAGTTTCAAGTGGATTTCAAGCAAGTATCTTCAGGACAGTGAAATTAAATGGGAAGTTTGACAATGAGACAATACCCATTTTTCATTTACAGAAGTGACATAGATTCAAATACAACACCAAAATGGATTTCTCTAAGGGAATCAGAACTTGGAAACAAAGTACAAATCAGATCTTTTGTTGGAGAGCTTGTTAAACTATTGAAACTTGTCAACAAATGATTTTATGTGAACTATTAATTTACTGTTAATAGTTAACAGTTTATTCATCTTTCACAGGACCTCTTCTGGTGTATAACAATCTCCAGTTACTCCGCCATACACTATATTGTCAAAGACAATGTGTAGATGTTGCATCAGTCCAAGTTTATTCTAATACCTGATCTAGTATGGTGCAACAACCAGTCAGCATTGAAGACAGAGAACAGAGAACAGACTTACCATAGTGCCCACACTGTATGTGGCTACAGGACCAATCGTATGATGATAGGGGTCTGCAGTTGCATAGACTCTGCCATAGCTATATAAAAGGAAGTAGGAAGAAACAGCTTTTAATACAGTGCAGTCTAAATGTACAGTAGCTTAACCAAGATATTCAATATACAATTGTTAAACAAAAGCTTTTTTAAGGATGAAAGGAGAAAGACAAAAATTAAAGTTTAATAATAGATGGGACTCCACTCTATCCCAGAATCTCATCTTGTGCTCTTATGCCAACCACCACTTGGTGCAGTTTTTTAGTGGTTATTATCCCTCATCTGTCAAAATGGTAATCTGAAGCAGTACCCTTTACGTCAAAAAATTATTTCACAGTAGCACTTGGTCTGTTAAGAAAAGGACTTGAAACAAGCCCTAACATATGAGTTCTTGTGTAGACCAGCTGACTATGATCTAAATTATTCCTGCCTCAGATTATGAAACAAGGTCTAAGCTGTGTTGCTCTATCCTGTGACTCAGGAGGTAGAAGAGGTCATTTGGAAGTCTGGTGGTTCGACACCTGGCTCCACCAGTCTGCATCTTGAAGCGTCCTTGGGCAAGATAATCCAAGTTCTGGAAATCCAAGTTCCATCTTCCACTGTTGTTAAGTCATGTATGTGTCTTGTTGCCTTTAACAAATGGGTACCCCTTTTCCACTGACACGGTGCCAGTGCTGGAGCCAACTTCTTGAACCGTTCAACACTTTCTTCCACCCCAAACTCACTTGGTGCTTGTCTGAAAAATGGGTTCCGTTCCAGCACCGTAAACTATCAGGTCTGGAACAATGGAACATGTGACACCAGCAGCAGAGAGGCATGGCTTTGCCATCTTGACTTAAAGTTTTCTCCTGTCATTTCACTGCAAGGTGTTTATTACACAAAAAAAGCAATATGATTTTCATGGCCGTGAATTAGGTTGGGCCCTAAGGCTGAACTTGCTGCATAGTATCGGTTCATAACAGATAAAAGGATGCAAAGGGCGCACTTGTCATCTTGCTCACAATCACTGTTTGTGTATACACAGATGTTGCAGCAGTTTTGTTTGGACCGTAAAATATGTTTGCAGCACAAGAAATAAAGTTTGCAAAAGGGGAGCGTGTTCTGCCACGTTTGTGCCCTTCGGCTTCCGTTTCCAGCCGAGGAACCACCCACACCTATATACGTAAAGGATCAGCTGACAAAGCCATGGAAATGCAGGCCCTTTCTTAAGCGGTTTGCTGGTTTCTTGGAACTGGCACCAGTACTGGCACAGGCACGGGCACCTCATCAGTGGAAACATGTTAACAATGTTGAACTGGCTGTGTTTGGAGGGTAAAATATGCTCACAGCACAAGAAACACAGTTTGCAGAAGGAGGTGTTGGAATTATAGTATAAATTCTATTCTGTTTATTATGAATTATCATATCTTCTGTTTGTATGCTTTTATAAGTTGTTTTATTATACTGTTGTTTTTTTATGTTTGAAATGGAAACGTGGTGACATTTCTTAAAGAGGAAGGTGTAGTTACCCGCAGGCTGTTTCAAGCCTACAGAACGCACATAAGATACTTATCTCACGTACGCCATGTTATGTATGTACATTCCACTGTACACTTATTACCATATATGGTAAGGAAGGAGCCGAGAATGTTGTTTATTACATGTCGTAAACTGAGTTCTGTGTAACCCACGTGATTTTACTGTGAAAGTCCGCACTAAAAGCCGTTGTGCGGGAAGCCGTCCCTCAGGACAGATCACTTCCACTCAGTCCGCGAGCTGAGCTTAAGGAATGGATCTTTCCTCCTTGTGCAAGTTAAAAAGAGTTGTGTGTTTGTTCCTTGAGTTTATTAAAATGATCTGAACCTATCAGAGGGCACAAACATGTTGTACCATGTTTGTGCCCTTGGCTTCTGTTTCCAGACTAGGAATTGCCCACATCATATGTAAAGGATCAGTTTGCAAAGTGCAGTGGAAACGCGGCCGGTTGTAAAAGGGTTTGCAGGTTCCCTGGAACCGGCACAGGCACCGGCACCGGCACAGGCACAGGCACCTCATCAGTGGAAACATGGTGAGGGAGCCCTGAGAAGGAATGTGAAGCAGTAAAAGTACAAGTCTAATATTTTTGATTTATGATACTAAAGAGGAATTCAGTCAGTTAGGAAATATTGTTTACTTCAGAGTTGCCCCATAAGCCATGAGAACCTGATGTGGCTCCTCTCCCCTTTCCAGGAGAGATTTCACTGTCCTCACAGACCTCTCACCTGCTCAATTACTGTGAGGGCTGTCTGTGTGTGAAGTCATAGTCCTTGGCAAAGTCTGCAAACCCCATTGCAGAGAACTGGTGGCTGTTGTCTGTGACTACAGTCTCCAGAACCCCATGGCAGGCAAAGATGGTTTTCAACTTTTCAGTCACATGGGCTGTGCTGGAGGTGAGGTTAGCAACTTCAATGTAGCGTGAAAAGTAATAAATGGCTACCATGTACAGTACATGTTGTTGTTCCATTGAATAAGATCTGCATCAACACACTGCCATGGTCCGTCAGGCAGTGGTGCTGTCAGCAGTGGTTCTGGTGCACTGTGAGCATCAGAAGCACAAATCTCACAGTTCTGTACCTTCAGTTTGAGTTGTTTTGTCAGACCCGTCCATCATATAGACTGCTGAGCCCTGGTGGTACACTTTGTCAACCCTTGGTGATCTTCGTGTATTTTGTCAAGCATGTCCTCTTGAATGGTCTCAGGAATGACAGTTTTTTCACATTTCATTAAGAGCCCATCAGCAGCCAGTAGGCTCTGGAGGTACTGCCAGTACGGTTGCAGATGAGGTGGCAGGGCTCTTCTGCTTAGTGGCAATCCTGTTTGCACCATGCTTTTGAGCCTTTTGCAGACATCATTGGTGTCCTGTGCAGTCCTTACCTGCGCCAGTCTTGTCTCTGGTGCTGGAAAGTGCGTTATAATAAGGTTGATGTGGGCACACATCTTTTTTCACCTGAATGTCCTCTGATGTGAGCAGGGCTTGGGTGGGTGTTCTGGGCAGCGCATTTGCTGTGATTATTTTCTTTCCTGGCACATGTTCAATCCTGTAAATGAAGCAAAGTAGTCTCAGCCTGAACCTCAGAATGCGGGGTAGTAGATCATCATCGTTCACATGCCCAGGTCAGTGCAAGCACTTCCTTTTCTAGCTGGGTGCATTTGCACTCTGTGTCTGTCATGGTATATGATATGAAGCCAAAAGGTTCACAGGCCAACTGTAGCCTCTTTAGAGGGCATTATAACTCCTATTTCCCCCATTCTCTGGAGTTCTGCCTTGACCTTGTCAAGCAACAGCGGAGCGGTTTCCGTCACTAGCTTAATTTTGTACTGACCTTTAAGGCAGCCCAGTCTAGTGAAGACTTTGGGGTATTGCTTCTTCATTCTGGTCTCTAGCTGTCTAACATTGTCAAACAAATTTATTAATTTTAGGACTGAGATATTTGGGAAATCCAGTAGAGCCTTAGCTAGCTCTGTACTATATACATTGGTTGTGTTGTTATCCTGTCTTAATATCTATCACATCTTTGAACTGACCTTTCACTTATAGAGGCTCCTTGGTGGGCCAGCGGTGTTGAAATTTTGGGTAGTGGGCTGTGATGTTCTTCCAAGCTGGAATTGCTGCCCCTGTATCCAGGTAGAAGGTGATGCCTTGGTCATTCACTTTCACAGTCTTTTTTTAGGTCTTAGGGTTATTTCCCATGGACATCGCTCCCAGGAAAAGAGTGTCCTCTTCAACTTCATCAAGAATTGCAGCAACTCTGCCTGATCTGGAAACTGCTACAAAATGTCCCTTTTTTTTTTTTTTTTACCATTTTCAACATTCAGCATCCCATTCAGCACAGTCGCGATGGGAATGTGGTGGCAATTTTCCACATTGACCACAGCTTTTCTGTCCTTTTTGAAAGTCTTTTTGTATTTTCTGTAGGCTGTTTTCCTTGTCTGGTGTTCTTTGGGAAACTTTTTCTTTTCTTCAAAAAGTCAATATATGCTTCTTTTTATTCTGTAGTATTTGTGTCTTGCACTATGGGATGGTGTTTCTTTATTTCTTAATGTTGTTTTATCTTAATAACTGATTTTTCAAGCCTTAAGTCACTGTCCATTTGCAGTTTTTCTGTCACATCATGGTGTCTTATGCCTACCACCAGCCTGTCTCTGATCATTTCATTCTACAGTGGACCATATTGACAGTGCTCTGCCAGTTGATAAATTGCAGAAATCAAGGTTTCAACTCATTCTCCTGGCTCTTGACATCTTTTGTTGAAATGATCACTTTCATATATGATGTGTTTGCAGACAAAATAGTTCAAAAGCTTCTTTTACTGCTTTCTATTATTATTATTATTTTTTTAATCTGTGGGATCTAAACGTAGTGTCCCAATAATATTATCAGCTTTATCACCAATTGTATAGACCAATGAATTCCCTTGATATTCTTCATCCTTAACCTGCCATCATCCAGAACTTTTCAAAATGATGAATCCAGTTGGACCAGCTGGAAAGGTCAGAAAAGTCAAAATTTTCTGGTGGGCTTATGGAGAAGAGAGTGTCCATTTCTTCTTCTTGAGTATCTCCTTTAGTCCCGCTGAACTGTCTCCATGATGTCAGGCAAACTAACTAGTTTCTAACTTCAGATAGGATGGGAAATGGGATTCAACACGCTTCTGACACCATGTAATATGTCATGCTTAGGCATTAAAGGAATATTCAAACAAAATACTTCTGGAGCTCTTTCGGTTATCATATTTGGGTTATCCTCAACACACTCTCTAACATACTGTTAGTCCCTTAATGTGTCCCCCATAACATAGCATACACATTATGTTCCTACTACATATTTGCTCCCACTAGAACATCCTCACAAAAATCTGGTTCATCCCAAGGATAAAACTCCCAAACACACCTTTTTTTCATACCTTGACTCATGTGATGATGCACATGATCAATAGTGGGTTAATGACCCTTAGGACCACCTCCAAGGGGACAGCCCGTACTAAGGGGTTTATTACCTGGGACTCTCCACCAGTTCTTCCAGAACTGAAGAAGCCTTAGATAAGAGGTGAAATGTCTTCATAAATCTAAAGAAGTCCAGTTGCCTTCTTTTCAAGCTCTAAAGATATAAAGTAGTAGATAGCTAAAAGGAGGGTGAAATAAGGCTAAAAAAATACTGTTAAAAGAAAAAATTTGAAAACATCAGATGGGGAAAACAATCATGTTGAATATCTATACTGATATAGACTGGGTAATGTGCTAAGGACGAATGGATGCCACGTTGTATGAAAGAAATAAAAATGATCAAACTACAGGGGGCTGAATTCAAAGACATGCAAAAATCAACGTGTTCATTTAGCTGAAATTTCATTGCAGCAACTCAAAATGGTACTCAGTAGTTTGTATGGCCCCCGCATGCTTGTATGCATGACTGACAATGTTGGGGCTCCTACAGTGACAATGGATGGAGTCCTGGAGCAACTCGTCCTAGCGTTGGACCGGGGCATCAATGAGTTCCTGGACAGTCTGAGGTGCTACCTGGCAGAATCGGATGGACCCAAACATAATATCCCAGAGATGTTCTTTTGGATTTTGGCCAGACAAGCACGGGGGCAAGTCAATGATATCAATAACTTCATCCCCCAGGAACTGCGTGAATACTTTTGTATGAGGCCAGGCATTGTTGTGCACCTGAAAGAACCCAGGACCCACTGCACTAGCATAGGCCCTGACAGTGGGTCCAAGGATTTCATTTTGATACCTAATGGCAGTCAGGATGCTGTTGCTTAGCTTGTAGAGGTCCGCACATCCCTCCATGGATATACCTCCCCAGACCAGCACTGGCCCGCCACCATTCTGAGTGATGTTACAGGCAGCATAATATTCTCCACAGCTTCTCCAGACCCATTTACATCTGTCACATGTGGTCAAGGTGAACCTGCTCTCATCTGTGAAAAGCACAGAGCATCAGTGGTGGCCCTGCCAATTCTGGTATTCTATGGCAAAAGCCAGTCAGGCTCCACGGTGCTAGGCAGTGAGCACAGGGCCCACTAGAGGATGTCAGGCTCTCAGGCCACCCTCATGAAGTCGATTTCTGATTGTTTGGTCAGAGACTTTCACACCAGTGGCCTGCTAGAGGTCATTTTGTGGGGCTCTGGCAGTGCTCATTCTGTTCCTCCTTACACAAAGGAGCAGATACCGGTCCTGCTGATGGGTTAAAGACCTTCTGCAGCCCTGTCTAGCTCTCCTAGAATAACTGCCTGTCTCCTGGAATCTGCTCCATGCTCTTGAGACTGTGCTGGGAGACACAGCAAACCATCTGGCAATGGTATGTATTGATGTGCCATCCTGGAGGAGCTGAACTACCTGTGCAACCTCTGTAGCGTCCAGGTGCTCTTCATGCTCCAGCTGTCAGTAGTGACATTGACCTTAACCAGCGTCACTACTAGGCAACCTTAAATGTGTATCTAAAAGAATCCCAGATTCTTGAAGGAGCCACCACCAACTGAAGAACCTCTCTATTTAGATTAATATGATTAGAAGAAAAGCACTATATAAGAACCAGTCCACTTAAAATTAATACAATGGGTACTATAGGTACAGGTGTCTGTATAAAGTATTCAACAGATTGAAATTCAATATTTTTTCTACTGTCTAACAAAGTTGAACTCTTCAACATTGTTTCGCTGCAGTGTGTTAGAGATACAGAACCAGTCAAAAGTTTGGACACACTCACTCAGTCATGTTGTGTGCAATCCTGTGAAAAACTAAGTACACCCTTACTTCTTCCATAACAATTAAGAAGGTAAGTATCAGTAAAGAGCTGCTAATCAAATGCACTTGATTAACTGATCATTAGCAAATGTGAGCACCTCTATAAAAGCAGACATTTTGGGAGTTTGTTGGTTTAGAGCATTCGGGTGTGTGTAAATATGATGTCACAATTTTCTCAGGAGAGGACGTAGCAGCCAATTCCCCCTAAGCTCAGACTGCAAGGCTCAAATTACACTGTATATCTTGGACTCAACATGTCTCAGTTATATTGTTAAATATTACACTTCATGACAGTACAATTAGGAAAAGCCTGAATAAGTATGACTTTTTGGAAGGGTTTTCAGCAGAAAGCCTCTTCTCTCTCAAAACAACATGGTAGCTTAGGTTTGCAAAGATGCATCTGAACAAACCACAAGACTTCTGGAACAATGTCCTTTAGACAGACGAGACCAAATTGCAGCACAGCGCTGCATTTGGAGAAAACCAAACACAGCACATCAGCACAAACCCCTGATACGAGTTGTCAAGGATGGTGGTGGAAGGCTGATGGTTTGCAGCCACAGGACCTGGGTATATTGCACTCACTGAGTTGACCATGAACTTCTCTGGATACCAAAGTATTCAAGAGTCAAACATGAAGCCATCTGTCAGACAGCTAAAGCTTGGCCCAAACTGCATCATGCAGTGACAATGATCCCAAGCATAGCAGCAACTCTCAAACAGAATGGCTGAAAAAGAAGGCTTAGTTGCAATGGCCCAGTCGGAGTCCAGACCTTAAATTGATTGAAACACTGTGGTGGGACCTTATGAGAGCTGTGCATGAATGAATGGCCACTAACCTCAATAAACTGAAGCAGCATTGTAAAGAAGAGTGGGCCAAAATTCCTCCACAACAATGTGAGATAATGATCAAGTCATACAGAAAATGATTATCACAAGCTATTGAAACATAGGATATGCTTAGTTGTTTTGCAGGACTGCACAGAGTCCTGTGAAAACACTTTTTCACATGACTGTATAACTGATAAATGATGATATTAAAACATACCAGACAAAGTAGGAAATAATACCTGAAAGAAAGTTTTTCAAGAAGGCCTCAGCAATGGAAAAGAAGGCATCATACCTGTCACTATAAGCAGCTGCAGCAGTACCAGCTGGCTGTGCATATCTGTAGGCTGCATAGCCTCCCTGAAGAGAAACAGAAGAATTTAATAGCCCCTCTCAATAAAATTTAAAAGAGCTTATCTTCAAAATTGAGGAACAAATCCAGACTACTGACTTCAGTCAGTTGGTCATTATTAGAAGAAATGCTCAAAAATCAATCTCACATTTTTCTTTTTGATAGATCGCAATGGACAACTACACAAAGATAAAATATAAATATATGTCAGTGGGCTTTGACTTACATATATTTCTGCCCCATAAAATCCATCTTGGTAGACCACACTGTTGACAGAATATCAAACATTAAGCATTTATTTAATATTGAAATATACAGAAATGACAAGATGACAGGGTTATTTTTTTATACTATACAGAAATTAAAGGAATTTGGATTTCCTGATATTCTCTGTGAGCACAAGAATTGCTCACAAGCACTTTATTAGGATCACCATAATAATACTGGACAGGGCCTCCCTTTGGGCTCAAAACAGACTCAGTTTTTGGTGGCTTATAAATCCAAACCTTCTTTTGAGATTCCACTTCATGATTGCGTCACATTTTTGTGCAGCTATGTCATCCTCTGAAAGTCCACTTATACTAAACCACAAAGTTGATTACTGGATTCAAATCTGATAGAAGCCACCAAAGTACACTGAACTTGCGATGGGTGATCATGGTTAAACTTTGGTAAAGAGTGGCTATAGGCAGGTGCATATTGTCAACAACAATAAACTAGGTGTATTTATGATTGACAAATAGGCAGGTTGTATGGGAGGAGTTCGGTGATGCCTATTGGATGGCCTTGATGCAATTCTGGAAACCGTCAGGTGACTCAGGAGAGGAAAGCAGTGCTCTAAGCACATGATGTGTAGTAGGGGTAGGGTGCTGCTGACTTCACCTGAGGCTATAGTCGGGCAGTAGAACGAATTCTTCGAGGACCTCCTTAATCCCACTGACACGCCTTCTGTAGCAGAAGCAGAGTCTGGGGACAAGGGGGATGACTTGCTCATCGTGGAGTGAGGTCACAGAGGTGGTTAAACAACTCTTTGGTGGCAGGGCCCCTGGGGTGGACAAGATTTGCCCTGAGTTCCTGAGGGCTTCTGGATGTTGTAGGGCTGTCTTGGTTGACACACCTCTGCAACATTGCATGAGATCTGGGGCAGTGCCACTGGATTGGCAGACTGGGGTGGTGGTCCCCATCTTTAAGAATGGGAACTGGAAGAGGTGCTCCAACTACTGGGAGATAACACTCTTCAGCCTCCCCAGGAAGGTCTATGCCAGGGTGGTGGAAAGGAGGGTCCAGCTGCTAGTTGAACCTCAGATTCAAGAGGAACAATGCAGTTTTCATCCTGGTCACAGACCATTGGACTGGCTCTTTATTCTCTCAAGGATATTTGAGCATGTGCGGGAGTTTGCCCATCCTGTCTATATGTATTTTGTGGACTTGGAGAAAGCATTAGACTGTGTCCCTCAGGGTATTGTGTGGGGGTGGTGCGGGAGTATGGGGTGCCTGGCTTGTTGATGCAGGCCATTCAGTCCCATACAGCCACAGCAAGAGCAATGAGTCAGATTCATTTCCTGTGGGTGTTGGACTCCGCCAGGACTGCCCTTCATCACGATTCTGTTCATAATTTTTGTGGACAGAATTTTTAGGGGTAGTCAAGTGGTGGAAGACTTCTGCCTTGGTGGCCTCAGAGTCTCATCTTTGCTTTTTGCAGATGATCATGCATTGCAAGATGTGGTCCTGTTGGCTTCATTAGGTGGTGGCCTCCAGCTCACACTCGAAGTGCCAAGTGTGAAGCAGCTGGCATGATAATTAGCACCTCTAGGCTCTAGCACCTCCTGGAACACTTCAATGTCCCCCCAGATGAGCTGGAGGAGGTGGCTGGGGAGAGGGAGGTCTGGACGTCTCTGCTTAGGCTGCTGTCCTTGCGACCTGGCCCCGGATAAGTGGAAGGAAATGGATGATTTGATTGATTTCACCGTGTGTCACATGAATGACTAATTGGATAATTTACCAGGGAGTTGAGACGATAATGTAAGGACAGTGGATTCAGACATAGTTTTGTAGAAACTTCAAGGAGAGTTTAATACAAATTGTGGTATTAAAGATTCATATATTTGCTACCTCAGTATCTACTTTCTGGCCACTATGCATTTAGTATGAAAACATTATATTTGTTTGTCTCTATACTTGCACTGTGCAGAAAAATCATGTCTGCCTGTGCTCTTTTTAATAATTTAGCTCAAGCCTTCAGTGAGCTCTGATGATTTGTGTGCTGGATGCTTTGTATAATAGTTATGGCACTGAATTGTGCTTTAGGTGAAATGATGTCTTCTTTGGAAAATATTCAAAATTCCAATGATGATATATAAAAAAGGCACTTTTTATTATTTCTCATCATTGCCTGCAGAAAAGATCCTTGTAGTTAAAGGCATGCAGATTTCATCCCATAAAATTTTCATTAGCTTTCCACCACCCAATTCTTGCATTAATGGATGTCTGTGGATTTGTGCATGTATGTTAGCAAGAACTCACGCTCCATAGGTGGGGATAGGTTGAGGAGGAGGTGCAGCACGGAATGTGTTGTAGATGGCTCGGCCCCGGCCTCTCAAATGAGCTCCTCTATACGCAACAGTTGCTCCTGTACTGGGGTATGGAAAACCTGCCACTAACAAAGCAACATAAAAATAAAGATGAAGGTAAAAATCGCACAATATGCTATTCCACCATACTTTATAGCTTTTATAAAGTCTCAACTACCATGAAACCCATGTAAACACCAAAAATAAAGGAATTTTTTAAAAAATGTCTGACTTGAGTGTGGTTCTCATAAACAAACCTACTGGTTCCTACTGTAGACTTTAAACTTGACTAACAAATAAACTCTTTCGTTTGAAAAACTCTCGGTAATTAAAACATTTTTTATTTCAATGCTTAGGAAAATTATATTTTTTTGGGAGTATTTTTCAGCAGTAAATTATGGGGTGTGATCAAGAAGTTCACTGAATTTTATTTTGATAGGAACTGAAACTCTAAAGGTTAACCATGTCTTTTAGTTGGTTGTCTTGGGTTGACACAGCCAGCATTAATCTAGAACATTTTTCAATGGTGGGAGAAACCAGAGTTCATCAAGAAAACCCATGCAGACACTAGAACATGCTTTAGAGGGAACAGTGCTAACCACCGATCCACCATGTTGCCTATTGTAAATAAACACCAAGCAATAATTTTTCTAAATAAAAAAAAAAAAAAAGTAAAGCAAAAAATTTACCAGTTTCAATTTTGCCAAAATTACCTTTAAAATAATCATCTTGTGCATATCAGGGTTATTATAGTTAACGAAAACGAACGAAATAACGAAAACTGAAATTGAAAAAACATTGTCGTTAACTGAAATAAATAAAAACTATAATTAAAAGGAAAAAACGATAACTAATTAAAACTGAATTGTGAGTTTACAAAACTAACTAAAACTAACTGAAATTATCGATAAGCTGACTTTCATTTACTTGTTTTTTTTTTTTTTTTTAAGCCTTGTGGATTGATATGAAATCATTGTTTCCGCTCTCCGAGTTTAAGCTGGGAGCGCCACAGGACAACTGTGTGAGTGCGCATGTGCTGGTCCGCAAAGTAATGGCTGCGGTCTGCCGAGAAAGCGGCAGAGTCCCGTATGGAGGTTCTTTGAGTACAAACACCTGCACGGTAATTAACACACACAATCCAGCTACACAAGCATAAATGCGGACATGAGGTCGGCAACTTCTGTAGGTTGTGTACAGAGGCCACAAAGACCCTGCAGGTTTAATTAGCAGCATCTAACCAAGCTAGCTCCAAAACAGAAGCAGCTTCAGGTGGTGAGAACATCAGGATGCAGCTGGATTTGAGCTTTGACTCCTTCAAAGAGTTTGTTTTTGTCAAACACCACATGTAGGCGTTATTAATCTGCTGCACTGATGCTGAACTTTATTGTGGAGTTTATTGTAGATTTATTGAGTTTGGGAGTTCATGTTTTTCTTTGTTTCTCCCTGTTGATGTTCATGTGTGTCCTTAATATTACACAAATTTAGCATGTCTTGTGAACAGTTGGTTGTTGACTATATTTCTTTAAACTGTATCTTTTGTCAAGTTTTCATTACACAATAGTCACTTTTGCGCCTTGAATCTTGCACCTGATCAGGTATGAAAATACTAAAACTAATACTGAAACTAACTAAAACTAACTAAAACTAAGCATGAAACCAAAAATAAAAACTAATAAAAACGAGCAAAACCACTCTGAAAACTAATTAAAACTAACTGAATTAGAGAAAAAAAAGTAAAAACTAACTAAAACTAAACTATAATGTAAAATCCAAAACTATTATAACCCTGGTGCATATTTAGGTTTGCACATTTTTCTTAAGTCCCTGCCGCTGTATTTCAATCAATTAGGTTGAGCTCTGGACTCTGACTGGGCCACTGCAACATCTTCATTCTTTTCTCTTTCAGATATTTTGTTTTAGATCTTCTGCTGTGCCTGGGATCAGTGGCGGTGCCGGGGGGGGGGGGCGCTAGGGGGTGCTATAGCTCCCCATGGAAAAGTCATAGCACCCCTGTAGCACCCCCAAGAAAATAGCCTGTGTCTGTGTCTGTGTGTGTTGAGAACTGAAAGAACTAATGATCCTTAATAACACCCTCAGTAAAATGCTTAGCCCCCCTTAGCACCTGCAGAAAAATATTTCAGGAGCCGCCACTGCCTGGGATCATTGTCCTATTGTCGGTTATCAACTTTTTCTATTAAGCCAGGCTTTTTGCTTCACGCTCTGTGTGCACTTATTAAAAAAAGGCATTTTGCACATCATGTTACTCTTCTTCTGCACAAAACAATCCTATAAGTGCTACCTGCAGCAATTACAGACATTACAGTCACCTTAAGGTGCTTATTTTCTGCATCACCAACTGAAAACGTGCAAATTTTAGTGACAATGAGATGCACAATTTGCACTCTGGAACTTTACAGCTGGGCTTCATTCTGTGGTTTTAGTAAGGTACAATGTAAGAAGTCACATATATATTCTCCCAGCAGAGAATCCATATTACACTTAAAACATGCTATAAATAAAAGAATAATTGAAAATGTGGTGTTTATAGACAATTTCAAAAGAAACTCTAAACATAACCTGCTCCCGACCAGGTTTTGTGGTTAGCATTACGCAAAGAGTCACTGTTGTGACACAGAAAGCTCAGATTTTAAGCTCAAATGACATTTCCTCTTCTTAATCTTAAGATTATGCATTACCGCCATTATACTAAAGCAAAAATTAGGAAAAAAAAAAAAACACTCTAATTTGGACGCTCTATGCAACAAGTGTAAATCTGCTCCATATACTTTAATCCAGATGGTCATGCCCTGACCTCAGTCTATTCTGGTGTTCCATGTTTAAATCACACAGTGAGGCTTTTCACATACCAACTCAGAATCAGAATCAGAATCAGAATCAGAAGGTTTTTATTGCCATATGGGTGAACAGGTTCACAGCATTAGGAAATTGCTGCGGTACTTCGTGCTTACAGAAAAAAAAAAAAAAAAAAAAAAAAAAAAAAAAAAAAAAAATAAGTATAAAAACTATAAGACAATATACAAGTATACAAATTGCAAATATACAGAGATATTAGAGCTTACAAAATATACAGTGCAGAGACTAATTAAAAGATAAAAGAATGTAAACTATATTCCACTAATATGTACATCAGTGCAATCAGACAGGTGCATAGACATAGGGTCATCAGCGTTTGTGGAGGGTGGTGGTAACAGTCTTAGGGTAATTGTTCATGAGTCCAACAGCAGAGGGGAAGAAACTGTTCTTATGGCGGGAGGTTCTGGTCCGTATGGACCGTAGCCTCCTGCCTGAGGGGAGAGGGTCAAAAAGTCTGTGCCCAGGGTGAGAGTGGTCGGCTGTGATCCGACTTGCACGCCCCAGTGTCCTGGAGGTGTACAGGTCCTGGAGAGATGGGAGGTTACAGCCAATCACCTTCTCAGCAGAGTGCACAACGCGCTGTAGTCTCTGTTTGTCCCTAGTGGTGGCTCCAGCGTACCACACAGTGATGGAGGAGGTAAGGATGGACTCAATGATGACAGTATAGAACTGCACCATGGTCCTTGTCCACTGATTGTGGACTTGGAGAAAGCATTCCACAAAAGCTGATCCTCTGATTGCAATATCTAATGTGAAAACTGAAAATGCTACTTGGTCAAAAAAATATTGCTCTCTCTTGCCTGCTACCCAGTTGTCTTACACTGGAAAGTCCCCCTCCCATGCCAGATGGCTGAGGGATGACGCGTACTATTCAAAGTTAGAAAAGGTTAAATTTATTCTAAAAGGAAAGAAGGATGAATTCATTAAAGGGGCCTATGTACATTACTGTTTCTGGGATAACAAATCGGAATGATTCATAACAATGTCTTTGTATCCGGCTATGTGATGACCACTATGAGTAGCTTTAGGTAAGATGAAGCATTTTTGTATGTGTCCCAGTACGTTTTTACTGCACTAGCAGTGTCTTTGAGATCACTGTGACGCAGCCAATCAGTCTAGATGGTATTGTGCTGTGGATCTAAATCAGATGGTACTTTTCTGGATTCATAATTCCATCAATTTTGACAAGATCTCCAAAACCACTGACTGAAATGCTACCCCTGCTAAAGAGCCTCCACTGTGTTTTACAGTTGCTGCAGACACTCACTGTTGTACCTTTCTCTCTTGACCTCCTCAATATACTGTATATTGACAACAATTTGAACCAAAAATTTGATTCATCACTGCATAACCACCCTGACTTTCAGTCTAATTCTTGTGTGACTTGGCATACATTAGCCTATTGTCCCTGTTTCCCTTCCTTAAAAATGGCTTTTTGACAGCAACCCTTCTACTGAGACCATTGGTGAACAGTAGATGAATCAGCCGAAGAGGGTCTTGTGTCAGGTCTTTGCTGGATTTTTTCCCCATTGTTTTCTTAAGGACATGACTTTCAGATACTGTTCATTAGATGTAGCTAGTTTTTCTGGCCTGCCTCTTCTTCTTTTGTCCTTAAAATATTACATATTAATGTAAATTTCAATTCAAATGTATTTATATGCAACAAATCACTACAAACAGTCACCTCAAGGTGCTTTATATTGTAAGGTAAAGACCATATGATAATACAGAGAAAACCCAGCAATCAGATGACCTCTATGAGCAAGCACATGGTGACAGTGGGAAGGAAAAACTTCTGTTTTTGGTTTGTTTTTTGATGGTCTAAGAGCAACACAGTCTCTGCGGGGATGACAGGAGGAAAGAAGCTGCAGAGATACATGTAAGACTGCAACTCTGTTTCCTGGTCTCAACCCTGGATAGTCACATTTTGGGGTGGTTTAATAAATTTGGCCAGATTTCTAGAAATGACAGCTACTTCACCCAAAGTGTGATGGATGTCGTCTCTCCTAACATGCATGAGCCAAAACAAGCCTGGCCTGTAGAGGACTGTGCGTCCATTCATGGATATGCCTCCCCCAGGCCTAGATCATCACTGACCCACCACTAAACCGGTCATGCCAAATCATACAGGCAGCATAATGTTCTCCACCACTTCTTTGGGCCCTTTCACATCTGTCATATGTGTTCAAGGTGAACCTGCTCTCATCTATAAAATGTACAGGGCACCAGTGGTGGACCTGCCAATTCTGGTATTCTATGGCATATGCTAGTCGGGCTCCACAGTGCTGGGAAGCGAGCACAGGGCCCACTAGTCAGGCCCTCAGGCCTCATGAAGTTTGTTTCTGGTTGTTTGGTCAGAGACATTCACACTAGTGGCCTGCTGGAGGTCATGTTGTAGGGCTCTGGCAGTGCTCATCCTGTTCCGCCTTGCACAAAGGAGCAGATACCAGTGCTGCTCATGGGTAAAGGACCTTCTGCAGCCCCGTCCAGCTCTCCTAGAGTAACTGCCTGTCTTCTAGAATCTCTTCCATGCTCTTGAGACTGTGCTGGGAGACACAGCAAAGCATCTGACTCAACTGACTACTTAACTGACAAGATCAATATCCCAGAACTTTAACCGACTTGATGCTATACTGTCAAGGTTGTGCTGTGCGGCAGGCAGGAAATGGACCCAAAAATGCAGAACTCAGAGGATGAGGTGTAAACATAAAGCAGCTTTATTGCTGAACTCTTACTAAATACAAAGTAAAGCAAATCCTATTTGAAGTCCACATTCCACAGTGAGAATGGTTATTCATAAGTGGAAAATATTCAATACAGCTGCCAATCTTCTCAGGAGTGGATCTCCAAGCAAACTGACCCGGAGATCAGACTCTGTAAAGTTTGTCACAGGACAAACTTTACTGTCAGTAGAGAAGCAGAGATTTGTAACTGCAGGACCTGGGCATCTTGCAGTCACTGAGTTGACCATGAACTCCCTTGTATACCTACGTATTCTAGAGTCAAAAGTGAAGACATCTGTTCACCACCTAAAGCTTGGCTGAAACTGGGTCATGCGACAGGATGATGATCCCAAGCACCTCAGCAAATGTACAACAGAATGGCTGAAAAAGAAAACAATCAAGGAGTTCTAACGGTCCAGTCAAAGTCCAGACTTCAACCCGACTGAAATCCTATGGCAGGATCCTAAGAGAGCTAGGCGTTAATAGATGCCTTCCAATATCAGTGAAATTCAGCAGCATTTTGCACAAAAGTGTCCGAAACTCTTCCAGAGCAATGTGACTGATACATTAAAAGAAAAATCACCGTAAAGTCTCTTGATAGGTGTTAGGCCAGCATAAGTGGCAAGATTCATGGTAGGAGATAAAAGTTGCTACTCATAACAACTTTGTATTAATTTGCAGAGACTCTTTCATCTAAATTGACCCAAACCACGGTAACCTCATTGCATGGGTCAAAAATACGTTTTTCCTTTAATACCTGTCTGCAGGTACCATCTGCACAACTTTTAACACAATATGTATGTAACTGTCCACTTGCAGCTAGAGTTGCAGGATTGTTCCTTGCAGTTTGTGACAGTTTATTATCATCAAGATGACCTTCCAAATTTACCATCCTATGTCATGTATATTACATCTTAATTTTTTTAAAGTCATTATTAGTAATTATAGGATTTTTTAAAAACAGAATTATGAATATTATGTATTAATTTAAATGTTCTCAGTATCTGTGTGGATACAACTGGATTATTATAGATGACAATTAAGAAATCCAGAATTATATTTTTAATAATTTTATTATCTGAATTTCTCCCTCTACTAGAAAGCCATGTAACTGACAAATTTGAATTCCAACATAATTTCAACGAACTGGAGATCATCAACAATAATAGAGTTGAACAATGAGACTGTTTTAATTGTAAGACCAGGAAGAACTAAGAAAACATCTTCTTGGTGATTTTGTGATGTTTTGGAAGTCAATAATGGAGGTGGTTCTGAACCAAGCCAGCTTGTGATTTCAGCAGTGAGCAAACAATCTAAACTTCAGCTTCAAGTTCATTTTGATGGTAGGTAATCTGAAATAACTGGAATTACTTTGAATTAGTCTAACTTAATTGACCCTGATTTAGACTTACCGAAGTTTGACTTTTTATTCATTGAACCTGAGAAACCCACAACTTCCTCTTGCCATTAACTATACCTAAACATTTTATGTGAACTCTAAATTCAAGCATTTAAGCTAATAAATCTACTCATTTATCCCAGAGTTCTGTATCTTGCTTGTTTTTTGTTTATGCAAAAGATTAGAGATAAATGTATTGACTTTTTTTCTGTAAAGTGTCCTTGGGTGTTTGAAAGGCACTTACAAATAAAATGTATTATTATTACCAAAGTTTTTGGTTTGGTGGGTGGAGTGATAGAGGGTTAAAGGGACAAAGGCAAAAAAGAAGAAAAAGAGGGAAGGCAAAATAAAAGAGGTGAGAGACCTTTCTCTGTCAGGGCAGTTATGTAGCTGTGAATGAACAGATTTTAGACTCATGAGAAAAAAGGATGCAGTTATGCAGAGTTGACAATCTCAGATTTTTACCAAATGCACAAACACACAATCTCTCTTCTAGCACTTCAAAAGGCATTTCATTCATTTTCTGTATTTTCCATCCATCCATTCTCACTGCTCCAGTACACCCCACACCACAATACACACGCCCCCATATAGACACTAAATGAATGCAGCTAGGCATACACGTATAGGCATACACATCTAGACTATAAACAACAGAAGGAAGTATATAAAGATAAACAAGGATGGCTGATGGTACATGTACCTTTTATTTATTTATTTTTACCTGTAATAGTAATTTGTTTTTTACCTGCATAAAATTCAGGACCATATACTGCTCCAACCACTGGATTCAGCTTCCAGCCTACACAGGAGACAAAACACACACGCAAAAAAAACCACACACAGGATAAGAGTAAGTATTGCTGCATGAAGCTATGCTTCTTTGGGGTTATAAAACAAACCTTCCCTTCAGAATCACTCATCTTTTTCTAGTGCAAGTGCATTATTAAGCATTATTACTGATAACCCCAGGAACTACTAATAGAAATTTCAACTTTCATAATAACATAATATACAAAAACATAGCTGAAAAACGTATGTGACTTCAAGCAATAATAAATAAACCACTTTACTTACCAGTTTCAAATCATTAGCACATAAGAGACTTTCTTATTATAATCATATCACCATATGATTTATGGACCAAATGGATTTACTTTATAAATCCATTTAGTCCTATTGTAATGACTACATACTTTCATTTTTCATCTCTACTGACTGCTAAATATTTGACATTAAAAAAATTGAAAACAACTGGGACAGGGGCACCATCTGCTGTTATTTTCTTGACTGGCATTTCTGTGACTACTGACTCAAAGAGCGCTACACAGGATGGCTGAAATAGTGATGTTATTTTCCTATTCCAAATTCGGAATGTCAAAAATGAGATGGCCTGTTTTTTGTAAACCACATATGTTCATCTACATTTAATTCTGTCTCCTCTGTTGTATGTCTCCTCCATCTTTTCATGGTGAAGGGGTCTTGTTATGAAGAACACAACAAGTTTATGCTGCCTGTGATAGGGTTACTAGGGCCCTGCCCTGGTGCCATGCCTGGCAAGAACGCTCAAGGTAGAGCACCTGGTGGCCAGGCCTTAGCCCATGGGGCCCAGTCAGGCACAACCCACCACCTGCAGAAGGTGCCACATGGATCTGGTGCTGTGTAGTTCGGGCAGTGGTTGAGGGTGGGGGACCTGGTGGCCCGATCCCTAGCTACTGAAACAAGATCTTGGGGCATGGAATGTCACCTCTCTGGTGGGGAAAGAGCCTGAGCTACACTGTAAAAATGTCAACTTGATTAACAGTGAATTTGTACATTTTTCCATTGTTCACCTACCTTTTTATAACTAATTAGTTGAGACAAGTAAGTAGTCTTAAAATCTTTCAAGATAGATAATAAATGAACACCTAAATTCAAGTTGAATCAACTATTTCCTACAGTACCTATTGTTGGCCCAACTTGTTATAACTCAGTTGAATCAACAAGTCATATTGCACTTTTACAGTCCTGGGATATACATCATGAGTGAACACATTCCAATGAATGCATCGGTGTGTCCAAACTTTTGACGGGTGCTATAAATTCAAGTTGAACCAGCTATTTAGCTACAACCAGACGTCTAGCTCATCAGTTTAAGAGAACAACTGGAACAGAACAATAATGGAGGACCTGTTGGAGCTGCTGGTGTCAGTCCCTAGCTCAGCTGAAGTTGCTGTGGGTGCATTTGTCTGAGAGTCACACAGATTTTGTGCGATGTTTGATCTGCTCTCGACTTTCAGCACTGAACATCCAGAGAGCTGCAGGTATACATTTAAGGTAGTCCAGAAGGTTTTGTTGGAGAAATGCTCACATTGAATGTAGGTGCTGAGAACCAAAGTATTCCAGTAACAGACTCTGAATGTTGGACTTAAACTGATCAAACTATAGCAGGGTTCTAGTTGGGCACCCGGGTGGCTCAGTGGTGGAGCAGGCAACTACATGCATATGCCGTATTGCAGTGCGGGCGGTGCAGGTTCGAGTCCTGGCCTGTCGCTGATCTGCCCGTGTCTTCCCCTGCATTTTCCCCCCATTTCCTGTCTGTCTTCACTTTTTTATATTTTTTTTATTTTTTGGCCACAGCGGCTTTATTTGTGGTGGAGAGAGACAGGAAATGGGGGAGAGATACAGAGCAAACTCAAACCTGTGCCACCCGCACTGCAGCACGGCAAATGGTCGCCAGCTTCGCCACTGAGCCACCCGGGCACCTCCGTCTCTCTTCACTTGATAGAAAAAGCCAATGTGGCCAAAAATGAAAAAAAAAACCAAAAACAAAAAAAACCCCAGAGTTTTAGTTACCATGTGGTGGACTGCTGACCTGTCCATGCATAAATGCAGCCTTACAGTATATTTATCAGTGCTGGTGTTTCAACATCATAATTAATTATAAGTAATTAACATGATAATTAATGTTATTCCAGGAGCATTAGTGAAACTGACCAATCAGCTTGTTGTGATCTCTGAGCTTTGCAAAAGAAAAATGGAGAAGTTTTTGGATGGAAACAGTTGAAACAGAAATGCTCACAGAAGTCAGTTTTAGTTTGTTTTTTCAATATTTTTCAGTTATAGTTTGGGAAGGTTTCAGCAACAGAACTACTCAGTTAGATTTAGGTTAGTTTAACAAGGTTGTGAGCTAAAATACACACTTTCGGGAGTATGGGGTGTCAGCCATTTGGTTTCTCTACAAGGACAGCGAGAGCTTGGTCCAGGTAGGGTATTCGACCCCACCCGGACTGCCCGCTGTCCCCGATTCTGTTCATAAATTTTATGGACAGAACTTCTAGTTGTGACAAGTAGCAGGAGGTTTCCACTTTGGTGGCTGCAGAATCTCTACTCTGCTTTTTTGCAGATGATGTGGTTCTATTGGCTTCATCAGGTGGTGGCCTTCAGCTTGCAGCCAAGTGTGAAACACTGGGAATGAGAATCAGCAGCTCTAAGTCTGAGGTCAAGGTTCTCAGCCAGAAAAGAGTGGAATGCCCACTCCAGGTCAGGGATGACTTGATGCCCCAAGAGGAGGAGTTTAACTCTTTTTTTGGTCCTTTTCACAAGTGAGGAGAGAGTGGAGTGGGAGGTTAACAGATGGATTGATGCCAGACCTGTAGCATGCTGTACCAGCCTGTTGTAGTGAAGTGAGAGCTGAGCATAAAAGCAAACCTGTCAGTTTACTAGTTGAGCTACACTCCTATCCTTACCTATGCCCACAAGCTCTGGGTATGAGATGGCAGATACAAGTGGACGAAATTATTTTTCTCCTAAGAGTGTGTGGGCTTTCCCTTTGAGATATATGAGGAGTTCAGTTGTACAAGAGGGACTCACAGTAGAACTACTACTCCTCCACATGGGAAGGTGTCAGTTGAGTGGTTTGGGCATCTGACTAAGACATACCTGTCAAGTTTTGCATTTAAAAATATGGGAAATTTTCTGCTGCTGAAAATAGAGGTCACTATATTGACGTCATTGCCTAATTTGCATAATTGTTCATTTGGATGTACCGTAGTTGCAATCGAGGCTGCAGGAGAGAGGAAAAACATCTTTGGAGAAACAAAAAGTGAGAAAAAAACCCACCATAAATAAGCTTAGAACTACAAATAAACTTTATGAAATAACTTAATAACTTTAATGCTTTGCCTAGACCCACATTACATATATCAATTTTGCCCCATATTTTTTAATGTTAGAATACCAAATTTAATGAAAACACTGTGGGGTGAGACTGCTAGCTATATTTAACCCTCCTCCTTTATCTGGGCCAACTTGTGTAAGAAAACTCGCTGTCGCCTGTCTCAAAGGTTGATAAAGGCTGAAGCGAGGACCGGGGATGGGAGCGGAGGGAGCGGGTGGGCAGGTGTTTAAGTGAGGTTCGGGGGTTGGAGGGTGGAGACAAAGTGAGGTCTGGGCGATGCCAAAAAATATGAAGGGACACAGTAAGAAGGCTTTATGTACACAAAACATGGTGACAGCTGTCGCTTTTGCCGTCGCTAGCTGCTTTATGAGAAAAAAAAACGCTAAGTTGGCAACACTGAGCCCAACTGAGGTCAAGTTGTTTTTACGAAGTTGTTCCGGCTGTCGGGACTAACCTAGTGATAACCTAGTTACAATTCCATTTGGAATGGCACAGGAATGCTTTAAAAAGAAAATTAAAATTGAAAACTGAAAATACGGGAAAATAAAAATACTGAATGACGGCGGGACAGAGGGGTAAAATATGGGAATTTCCCAGCCAAAACGGGAGACTTGACAGGTATGGACTAGGATGCCTCCTGGGCGCCTCCTAAGTGAGGTGTTCACGGCATGTCCTAACTCCGGGTAGGTCTGTGTTTGATTGATTCTTTATTTGTTGTAACAACACTTCTTTGCAATAAATCTTACACTGTTGGAAGGCTTGTTTATTTCCCCTGAAATGGTGCATATTTTCAAGGAAAATGCATTTGTGGGTTGAGCAGCAGAGTTGAGTATTTGGGCCGCGCCCATGAAAAACTTGCCAAATCTTCTCGACCAATGCCAAACAGCCCATTCTGCTATTGACTCGTGCTTGGTGTCATTTATTGGACTGGATGATTGAAGTCTGAAAAACAAGACATATTGGCAATTTAACAATTTATTCATGTAACAAACAGGGGCCTCAGCAGCATGCGGAAGAATCATACACAGCCACAAAAGCCTGGCACCTCCTCCTCATGCTGGTCACCAGCTTGGTCACACACTGCTGTGGAATGGCAATCAGCAATCAACCAATCCAATAAACTTCAGTTGAATTCAATTTTATTTATATAGTGCCAAATCAAACGGCCACCTCAAGGCACTTTATATTGTAAGGTAAAGACCCCACAATGATACAAAGAAAAACCCAAAAATCACAAGACCCCTATGAGCAAGCACTTGGTGATAGTGGGAATGAAAAAGTCCTTTTTAACAGGAAGAAACCTCCAGGTTCAGGGAGGGGCAGCCATCTGCTGTGACTGGTTGGGAGTGAAGGGAAGGAGACAGGACAAAAGGTGCACAACACCAAACAAGCAGAATAAGTTGTTTGGTATTGGCAGAGAAAATCTGGCAAGTTCTTGGGCGCAATCCACATACTCAACTCTGCTGCTCAATGCAGAAATTTCCTTACAAATCTGGGAACACTTAAGGGGAAACAAACAGGTGTTCCAATGGTTTGAGATTTTGCCATGAAGCATTGTCACAACAACTAAATCAGCCAAACACAAATTTCCTTATTTTTTGTGCTTAAGTTTATCTGTGCTTAAGTTTATTGCTCAGCTGACTTTGGAATGCCTCAGTGTTCCCCCTGATAGGCTGAAGGAAGTGGCTGGGGAGAGGGAGGCCTGGGCTTCTGTTCTTAAACTGCTTCCCCTGTGACACAAACCCAAATAAGTGACAGAATATGGATGCATGGATGATGTTGCATAGTGAGATTACTTATCTGTTTGAGTTGCCCTATGAGGTACATTTTTCTCTTTGTCATTACTCTTTTCTTGATCGAGTATGTTTCCTTTTCTTTCATGTTCTGATTGATAACAGGGGGAAAAAGTACATAAACTTCCTATTTCTAAAAAGCCTCACAAAGACATCCAGGCAACCTTCAGAGGGATGTCCAACGCGCACTACGCATTATTTATCACAACTTAGCCAAAAACACTTTGGCATGGACTGGAAGACCAGGGATTGAACTATAAACTTTACAAATAGCGGGCGACCCTATTTTCCTTGGGAAACAAAGGTGCCTTGCAGCACCTCACTTATAAAGTGGTGCAGTTATAAAAAAAATGTCAGTTGCTGTGCACTACTGTGTTTCTTTTTCTGTTCTAATTCATTCAGTTGTAATATTTGTGTTTGGAACCAAAAGCAATACAACAGAATGATCAGAACTAGGAGAAGGCAAGAAACTGGGAGGGGAGCTATGAGATGTGTTTGTGTGTGAAGGTTTCTGTGTGTTTGTGCTGGGATCTTGATGACAGTGACGAATGGAAAATTCCTCAGGGCTCATTCTCTCTGGCTCTGCACTCACAAACAGGATGGCCAATGCTTGCCTTCGTATTATCTTTAAAAGCCCTTCTCTCCCTCTTTACGAATGACTCCTGGCTCTTTTTATTGGCTCTATTCCTTTATGCATTCACTCTGACGTCTATCACAACATCACATTGTGTACCACATTCTCCTTCTCCTCCATCTACTTTAAATCCCTCTTCTCAACTCTGATGGCCCTTTTGCTTTGCTGCCCTTTTCATTTTTTTAACATCTATACGTGTTTATGCTGTTGCTATATTTTATACAAAATCGAATGCCTCTTGACAAATATTGTTTTCATTAATCAAATGTGAATCCTTTTTGTGCATGAAGGCAGAATCTGCTGCCTATTTCTATCTTTCCATTCAAGCCCAGTCTATAAAAGTGTATGCTAATTATTTATTTCTTTTCTTAAACGGCCATATAAGATCTCTTATTTAAAAACAGAAAGTGGAGGAAACACAGGAAACTCATGACTGGTTAAAGTGGTTAAAAAAAAAAAACTTAATGGAAGCCTTACCATTTGTGTATGGGTTTGCCATCTTTTTGTTGGTCATTACTCTGGCTGTGGCATTATTGACCTGCGAGCAGACAAACAGAAGGTAGTGTAAGAGAAGATACGCAAAAGTAAGCACACAAAAAGGAGCAAAAAACGTGCATACTCTGATTAATTGCTAATATAACCACTCTCCATGCACTGCTGGTATTTTGTCATTTCAGCAAGTGAGGGTACATGCACTGAATCTAATCAAAGGAATCTACTGTAACATCCAATATCAGATAAAGAAAAAAATAAATAACGGCAAGAAATGCATTATGAAGTTTGTAAAATAAATACTGATTTCAGTGTGAACACTTAAAAATGTCTGAGCTATATTTTTTTTAGAGGTATTTGTGTTTCAAAATGAAGAATAGTGGTAGTATTCTTGTTGCTCTGTTATCCACACTGCTGAACCTTGATGCCACTGCCATTAATTCCACTACGATGAACAATAAAGTATTGCTTAGACTGCTCAACACTCACCTTACAAGTTGGTTCCTATTATTTCTAAGTGTAAAACTCTGGCTGTCTGAATCAGTTTTTCTGTTTTTGTTGTTGTTTTTTTTTAGACAGCCATGGCGCTGTCTTTCAGTTTTGCACGTTATTTGTCTTCTATTTCATAAAAACCCTTATGGACAGGGTAACAAGACGAAAACAGATTAAAGCTTAAAGCTTGATTAGATTAAAGATTAAAGCTTGAATGTCATCTATTGTTCATTTTTACTTGTGCCCATTTGTATCTAAGACCATAACAAGTTGAATTTGCCCTAAGCAGAGTACACCCTGCATCAACCATCCAAATATCAGTTAACAGTACAAGAGACAAGGTTGCTGGATGTAAATTTACTGGTTTTCCAGGTGGATAATTTTGAAGTTAAAAAAACAAAACCAAAAAACTTGATTTATAATTTAGTGTTAAATACACAAAACTGACCACCATTTGGAAGGTGTCCAGCTGTCAAACAAAATTTCTAATTCAGAATTAATAAAAGACAAACACAAAAAACAAAAACAAAACAAAAACAAACAAAAAACAAAAAACTCATGCACATGCCACAGGCACAAGTATACATGAGAAAAGAGTAGAATACACATATCAAAAAACACTGTAACACACCACCACGCTGCTGAATTGGTGTCTTTCTCACACACGCACACTTACGGATCAGGGTTCGGCATGCAGCGTTCAAGGTGCAGCAGGCAGGGAGAGAGGTGGAAGAAATGATGGAAGAAGAGAGGAAAGGGATGAAGTAAGTGAGGAAAGTGGGGAGTATGTCTGGAAATATTAGGCAAGCAGAGAAAGGAAAGAAAGTCAGGGGGAGGAGAAAGGGAATAAAAGAAGAAGGGGACAAGAAGTAAAGGGAGACAGGAAGAGGAAAGCACCTCTATTTTTCGTCCCTCTACGATTGTACCATTTAGTTTCTCCCGTGCATGGTCAGCATCTGCACTCGTTTCAAATGTTACAAACCCAAAACCCTGCAGTGGCCAGGAGGTGGGGTTGAAAAATTAAGCAACAAACAAAGGACATCCAGAAGTGAAATGATAAAACAAACAGGAAAAGGAAGAGAGAAGAAAAAGACACAAAGGACAGATGAGAGAGCTGTAGGTCTGTATCTAGCAGAAAAGCCAGAGAGATGTCACGCTGCTCACACAAACATGGGAAACAGCTGGAGTTATACTAAAGAAAGGTGGGAACACAGGATTTAAATTAGCATATCACTGTGTGTGTGTGTGTGTGTGTTTTGTGTCTCTTCTTCACAGTAACTTACAGGAACAACTGCACAATTGGATCTAACTTATTATTGAACTTATCAGATAGGATGAAAGCTTCTAGATACTGTACACAGCAGAGCTCAGGGTGTGTCTTTAACTGCATGTTTATGTGTGTCTGCTATAGGCTGCAGATACTCAGTGGAAAAACAGATAAGTGCCATTCAGTCAAAATCTCCACAGCACTTTTTCCATATTAGAATAGAATAGAATGTAAAGCTTTTATTGTCATCAAACATGGCGTATGATGAAAATGTAGCAGCTGCCACAGTTCAGTGCCTTTCCTTGTGCATAGGGGATAGACAGAAGGAATGAGTCTTGGGTGCAAAGTGAATAACTTCTCACATTCACGTGGACAGCTAAGTATGCCCTTAATGAATTCCAGTATTATCATAATAGTATCCTAATATGTTAAAACATCAATCAACATTAGCTTATGATTATGTTTAAAAGTCAGTATATAAAAATTCCAATGCACAGATATCATTTTATTGCTAGCATGTCTTGATAGTGTTACCAATATATTACTATACTATTATTAATTGGTTTTGTTTCATAGGTGTATGTTTGTTTCCACACTTTCACCAAGAATAATTATAATAAAACAAACTAATCAATTTAAAATGAATTAAAAAAAAAGATAATTTCATAGGTCAGTTTAACATGTCTGGTTTCTGCTCTGATTCTCAGTAAACCTATTGAGACCACTTAGACTAATGTCTAAAAAAAATAACTTTTTCACAAAAAAAAAAAAAAAAAAAAGTCAAGATGTGGACCAAATCGAGCAGATTCCATTGATAAGAACAGAACATAGGAGTTGTTTGTCTACTGCCTCAATTGGTTAGTTTCCTTTTTGTTATTGTGTGACTTTGGTGTTTTAATACATTACTTTTGATCCAAACTAATGAGTTAAAATGCAAAAAAAAAGCAGCCCGCCCCTCTTTTTGTGTTGTATGTTTGTCATTCATCAAGTCAAGTCTTTATAGTTTAAAGAGTTTAATGAACATAATTATTTAATTTTAAAAATTACATGTCATTTGATAAGCCAGGTCAAGTCAAGTCAAAGTTTATTTCTGTAACACATTTTAAAGAAGCTCAGTTGGCCAGAGTGCTGTACAGATTATACAAAATATATGCTATACACTAAATTAACAATAAATATATACTAAAAATCTAATAAAACAAAGTAAATAAAAGCTGTTTTTTAATAATAAAAAAACAGGGTACTCAGCTTAACTACACCTGAAAGCAAGTGAAAATAAATACAGTTTTAGAAGGGTTTTACAGTAAATGATTGAGACACTGGGCAGCTCTTATGTGAAAGGGTAAGTTGTTCCAAAGATTAGTAACTATCACTGAAGTGGGTCTATCGCCTCTGCTTTTAAGCATGGATATAGGTATTTTCAAGAGCAGTTGGTTCGTAGACCTCAGTGCTGTTGCAGAAGTGTAGGGTTTCAAAAGTTCTGTTAAATAATTTGGCGCCAAACTACTGAAGTTCTTTAAAACAAGTAGCACATTTTTAAAACTGGATCCAAACAAGGCCAATATGAGTTTAATCTGTTTATGCCGTTTCTTTCCTGTCAGAAGGTGAGCTGCTGCATTTTGAACAGCTTGCACGTGATGAAGTGACGACTGATCAGAGCCAACATATAAAGACTTACAGTAGTCTAAACAGGAGATAATAAAAGCATGAATTACTTTCTCAAAGTCATTTGGCAAGAGGTAGGTTTCTTAATTGAAAGAAGCTCATCTTAACAACAGAGCTAATCTATCAAATTTTAAAGCACCATCAAAAATCAGGTTCCATGTAACCAGATGACAGGAAGAGGCTAAGAGAGCAATGGCAGTGTCATGCCCATCTAAAAGGTGCAGTTGCCCAAATAAAATATTTTCTGTTTTGTTTTGCTTAGTTTGAGTAAGTTTATCTCCAGACTGTACATCTCTAAGACAGTTCAGTAGTGCAAGGATAGAAGCATGGCTGTTAGATTGTAAAGGTAAATATATCTGTAGATCATCTGCAAAGCAATGAAAGGAGATGTTATGCTTTTTAAAACTGGAACCAAAGGGAAGCATATATAAAGAGAAGAGAATGGAACCCAATAGAGAACCCTGAGGTACCCCATAACTGACTGGGTATACATATGAAAAATACTGCTCTAAATGGACAGAGAAGCTTCTATCTGACAAATATGACTGGAACCATTTAAGGGCTGTACCTTTAATACTCACACATGATTCAAACCACTAAACTGCTAAACCACTGTTTAACATGTCCCCAGTATACTGTATTATTAACATCAAACTATTTTTAAACAAACATTTTTAAAAGCTATAAGGCAATAAACAAAAACATACTTTGTTAACCAAATATCTATATTTTCCAAGTATCACACAAGTGCAAAAGGGAACCTCAATTTAACACAATATGCATCTGACAAGCACACAATTCACTCGTTTAAAATGTAATACAACAGCACTAAAAAACATACTGCTGCAACCCCACAAGTCCTTAAGATTTATGTCACAAAACAACTTGAATATTTGTGATTTTAAGAAGCATTAGGAAGAAAAGATGCAGGAAGGGAATTTGGCCAACTCCAGGTCTTGAGGGCCAGTGTCCTGCAGGTTTTAGATGTGTCCCTGATCCAACAAACCTGAATCAAATGGTGAATTACCTCTTCAGTATGCATCCAAGTTCTCCAGAGTCCTGAGAAATGACTTCTGTATGTGATTCAGGTGTGTTGGTTCAGGAACACATCTAAAACCTGCAGGACACCGGCCCTCGAGGCCTGGAGTTGAATACCCCTGCTTTAGTGTTTTATTTGAAAGTATGCTGCTTTCTAGTTCAAAGACCAGCTTGACAGCAAATGTAGTCCCTAGAAGGTATCCTTAAACTGAGGAGAGTACTCTTAGGTAAGAAGTTTGTTTATTAGTTGGCTATGTATCACAGGCCTTCAAGGTGGCTGTAATTAAACAGCTACTTAAAAAGCCATCACTGACCCAGCTGTCTTAGCTAATTATAGGCCAATCTCCAATCTTCCTTTTCTCTCAAAAATTCTTGAAAGAGAAGTTGTAAGACAGCAAACCTATCATCTGCAGAGGAACGGTTTATTTGAAGAGTTTCTGTCAGGTTTCAGAATTCATCACAGTACAGAAACAGCATTAATGAAGGTTACAAATGACCTATCCATGAAACCAGATGACACACATCAATTAGTTCAACTGCAGGAATGTCTTAAAGGCATAAAAGCCTGGATGACCTCTAGATTCAGATGAAACTGAAGTTATTGTACCTGGCCCTACAAATCTTAGAAGCATGGTGTTGAAGGAGATACAGATACAAAAATTCTGCAGCGAGAGAGTGAATACATTTGACAATACAGTGTAGTTCTCCCCTCATTATCTTGTGTCATTAACTTGTGTGTATATATTGTCTCAGTCTCCCCTTGTTCATTGCTGCATTGCCTCTTATAGCTGTGTCCTCTCTCTAGCGCTATATATGTGTATATATATATATATATATATATATATATATATATATATATATATATATATATATAGAGAGAGAGAGAGAGAGAGAGAGAGAGAGAGAGAGAGAGAGAGAGAGAGAGAGAGAGAGAGAGAGAGCAGCTGGAATGTCGTAGTGTAACATTAAGGTCTTTGGAGCAGGAGGTTGGGGGTTCGAATCCTGACCAGGGTGTACTTCCAGTAAGGGTCCCCGGGGTCCCCAGGCTAGACCCCCCATGCTAGCCTACCTACGCCTACCTAGCTAAGCCTACCTCGGAATATGAGATACATGATTGAAGCCATACCAGCTCAGACATTGCCCGGATTAACAAGGTCCACGTCAGGTGTTGAGGAAACAGGGCATTCTGACGATAAGTGGGCTACTGGAACTAGAAGGTTATGGCATAAGTGGACACGAGATGAGAACCGGGAACTGTTGGAATGCTACTATACATGTAATCCCAGCGAGAAGGGTTACATGAAGAGGATGTGGGACCTATGGATTCTTCGAAACCCAACATCCACACTGACGGCGAAACCACTTGTGGCTCAGTGTTTGCAGCTAGAGATTGATGAGGTACAACACAAATGCTACAGCAAGGGGGCGCCAGGACGACAGGTCAGGGGGGAGATTTCATCATCCCCACACTCCGAGATTGGTACCAAGCCCCAATAATAACAACAAGTACACTGAATACCAGAGCCTGAAAGATAAGATCATGGCTAAGGCGAACTGGACCCCTCGACGCCGACTACCAAGACTATGTGAAGTACTCTCTGAAGACCTACTAGAAGATGCGAATGCAGCACTACGGACAATCACTACCAGTACCATCACTGAAACCAATCAGTTGATGTATAACATGGCAGCAGTGATTCTTGAGATGCTTGGATATAAGATGAACAGCAAAAAGAAGCAATACCCTCCATGAAACGACGACTGGAGGCTAAGATCAAGGCAGCATGAAGGGAAGTTAGGTGGAATGAAGAAGAAAGCAGCGCCTAAGAAGTACAACGGGCTGTCCATACCTGAGGCCTTAGAGACTGCCAAGCAAAGACTCACAGCCTTGGCTAACTGCCTGAAGAGGTATACCAGAGAGATAGAAGCCAGGAAAATAAACCAGATGTTCTCCACCGAACAATCCAAGGTATTCTCTCAATGGCAGGGGAACAATATGAGAACAGCACCCCCACCAAGGCTGGAGACAGAGCAATACTGGAAGAGCATATGGGAGAAGGCTGCGTCACACAATACCAGTGCTCAGTGTCTAGTGGATCTAAGAGCAGACCACAGCAACCTCCCTGAACAGGCCCCAGTAACCATCACAGTGGCAGACATCCAAGAAAGAGTCTCAAACATGAAGAGCTAGACAGCACCAGGCCCTGATATGATTCACACCTATTGGCTAAAGAAGCTAACTGCACTCCACGAGCGGCTGGCAGAACAAATGAACCAGCTGCTAGTGGCTAAGACACACCCAGAATGGTTGACCGAGGGCCGGACGGTCCTGATCCCCAAAGACCCCCAGAAGAGACCAGTCCCATCCAACTACCAGCCCATAACCTGCCTCAGTATAACATGGAAACTCCTGTCAGGCATCATAGCAGCAAAGATGAGTAGGCATGTGGCACAATACATGAGCGAGGCCCAGAAATGGATAGGCAGAGAGACCAGGGGAGCAAAACAACAGTTACTGGTAGATAGAGCAGTCACTCGAGACTGTAAAACCAGATTGACCAACCTGTGCACCACCTGAATTGACTACAAGAAAGCCTATGACTCGATGCCACACACATGGATCCTGGAATGCGTAGAACTGCATAAGATCAACAGGACCCTAAGAGCCTTCATCAAGAACTCAATGGGTATGTGAAGAACAACACTAGAGGCCAACTTCAAGCCCATTGCACAAGTCAATATCAAGTGTGGGATTTACCAAGGAGATGCTGTGTCCCTTCTGCCGTTGTGCAAAAGCCCGAATCCCCTCAGCCAGATCATCAACAAGACTGGCTGCGGATACTGATTACGGAATGGAGAAAGCATCAGCCACCTCCTGTACATGGATGACATCAAGCTGTATGCTAAGAGTGAACAAGATATCGATTTACTGATCCATACCACCAGGATCTACAGCAATGATATTGGAATGTCATTCAGACTGGAGAAGTGTAGTCGGATGGTAACAAAGAGAGGAAAAGTAGTCAGAACTGAGGGGATGCTACCAGAAAGCAACATTGCAGACATTGAGGACAGCTACAAGTACCTTGGAATCCCACAGGCAAATGGGAACCATGAAGAGGCCACTAGGAAAGCTATGTATATTTTGTGGACTTGAAGGTTTATGGACAGGGTCCTCTGGGAGCATTAGTGGGTTGTAGTATGGGATTCTAGGATTTTTACAATCTAGGCAATCTTTGGCAACGTCTCACTGCAGGATCTCATAAAGGACTACACACTAAATTCACGGTGCTCCCTCTGAGGCTTAATCAGCTCACCAAGTTCATCCATATAATTGTCCAAACTCCTCAATCCCCATGATCATGGGTGGAACAGCTCCAGCTCAACTGTGTTTGCACACAGGTAGTAAGTTTTATATGGCCCTTTATTACTCTAGCTGAGCACTCAAAATGCTTTTTACTATAAACCACATTCACCCATTCATCACACACATTCATACCATACTTTTAAGCACGTTCCAACTATCACATACTAAAACATGAATGCCTACAATTCATCAAGGCAATTTGGGGCTCAGTATTTTGCCCAAGGAAACTTCAACAAATGGAGTGGAGGAGCCAGGGATCGACCTTCCAATTGACAACCCGCTCTACCTCCGGAGCCACAGCCACCCCTAGCTGGAGAGCAACTACATAAACCTATGCTCATATTTCATGTTTGTCACACATCTGCAAAATATGCACCATTATAAAGCCCCACCCTCCTTGTTACAGCCACCAGATTTAATAGCTTTTCTGGCACTAACACTGGACAACTGGCACATCAAAAACATTAACAGCTCTGAGCTTTCTTCTTTCAGTCTAGGAATTCAATTTCAGTTTTCCAGTTGAGTTAAAAACCAGGAGCTGTCTCCA
Source organism: Archocentrus centrarchus (assembly GCF_007364275.1). NCBI lineage: Eukaryota > Metazoa > Chordata > Actinopteri > Cichliformes > Cichlidae > Archocentrus > Archocentrus centrarchus. Next base: position 23,166,713 of record NC_044364.1, read on the forward strand.
GCAGTGGAGACCTACTCTTGCCTTTTTATCTGAATTTCTCATATTCTGTTAGCCTCACTGCAGACTGGATGCTACATTGACTCACTACACCATCTTGTGGAACAAATTGGCATTAAATGAAAGTACGAATAATTAGATTCAACACAATCTCAAAAAACAACGCAAACATTTTAGACATAACATCATATTGGTGATATCATTAGTTAATTTTGTAAGGCTGTAAACAATTTTAATTTATATTTAGTACCTTTCGGGCATTAATACAGTCTGGCAACAGTACACCCTTGTCTAGCAGTGAGGAAGATAAAGAATATCAATTGCTTGCTCAGCAGCTGAAGAGAGGTCACAGTGAACAAGGCCTTTCCGTCACTTGTTGAGGAAAGACAAAAGTACTGAGCTACCAACACATTCCACCTAAAGGAAACCCATGGAAACACATGCAAGAGGAGGTTTGGAACTCTGCAGTTACTGAGTCAGCACAGTGTTGGTGATGTTTACACACTCTGTAACTTTACATGGTCTGCCACGTTGTGGCCTAGTTGCTGTGGTTCCTAAAAACTTCCCCTTTGTAATAATACCACTTATAGTTGATCATGCAATACCTAGGATGGAAGAAAGTTCACAAGCTGACTTGTTGCAGTGGTATGCTGATGCATTTCTTTCTGATTTTATCTCTCTCTTTGTATCAATTCATATCACAGATAAAAGGACACAAAGTGCATACTTGTTGTCTTGCTCGTAATTGCTGTCTGTGTTTACCTCTGTGCTGCACACAGATTCTGCAGTAGTTTGGTATGGACTGTAAAATATGTTCGCATCACAACAGTGTGTTCTCCCATGTTTGTGCCCTTCCGTGTCCAAACGAGGACCTGCCCACACTCATACGTAAAGGATTAGCTCACAAAGAGCAAGGGAAGCGCAGGCCCGTTCTGAAGTGTTTCCCCGGTTCACTGAAACCGACACCAGCACTATCATGAGCACCGGCACCTCGTTGGTGGAAACATAGTAAGAGAGTCATTTAAACATACCTGTGGTGCTGGAACCAGTACAGATACAGGAAATACAGTACAAACAGGTGTTGTAACTGGCTGCAGAACAGAATAATTAAAAGCTACATGTATTGGAAAGCGGGTGAATTCTGTTTTACTATAACAGGGAATGTCAACTGGCGGCCCATGGGCCACCAGAGCCACCGCAGCTTTCCATTCGGCCCCCACAAATAGTACTGCCACAGGTACTATATGCCAATCAATCATATCGCATCATAACCTGTTAAATACCTGTCTCTGACTAGTCTGAATTATCAAAAGCCTCCAAAAGCCACTTCCCATTGCCCTTAAATGTGTCCATGTCCCTAGAACCAATCACAATGCAAGATCGGACCATGTGACCTGTATTTTCAGCACTGCACTGTACTGATAAGCTGACTTTTGTTGGTGGTGTTCAGATTGTAAACACAGCTGAAGGTGAGTCTAACCTTGTATTATGTAGAAAAAATGTTCGGCGATCACACTTGTCTAACTAAAGGAAGTAAAAGTCGTAACAAGATTTCGGTCAGTGAACCTACGAAAGGATTGTTACTGGCTGCCAAGTGTATTCCCCGGCCTGCACGGGGCTCCCATCTCCTTTGCTGTGAGGGTTTTTCACATGGTCTGCTTGCGGGGGGACTGGATGGGTAGGTGGCTCGGCTGCTCGGTGTATACCCGCATGTGATCACAGCCCCCCAGTATGCAACCATCCCTCGGTTGTCACAAACCCTGCGGCCTAGTATCCACTGTTATTGTTAAAATAAATGTGCTGCCATTTTGTGCCTTTGCAGTTGTAGTGTGTGAATCTATGTCGAAATCTTTTGTCTTCATTCACACAGGGCAGAGGATAGACTGAAGATTTTGCTGGTTTTGCCTCAAAACAAAAATATTAATTAAAAAGTAGGCAAATTACTATATTTACAATTCTAAAAGAAAGGCACCTCACCATTGCCTGTGAAATGATATTACTAAAATTTACTATAGGATCCAGATAAAAAAAAAAAAGTGTCCATGCAGATTTAGAAGGTTTTGATTCTGAATTCTTCGCATGTTCCTATATTCATTAAAAAAACAAAAAAACAAAAAAAACAAAAACAGCTTCTGAAAGGTAGATAGACTCATTTATGCATAGATAAACTCATTGCTCTCATGTAACATTTGTTTCACATGCTCATTATATGAGCACAACTGCACACAATTGCGGTGTCTCCATAATAACCGTCAACATAACAGAGAGGAACATGTAAGTGCAAGACTTGCACATCACATCATTAAAAAAATAGCATAAATTTAAAAGGAAAATTGATATATCAAATGATAATATATTACTTAAGATACAATATTAATTTTTATTTTACATTAGGAGAGCATCAGGCCCTCACAGTGTCTGCTGAGAAAAATTGCAGCCCTTGGACAAATGTAGTTGATGGCCCCTTTACTATAGTATCCAGGGTATGTAAATGAGTAAATTTTACTATTTAAATTTGTTACAATTTGAATTTAACTTATATTTCATTTTATAAACATGCAACAGGATTTGTTACTGTTGTGGATTCCAGTGCAGAGAGCATTAGCACCAAGTTTTAATTCTTGGCACTATAGGCTGGGAAAAGCCTGTGCCAATCTTAATGTCATCATTAACACAAGTAGCATGGATTCACTGAATGTCACAATGTATGACAGGCTGGTAAGGTGTAAAGGCTGACTGGAGGAATATGTCACTGGTAGGACAATAATTACTATTAGACAGCAGGAATGAGAGCTGTGATGGCAAGAAAAACGGAGGACATAGGACAAATACAATCAGTGGAAAATTTATGCTTGTGTGAGACATGTTCATAAATGTATTGTTTCAGTGCACTTACCTTGGAGCCTCGCTCATTAAAAATAATCTCCACGTCTAAAATCTTTCCAAATTGCTGAAGACGACAGGGAAGAAGGTGTGCAGAGCATAAAGAGAGAGAAAAGAAAGAGGGAGAAAATAATTAGAATATAAGATAAGAAATATTTTATTTATATTTGGGAAATTCCTCCACTTTGTACTGCTCTCTCAAACTCTGAAATAAAGTATTTTAAAGCCAGATTTAAAAAGAAAAGAAAAAAGAAAAGTCAGGTAGTCATTGCTACATTTTAACCAGCTCCTCTGCACCAACAATAACATTAAGAAAGTATCCATTTACTCTTAGTGCTGTTTAATGTTGTGTTTACTCGGTCATGGTAATAAAAAGGTTTGAGTGAGTGTGTGTGTTTTGTGGGCTAGTTCAATACGGTGTTAATGAACATTACTGTGGTGAATGCAGATGCTAAAACATCAATGCCTCAGCATGCACCACTGATTCTGATATTGCTATCATGCTTTACCTCTTCAGTTTCAAAAAAGAAAAATGTGTACTGGTAGGAAGTGGGTGGTGGAGAAGGGATAGCCCATCATGGCTAAAAGTGAAAATGTATTTGTTTATGTTTTCAATATGCATGCCACCACTGCAACTGCCTGCCAAATCTCACCTAATCATGCACTTGGCATCTATAGCTTATCTTTGATCTAACTAATAGCTAGCTCCATGCCTTTTAACTGGCTAATTACTGTGGATTAAGTGGTACTGGTCACACATTCCCGCACGCTGATGTCTGTGGTGAATGTGTGGCTGTCACAGTAGATTAAATCTTTAAACATGTTAAACACACCAGTATCTGTTGCATCACAGTGCTACGTTTAGCTCTTCTTGACTTGGATGCACAATAGAGACATAGGAAAATACATAAGTGCTGTATTTGTAAGTAAGTCAGCGAACAAGTGTGTGAAATTGGATGGGTCCAGCTCCAACTGGATGGATCTATGGTGTGAATTTGAACATTCTAGGTCACATTGTTCTCGAGTTATCATGTTTACAAGCTTTTCAGAAAACTTGACCTCTGGCCTTTACCTTCAGGTCAAGGTCGCTGAGATTCAAACTTGTCTGAGATTTTTAGTAGCTGCATCTAACTTGTGAATTTGAACTTTCTTGGATGAGATTGTTCTCAAGTTATTACGTTCACAAGATTTTCAGAAAACTTGACCTCTGACTTCAGCTTTAGGTCAAAGTCATCTAGATTTGAACATGTCAGAGATTTCTAGCAGATGCACCTTTGGTGTGAATTTGAACACCCAAGGTCACATCGTTCTTGAGTTATGGCCAATGTTAAAATTCTTTTGGAACAGATGCCGCCTGCACCAAGGCTATGACAATAGCTTGACTTTTTCTTTGAAACAGCTGAGCTAATCAATATAAGAAAAGAACACTCCACTCTCATTCTGAGTTAAAAGCCAAGCAGTAAAGACGAGTTTTAAGTAAGTTTTTAAAAACAGGCAACAAAGGGACCATCCTAACATGAACCAGGAGATCCTTCCAAAGACTGGGGGCAATAGCTGAAAAGATTGATCCCCCCTGGTTTTCAGTCAAGTTTTTGGGACTGCCAGGAGCAGCTAGTCCATGAAAATCAGCAACCTCGAGGGGATGTATGAAGTCAGCAGCTCAGGAATATATAAAGTGGTGTTGATCCATTAAAAGATTTAAAAACAAATAAAAAAAAAAATCCCCCCCAAAAATGGATGCTAAAATGGTGAGCCAGTGGTGGGAGACCAGGATAAGAGAAATGTGCTCATATATGCTTGATGAGCAGAAGCATTTTGGACTAACAGCGTGTGATTAAGGGAAGGATTACTAAGGCCAACATAAAGTGCAGTACAGTACTGTAGACATATTGTGATAAAACCATGAATATGACATTCAAAGATCTGAAATGATGAAGCAGATTTGACCTTGGATAAAAGCCTCAACTGGTAAAAACAAGCTTTAACACCAGAATCTATTTATTTAGTTTAAAATCACAGTCCAGTTTGACACCAAGGTTTGTTGTTGTGGGTTCAACATATGGCTGCAGAGGGCCCAGGTCTATGAGAAGAGCAGCACAGACAACACTGGGTCTGAGCACAATGACCTCAGTCTTCCTTTCCTTGAAATATAAAAAACATTTAACATTTAATATTTAATCTATGCTGTAATGTCCTTTGGATATTTCAGCTATGGTTTAGGGGAGATAATATAATTTATTTTTATTGGCATGAAAACTTGGCTGTTGTCTATATAAAAATGGTAGGCTAGACAATGTTTTTTTTTTTTTTTTTTCAAATTCAACCCCAGAGGGAGAAAGAGAGAAAATGATTGGCCCAAGAATTGAACCTTGTGGGACTCCACATTACAGAGGAGCTGAAGAAGATACAGAGTCATCAAGGTGAACTGAAAAGGTTAATGTCCTTGGCACATTCCAGCAATGGTTTATGGGAGACAACAATTTATTTTTATTGGCATCTAAACCTAGCTGTTGTCTATATAAAAATGGTAGGCTAGGTCATGTTTTTTTTTTTTTTTTTAATTCAACCGCAGAGGGAGACAATAAAGAGAGAAAATGATTGGCCCAAGAATTGAACCTTGTGGGGCTCCACATTACAGAGGAGCTGAGGAAGATACAGAGTGATCAAGGTGAACTGAAAAGGTTCTCTGTGGTAAATAGCGCCTGAACCACAATGATACCCACATAGTGTTCTAAATGAGACATGAAAATGGTCAGATATAATAGCACAAGAATGGCAAAGTCACACAAGTCAGTAATTAGTGAAAGATCATTAAGAATTCTTAAAAGTGCTGATTCTGTGCTGTGGAAAGGTTTAAAGCCAAACTGGAAAATGTCCAGAATCCATGAGAATCTAAAAAACTGTGAAAGTATGGTTTTTAGACATGAATGACAATTCTGAAAAAAAGTCTAAAATTAGAGAAAACACACAAGGTGAAGGTTCGATACTAGTGGATGGGGGTATTTAGAATTGAATCAACTTTGAAAATAACACTAGGTTTGTGTGTTTGTGTTGATTATTTTCAATTATATCAAAAAGGTTGTAGAAAAAACCTTGCAGAGGGTGATTCTCTCCTTTCTTACATCTTTCTCCTCTGAGTGAACTTCTCTCTCACTCTTTTCTCTCCCTGGAAATACAGCAGCTGTTCTTTTAGCTAGCAGACACACTGTGTGATAAACTGCAGACACATCGTGTGTTTGCTGATATTTGTTGAGCATTTTGAAAAGTTGCATATAAAATTACCTGCACGTTACTATAATTTAAGCTCGGTCCTATTCAGTAGCGCTAGCTAGAAGCTGAAGTACCGTGACCACAACTTACAGACATCTGCACTCAGTCCAGCGCCCTGTTAGCCCTGATTGTACTGTTCTAAATATATATAAATGATATGGTTTCGCCTCTTTAATCTCTTTATATGCGATAAGCCCCAGTGACAAGTAGGGTTGTCTCTTATGTGTTATTGTTCTGCCATTTGGGCTCAGCTCAGTTTGATGTTTGAAAGTGCAGTGACCGGAAATGAAAACAGATCCCTTAAACCTAAAGTAACGAGTCTGTTTTGAAAAGTTAAGGAGTATAAAGTACAGACATTTGTGTAAAAATATAGGGAGTAAAAGCAGAAAGTTGCCAGAAAAATAAATACTCAAGTAAAGTACAGATACCTGAAAATTCTATTTAAGTACAGTAACAAAGTATCTGTACTTCATTACTTCCCACCTCTATGGGCCCTGCACACTGGTGCCATCTTTAGTGAATCTGACCAGTCAGCATTGCCACCACTGACAGCGTAGAGGCTACTCCTGAACAGTTCTACAGTATGTTTACTTTTTTATAAATTGTTTTCTTTGTATTCTTGTCATGATTCCTTCTGTGTATTCTGGATGTAAAGGACTCAAGATGCACATGCAGGAAGCAGAGAACTCCAACAAAAAGCAAGTTCTAATAACTGGTAAAAGTCCCAGAAACACAAAGTCCAAAAACATAATAAACACTATAATCCAAAATGTGACAAGGGAACAGAGACATACACAAATGGCAACCTGGACAAGCAGATGACACAACAAAGAACAAAGGGAACATGACTATACACTCACAGGGGAACATGTTTTATATGTACAGCTTGTTACTAAAACCACTGAATGAAGTGCAGCTGTGTTTTGTGTTTCCACGTCTCCTTTATCATGCTGTGGGACAGGAAGCTTAAATGTTTAGATGGATCCAGTTTAAAGCCTCAGAGCTCTGATGTGCAGCCATCACCTTAAAAATAAACAGCAGCACTGACAGTGCACTCAGCAATAAAATCATTCACTGGAATTAAAATGTTTATTTTACCACTCTGTGACATAAATCACCAGATTTATGATTTTCTGCAGCATTCATCTGTTGTCCTTGCATTTTACTGTTATATTTAAATGCTCTTTGTAGATTTTTAATCACCATTTAAGTCTCTGGTGATGGTGTCATAAGGATTATTTTCTGTGAAAGAAAAATCACATGATCTGTGAAACACTTCTTTTAGATTGGTCAGATGTTCCCAGCATCACTCCTTTATGTGAACATGTGGGGAAACTCTGCATTAACTTAATGATTTGAGAGCCAGCTTCGTGTGATCACCAGTGTTAGGGTCAGAGAATCCAGATAACGAAAGGTACCCTGGGTATACTGAACTCACTTCATCGTATAGGGCCCAGGTCCCCAGAGCTTAACAACAGCTTTATATCCCCTCAGCATAACTGAAGTATAATACAGTTTGACAAATGCAGGAGTATTTTTCACACACTTAAGTTGATTATTATGAGATTTAAAGGTCCCATACTGTACCACTTTAAGACATATTACATATTACATCTCCACTAAATGTATATTTCAAGTTTCAGCAAAAATTAGAACAATTATTGTTAGTAAGACCATATAGCTTCTAAATTTCTTTCAGAGCTACAACTTGCTTACTGCTCCAAACACATTAGACTACAAGTGAAAATAGATTTTTTTCAGACAATTTGTGGTGATGTCATAGGCAACATTTCATAATCATTCTATCGTCTGGCAATATTAACAGAAAATTACATCCATGAGAACAGATTTATTGTGAATTTAGCTGTATTAATATGCAGTATAGTGAGCATACTGTAGAGACCAGGAGAGAAAAAAAATAGATGTAATTGGCATCACATAAAGCAACACGAACAGAGTAACACACACTAAGTACTTCTCTATTCATTATACATCATACCTTAAAGGTTCCACAATTTAAAGTGGTCCTTTGGTATCAATTTTTTTCCCACAGCTCTGATCTGTGGTCATATGATCAAAGCTTACAATTATGCCAGCCACATTAACCTTACTAGGCAACAGCAGAATTTCCTATTCCTACAGCTTCATCATCAGTTAAAGTATTTGACTTGGTTTTCGGATCTTCAGGTGATAGGAGAACACAAAAGTGTTAATGTGGTTATTTGTATGCTATACTTGTCAGAATATTTTACAGCCCTTTTTGATCGTTTAGCAGAGATGTTACATTTTTCTCCAACCACCGGATTCCACTGACAAAAAAAAAAAAAAGAAAAGAAAAGAAAAAAAAAGTAAGTGTGTGTGTGTGTGTGTGTGGGTGTGTGTGCTGTTTCACACTGAAGTTTAACACATTAGTGTGAATCTGAATTAAACCCAGCCACAAGGGGGCTGCAGTGTACTCCTAGTGCCAGTTCCAAGCCCGGATACATGGGAGGGTTGTGCCAGGAAGGGCATCTGGCATAACATCTTTGCCAAATCAAACATGCAGATCATCAATAATGAGATTTCCGTACCGGATTGGTCAGGGCCAGAGGTGGTAAAAGTACAGACATTCTGTACTTAAGTAGAAGTACAGATACTTGTTTTTTAAAAAAAATACCCTGGTAAAAGCTGCATTACTGATTCAACTTCTTATTCAAGGGAAAACATACGGGCTCTGAAGTGTACTCAGTGTAAAAAGTAAAAAGTTCTTTGGAGAACAATTCTTCTATTTTTTGTGCGAAGCTACCTGAAACTCATGGTATTTTAATATAATAATAAAATAATAGTACATGAGAATACAAGCTTTTTTAAATTAAAAAAATTCTAATTCTAATGAATGTATTCAGTTTGAACACTGTTATGCAGAACATGAGCAGAGAAAAAGAAATTTAAAAAAAAATCTCTCTTTGCTGTTGTCTACATTGTAGCAGTGACTCATCACCTAAACAGAAAAATGAGTGCAGTCAGGGGTTAAAGTGGGATTCAGCAGGTGGGGGAACCTTAAGGGCATCGACACACATGGGGTGCGACGTCGCTCGCTCTCCATTCATTTCCTATGAAACTTGTGTGATGAAGCGACAATCGCTTGCCCTCCTCCAGCTAAGCGACTGGCGATTGTCTTAAAGGCTTTCTTGTTAAGAATGTGAGGTAAAGATGCAACGTATCTTTCAAGGTCAGAATTAAATGTAACAAAATGGGGTTTCTTATTTGAGAATTTACATTTATGTATGTAAAACTTTGCAATAAATAAAATGAGATTCACGAAAAAAAGAAACATCAGCATTCTCACTGTCAAAGTAACCAAAAATTACATTGTGAAAAAATAAGGAGATACTTTGGTTAGTGCTGTTATTAATGAATGCGTTAACATCTTTCCAAAACTTATAAGAAAATTTACAGGACCAAAATAGTTGTGAGACGGTTTCAGTGTAGAGTTCACAAAAAGAGCAGCACGTTTCAAAACCATGTTTAAACTTGCTTAAATATACATTCACCAGGTAGAATCTGTGGAGCAGTTTGAAAGAAATGTCTTTGGTCTTGTCCAGACTTTTTTCCAATTAATATTAGGGGCAAATTTCCTCCAATACGAGGTCGCAGAGGGGGACGAGATCAGATCAGCATGAAACAAAGATCTGATTTTGGAATTGGAGCCTTTATAGAAGGAAAAACAGACTTTGCCTATAGGAAGTTGAGAAGGGTCAGAAAGAGGTAGTGATGGAGGTGAAGGAGACGTGGAGGGTTTAAATAGCATGAGAAGGCCAGAAGGAATAGCATCAAATACTATGGCGTACTCTTTTGGGTTTATGGGGATTTTGAATTTCGTTAGAAATTCGGAGTAACTGAGTAAAAAAACATTCGTATGAAGGAACTGACTAACAAGAGAAATACCGTTGTTAAACCAAATACTGTAAAATAAAGATTTGTTCTTGTAGATGATGTTGGAGTTGTTCCAAATAAAGTATTTGTGTGGAGAAAAATTATGCTTGTACAGTAATGCCCATGCCAAAAGTGCTTGTTGGTGGAAGTTGGAGAGTTTGATTGGTAGTTTCTGAATATTGTAATTACAGAGAAGGAGAAAATTTAAACCACCTAGCTGTGAGAAAACATGATGAGGGATGAAGTTCCAAATAGAGGAAGGCTTTTTAAGATACTGTTTGATCCAGTTAATATTGAAAGTATAATTAAGGGAGCTGAAATCTATAAAATTCAAACCACCTTCTTCAGGTAAGTTTAATAATACAGATTTCCAAAGAAAATGAGTTTTATTTGTCCATACGAAGTTGTAAAGCATTTTGTCGATAGATTTGCAGATGAGGTTATTAACGTAAAGAGACTGAGAGGTGTAAGTGAGTCGGGAGATGCCCTCTGCTTTGGAGATCAAGACTCGGCCTTTAAGCGATAAGTTTCGTTGTAGCCATCTTTTAAAGACAATGACAGGAGGAAAGTTCAGGTCAGATCTAGGTTCGGAATCTTTGGTAATATGGATGCCGAGGTATAACAAAGAAGTTCGCACTGGAATCTGAAAAATAGAGGTAGAAGGGTAATCGTTGATAGGTAATAGTTCACATTTTTTCAAATTAAGGGAGAGGCCTGAAGCGTTAGAAAATGATTGGATGGCAGAGATCGCAGAAGATATCTGAGAAGCATCTTTCAAAAACAAGACAGTGTCATCAGCAAGTTTACTGATTAAGACAGTTCTGTTTGCAATAATGATGCCTTTAATGTGACTATTATTAACGTCTAGATTGAGAAGTTCAACAGCCAATAGAAAATAGGAGTCCAGAGAGAGGGCAGCCTTGACGGACTCCATGATTTAAATGAAACCTAGGGGAGGTGCCGTAGGGTAATTTAATAGACCTGTTCCCATTGGAATACAGGGATTGAACAGCGTTACAAAAAAAAACTGTCCAAAATCAAACATCGTCAATGAGAACATGAAACCGTGTTCTAGAGGATCAAAGGCTGTATAAAAGTCCAAAAAAAAGATAAAGCTATCGTCGTGTATGAGGTCAGAGTAATCTGGTATGTCTAGAACGAGCATGCCGTTGTTGGAAATGAGCCTCTTCTTCATAAAGCCAGAATGGCTCTTGTCAATAATGGAGTTGAGAACAGATTTCAACCTGACGGCAAGTATTAAGGCAAAGATTTTATAATCGCTGTTTAAGAGTGTAATAGGGCGCCAATTATCCAAGAAGAGGGCATCTTTCTTGGGTTTGGGAATAAGAGTGATCAGGCCCTGGTTCAGGGTTGGAGGCAGGGAGCCTCGAGTGATGCTTTCTGTGATCATTTCTTTTATAAAAGGGGTGAATGATTCTGAAAATTGTTTATAGAATTTGCTAGTTAAGCCATCATTCCCTGGTGATTTAGTGAGTTTAAGACGACTAATAGTGTTTACGACAGCAATTAACGAGATAGGGGCATCGCAGGAATTCTTATAAGTTTCGGGAATCGGATTTATAGCAGGGAGAGAATCAAGAAAAGTGCAAGCATCTGAGAGACAGTATTTAGAGGCGTAAAGGTTATTATAGCAGTCGGCACAAAACTGGCAATTATCTTTGGGTTTTCGGAGATAAAACCATCAACATTTAGACGCTGAATAGAGTTGTATTTTGCCTGTTGTTTCTCTAAACTGAGGAAGTAGGCAGTGTTTTGTTCACCTTCCTCAAGCCATTCACGACGAGATCTTATGAAAGCACCTTCAGCTTTTCTCTTGCACGCGACACAACAAAGTTGAAAAATGTTCTACTTTTGTCGCTGTCGCGTGGCACTAAACCAATCATTGACTGACCAATGAGCGGAGAGTATGCTACACCCTGCAGTCTGCAACCACTTTCAGCATGAAAGAAAGCATCATTTTAGCTGTGTTTGACTCTCCTATATTATATGACACTTCCCGTAGTGATTATCGAGTTATACATAAAAGACAGCCGTATGGAAACTTGTTGGCGCCAGGCTGACCTTAAACAGAAGGATAGAGAGGACTTTTGTGATAATATAGGATGAACCCAAGGTTGTCTTTTTCTTTTGTAGAGGAGACTTAACAACAAGATTTCTGTCAGTTCCAGTAAAATCTTCTGACTCCTCATCTTCAATGTCTTGTCTGATACGGACTACTTTGAAAATGTCAAAATCCCTCCAATTTCATAATCAATCAAATTTCTTGGAGATGAGTGACGTGAGAGCGCGATTCGCAATGCTGCCGTCGCTATTGCATCCTGTGTGTTTGGTTTGACTCCAGTGGCGATGCAGGCCATTTGTCGCTGTCGTTTGTCACTCCCTGTGTGTCGAGCCCATAAGATTGGTTGTAGTGGCTCAGTGCGTGGAAAAGAATCACAAACTCACAATAATTTCTATTGAGCAGATTTTCTTTGTGTACAGGTTGTGATTTGTGATCAGCTGACCTGTGTTCACTCAACAGTATAGTGCTAGAAATGATACAAAAATTATATGTTTTTTGCCTCTTTCCTCTCTTTGTCTCCGATAAGCCCTGGTGATGGAGGATACACCAATAGGATTGCCTTTTATGTGTCCCTCTTTTTGGGCACAAATGGATTTGATGATTGAAGGCATGCAGTGATGTGAAATTAAAAACTTCCCACAGATGCCTTAAACCTGAAGTAACAAGTCTGTTCTGAAAAAGTAGACTGCAAGGTGGTGGCAGGGGAGAATGTACCTAGACAGGCTGACTTTGGAAATCAAGAAGTTTCATCATGTCTACAGATGAGACTGTGAACACGGTCTGGACCTCCATGCAAAATCTTACCTTGTGGGGTGAGGATGACCATAAGAAAGGTGGTGGATCAGCCCAAAAGTACATGGGAGGAACTTGTTATTGAGCTGAAGGCAGTTTGGACCACAGTCACCAAGAAAACCACTGGTAACACACTAAACTGTAATGGATAGAAATCTTTGGTAGGTTTTAGTTTTTTCCTAGTTCATTCTTGGTTTATTTATTGTATATATTGTTTCATGCATTCTCCTTAAGTTAACTGTCTACATCCCTGTGTTCCCTAGCTTCTGCGTTCCCTACTTTAGTGTATTCCCAGATTAGGTTTTCTGTAGTTTTAGTTTAGTTTCCCTGTCCTTGTAAATTTTATATTCATGTTACATTGATAAAGGCTGCCTGCCTTGTGTCCTGCATTTGGGTCCTCACTTCCACATGCTCCACAAAGTCTGTCTCCACAGATGGTAACAGTATGAAGATGAATTTGATGTTTGTGAAAATACAAATTAATATTTTGAATCAATTGACTGTTTTCTCCTAAATCTACTGCATGAGTATGTACAGGAAACTATTTTGGTACCCTTAAAGCACATTCTTACCTTGAAGCAATTTCTTTGTGGGAGTTGGGCATTTCTGATGATTGGTATATCAACATGGATTCCCAAACTCACAGAAAGTAGGATGAAATACTTTTATCTCCAGTAAAACTAAATTCATGCCATATTTGTATAAACCAAACTCCTTTCAGAGGACATACTAATGCTTAAACTTGTAACACAGTCTAACATCTTCCAGCAGAACCAATGTTCCAATCAGTCAACAGGGAATGAAATGCAAGGTGAGCTAAGACTTTCAAATGACTGTCATAATGTTCATGCATCAAGCAAAAGTATCAGAAAACAGCACATACAGTCACTGAAATTGAAAATAAGCTATAAGACAGAAATATGCTAGGCTTTGCTTTTCCACCTTGCCTTTGAACATCCTATACACTAATGGTATGATATTTGTGGAGAAGCAGGTCATGCAAGACTCTGCATAACTTGCAGAGAGACAGAGGCAGGATATGTGTGCACAGCAATGTGTGTGAATTGGCTGACAGAGTTGTGACTGATGCACGGACTCTGAGAGGTCCATCAGCTCCTTCCACTAACTGCTCAAATTCATGGTAAGCCAAAATAACCCTTAGGCCAGTGGGAAGTGTCCAAGTGTTCCTCATGGCCAGTCTGCTACTGGTGTGCACTATTCGATGTTTTGGGGATTTACTCTTCAAGACAGCTAAATTAATACTTATGTGAAATGCCTATGCTGGCATTTATTGACATGTTTTTCTCTTCATTCTTTTCTTCTATTTTCAGTATCCGTCAGACTTAGTCATATTAAGGAGCCGCAGATAATATCAAAATCTAGGGTTTTGGTTTTAGTCTCTCTTGTTCCTGTACTTTAACAATGAGAAGTTTTTGTTTGCTTTTATATAAATAAATATACCTTAAAAAATTGATCACACATAGCTGTCTTTGAGCCGGTGCTGTAGGAGCAGCTGGGATGAACTCATGGTTTTGTGAACTAAAGCAGCCCCAACCTTGCCATGCAGTATGGTAATCTTCAGCCTTGCACTCCCCATAACTAGACCTTGAATCAAGTAGTTTATTTCAATAAATAAATAAACATGTAACAGACAGCATAGCAAAGACAAGGTCATAACACCAGCCCTGAAGATGAAAGAAGTTCACCAGCAAACTCCATGTCAGATCATACACATAATTTGAATACATGTTAAATATTTATGTTGTGTTTAAGCTGAAGATATTGAACAAATAAAAAGGAAAAAAGTCATTAAGAAAGATTGTGATAGGATTCCAATAAAAAACATATAGCTTAAAATATTTGCTGATTTATAAATTAATAAATGATTCAATTACTTTTTTTTTTTAATGTTTGTGGGTGCCTGCAGAGAGCATTAGAGTTTACTCCTACTTCTGTCCAGGTCTTTCTCTCATTGTTTTCTCTTGTATCACCCGGGGTTAGAAAAACATAAAACTCCAAAACAAACAAACAATTACTGCCCACACAGTGATATCATTGCTGTGCTGCACATTTAATTATGTGCTAAAGAGCTTTTTTTTTTTTTAGGGTGTTCACACTGTATAACAATTAGAGATGTTTCAATTAGGATGTTTTATTGTTGCTCCTCTGTCAAAGTAGAACATTTGGAACAGGAAGTGAAACTCTTTCTGAGGTTTCTTAACCAGGGTGGACATGTGTGATGACCATCACAAATTTTCTTTGATATTGATTTCTAGGAACCCAGGTCTGTTTACCTGTTCCACCTTAACTCCACTGGTGTAAACGTGGGCTTTGTGTCTATGCCTCCTTTTTTCTACAAAAACAGGGGTGAGCTCCTTAGGTTGTTGGCAATGAGGAGTAGGATATTGTTTTTTAACTACATTTATTGATTGGTGATTTTCTCCAGATGCAACAAATCCCATAACTCTTCATGATTAAAATCAATAAAATGACCAGTCACATGGAAAAGGTAAGTATTCCCCATAAATCTATGAAGCCTTTAAAGCTGCAAATTTAGAATGAGGGGTTCCAGTTTAGGTGGCAATGACTAGAACCCCATTGTGTTGGAGTAACCTCTGACATCGAGGGTGTGGTGTCATCATGCAAATGTTCTAGTTTGGGATTGACTTGCTATATCAGGGACTGGACCACTGAATCAGCTATGAAAAATTAATAATTTCAAAGAATGCCAAAAAAAAAAGAAAGAAAAAGAACTTGAACCTTTTAACAGAATAATATAATTAGGCATACAATACAGCTGTAATGCTGAGGGGAAAAAGAAGGTGTTTGGTGTATCCTCTAGACAGGAAAGAGGACAAGGAGACTTGGTGGTGGAATGAGGAAGTACAGGAAACTATTCAAAGGAAAAGGTTAGCAAAGAAATAATGGGATCGTCAGGGATATGAAGAAAGTAGACAGGAGTATCGGGACGGTGGACAAATGGCAAAGAGAGAGGTGGCAAACACAAAGGAAAGGGCTTCTATTCGACAATAAGGAAGGAGAAATCTTGGAGAGAGAGAATATGCCTGAGGAATAGAGAAGTGTACTGTGTTTATTAAGGCCTGTCTTGTCAGCCTTTGCTATCTGAATTATGATCTGAATGCACTGTTGTGAAAAAGATACTTGCTTTTCCAAGACGAGCTCTATAGATTCTCTATAGACTCCTCTTGTAAGAGTTTTTCTTTTATTTATTTGTGTTATCGTTCACATAAGTGTTTGTGCACTGTGGCAATGCCAGATTTTCCAGGTGGGGAAAAAGAAAGAAAGAAAAAAGAAAAAGTGGGAGAAAATAGGAAGAAAAGATAAGAGCAAGAGGACAGATCACAAGTAGAAACACACAATGGTACTAGTACCAATTTTCAAGAACAAGCATGATGTGCAGAGCCATAGTAACTACAGTGGGATAAAGTTGATGAGCCACACCATGAAGATATAGGAAAGAGTTGTTGAAGCTACGCTGAGAAGAGAGGTGATGATCAGTGAGCAGCAGTATGGCTTCACGAAGAGAAAGAGCACTGCAGATGCTACAGATGTGATGTTTGCTTTGAGAGTGTTGATGGAGAAGTACAGAGAAGATCAGAAGGTCTTTGTGGATCTAGAGAGAGCATATGGTAGGGTAGTGAGAGAGGAAATGAGGTACTGCATGAGGAAGTCAGGAGTGACAGAGAAGTATGCGAGGGTGGTGCAGGACATGAGGATAGCGAGACAGTGATGAGGTGTGCGATAGGAGTGACAGATGGGTTTAAGGTGGAGGTGGGATTATATCAGGGATCTCCTCTGATTTCCTTCTTATTTGCAGTGGTGATGGGCAGGATGACAGATGAGGTCATGATGAGTCTCTGTGGACTATCATGTTTGCAGACGACATGGTGTTTTGTAGTGAGAGTAGGGAGCAGGTGGGAGAGAGCCTGGAGAGGTGGAGGTATGCTCTGGAAAGAAGAAGAATGAAAATCAAAGGCAAGACAGATTACATGTGAATGAATCAGATGGAGGCGGGTGAAAAGGCAAGGAGTAGAGATAGTGAAGGTAGATGAGTTTAAATAACCGGGCTCAAGAGAGGTGAAGAAGAGAGTGCAGGCAGGGTGGAGACAAGTGTCAGGATGAGAGTGAAAGAGAAGAGAAGGATTACAAGGTGGTAGTGAGACCTGCTACGATGGACAAAAAGGCAGGAGGCAGAACTGACGATGGTAAGATTTTCACTGGGAGTGACCATGATGGACCAGATTGGAAATGAGTACATCAGAGGGACAGCTCAGGTTGAGCGGCATAGAGACCAAGTCAGAGAGGCAAGGCTGAGATGATTTGAACATTTTCAGAGGAGGGATAGTGGATAAACTGGACAAAGGATGTTGAAGATAGAGGAAAAGAGGAAGACCTCAGAGGGGGTTCATGGATGTAGTGAAGGATGACAAGCAGAGGGTTGGTGTGACAGAGGAGGATATAAGCTGTGGAGAGCCCTAAAGGGAGCAGCTAAAAGAAGAAGAAAAAGACAAAGTGATGTTTTAGTTTTCTTTCATTCTTATTTTTAAGGTTCATTTTCTTTATGTCTTATTTTGGTTTTACTTTTGCTTTTATTTCCCTTGTTTCTGCTCACCTGTACCTTGTTCCTCACGTGTATCTCATCCCTATTCAATCCCCCGTGGATATACCTACTCCCCCACCCCCACCAACCCTTAAACAGGGTGTTCATGATCACCCCCCCCCCCCCCCCCCCCCCCCAGTGTGTCTGAATTAAAATAATTTTGGTCAAAGTAGAAAGTAGAAAATTCCTCCACAGTGATGTGAAAGATTCATTGTTAGTCATCACAAAGACTTGATTGCAGTTCTTGCCTTCAAGGGTGGCACAGCAGTTATTGTTTGGGGGTAATTATTTTTCACAGGGCCAGGTAGGTTTGGACTTTTTCCTCTTAATGAATGAAATCCTTATTTAAAAAACTGCTTTTTGTATTTAGTGAGAATATCTTTGTCTAATATTAAAATTTGTTTGATAAATATGCAAAAAAATAAAATAAAATAAAAAACTTCAGGAAGGAGCCAAATAATTTTTCACAGCACTGTAATTGTATAAAGTCCTGTTTTCTGCCCTGTCTTCATCAGATTGTTCTGTTCACGGGAGTTGTGTTGCCCCGGTGAAACTCATACATACAGACCTGATTTGTATTTAGTTTGGACTCGTTTTTGTGCATAACCCAAATAAAGGCTCTTTTCCTGTTTACACCATCTTTCTGTGTTTGGGTTCTCTCTGCATCACCCAATTAACCCTAACCTTGCAGATAATTTAATTTTCTTCTGAATTATTAACTCAGAGTTACCATCACAAATGCAAAAAGGAAGGAGGAAACTAATTTGGCAAAAATCTTTAAATGGAAACTCTTTAGCCACAGGGATATGTTATGCTTTTTTACTTTGATGATTGTCTCACTGATGGATATTCTGTGTGTACAGCATCGGAAATTGAAAAGAACTGAAGAGTCATGTCTCTGTAGTAAACAGAGACGGTGTATATCATTGCCCCTTTCTTTTCTAAACAGTCTAATTGTCTTAATCAACATAAACACACTTGCTCCACTGTTGGGCCAAGCAATAGCAAAGCCCAGGTTTTCTAACTACCCACTCAGTGCAAATGACTCCATTGCTACACTGATATGTTGATAGGAATTAGCAGATTTGTAGATTATAATCACACCATGTTTCCTTAGAGGCAGAGCCGGTTAAAGAGGAGTTTTATGGAATAATTGGATAGGCAAATGAGAGTGCAGCCATGAACAAGAGACATTAAAAAGAATTCCCTTGCTGAGAGCACTGTGCTACCTGGAATGTTGAAAGCCTTCAGAACAGGTGATTAGACAGGAGTAGATGTCATTAAAACTCCATTAGCACAAAACCCAGCCCCCAGTGCTCACTGCAATCACATACGGACAGACACACACTGGTGGGGTAGATCATAAGTGTTTGTGTGTGTGTATGAAAAAACTTGTGTGCATCTGCTGAGTATCTAATGACTCATTTAGGACCCCTACCCCTGGGAAACGTGACAGTAAGGACCCTCTTGCGGCTGGCTCACTAAGTGCCTGCTTATTAATTAAACACAGCTGAGGCTCAGGGGATAGCAGCAATCCTGCATCAGCTTGTCAAGTTTCACTCTGTATGGGGGGTAAATGAACAGTATCCCTCTGCAAATGCAGCACAGCTTGCACACTTTTTGGTTCCATGCTTCAGAAATTATTACAAAAAAATTCTTGGATGGCCATAACAACAGATACTGACATGTGGTAAGCACAGGATGGCTTCCCTGCTGGTTTACAAATGTAGAAATCCAAATAGCCCTGGGTGTGGAGGTAAATGTATGTAGTAAGTTTTCAGCCCAGGGAATTGATAGAGGTGTATTCCAAGATTACAGATTTCAGCCACATCTTGAGAATGAAAGAATTGAATCAGCAAAGTGGTGCTGTGAATGCCAATTATCATTCTACCATTAAAAAACTCTTTCCCAGCCTAGTAATTTCCCTCCAATGTGTTTTTCTAATTATGAATTAAACTCAAATAAACCAGGGTAATGAACCCAGTTTTATCCTTTTCTAAATCCATAGTTTTTTCTCCCTGAGTATCGCTGCACACAACAAGCAGGCTTTTCTAAGCTACGATTCTCAAGGTGTTTGAAGGAGTATTGTTCTTTATTATTGTGTTCTTCATATATACAGACCTCCAGCTAGCACCTGTATCAACTCTGATTTAACTTGCTTATAAGCCTTTGTGTAATGTGATTGTATGACTTTACTATAACAGCTTTTGCAGAAATGCAATTTAATTTGTTGTAATGCCCCAACTATTGTCTTTGTTTGCATTTTGGTGGGAGACTGGAAGAACTGCAATAACAGACTGAACCAGTTGTTTGTAAGTCCTATTTCAAGTGAATGTAGAAGAGTGCCACTAGAGCTTATTGAAGTGAAAGCTGAGCTCAGACAGACTCTGACTGCAGTGACAGTTGCTCTTCACACAACCAATAAACCTTAAAGCTACATTGACACTAAAAATAATGATGAAAATAAAGAAGCTTTGTGTGACCATGTGTGAGAGTCTGTTGCATGTGCCGTGACAGCCTTTTACATGTTTGGTGCAGAAAGCACAACTGATCAAAACTGCTATTTTGAAGTGGCAACAAAAGTAATTTGGAAATTTATATATTTTGTCAGCTGTGATAATTTCTCTTTTTCTGAAAAGACAAAAGGGGAACTTTAATAAAGAAACAAAAGAGGAAACTAGGCTGAAATGATCTCATCTGCAACTAAATTTCAGAAATTAAGGTAATGATTTATTATTATTTATTATTTATTTTAAAGTCAATTATTTCTTTGTAGTAACAATGCTTCTTATCAATAAATCTTATACCTTTAGAAAGCATGTTTATTTCCCATTAAATGGTGTCACATTTGTAAGGAGAAATTTATTTTTGGGGTTGAGCAGCAGAGTTGAGTATGAGGGTTGAGCCCATTAGAAAACTTGCCAAATCTTCTCTGCCAATGCCAAACAGCTTATTCTGTTATTGACACGTGTTCTGAGCTCCTGCTACCCTGTGTGCTAACAATCAGACTCTTCATCATTGGAGGCAATCTCAGTGCAGAGAGATATCGAGATGGGATTCTGCAACCAGTGGCAATCCATATCTCCACAGTTTGCGACTGAACTTTATCCTCCAACGCTCAACTCCACAGAGCGGGGTTTATCAGAGACAAGCTCCAAAAAGGATGGAATGACCTGCCTGAGTCTTGACCGCAATCTCATTAAACACTTGTAAATGGTAATGGTAAATGGACTGGTTCTTATAGCGCTTTTCTACTCATCTTTGAGCACTCAAAGTGCTTTATTCAGCATGTCTCAGTCACACAAGCACTAAAATTCACACTCCAAAGGATGCATCAGAGAGCAACTTGGGGTTCAATATCCTGCCCAAGGATTCTTTGGCATGCAGACTGCAGCAGCCAGGGATCGAACCACCAACCTTACAATTAGTAAATTTTTCCTTGTGGGATCAGCTTGGGCGTACTGTATGTGCCAGAGTGACCAACACAATCACACTGGCTAACTGGTGACAAATGCTGGTTGAAGAAGCAGTGTGTGGCCAGCATGAGGAGGAGGTGCCAGGCTATTGCGGCTGTTTATGGTTCTTCCACATGCTACTGAGGCCACTGTTTGTTATATGGATAAATTGTTAAATTGCCAATATGTTTTGTTTCTTCTGACATCCAATCCAATAAATGACACCAAACAAGAGTCAGTTGCAGAACTGACATCTTTTTGGCACTGAATCATTTGTAACTGTTATTTTAATTCAGTTCACACAAGTGCTGAGACTTGGAAAAACTGTTACATCAGTACCAGAGGCTGCATTACGTTTTCTTGTTTTACATCATTTTGACCAACACGGCTGTAGAAAATCATAAGTCATAATCTGTTATTAGCTGTTATTTTCATTCATAATGACCATACAAGAAAATACAGCAGAGACATACAATCTCCTGCAGTCACGGTACTAAAACATCATGGCCAGTGTACCCAGGTTTAGTTCATATTTACCTCAAAAAATATGATCTGAATGGACTTAAACTGGGTGCTTGTTTAATGTTATGCCATATTACTCAAATGGTGTAATCTGTCAAAATGAGGGACAGGCTTCAGAATTTTCCAACATTATTACAAAAATGTTGTCACTCAAGAAAAAGTATTCTGGTAATGCAGCTTCATTAGTTGACTTATAAACATTTTAGCTAATCAGACATGACATGAGTCTCTTTATTTCAAAATGACTCATTTGCCCTGTTTTTGGTTTCAAAATTTAATATTTGTTCTTTATGCATAATGTTAATTAAGAAATCCTTTCAGGTCTGATAAAAAAGAAATGCATATAAGATTAACCATGCCTACATTTCCTTCTTTCTAATTAAAAGCAGCCAGCCCAGGGATTATCCAGATGGAAATTGTGATGGATTTCAGATTTTTTATCTGCTATGTAATCGCTTTTATAAAATAATATGCCATGCACTTTGCATTATATCTTGTTTTATGTAATTTTTCAACAAAGCCTACAGAAGAAATGTGCACATGGACACAGCCTCCTGACTCCACTCGTTGGCTGTCTTTCTGTCCTGTTCTTAACAAGGCTTGATGACCTCTGAGCATCACTGATTGCAGTGGGAACTAACAAATTGTCTGTCTCTTCTAATCCCCCTCTTCTGCTTCCACATCCCATGTTTCTTTCTCTCTGACAAGTCCTTCTTTGCATCTATCTGATGGTGCAGTGTTTAGTGCCTTGGAGACCTCACTAAGTGACTGGAGACAGTCGGAAGAAAGTTTACATTGTCACTCCTTTTCAAGATTACATTCATTTACACACACACACACACACACACACACACACACACACACACACACACACACACACACACACACACACACACACACACAGGAGCTGTCACCCTATATACGCCTAATGAGGATAAATTCCCTAGCTGAGGATTCCCATTATTTGTATCAACGGATGGGCCCTTTCATCCCCTCTTCATCCACCCACAGAAGCCTTGTATGTGCAAAGGCCTGAGGGTGGGCGCCCCTCCTACTAAAACAGTTTCACCTTTGAGCAGATATTAAAGTTCACTAAAGAAATGGGAACATTAATGGCTGCATCAGAGGGGGGAAATCAAATTATATTTAATATTAGTAGTGGATTTGTGTCATTAATTATGTACTCAGTAAAGTGTCTGTTGTTTATCTGTGAATTTACACAGGTAGACAACACTTGAGTAGCTTTTTAACCTTTTTAGCATCTATTATGGCAGGATAGCTGTGAGAGAGCAGGGGAAAGACACACAGCAAATGGCCTGGGCCAGATTCATACCCCCCTCCCTAGACATATAACGTCTTGCATATCTTGTTTTATTTTATTTCTCTTTGTTAAAAGTGTAAAGGGTGCGCCTTTTGTTGAGGTAGAGACTCATCATCATCTCATGTTGCACTGAGATGGCTTACAGTGAAATGCTGTGTTTATATGGGATTCAAGGAGAACAGATAATAATAACTAATATTGTTTAAACATTTTCTGTGAACTGAGGGAAAAGAGCAGAAAGTAAAGATATATAGTGTGCATTTCAACCAAGACCTTGGAAAGTAGGGGTGCTGTGGGTGCTGCAGCACCCCCTGGTGGTTTTTACGGTATATGCATGCACAAACAAAAAAGTGGATCACCAGAATTAGAAATTAACAGCAGCACCTACAGTACAAATGACTTTTTTTCATCCAGGGTCATCATTCACTAGGCCAAAATGCACATTAACCTGTTATTTGATGATCTGTTGCCCTTGATTTGCTTTTGAATATAACTGTGTGCCAATGATCATATCATAAAGATATTTTCTAAATCTGACTTTCACAGAAGCCAGGGCCTAGCTCCTGCTGGATAATGTTTGAGTACTTTTTGTATGCTTGATTTGAGGAAATTAAATGGGCATAATGCTAATGAGTGAACCCTTGCAAGTAAATGACCCATGCCTCCCTTCACACCTTGGCACATGTGTTTACGCACATGAACAATAGAGGGTCCTAACCACCTCCAGAGGACTACGCCCACAGGGGTTTAAATACCTGGGTCTCTCCACCATTTTGGTGAAAACTGAAGAAGCCTTTCGGATGAGAGGTGAAACGTCTTCAAGAAACAAAAATAAGTCCAGTTGACTTTTTTCAAGCTCCAGAGGCCTTGCAAGTATATATTGTTTTCTTTGTGTGTTGGCCTTAGACTGTCCAGTGTAAGATCATGGTTATGGTTATAGTGTACCCATTCCCTTGGCTTTTGGCATGGGAATGGATGCAAGCCTCCCATATCCCACATTTAGAGGTAGGACGTTACCTTTATCTGGATTCCTCAAGAAGCCACAAAGCTGACTAGCACAAAACAAAATTCTTTTGTTTTATGCTTACCCAGTGTAAATTACGCATTGTAAATTTCCTGCATTACAGTTCATTCAATAGTTCTTAACCATGAGGTAAAGGAACTTTAGCATGGCTAACTGCTAGCTGGACTCTCCAAGGATGATTTAAAGACAGGCACAGAAGACTAAATATTAATAAGTTGGCCCACCCAATGCAGCTATAACAGCTTCAACTCTTCTGGGAAGGCTTTCCACAAGATTTAGGAATTGCGTTTGTGGGAATTTTTGACCCTTTTCCAGAAGCACATTAGTGAGGTCAGACACTGATGTTGGATGAGAAGTCCTGGCTCACAGTCTCCACTCAAATTTATCCCAAAGGTGTTCTGTCGGGTTGAGGTCAGGACTCTGTGCAGGCCAGTCAAGTTCTTCCACACCAAACTCACTCATCCATACACAAAGCAAGATCCATAAAGGTCTTTATGCATCTTGATTTATGCACAGGTGCGCAGTCATGTTGGAACAGGAACGAGTCATCCCCAAACTGTTCCCACAAAGTAGTAAGGAAATTTCTCGACTGGACTTTTTGCACAAGTGGCATTCTATGACAGTACCATGCTGGAATTCACTGAGCTCCTGAGAGCGATCCATTTTTTCACAAATGTTTGTAGAAGCAGTCTGAATGTCTAGATGCTTGGTTCTATAGTCCTGTGGCCATGGAAGTGATTGGAACACCTGAATTCAATGACTTGGATGGATGAGTGAATACTTCAATATAGTGTATATGCAAACCAGTCCATTTACATACTGTATTATGCTTTTACTTTACATTTATAATTAGAGCAAGAAATCTACAGATATGTACAGAAATATACATTTATCTTTTACTGACTATATTTGCTAATGTTCTTGAAAAATAGTGTCATTAATAGTGTACGTTACTGCAAAGTGAATGACATTCTTGAGCTATGTGACTGCCTTCAGTGTACAGTGGCTCAGCACATAAATTTCTGTGTATGTCTGATGCAGATTTCATCTCACCCCAAACATTTGCCGCAGGTCAGGGTCCCGGAAACGGAAAGGGATGTTAGAGACATGTAACCTCTTGGGTTGCTGCTTCTCTAACGAATCGCTGGGCTGCAGGTGGAGCTGTTGGGAGCCCTCTGTCTGTGCCACCTCTTCTGGCTGCTGCTGCAAAAAAAACACACAACATTCCACAGATTAGCTATGATTGCCTGCTAGTAAAATTTACTATTAAAGGAAGGTCTCTAAATGAGTAAGGAAAAGAAGTCACAACCTGTGAAAGGGTCAACCAAAACATAGTGAATATCATAATAGGTGGTACAGAGAACAAAAATGGACATCATGTTTTGACTGTGTCCTCTCAGAAAATGTTGATCTCTTTTTGGTGTCAACTCTATGACAGTGAGGTTAAGCCATTTGTAATTAGAAGCCATGTGGATGTATTTATGTATTTATTTTACCATATTCTTATTATGTTCTGAATTAAAGTGTTTCTCTAGATAAAATATTGTAGAAAATTATTTTGCCTTTTAATGGAGGAGATGGAATTTCAGATTTATATATATATATATATTATATATATATATATATATATATAAATACATACATCCATGAGTGGCCACATTACAGCAAATCAATCCACATCATGATTTACAGTTGCTTGGGAATTGAAGTGGGAATTGTGGTTAAGTGCAGCATTGGACTACAGTTGCGCATCCTCCCAAATTATATGCATGTTTATTATATAACAAAACAAAACAAAAAGCAAACAACAAACCCAAGATAGCATCACTAAGTATCCTTAGTAATTACTAAGGATTAAGTTGGATTTGTACTATGATGCAGGATTTGGGCACACACTTGCTTTCAACATGTATAATGTGTTTAACCTCTTCAGATTTTTCTAATATTTTATCTTTGTAAAATCAGCCACTGTGCTGCCAGTAAACCTGTCCATGTTCATGATTGGTCAGATGCTGCGAAAGTTACACCTTTCATATGAATGAACCTTGCCTAGATTGGAAAAACCTGGGTTGACCTATTAAGTTGACAACTACCTTCAAAAGACTGCCTAGCTTGACTGCCAACGCTAGAGCAAGTGAACCCAGATAATGAAAAAATATAGAGGGTATGTTAAACGTGCTTTGTTCAGGGCCCTAGTCACATTCACCTGGTGACACAATGTTTTATTCTATGTCTTTAACAGCTTTTTTCATATCACACACATTCACATGCCAATGGATCCATTTGGAGTTCAGCAAGTACCCACAGACACTTCAGCATGCAGAATAAACCCACCAATTTTCCAAGTAGCAGACAACCTGCTTTGCCTCATGAGCACAGTCCACAATGTATGTGTTCCCTCTGGCTGCTCCTGTTTCTTCTGAATCAAATGGCTATATTACCTCATCAGTATGCAGTCAAGTTCTCCAGAGTCCTGCTAATGACTTCTATATGTGAGTCAAGTGTGTTGGATCAGGAACACATCTAAAACCTGCAGGACACCGGCTCTCGAGGCCTGGAGTTGGCCACCCCTGTAGTAGACTGTCAGAGAGTGCTTCACATAGTCTTGGTAATCGGCTACGAGGGGTCTGGGTTTCCTGCTTAGACATGATCTTCTCTTTCAGGTAAACTGCATTTTTGTTGTACCTCTTCAACCATTAGTTGAGATAGCAATTTGGAACACTGAGCTACTATTTCTGTCGATGTCAGTCTAGATGTGTCGAAGATTTCATAGGTCCCACATCCTTTTCATGTAACCCCTTTCACTGGGATTACATCTGTAGTAGCATTCCAACAGTTCCCAATTTTCATCTTGTGTCCATTTTTGCCGTCTCCTTGTTCCAATAGCCCACTTATCAATATGCTCTGGTTTCTCAACACCTGGCACGGACCTTGATAATCTGGGTGATATCCGAGCCGCTATGACTTCAGTTATATCTCTCTATATAACAGGGAACTGGAATAGCCTCAGTCATGCGGATTAGGAACATATGCTGGTCAGTAAGGAAAGATTACATAAAGATGTACTGCGCACTTAGAGCTTTTCTTTGCATCAGTGTTTTGTGCTTGACCTCCTTATAACATGGTAATGTGAATATCTTTTAACTGTAATGTGAGTCAAGTGCTTTCTCTCTCTCTTGCCTCAGCAGCCCTAGACACATACATTCATGCATACATATGAGGTGTAATCATGAATGTCCATGACTCTGCCCATAAAAACTAAAGATATAACAGATTCAAATTTACATTTTCTACTGAAGCTCCAGTGCATCACCACTTCCAGTGTTACTGCTGGTTTTAGAATAAAGGAAATTAATATTTTTGGTGTGACCAAAAACTTGCCCCATGACATTAAGGTGGAACTTTGTTTTGGCAGTCTGACCCATGATAAGAAATTCATGGTACAAAACACTGTGATTGTGAGAAAAATAATGAGCAATTTCTGTGACTCTACCAGTGATAATTCTTAATGTGAAAGATGTGTCAGTTTGACACAAAAGTCAAAGCGAACAATCTAAAAGCATATCCCTGCTGGAAGTGGTTCAGAGGTACACAAAGCAAAGAAAAAAAGAGCAAAAAAGTGCACTTTATTGGTGAAAATAGGAAATTTTTATACTGATTTTCTTTTAGTTTCTTTCTTTCTTTTCCAAATTGGGGCTTCTGAGATGCCTTGATTATTTTCTTTTTTAATTTAACTCAACCTGGGAGAGAAAGGTCTGTTATTCTTAATTTCTAATAGGTCACATTTATAAATCTAGTTTAGGTAAATGGAAGCAATCTGCAGTTAGTCTCCTCTTGGATGGTTGTTCTGAACGGAATTCAGTTGTAAGTATAATGATTAATTTTGTTGTATGTATAATGACAATAAAGTTCTATTCTATTCTTTTCTATTCTATTCTATCCTGTGTTAGGTTTTGCTAGATTACAATCTCCTTTTCAGATTTTTTTGGTTCAGAAAACACAAGCAAGAAGATAATGATCTGATGCACATAATGAAAGAATGAAAGATTAAGAGATGGAACAATGTCAGCTAAACCTTAGTAATCAATGAAACAATGAAAGAAGTGCTGAAGGTAGCAGAGAGAGAAAGGGAGAGAGAGGCTGTGTGTGTGTGTGTGTGTGTGGGGGGGGGGGGGGGGTGGAAGAGCTTAAAGATGCATGAAGGCTTGGCCAAGTGCTGACTGAAGTAAGAGCAGAGCATTAAGAATCTTTTTTGTGAGTGTCCTGGGCTGACATAGGTAGCATTAACCTGGCATGTTTTCACTTTCTTGATGTCAGTGACTTCTATCTCCTCCCTTGACCAATTCCCTTGATCTTGGCCTCTAGTCTTCTATTCTACGGAGGGTACTGCTCCTTGCGGCTGTTCAGGCATCCCAAGGGTTATTGTTGCTGTGGTATAGATCAGCCAGTTGTTTTGAGGGATAGTTGCAGTATGGATTGGCTGTAATTCTGCATTCACATCTTCTAATATAAATCAGTATACAGTACCAGTCAAAGGTTTGGACACCTTCTAATTCAGTGGTTTTTCATTATTTAAAAAGTGTCTGCATAGTAGATTAATGTTAAGGGCATCCAAACTATGAAGAAATAGAATTATTTGTTAAACAAAAAAGACAAACAAACTGAATATGTTTTATAGTTTAGATCCTTCAATGTATGCACTTCTTCCTTAGATGACAGCTGTGTACATCTTGGCATTTTCACAATCAGCTTTATGAGGTAGTCACCTGGAATGGCTTTCAGTTAACAGCTGTGACTTATCAAAAATTAATTTCTTGAATTTCTTGCCCTCTTAATGTGTTTAAGACCATCAGTTGTGGTGTGAAGAGGTAAAGTTGATATACAGTGAATAGCCCTATTTGAGTAATGTTCTAATCCATATTATGGTGAGGACTACTCAACTAAGTGTCTTGCTTAGTTCTTTGTTGCGTTGTCATCGGTTTCCCCTCTGCACTCTTATGCTCAGGTTTGTTCAGGTTTATGTTCTAGTTCATGCTCA
The DNA here is from genome assembly GCF_007364275.1 of Archocentrus centrarchus. Lineage (NCBI taxonomy): Eukaryota > Metazoa > Chordata > Actinopteri > Cichliformes > Cichlidae > Archocentrus > Archocentrus centrarchus. The sequence continues at coordinate 23,195,634 of NC_044364.1, forward strand.
AGTTTAAGTTCTAGTCTCAAGTGAGAGTAGAGTTTGATGTTGCTGGCTCCTGTCCAGCTTTGTTAATGTTCATCATGGAAGCAAATAAAGTGGAAGTCTGAATTTAGTTTTGTCTGTAAGTCCTGCATTGGGGTCCTCTGCCTTCTCTGCCACAGCTACTACATGACAAATTGCTGCAAAGGAGCCAAGGAACACAAGGAATGGACATTAGACCAGTGGAAATCTGTCCTTTGGTCGGATGAGATCAAGCTTGAGATTTTTGGTTCCAAATACTTTCACTGTGTCGTAGTGTTTCAGCAGTTTCTGATTCTCACCCTTGTCCACTTATGCCATAGCCTTGTTCCAGTAGTCCACTTCTCATTAGTATGTCCTGGTTCTGACATGGTTTCAGTTATAGGACTCTTGCTTATGTTCTGAGGCAGGATTCACCTCAAGGCACTTGATATTCTAAGATAAAGACCCTACAATAACCTAGAGAAACCCCGGACAATCAGATGACCCCCTATGAGCAAGCACTTGGCAACAGTGGGAAGGAAAATCTCCCTTTTAACAGGAAGAAACTTTACACAGAACCAGGCTCAGGGAGGGGCAGCCATCTGTCGCAACTGGTTTGGGGTGAGGGGAGGGAGACTGGACAAAAGACACAATGAGGAAGAGAGCCAGAGATTATGCAGAATAGTGTATAACCACAGAGAGAATGAAAGGAGGTGACTGAAGAAGAAACACTCAGTGCATCATGGGAACCCCCCAGCAGCCCAGGCCTAGTGCAGAATAACTAAGGCAGGGTTCTGGGTCACCTGATCGAGTCCAAAATATAAGCTTCATCAGAAAGGAAAGTTTTAAGCTTAATGTTAAAAATAAAGAGGGTGTCTGTCTCCTGAATCCAAACTGGAAGGTGCTTGCACAGCACAGGGGCCTGAAAGCTGAAGGCTCTGCCTCCCATTCTACTCTTAAGTATCCTAGGAACCAAAAGTAAGCTGGCAGTCTGAGAGCAAAGTGCTTTGTTGGGATGATATGGTACTATGAGGTCTTTAAAATGGGGTAGTTCAGGAGGTGGAACAGGTCACCTACTGATCGGAAGGTCGGCGGTTCAATTCCTGGCTACTCCAGGCTGCATGCCAATGTTTCCTTGGACAAGATACTTAACCCCAAGTTGCTCTCCAACGCAAGCATTGGAGTGTGAATGTTAGATAGTAAAAGCACTTGGCTTAGTTAATCATAGAAGTGCTTGTATGAATGAGTGTGAATGGGGTAAATGTGTTGTATGAGCGCTTTGAGTGCTCAAAACAGAGTAGAAAAGCGCTATATAAGAACTAATCCATTTACCATTTAAAATAAGATGGGGCCTGATTTTTCAAGACCTTGTGTAGCTGACACCGAATTGTGTTGGAGTGGCTGCCAGGGGGCAGAGTGTCTGCTGAGGTGAGGTGAGGGCTACCAAGAAGTAGAAATCAGGTCTTTTAGCCCTCACCTGCCTTAAATTACTAGCGCTGCCTTATTTGTTTGCTTTGTGTGGTGCGGCGTACAGTTTCTCGCCGGCTTCTGCCTTCTTCATTAGACATTTGGGTAAGCTTGCCTACCGGGATTTATTTCTATTCTTTGTATTAGCGTGAAGAATTCTTATTCTCACAGTTTGCCTTTAAGGAGATGCACAGTTCCCACAGATGACATCGGTTTACTTTAAATAGTGCCCTTTGGGTAGTGGAACGAGGTGCATTTACCTTGCAAAAGTGTGTTTTTTATGTTTCAGTAGGTATGTTACAAAAATTTTAATTCTTTCCAGTTACATCTAAAACCCGTGCAGATAGAAAGCACATGGAAAAACATTACAATTTAATACCAAAACCACACTAATAGCACAAATAATAATGAAATTACACCCAATTAACTACTCCGTTAGTATGCACTGTTTTACCATTATAATCAATGAAAACCGTGATCTTAAAGTGCACTACATGCAGAAAAGTTAGCATTTTTTCTCTGACTTTAAATCAATATTTGAGTAAAATTTTCAGGAAAGAGAGGCGGAAGTGTGGCAAATAGAAAATCTAAGATCTGAGAAAACAGCCTTATAACAAACAGAATATCCATCCATCCATCCATCCATCCATCCATCCATCCATCCATCCTTTCTCTTCTGCTTATCCGGGGCCGGGTCGCGGGGGCAGGAGCCTAAGCAGAGAAGCCCAGGCTTCCCTCTCCCCAGCCACCTCCTCCAGCTCATCCGGAGGGACCCCAAGGCGTTCCCAGGCCAGCCGAGAGATATAATCTGTCCAGCGTGTCCTGGGTCTACCACGGGGCCTCCTCCCGTGGTATTAAACAGAATAGTTTAATTTTATCTAAACTAACAGACTTGTTTTTCTTCATTTGTTGATTCCATTGGCCGCCATGGAATGTTGCTTTGACAACGGACATTTTCCTTATGTTATTAAACTACTTTCTGATCAAGAAAACTTGATGAAACTTTAACAGTTTTAAGTTGAAACATAAAATCACATGGCCATATATTTTAAATTGATGTCCACATGTGCCATCAGTGTTTTGACCCGTTAACTTCGGCGAGGTTTTTGAAAAACAACCGTTCAATGCGAAAGACTTGACAGAATGGAAAAAAATTGAAAATGAGGCTGTCTAGGGGGAGCTCCCCTACATTGTAGCAAAAAAATCCCAGAAAATACACACCTTCATTTGATGAGAAACTGTTTTTGGCAGACCACTTCCGCGTATTAGCTGAGGCTACAAACAGGTTAGCTCAGACTGTGTTGCTAGGCTGTGCTGCAGTGATTGTAACATACCTAGTTTTAGGCTTCTGAGTTCAATGTTATTCATAATCTTTGTGTATTTTGTTTTGAGACTGTTGGAGTTTTGTTTATTTGAGTAGTCTTTTCATTGCAGTGTGTACTGAGTTTATGTAAGTATTCCCTTTTACCCTTTGTGTTTTTATCTAAGTTTTCAAGGTGCACAAGATGTTGTAAAAATGGAAATAAGGAATTAAGCACCTGTTGAGACTCTCCATTTATTGATCCAAGGGCAGCCACACCTTGTATGTCAGGAGAAGAATTCGATTCTAGACTTAACAGGGAGCCAATGATGAGAAGCAAAGATGGGAGGAATATGCTTTCTCTTTCTAGTCCCTGTTAGTACACTCAGTGTAGGATTTTGGATCAATTGAAGACTTTTCAGGGAGCTTTTATAACAGACTGATAGTAATGAACTGCAACAGTCCAGCCTAGAAGTAATAAATGCATGAATTAGCTTTTCAGAATCACTCTGAGACATGATGTTTCTGTAATATATACATTGAAGGACAAATCTTGGTCAAAAATAACTACAAGATTTCTCACCGTGTTAGTAGAGGCCAAGGTAATGCCATCCTGAGATAGTATATGGTTAGACACCATGTTTAAAAGATTCCTAGGGTCAAGTACAATAATCTCAGTTTTTTTCTGAATTTAGAAGCAGGAAATTAGAGGTCATCCAGGCCTTTGTCTTTAAGACAATCCTGCAGTTTAACTAATTGGTGTGTGTCATCTGGCTTCATGGAGAGATAAAGCTGGTTATCATCTGCATAACAATGAAAATGTATACAATTATTTCTAATAATACTGCCTAAGGGAAGCATGTATAATGCAAATAGAATTGGTCCTAGCATGGAACCGTGTGGAACTCCATAATTGACCTTGATAGATATGATTCAAAGCACTGCAGCACAGGACCTTATGGCATGCTCTAATCTCTGTAATAAAATGTTACAGTCAACAGTATTGAATGCTGTACTGAGGTCTAATAGAACCAGCACAGACATGAGTCCACTGTCAGAGGCCATAAGAAGATCATTTGTAAACTTCACTAATGCTGTTTCTGTACTGTGATGAATTCTGAAAGTAGATAGGAGTACTGGGTGGTTAGGTGTACTTCAAAGGGTAAGGTGATAAAAGCAATGGAAAAGGTGCAGCAGGGTAGGGTGGTTAACCCTATATTGCCAAACGTGTCATTGGGGACACAACGTACTTCAAATGTCCTGCTGCTTGTGAACGTCCGGCATCAATTACCATACTAACCTTATGTTGGGTGTGAAGTGCAATTTCTCAGATTTCAGAAACCGTTTGAATTTTTCTCATCGGACAGTCACGTCACTGCAGGTAAGTGCAGGTTACAGATGTATTGGAGGCGATAGAAGTGAAGAATATTGAGAAGATGGAGTACTTTGAGGATTTAATGAATGTAGAAAACAGAAGAGAGGAGTTGGATGTAAGGAAAGTTAGTAAGTCAGGAAGTGCAGAGAATTAGTAAGGAGGAAGTGAGGGCATCTATGAAGAGGATGAAGATCGGAAAGGGGGCTGGCCCAGATGACATACCTGTGGAGGTATGGCAATGTCTAGGAGAGAAAGCAGTGGACTTTTTGACCAGTGTTTCATGCAATCTTGGAGAGTGAGACAATGCCTGAGGAATGGAGAAAAAGTGTACTGGTACTGATTTTCAAGAACAAAGGTGATGTGTAGAGCTGTAGTAATTATAGAGGGATAAAGCTGATAAGCAACATCACGAAGATTTGAGAATGAATTGTTGAAACTGGGTTGAGAAGAGTGAGTGACAGTCGTTGAGCAGCATGGTATCATGCTGAGAAAGACCACTACATACTCAGTGTTTTCTTTGAGAATGTTGATGGAGAAATATAGAGAAGGTCAGAAGGAGCTGCACTCTGTCGGTCTAGAGAAAGCAAATGATAGGGTGCCAAAAGAGGAACTTTGGTACTGCATGAAGAGGTACATGTCATGAGTGACATGTATAAAGACATGTATGAAGACAGCAAGACAGTGGTGAGGTGCCTTGTTTGAGTGACAGATGGGGTCAGGCAGGAGTCTCCATGGAGTATGATGTTTGCAGATGACATCTGTAGTGAGAGTAGGGAGCAGGTAGAAGAGAGTCTGGAGAGATGGAGGTATGCTCTTGAGAGAAGAGGAATGAAAGTCAGTAGAAGCAAGACAGAATACATGAATGAGAGGGAGACAGATGTAATAGTGAATGAGGACAGTGAGACAGTGGGGAGGTGTGTGGTAGGAGTGACAGATAGGTTCAAGATGGGGGTGGGATTACATCAGGGATCTGCTCTGAGCCCTTTCTTGTTTCTATCAATTGATAACTTGCAAAACATAAAAAAGTCAGAAAAGTCACCAGAATCCCTAAGTGGATAATTTTCACTGATTGACTGGCCAAGTTGCACCCTAATGTGTGTGTGGGCACAATGACTAGAGGTGTTTGATGAATGAGGATTTGGGGCAAAATAGTGTGTCCATTATTTTATTTTTTGCAGTTTATTCATCATAAGTTGTTCATATACTATATTTTTTGGGCATAGTTTTGATTTGCAGACTGAAGTTACAGTAACAGACACTAGCAATATCGGTTGTTTTAGATTGTGTCATTGCTTGGCTGATTTCGTGCACCTGGATTTGGTTCTTTGGCTGCCTTTTCCTGAGCTGTGTCACAAATTGTCATTATGATGCTTTAAAATGTATTTTATATTCTTAGTAGGGGTGGGACTCGATTAAAAAATTAATCAAATTAATTAGAAGCTTTTTAATTAATTAATCGAAATTAATCGCATTTTAGTCACATTTCAATATTTAACATGATAAATATTAATTTAAGTTTGGTTGATGAATGAATCAATATACATAAGCTTAAACTTCAAAATTTTGTTTATTTCCCCACCAGTCTACTACACAGACCAACGAAGGGCGGAAGTGTTCCTGTGTTAAGCAAACTCCTGAAATTAAAGTTAAGCTTCATAACTGGATAGTTTTAGTCAACATTAATGTCTCACTTAATATAGTTGGAAATTAATCATTCACTCAGCTGTATTCCTTGATGTTGTTATGCAGCCAGGAGGCATCCTAATCAGATGCCCAAGCCACCTCAACTGGCTCCTTTTGATGTGGAGGAGCAGCGGCTCTACTCTGAGCCCCTCCCGGATGGCCGCACTCCTCACCTTATCTCTAAGGGAGCGGCCAGCCACCCTTCGAAGGAAGCTCATTTCTGCTGCTTGTATTTGTGATCTTATTCTTTCAGTCACTACCCAAAGGTTGTGACCATAGGTGAGGGTAGGAACATAGATCAACCGGTAGATTGACTGCTTCGCTTTTATACTAAGCTCCCGCTTCACCACGATAGACCGGTGCAGCATCTGCATCACTGCCCCGATCTGTCTGTCGATCTCCCGCTCCCTTCTCCCGTCACTCGTGAACAAGACCCCGAGATACTTGAACTCCTCCACTTGGGGCAAGAACTCTTCCCTGAGCCAGAGAGGGCACTCCACTCTTTTCCGGCTGAGGACCATGGCCTCAGATTTAGAGGTGCTGATTCTCATGCCAGCCACTTCACACTTGACTGTGAACCATTCCACTGCGAGCTGGAGGCCACCACCTGATGAAGCCAACATGAATGCATCATCTGCAAAAAGCAGAGACGAGACTCTGAGGCCACCAAGGAAGAAGCCTTCCGCCACCTGGCTACGCCTAGAAATTCTGTCCATAAAAATTATGAACAGAATCTGTGACAACGGGCAGCCCTGACGGAGTCCAACACCCAGAGGAAATGAGTATGACTTATTGCCAGCTATTAGGACCAAGCTCTCACTGCGATTGTACAGAGACTGAATGGCCCACAACAACGGGCCAGACACCCCATACTCCCACAGTGTACCCCGAGGGACACGGTCGAATGCCTTCTCCAAGTCCACAAAGCACATGTAGACTGGTTGGGCAAACTCCCATGCACACTCGAATATCCTTGAGAGGATAAAGAACTGGTCCAGCGTTCCATGACCAGGACGAAAAACGGCATTGTTCCTCCTGGATCCGTGGTTTGACTAATGAGCGGACCCTCCTTTCCAGCACCCTGGCATAGACCTTACTGGGAAGGCTGAGGAAGTTGGAGTACACCCTCCGGTCTCCCTTCTTAAAGATGGGGACCACCACCCCCATCTGCTAATCTAGTGGCACTGCCCCAGATCTCCACGAGATGTTGCAGAGGCGTGTCAACTAAGGCAGCCCTACAACATCCAGAGCCTTCAGGAACTCAGGGCAAATTTCATCCACCCCAGGGGCCCTGCCACCAAGGAGTTGTTTGACCACTTCAGTGACCTCACCCTAGGTGATGGGCAAGTCATCCCCCTTGTCCCCAGACTCTGCTTCCACTACAGAAGGCGTGTCAGTGGGATTCAGGAGGTCCTCGAAGTATTCCTTCCACCGTCCCACTATAGTCTCAGTTGAAGTCAGCAGCACCCCACCAGAGTCCCATAGGCTAACCAAGCCCTATAGGACTCCTTGTTCAGTTTGATGGCTCCCTTCACCTCCAGTGACCACCATCTGGTTCGGGGTTTACCACCACGACAGGCACCAACCACCTTGCAGCCACAGCTCTGAGAAGCAGCCTCAACAATGGAGGTGCGGAATATGGTCCTCAGCCTCCCTCGGAATGCTGTCAAAGTTCTGTTGGAGGTGGGAGTTGAAGATCTTGCGGACTGGGGCTTCTGCCAGGCGTTCTCAGCGCACCCTCACAATACGTTTAGGTCTGCCAGGTCTGTCCAGCATCTTCCCCTGTCATCTGATCCAACTTACCACCAGGTGGTGATCAGTTGACAGCTCCGCTCCTCTGTTCAACCAAGTGTCCAGACCATATGGCCGCAGATCTGGTGATACGATTACAAAATCGATCATCGACCGGCAACCTAGGGTGTCCTGGTGCCATGTGTCCTTCCCCACCAGAGAGATGCCGCCAGGGCCTCTGCCTTTGGCCACTGCCCAACACACATTGCACCCGACCCTTACGATATCTCCTGTGGGTGGTGGGCTGACAGGAGGGCGGGCCCATGTTACCTCTTCGGCCTGTGCCCGGCCGTGCACCGCGGGCTAATGCCTGGCCACCAGATGCTCTCCCTCGAGCTCCTTTCCCATGCCTGGCTCCAGGGTGGGGTCCCAGTAACCCTATCCCGGGCAGGGTAAACTGTTCCCTCGGTGTTGTAGACATAGAGGTCTTCTGAACCGCTCTTTGTCTGGACCCTCACTCGGGACGAATTTGCCATGGGAGACCCTACCAGGGGGACAAGTCCCTAGACAACATAGCTCCTAGGATCACTGGGACACACAAACCCCTCCACCACAATAAGGTGGCAATTCTCAGAGGGGAATTGCCACCTTTTTTCTTCCCATTGAGAGTATTTTCAATGTGTTCCTTTAATTTTTTGAGCAATGTATGTAACCCTGTCATAATTATCTTAGACAATGAGACAGGGATTGACTGTGTTTTGGTGAACTGCACAGTGAGGGCAGGTGGGTGTAACACAGGGTATCAGGAATACAGAAGGAGAGAGAGAGGGAGGGATAAGAGTTTGTGGATAGTGTTATGGGGAAAACTGACACTTCTTTCTCTAGACTTATCCAGATTCAGCTGTTTTGATTAGTTTTAATGATTAATGAAGTGATTTTATCAGGAATGATATTATCATTTGTTTTAATCTGATTAAACTACATGCTTTGCCCCTGCTTAAATAAATCCTACTTCACCTTTTTAGATTCTTCCTTTACCAGTAAAGGTTATGGCTTGTGTATTAATATTACATTGTTTTAATGGTTCTAAAATGTTGTTCTAGCAACTTAAAAAAACAGATCCTTTGGGCCTATATTCCTCTCCACTGAGAAGAGAAAACATACTTCTCCCATATTAGTGTCTCTTCATTGGCCCTGTGCTCCAGAATTGTTTTTAAAAACATTCTTCTTGAATAATTTACTTGAATAATCAGGCCCCATCTTATCTTAAAGACCCCGACAGACCACTTTGCTCTCAGACTGCAGGCTGACTTTTGGTTCCTACAGTATTTAAAAGTAGAATGGGAGGCAGAGCCTTCAGTTTTCAGGTCCCTCTTCTGTGGAACCAGCTCCCAGTTTTGATTTGAGAGACAGACACCCTCTCTATTTTGAAGATTAGGCTTAAAACTTTCCTTTGGATAAAAGTTATAGTTAGGGCTGGATCAGGTGACCCCGAACCCACTTTTAGTTAGGCTGCAGTAGGTCTAGGGTGCTGCGGGGTTACCATGATGTACTGAGTATTTGTTACCACTCTGCATTTAATCATTGGTTATTATTAATCTCTGACTCTCTTCCACAGCGTGTCTTTTGTCCCCTCACCCCCTATCTCCTTAAACATCTGCAGCAGTAACACTGACTCATATAACACTGATGATGAACATTTTTTTCTGCAGAATTAATATTTTTTTTGTTGATACTTTATGTGCAAGTTACCAATGATACACAGTTTTGTGTGTACTGAGGTGCTTTCATAGTGTGGTATTGCTACTTTTATTAAAGGGATGATTCTTAAAAAAAAAATCAGCTAATGCTGTGTGCAGCATATATAAAATAATAAAGATAGGGGATAAGTAGCAGGCAGGTGCTATTAATATAATTGCACTTGATTAATTGAAACTGTAAAAAACAAACAAAAAACCCCCCAAGAGTTACAACTCAGACTCTACAGACCTCAGTTAACTTGTTAAATGATAAAGTTCATGACAATAAAAAAAAAAAAAAGAACAAGTTAAGTGTTGCTGGAAGAAAGCCTCTTTTCTCCAAAAAGAACAAAGCAGCACAGCTTATGTTTGAAAAGTTGCATCTGAACAAACCACAAGACTGCAATAATGTATTTTGGACAGATGAGACCAAAGTGTTTGACCATAATTCACAGCATCACACTTGGTGAAACCCGAGCGGAGCATCGGCATCAACATCTCCAAACAATTGTCAACATGGTGGTGGCTGGCTGATGATTTGCACTTGTTTTGCAGCCACAGGACCTGGGCATCTTGCAGTCATTCAGTGACCATGAACTCCTCTGTATACCGAAGTATTCTAGAGTCTGACAGTTAAGTTTAGTTGAAATTGGATTATGCATCAGGACAATGATCCCATGCACACAGCAAATCTACATCAGAAAGCAAAAGAAAAGAATCAAGATGTTACAATGGCCCTATCAAAGTCCAGACCTCAACTCAATACTGTAAAGGAGAGTGGACAAAAATTCCTCCACAATGATGTGAGATAGTGATAGTCATACAGAAAACAATTACTTCAATTAATTACTGTCAAAGGTGATTCTATGAGCTATCTAGTCATTGGGTGTGTTTAGTTTTTCACAGGACTGCATACAGTACTGTGAAAACTTTTTTTTACATGACTAAAGCTTCATCAAGGACAATGAGAATGGTAGTTTCCTGTACCTCAGCAAAGCTGGCATTTGACAACTGGTTCACAACTCTTCCAAGCTCAGCCCAGCAATATCTGTACTAGTAGCTGGATTCAACTAAATTGCCATAGGTGAATGGAAATGGACTTATTTGATTCACTTATGGTGGGTTGTAATGAATTGTTATTTAGGGTATTTGTTAGTTGGCTTTGCCACACCTCTAAGATGATGTTAATTATGCTCCACACAGGAAAAAAGCCTTGCATCATAACTAACCATATTTTTTATTCCCTGTTCAGAAGATATCACAGTGTTATCCACTTTCATATCAAAACAATTATGCAGATTGGCATTTCTGCCTATGATGTGACTGGAAGTTGATGTAGCAGTATAAAAGTGAAGTCCTGCCTCTATCAGTACCGCGAAGGTGTGGCATAAACATCGTGAGGCAGAACGACTGATGCTTTCAATATTAGTCAGAAATGAATGAAGTCTTATAAGTAAGCTAAAGTTAATTGTCATAAAAGATACCTAATGTACAGGAAATTCTGTGTGAATATAGACTCACCGATACTGTGTTAGTAGTAAGAGTTGGGGTGCTGCTGTCATTTCCTGGCTGCTCACTCTGTGTGTGTGTTGCTGTGTATAGTGTTAAGGTATGCTCTCCCACTGTGCTTGGTCCTGTATAGTCAGCCGGTGGGTGGGTGTGGGGTGTAGCATACTCAGCCGGGATCCCATTCTGTGAAGGAGGTGGGTACTGGGTTTGTGGGAAAGGTTGAGCCATGGCGTCAGGGGGAGCTGGGGCCTCTTGGTTACCCTATGTGGACATGGAACATAATGAAAGGTAGAAAAAAAATTATTAAAGGTTGTTTCTTTTAGATACTCATTTTTGATTCATGGCGGAGCTTCTGAAAGGTATCCAAAGTGTTACATTTAATAGTACAACAATGGCCAAAATGAGCAAAATGAACATATTTTAGTGCATAGGAGTCCTGCCTCTAAATGAATGCGCAAGGCCTGCATGTTACATAAAGTCGTAATTCTATTCTGGCTGTGAATGTGACACATGCACTTAAGTGAATACAATAATGTGCTACATGAACGTACAGGTAAATGTGACTTCTCTTCTAAAGCAATACTATTTCCATTTCCTTATCAAAAACTGTTTGGCAGATCGTCTCATGCCTGAGAGTGATGAGCGACATATCAATAAAGCCTTTGCAGAATCCCTGTCTAAGTGTGTGCTGTTCTGGTTCCCATTTATATCATTAATTGTGTCAAACTTTCTTTGTGAAGGGCCTGTACACTCTACAGGTTATATATATATATATATATATATATATACTGTATAGTCAGGCAACACAACCATTTGTGTTTATGCTTATGTTACACTGTTCTCACTTTTAATAATATAATATACACAGTAAGGGCATTCTTTTACTTAAGAAACCACCTAACCTAACCCTAACACTAATAAGGCTTTGTTATGTGACAATATTCTCCATCCAGCAAAAATTCCAAAGCTTTTAAAATTAATATTTCATAAACTAATGCTTCAAATGGTTTCATTTTCCAGTTTCTGGTAGATCCTGGGGTGCAGTGTCACAGGAAGATTGGAATAAACAATTAAACAAAGTGAAGTAACTTGACTAGCTTCATTCTTAGTCTATCTAGGTGTCTGAACTGCACTTTCCTCTCTCTCCCCATTATATTTTCCTTTTAGGAAGTGCAGAATGTAAAACAAATCAACACAACTCTGGTGCTTTACATTCACTAACAGTCAAGAATTTTATTTTGGAGGACGGTGGTGACTATTGAAGTTCAATATTTCAGGAAGTGATATGTGAGAAAGTGGAGGAGTGACAGGACAAGAGAAAGTGGGAGGAAAAAAGATAAGGCAATCCAGTTACAGTAATCTGTATGTGCTCACTGAGTTAGAATTACAGTCATAATTCAGCCATGAAATCTAGTAACTACCATGACAATACTAGAGGATGACACAAGAAATTGCATGTTACCCATATGAACTGCCAAAAGAAAAGAAACTGAGAGACTGAGAATTTTTTTTCTTCCATCACAACATAAAACACTTTGCCAACATTCCTCACCAAAAGCATACCCACAGACATGGAGTGACCATAGCTCAGATGGTAGAGCAGGTCATCTACCAATGAGAAGGCTCGTGGTTCGATCCCTGGCTGCTTCAGTCTGTATCCTTGAGCAAGGTATTGAACCCTAAATTGCTTGTGATGTGTTCATTGGATTGTGAATGTTAGATGACATAGAAGTGAGTCAGTGAGACATGCTATACTGTATAAAGCCGTTTGAGTAGAAAAGCGCTAAATAAAAACCTATCTATTTATACTAAATAAAAGTGATCACCATTACATTCCTGACAAGCGATCCATTTAGTCCTAACTTGTTTCTGTTGCTGTGATTTAATTTTTCTTTCCTACTGGGGTGAACATCTTGCTGTTTCACTACTGTCCAAGTGCTCCTTCTAAATTAATGCCAGCCATTATCATTTCCTCCAGCCAATGATGGTAAATTTATCTGAGACTGTGCTTTTCTTCTACACTGCTCCAAGACTGGATGGAAAATGTTTTTCTTTTAAAAAAAAAATCAATTAGTGCAGCTTTTTGAGATAAGCCAAGGCTCTGACCTCAACTGTTTCCAAAGGTTTCTCTGATCAATAAGGGTGTTGAAGCTGGCTATTGTTATGCATAGAGATTGATGGTGTTGAGCATAACAAAGCATTTTGCCAATGTCCCACTAACTGCAGCCATGTCATTCTTGGCAGCAAGTCATCAAGTAGACAAGTGTTACGCACAATAGTTTTTTTTCTTTTACTTATGTTGTATCATTTGAAATATACACTATAAATCTGCACAGACAGATCTATATAAAACAGTTCTTTTCAAGGTTAGCTTTTAGTCTGCACTTTTATAGTTAGCTCCGTAAGTATTGGACAATGACCTTTTTTTGGTAATTTTGCCTCAGTACACCACAAAAGTGGATTTTAATTCAGTCTTGATGTGATTGAAGTGCAGAGTTTCAGCTTAAGAAATTTAACAAACACATTGTTACTGTTTCAGCCATTTTTATACCTAGTCCTGCTTTTTCAGTGACTCAAACAGGACAAACTAACATCCAAAATAAAAGCACTGTTTTTAATGCTTGGATGAAAATCCTTTGCCTGAAGTTCAGAGCATTGACATTTCTTCCCTTGAGATGCTCTCCCAGTGATTATTCCAGTTGCCTTCAGTTGCTGATTGTTAGTGGGTCTCTTTGCATTCAGTTTTGTAAGTGAAAAGCATGCTCTGTTGGGTTCAGATAAGGTGACTGAGTTGGACATTGAGGCCTTTGCCTTGAGAAACTCTTGGGCTTCATTTGCAGTTTGCTTTGGGTCATTATCCATGTACACTGCCAATCAATTTCATAGCATGTGGCTGAATCTGAGCAATGTATAGGCCTGTACACTTCACAGGTCATTTTGCTACTTTTATACTTTTAGACACTGGTTACCTGGTTCCACTGGTAGCCATACATCCCCATGACATGACATTTTCTCTACCATGTTTGACAGATGATGTTAAATGCTTTTGATCATAAGCTGCTCATTTCCTTCTCTATTTTTTCTCTTTGCATCATTCTGATACAAGTTATTTTGGTCTTATTTTGTCCAAAGAAGGTGCAGGGTCTTTTAGATGCATTCTGCTAAAATCAAATCTGGTCTTCGTGTTCTTGAACATAAGATGTTCTTCATCGTAGCATAGGTTGTGTGAATTGATCTTTGAAGTCTTTGAATTTAGAAGGACTTCTAAATAACTTTTTATAATGTTATTTATTTATAAATAGTTATTCATAAATCACTTGCTTTCTGGTGTTGGATTATACAGGTACTCTCAGAAGTCTTGAGCCACCTTTCATTTTTTTTATATTTTGCTAGGAAAATAGAAAATAGGTGCAGTGATTCATTGAAACATCTAAAAATACATAGAAAAACAGTATGTATATAAGTTAAAAACAGAGTTTGCACAACTCTAACAAGCTTTAAGGTCAATATTTGGTACCACTTTTATTCTTCAGCTTAGCCTGCACCTTCTAAGGCAGCTTTCTTGTATTTTCTTTTAGTCTTCAGGAATAGTTCTCCAGGCTTCTTGAAGGACATTCAAAGCCCTTCTTTGGATGTTGGCTGCCTTTTGTTCTGTTCTGTGTCAAGATGATCCCACTCAACGTCAATAATGTTGAACTCCTGGGTCTGGGGAGGTCAATCCATAGCTGATAGTGTTCCACTGTGTGTTTTTCTATCCAGGTATGCTTTTACTGCATTAGCAGTATGTTTAGGATCATTGTCATACTGAGAAATGAAGCCGTTGTCAAGACTTTCCAGATGATATTGTATGGTGGGTCAAAATCTGATGGTACTTTTCTATGTTAATAATTCCATCATCTCTGATGGTTTTGGCAGCATATGCACCAAATTCATTCCTAAGATCTGAGATCACAGCAACAATGTTGTAACAGTTCAGACAAACTGAGTTCAATCAATGTATGCATTTATGATTTAAAGAAGAAAAAGCAAGTTAATAGACTTCCCAGTAAAATCTCCCCAGACTCGTCTTAAAGATTTTGTATAGTTTAGGAAACATCAGTGATGGAAATTTTTAGTTTGTCTCTGAACTTGGTGCGACAATTAAATGAATTCTCTCTTACCAGCTAATTTCAAATAGCAGGATACACTTTCCTATACTAAAATATTTGTCTTGGAGAGTTACTTGCTACTTTTATACTTAATACTTATAATTACTTAGTCTACTTAGCTACACAGGTGAAAGGTGAGGCCAGCTGAGTGACCATTTGAGGAGAACTTTGCCTTATGGAACTGATGACAATGAATAAACTATATACTGTATTAATATACAGTACCAGTCAAAAGTTTGGACACAACTTCTCTTTCAGTGTTTTCATTTTTTTCCCCCTACATTGTTAATATTGAAGTCATCCAGCCTATGAACGATCACATAAGGAATCATGTAGTAAATTTAAAGGAGTTAAACAAACCAAAATGTGTTTTAGATTTTTCAAAGTAGGGATCATTTGTTTTGATTATAGCTTTGCACACTCTTGTCATTCTCTCAATTAGCTTCATGAGGTAATCACTTGAAATGGTTTTCTAACAGTCTTGAAGGAGTTCCCAGAGGAATTATTTTATTTATATAAAAATTGAATTTAAACTGGTAACAGGAGGTGGTTAGTTTATGATATTGCTCATTACGATATTGCTCATCACTCTGACCTAAATTTACTGCTCTTGTATTGAAGTTTGTGTCCCTGTGGCAATTGGATCACATATTAGGATTAGTACTTTACATATGACTGGGTAGTATTAGCAATTTATAGTGAACAGCCTGTGTTATTTATAGTTTTTGAATTACATTTTTGAGGAAATACATCAATTTCTCTTGTATTTTGATGAGAGTGAAGACAGGCTTCTAGCCAGGAAAATTTCACAGGCTGGTGCTATCAGATTAACTCTTGACAAGGTACAGCTGTTAACTGAAAGCCATTCCGGGTGACTACCTCATAAAGCTGACAGAGAAAATGCCAAGATCAGTTTTACTTCCTTCGCTGTAATTATGGTGTTTGCGTCCACCTGTGTCTCATTTCCTCCCAGCTGTGTCTTATTCCCTTGATTAGCCCTTAGTTTGTCAGTATAAATAACACGGTCGTCCCTTTGCCTTTTGTTAAAGTGACTGTTTACTCTTCTAGTGTGTTTCCTTGTGTTCCTTGGCTTTATGGACTCTTGGACTTTTGTTTATCTTTGTCTTATATTAAAATTTGTTTGGTGATTAGTGTGACTAAGAAATCACCTACATCTTATGCAGAAGGTGAAATCTGAAAGAGATAGGAGACTGCAAGGTGGTGACAGAGGAGAATGTAGCGAGGCATCATCGAATGGTAGTGTGTAGGATGACTTTGGAAGTCAAGGAAGCAAGTGAAGGCAGAGGCAAGGATTAAATGGTGGGAGTTGAAGAAGGAACAATTTTACATAGAGTTCAGGAAGGAGACAGGCTATGGGTGGTAAGGAAGAGTCACTAGATGACTGGGAAAGTACAGTTGATATACTGAGGGAAACTGCCAAATAAGTGTTTGGTGTATCTTCTGGACAAAGGAAAGGCGACAAGGAGACTTGGTGCTGGAATGAGGAAGTACAGGAAAGTATTCAAAGGAAAAGGTTAGCAAAGAAAAAATAAGTTAGTCAGGAAGATGAAAGTAGACAGGTGTACTGGGAAGCGAGGTGTTCAGCATAGAGAAAGATGGCCAAGGCCAATGAAAAGGCTTATAGAGAGTTGTATTTGAGGCCAGACACTAAGGACAAAAAGACTTTTATTGACTGGCTAGACAAAGAGGTCAAGCTGGAAAGGATGTGCAGCAGGTTAGAATGGTTAAGGATAGCGATAGGAATGTACTAATGAGTGAAGAGTGTGTTGAGAAGATGGGAGAACTACTTTGAGGAGCTGATGAATATAGAAAATAAGAGAGAGAGAGAAAGACGGATGGAGGAAAGTTAGTGAAGCAGGAAGTGCAGAGAATTAGGGCAGCTTTAAAGAGGATGAACAGTGGAAACATGGTTGATCCAGATGACATACCTGTGGAGGTATGGAGATGTCCAGGAGAGAGAGACGTGGACTGTTTGATCAGATTGTTTAACACAAAACTGAGAGGATGCCTGAGGAAAAGAGAAAAAGTGCACTGGTTCTGATTTTCAAGAACAAGCATGATGTGCAGAGCTGTAGTAACATTATCCCTCTGTAGAGAGAGATAAAGTTGATGAGCCACACCATGAAGATATTGGAAAGAGCTGTTGAAGCTAAGCTGAGAAGGCAGGTGACAATCATTCAGCAGCATCATGGCTTCATTCCGAGAAAGAACAGTACAGATGTGATGTTTGCTTAACTGTGACAGCGGTAACCGGTGAACTGGATACAGGACACCAGAGGTGAATTGAGGACATAGTTGGGTGGTGGAAGGAATACTTGAAGGATCTCCTCAATCGTACTGATAGGCCTTCTGTAGAGGAAGCAGAGTCTGGGGATGAGAAGGATCACTCGTCCACCGCTTGGAGTGAGGTCATTGAAGTAGTTAAACAACTTTCTGGCAGGGTGGATGTAATTCACTCTGAGTTCCTCAAAGGTCTTGATGATCTGCAGCTGTCTTGGTTGAGATGCCTCTATCACCTTGTGCAAAGGTCTTGGGTGGTGCTGCTGGATTGGTTTGTTAATCATTTTTATGAAAAGAATTTCTAGGCTCAGCCATGAAGTGGAGGGTCTCTGCACTGGTGGTGTCAGGATTGCCTCGTGTTTTATATACGTGCTGTATGATGTGGTTTCTTTTGGCATCCTCAGTTAGTGACCTTCAACTTGCACTAAGGCGGTTTGCAGCAGAGTTTGAAGCGGCAGTAATAAGAAAAAACACCTCTAAGTCTGAGGCCATGATTCTCAACTGGAAAAGGGTGGAGTGCCCACTCCCTGTCAGGGGCGAGTTGCTGCCCTGAGTCGAGGTTTAAGTATCTCAAGGTATTGGAGAGAGTGATTTTAAAGTAGATTAACAGACTGTGTCTCAGTCTGCACTGATGCAGACACTGTACCAATTTGTTATGGTGAAACGGGAGGTAATTGTTAAGGCAAAGGTGTCAATTTACTGATTAATCTAAATTACATTCCTACCCTCACCCTCATCCTCACCCATGGTCACGAGTTGTGTGTTGTGACTGAAAGAATTAGGTCGCAGATACAAGTGACAAGCAACCCATACGGTGACTATTCCTACACATTACAGTGTATTATTGAATGCAATGTGATGTATATTATTAAGCCTACCCTCTATGAGTATCCATGATCCTGGATACTCAAAGAGGGTACTCTTTTGTTTTTGTTTGAGACAGACAATTATTCACAATCACATTCACACCTATGGGCAATTTAGAACTTCATATTTTAAAAATGACTACTGCTTATATTAAAAATGTGTAGGAATATTTACTTACCAGAGTCATCGTACTTGTTTGCTCCTCTTTCTCTTGTCAAAAACATTAGTTCCAATTCTCTCTGTTTTTTTAAATGGACAAGCCAGGCATCTAGTCACAAGTAAATAACTGGCTTAATTTTAACCAACAATAAACACAGCAGGTAAATAGTTGACTCAACTATATAATAGTTGACTATAGATATAGTATATAGATATATAGATCTTTTGGATATGAAATAGCAGTAAAAATTACACAGTTTTTCTAAAAAAAATGGTGCTATCATTTTTCACACAAGACCTATATGATCTAATTCATTTTGAATGAGCTTCACACTGCAGTGGCTCAGTCTAAAACACTTTTAGCATTTCTACGTTCCTAATAATTAAAGTACATAGAGAAAGAAGGAAAATAAATTCACAAAACACTACATGACAGTTCTGCAGAATGGGTGTAAATATTTAATATGACTCTAAATACAACCACGCACTCTACGTACCACTGAAACTGAGGGGTTTGGATGGATGCTTCATATCCTTTTTAAAAGGGAGTGCAATTGTGTTCCTTTTTTGTAATGTTATATACCTGTACTGCTCATTTGACAGTGACAGACAAAACTGTGGGTTTGCCTGTTCATGTGTTTGTGTGTATTTCACTGGGGGAGAGTTTGATTGAATTAACGTCTCATTGTTACAGCTGTATAGATGAGTCTTAGTGGCATATGGAGTGTTTGTTTTTATTCAACATTAAGATTCAGTTTCCTATGAAACTTCCTGTTCTATCTGTTTCATCATGCTGCAGTGAATCATTGCATTATTGTGATCAGGAATTTTTCCACTCTCTACCATCTGCTTTACTGTGCAGGTACCTTTTAAATTGCATAATTATTCTAATAAAAAATATGTTATCTGACAGAGCTTTCCAAAACAAAACACATAAACCAAAACAATTTAATCAATTGTTTCCCAAACCAGAGAAACTTTAGACCAAACTGAGCTTTGTGGGTTGAATATGCACTAGTAAAGCTTAACCTTCCCCCTTCCAGAAAAAACAAATAAGTAAAAACTTGCTGACAGTAAGAATAACTTGAAAATGGTGGAAATAATTGTGTGAGCATTTTAATGTTATAATCATACATGTCATATTCATTGTTACGGTTGTATTTATTTTGACTGCATTAGGTATTAGAAAATGTTGATAAAGTTAAAATACTGTAAACAATAATGTCAGTGATTTGAGTAACTTATAGTGTATATTATATATATCACATATGCATATTTGTAATAATTACCAGTAGGACATGTAACAAAATAGAGCAACATATATACCACTTCTTTTGGGTCCTGATAGTTGTGAGTGGGGGTCATCTGTGAATCGGGTTTATTAGAAACCTTAGAAACACTCTAAGCAGTAATACCACTGACCAGCAGGTGGACACTGACAACATCACTGCATACATGTACATCACCAAGAGCACTGATGATATAACAGACCTCAAGACCATCACTATTAGGGCCAATCAGAAGCTGACAGGGGAGATTTACGGGCTCCTGAAGGCCCAAAATGCTGCCTTCAGAGCAGGAGACCAGGTGGGCCTGAGGACAACTAGAGCCAACCTGTCCTGCAGTATCAGAAAGGCTAAGAGGCAGTACTCATGGAGTTTGTGGCAAGGGATTCAATTCCCTTCCTGCTCTGCCCCCCCCCCCCCCCCCCCCCCCCCTCCTGCTGCCCCCTGCACACACAAACTCAGGATCCTGACCCCCAATCTACTCTGCCAATATACGGGACCACCAAAGCCCTCAGGAACACTGCGCAGATCACCACTTTATAAAGATATAAGCTACTTCTGTTTTGCGATACTGCCATATTTTTTGCACTACTGTCACTCCAAAGACTTATCTATTACTTGTATCATGTATCCAGCATTCCTCGTATTTACCTTTTATTTTCTATTTTATTTTCAACTTATTTTTTAAACGTTATTGTACAAAATCAGATTTAGATTTATGTTTACACCATTGCACCATGCATGGTTACAGTTGGTGAAATAATTTCAATCCTCTGTATGTCCGGAACATTTATCGTATTGACAATAAAGAGAATTTACATGCTAGAGATATATTGAGAAAACAAGTGAACACATTACATCAATTCTGTTTTTCTTGCTGGATTTTAAAGCCCTATGTGGTCAGCTAAGCACACTCCTGTCTACATCAGCAAGCTGCTGACTCCATATGAGCCTGGCTGCTACCTGAGGTCTGCCGATAGGGCCTTGTTAGTGATTCCCAAAGACTCGTCTTGTGTGCCTTTGCAGTTTCCTCTTTAAAAAAAACATACTTTTAATGTTTGGCTTAAAACTTTCCTTTTTGATAAAGCTTATAGTTAGGGCTGGATCTAAACCCTTCCTCCACTCTGCATTCAAACATTAGTTATTATTAATCTTTAACTTTCTTCTACAGTATGTCTTTTGTCCTATCTCCCTCCCCTCAGCCCCAACCGCCCGCAGATGAAGGCTTTTCAGGGAGCTTTAAGGACACCCTGGTAATAATATATTTCAATAGCCCAGCATGGAAGTAATAAATGCTTAAATTAGCTTTTCAGCATCACACTGAGACAGGATGTTTCTGATTTTAGAGATATTGTGCAAATGCAAGAATGTTTTCAGGTGGTTTAATAAATTTGGCCAGATTTCTAGAAATGAGAGCTACTCCATCCAAAGTGGGATGATGCTGTCTCTCCTTACAAGACCAGGTTTTCCCCAGAAAGTTTCCCAATTATCTATAAAGCCCACATTGTTTTTTGGACACCACTCAGACAGCCAGCAATTCGATAAGAACACGCTACTAAACATGTCGCTCCTGGTCTGATTGGGGAGGGGTCCACAGAAAACTACAAAATCCAATATTGTTTTGGACACACCATTTCAATATTAATTTTAGGGACCTCCAGTTGGCGTAAACGGGTGTCATTACTGCCAATTTGAATTATTATTTTTACCAAATTTACATTTACCCTTAGCCAGCAGTTTCTAATTTCTTTCTATGTTGCCTGCTCTGGCTCCTGGAAGACATTTGACTATGGTTGCTGATGTTGCTAGCTTCACATATCTCAAAACAGAGTTTGTTCCTTGGCAGGTGTGTAGCCGGGTGGGAAAAAAATTATTTGAAACATGAATGGGTTGGAGGTGTACTGGGGGCTTCTGTTTAGGGCTACCCTTCCTCCTCACTGTCACTCAGGCGACATGATTTCCCAGTTACTCGGGACAATTTGCTGGGGGAGAGCTAAAAGTGGCTGAGCTACATTGGTCCGTACAGGGGCCTGGCTAGCTACAGTATTTTCCACGGTACGGAGCCTTGTCTCCAATTCACTCAGCATAGCCACCAAGGCTACAAACAGGCTACATTTGTTACAAGTACTGTTATTGGTAAAGAAGGCCAAGGGGTAACTAAACATCTGACACACACGGCAGGAAAGTGTGGGAGGGACAGGAGAAGCAGCCATGCTGCTAGTGAGTCAGTAGAGAGCTAAGCTAATAGCTGTATAAAGCATGTGAAGATTAAGTTATCTGGTTCAACCGAGTTACACAAACTAAGCAGCTAACAGACACACCAGATTATGCTACACAAAAAGGCCAGCGTGATCCCTAACAGGAGCAGGAAGTGATATGATACTGCAGAGAGAGCCAACATCAAGTGAGCCAAGTGACTGGCTCACTTGGTGCCTATGTCTGTTTTATTTAAAGATATGTGAGCAAGCTGCCGACGTGCAGGATGAAATGTATAAAAAAGTATGAATATTAGAGGAAGAGAGAAGTACAACACTGCTTTTATTTAGCATCTGTATTATCATTATGAGGATGACTGCAGCTCTGCAGACTCAATGACTTTACACTACAGATCATTTTCCTGCTATGAGTATCAGTGTGTGTGACAGTGACCCAGTCCCTGTGAGTTATGAACGAGTGTGTGGGTGCCTCTCTTTCTTTCTCTTTCTCTTTCTCTCTCTCACACACACACACACACACACACACACACACACACACACACACACACACACACACGCGCACACACACACACACACACACACACACACACACACACACACACACACACACACACACAACAGAGAAGCAATGGAATCTAATTTAACACTTGACTGAGCAGAGATTGGCCGACACTCCCAGCACCTCACTGGCCAAGCAGGGACTCTCCACGACCCAAGCCGTATGTGTGTTAATGAGTGTGTGTGTGATGATAGTTATAGAACAAAACCGTCAGCAAGAGAGAGGCCATGTTCATTTAGAGCAGACTAGAGCAGTGAGTTTAGTGGAGAGAGGAGACTGTTTAGGATTCAGAGTGTGTTGCAAGTCCACTGGCTGCCAATTCCCTCTAGACCTGCTACATGATATTCACTAACCCCTGTAACAGTTCCAAACATATGTAAATCTCCCTATGTGCCAATTCAATCAGCCCCCACCACAAAGCCTCTGACACCGCTGGGATACCTGGCTGGCTACAACAGGTTCAATGCAGAACACACACTTGTAAAATGCAGGAAAGCTTTGTGTGTGTAAAATGCCTTGGTTCTGTCTTGTACAGTATAATGTATTTGTTTGGATCTGTCTATACATTACATATTGCATAGAGGGCTTCTTGTATAGATAGTATAATACTACTATGGACTGGTTTTTATATAATGCTTTCTTGAGCACCCAAAGCACATTATACAACATGCCTCATTTTTTATATGCTTTGTAAGTGCTTTGTATCTAAGATCCACACTTCAATGAATGCATTGGAGAGCAACCTGGCATTCACTATCTTGCCCAAGGATACTTTGTCATGCAGACTGGAGTAGCCAAGGATTGAACCACCAACCTTCCAATTAGTCGGTAACCTGTTGTACCTCCTGAGCTGCAGCCATCTCAATAGCTATCAAGTATCCAGCTGGAATGGTAATATGCCAATAAAAATAAATAAGATAAGTAGGTATCAGTACAAGTGAGCTTCTAAAGGTACCAGACTTTTAGCTCCCTGCCTCTCCACAAAATGGAAGCATCAATCAGGCATCACAGCAGCTAAGCTACAAGAAAGCCAATGACACGGTGTCTCACACGTGTATATAAGAGTTCTTGGCACAATACAAGCCTTTCAGGGCTAACCTGAATAGCACTCATCAAGAATTGAGTGTTGCTGGGGAAAACATTAAAAAGTCAAACCCAAAGCCATATGCAATACACCATCAAGTGTGGCAGTGAACCTGGCATTGACTGATATACAGAATCTATCTCCCCATCAGGAACCTCAAGATGTCATTTTAAACAGACACATAGGGCATAATGAAAAAAGACGATCAAGAATGAAACAGTTACCTAAAGGCCAGATAGTAAATATACGGGTTAGTGTAGGTACAAGTACCTGGGTCTAATTGGAACTATGGTAAAGAGGCAATCAACAATAGCCAAATACTAGTATAATAGAAGTGTTACAGGCTGTGAATACCAAACTGGAAAAACTGGCTCCAGCACATTCCTGGCACAACATCTGAGGTCTCCCAGAAGGGTCCGTGCACAAAGTATAATTCATTGTCATTTGTCGAAGTTGTAACGAGTAATGCCAGTGTTCGGGATATTTCCCATGTTCATTGTCCTGTTTGTGCTAATGTAATTGATACATGTAAGTTCATTCTTCAACAGCCAAACAGAAATATTTATCTTGGTCAACAGACGATGCAGCCTAAACGATACGAACATTTTGCCTCTCTTATTGTAGCTTTGGATGGAAACATGCAATTTGGTGCACCAAAGCAGCAGTTTGTTCCATTACTTAACTTGTACAATGAAGAATGAATGTGTGGGAGTGGGACCCAAGTGCAGGACGCAGAGACAAACAAACTTAAACTCCACAGGGCAGTTGCAGGGGCCTATTCCAGGAAGCAGGTTTAGCTAACAACTCTGGGTTTGTTAACCCTAAAATGAGGGAAACTCGGGTTTCCATTTTCAGAGAGTTAACTCCAACTCTGAGTCAGTTACCAGGGTAACAGACTCTGTGAACCTAACCTGCTCGCTGGCAGGTTTTGTCCAACAAACTCTGACTCCTCCCCTCCTGCTGCACCTGAACCGCCTGCCTGACACTCTGATTCATATTCTCATTCATAAAGTGGTTGTAAAGTGATCAGATGAGTGAATTCATTTGCAGACATTTATGTTTCTACAAGCACTGAAATCCCAGTTTGACGTTAGTTTGTTATTTTTGTACGTAACATGAAGCTTTTACAGTCGTTCACTCATCAACACGCTGTAAGGACGGAGACAGCGATGATGTCACAGATTCAAATGAGGCAGCTGTCAGACTGTCAGTCAGTTCCTCTGAAACATTTACTGTAGTTACTGTAGCATCACTGTTACATCACACTGATCTGGATGAAGCTTTAGATGCAGAACACATTTTGGATGGAAACATGTCTGAATCAGAAGATGTGAATGTTTGAGTGAAGAGCTGAAATGATTTTAAAGTTGGAAAACTGAACGAAATGAATTTAAAGTGACTGAAATGTCAACATTTTGAAAGTTATCATGTCTGAACATGTTTTCCACTGAAAATCACCTAAATCAGTGATCATAGGCTCTACAACGGCTCCGCAAACCGTGTCCAAGTCCACCTGCACAGCAGGAGGATCCAAACGGATCAGAATCACAGATTCAGATAAGGTCCAGATCCAGTTCAGGCTCCAGTCATTTCCCAGCTCATCCAGTCCGGATCTGTTAATAATGGATTCGTTTTCCTGACACGATCTGCATTCTTTATTTAAAATGGCTCATCCTCCCAAAACTGTCCTGAAATATTTAAAACCTATAAAGCTGAGACAGTCATAACATGTTTGCCTTTATTGGTAAAACTGTACATACATTACAGATTTGGAAAGCTGCTCTGAATGTGTCCAGCTAAATATGGAACCATGACTGAACTTTGACCTTTAACAGTAACTCAGTGAAACATCTCTGCTGTGGCTGTCAGAGAGCTGTTATCAGTGAAGCTGATCTTAGATCAGATTAGAAACATTAAAGCAGAAGCATTTTATCCAGTAGAAATAATGAAATTCTCCATTGCTATTCCATCAATAGATTCAAGTTTTACTGTATAATTATTTAAACGATTAAATGTTCATAAATTGAACTGTCATAAAAACTGCAGTAAAACAGTTTTTATTAAATAGAAACTGACCAGAGGTCAGCTCCGCCCCGTGGTCTGCTGCTGCCTCAGTCACTAACACACAGGTCCATCAGTAAACTCTGAGCTGTTTCTCCACATTTTCTATCTTCACTTTCTGTCTCCTGCATTTTAAAAATCAAATGTAAAATTGGGATTCAGCTTCATCAGATGGAAATTTGAGTTGTGTAAATGATGACAGCAGATAATACAAAAGAAATTATATATTTTATAACAAACTTTTATTCTGTCTAATCAGCTTGACCCACTCTGCCATCATCATAAAGTGACTCGTCATGCTCCACGCTGACACGTGAGATCCTCCATTCATCGGATTAAAATGGAGGCTCTGCTCTTTGTTTGCCCATTGCCATGGTGAATCCTGGTATCAGAGCTCCATTGATGATGGCTTTCTTTCCTTACTCATGCACGCACTAACTCAGGGTGAACATACTCAAGAGTTGATTGAACTAACTCTGATCAGCTGTTCTGGAACGGGAAACTCAGAGTTGCCGATCTCAGAGTTGATCAACTCAGAGTATGTTTTTAAACTCAGAATTTGTTGAACATGCTTCCTGGAATAGACCCCAGAAGTCTTTTTACACCATTCCAAAAAACACAAAATCCCAAGCAAGGCAGGACTGGATTCAGGAATACAAAACCTTTGGAGACAGAAGGGAAATTGCAGAACAAGAAAAACACACAGCTTGAGGGGAGGATGTAACAATGAACTGAAGAAAGCTGAGGGCTTAAATACGCACAAGGTAATTAAGGAGAGTGGAGACAGCAGGTGAGAGCAGGTGAACTGAGTCTAACTGATGAGACAAGGAAGCAAAACTGAACAAAACAGGAAGTGACCAAACATGACACAAACAGACTTTATGCAACACAGGGAGGCAGGTACACAGAGAAATACAAAAACAGACACCCAGACTAAGACACATGAACTGGATACAGAGAAAGATGATAACTAAACACTGAAACAGAATCAGACAGACAGAAAGGAATTACAGAGATGATGATGAAACTAGAAACATCTATATGTAACACAATTACAGGAACATAGAAAATAACTAAATACAAGACAGAGATCGTACAAGACACAGTGAAACAAAGAAAATCACAATAAAGAACACTTTAAGTAAGGACAGCATAATAAAAATAAAATGTCCTGATCTGAGAATAAACTAAATGGAGAAATACAAAGGTGAAGAATCTAAACTATAACAACCTAGAAAACAAACTGAAGAAATCTAACAGTAACATAACTTGAGAGTCTGGAACACAAAACGCTGAAAACTCAGAATCATAACAAAGCAAACTGGAAACAAAGACTGTTCAACTTCAAAGTAAAAGTTGCACCTTTTGAACATAGTATTAAAGAAAGGCCATCCATCCATTTTCTTCTGCTTATCCAATTCAGGATGGAGCTTAGGCTGAAGCCTATCCCGAGGCCCTATTCCAGGAAGCATGTTCAACAAACTGAGTTTAAAATAAACTCTGAATTGATCAACTCTGAGATCGACAACTCTGAGTTTCCTGTTCCATAATAGCTGATCAGAGTTCATACAATCAACTCTGAATACGTTCACCCTGTGTGTAAGCGTAAGTTAAGAAAGTCATCATCAATGGAGCTCCGATACCAGGATTCACCATGACGACAGGTTAATAAAGAGCAGAGTCCCCATTTTAATCCAGTGGATCGAGGATTATACGTGTCAGTATGGAGCAAGGCACTTATGTTAAAAAACAGGAGGAGTCCTTTTAGTCATCTTCATAGACAGAATAAAACTTTGATATAAAATATATAATTTTTTTTAGAACATCTCGTGTCATCATTTACCCAACTTGAGTTTTCACCAGATGAAGCTGAATCGTAATTTCACATTTGATTTTTTTCGTCTTAAATGTAATTATTTTTCTCTAACCCAGCAGGATGAAATGCAAGAGGCAGAAACTGAAGATAGAAATCAGTTTACTGATGGGCCTGTGATATTAGTGACCCAGACAGCAAAAGACCCCGGGGGACAGATCTGTTCTCAGGTCAGTTTTTACTAAATAAGTCAGTTTTTGTTCCAGTTTATGACAATTCCTGTGTTTGAATAATTATTCAGTATAAATTCTATCTATTGATGGAATAGAAAGCACACTTTTAAAAAAACATTTTCTTAAATATTTTTAATTATTTCTGCGATTACTGGATAAAAATGCTTAATGAGATTGAGAGAAAAATTGCTTTAATGTTTCCCAGTTTAAGCATTTCTCATCTGAGCTGATCTCAGCTTCACTGATAGATGACGGCTCTCTTTTTTGTGTTAATATTTTTATTATGAGGTAAGGAGGACAATGAGGCAAAAAAATGGTCATAGTTTCATATTTAACTGAAAACATGCAGAGCAGCTTTCCAAGCCTGTAATGGTAAATGGCAAATTGACTGGTTCATATATAGCGCTTTTCTTCTCTGCCTGAACACTCAAAGTACTTTATATATTATGCACACAATGTAAAGGTTAATCAGTAAAAGCCAAACATAAGAAATGTCTCAGCTTTATAGAGTGAAATAATTAAGCTATTATGAATGGATCCGGATGGATGAGCTGGGAAATGACTGGAGCCTGAACTGGATCTGGGCCTTATCCGGTCTGAATCCATGATCCTGGTCCATTTTGCTGTTCAAGTGGACTTGTTGTGCTGGTCTGTTACAGAGCCAATGAGCCCATCAGGCGGATCCAGCGAAGCACCAAAATTGGACAACAGAAGATTGGAAAAACATCGCCTGGTCTGATGAGTCTCAATTTCTGTTGCAGTATTCCGATAGTAAGGTCAGAATTTTAGATACACAACATGAAAGCATGGATCCATCCTGCCTCGTATCAACATTTAAAAGCATTTAAATCATGCACAGTTGGTACAAAGAGGTTCAAAATGTGAAATGTCTGATCTTATTATCAGCACAGAATCTGCAGAGCCTTAAATATATAATATTCACAGTTAAAGGCAGCCAGATAACAATGTATATATCTGTTTTAACTTTGAATTTGATGTTGTAAAGCATTTTGAATGAGTTTGGTGCATGAAAGGTACTATATAAATAAATTAGCTTTTCCTTGCATATTAGAAATCTGCAGGTTCTCTTTGGGATTCATGCAGGTATCATTAGTTCCTCGATGCTACCACCACCTGTAATAACCAAACTCATTCCTTCTGGAGCTACAGCATCTGTATGCACTGATGTCTACCAAAATGCGACCACATTTGTTTGTATTGGGATTATTTGCTTTTCTTTCTGTGATCTGCCTCTGCTATATTAAGTTAAAAAAAAAACCCCAACCAACCAACCAACCAACCAACCAAACAAACAAACAAACAAACAAACAAACAAAAAAACCCAGAGAATTGTTTTCTATAGCATTAGCGGATCTGTTGTGCAAGCATACATATTGCAGTGACAATAAGCCATGACCACTGAAAGCCATTAGGCTAAATGAGGTAAACCTGGCTATACCAATAGGCAATGGTCAACATAATTAAAGGAGAGTGCCTTGGACAGGGGACTGTGTCAATAATGAACAACTGAAGCACTGAAACAATTGATGCTGTTGAATAGGAGAGTTAGAAGAGACACTGAGTTCTAACATTCAGCTGACTGCTTCACAGTCACACCCCTGTAAGAGCTTTGAGGTCATCTAATCAGCTGCTCTTACAGAGGCCTAAAACTAGACTAAAACAGAGAGGTGATCGAGCTATTGCAGCAGCAGCACCAAAGCTATGGAATGATCTACCTCTCCATATACGCACAGCTCAGAAGATACACACATTTAAATCTTTATTAAAAACACATTTCTTTTCCTTGGCATTTGGCTGCAGTGCTACCTCCTTTTAGACGATTGCTTTATGGTATTTGTTTTAAATGTTTTTAGTTATTTTATGTTATTTATTGTCTTTTAATGTTTTTATTTATTTTTTTTTATTTTTATTTTTTTATTTGAGTATAGTCCCTGGGGTTATAGATCTTGTACAGCACTTTGCTCAATGTCGTTGTTTTAAATGTGCTATATAAGTAAACTTGACTTGACTTGAATAAGGACAAAAAGCAACTATGTATATTCATTAGGTAAGAATGAAAATATCCCCAAGGAATACTCTCTATTCCCTTGCTGGTGAGTAAATTTTGAGTACACACATTCATAAAAATTGTGTTCTATCAGATTTCTTTCAGAAATGTTTGTCATCCCATTCCAATGTTCAAAATGCATTATATATCAGCCAGTGATGGAAACAGATTTGGACTTACTTGTTCAAAGTATTCCTAATCCTAATTCCAAAAACTTGGGACACTGTGTAATATGTCAATAAAAACAGAATGAAAACCCATTTTATATTAACCTGATACGAAAATATCAAATGTTTAAGTTGAGGAAAATGTATAATTTTAAGAAAATATTAGAAAAGATGCAACACATCTCTAAAAAGTTGTGACTCTACATGTTTCTATGATATGAATGATGAATGATGGTTAAAGCTGTAGTACACCAAAGTCATTCAGTGGTAGTGATAAATAATTATGCTCAATTTTAACAGAGAAATAACACTTGAATTTTGTAAGTGCTACTGGTTCCAGAAGATATTTAAACAGAAACTTAGGCCTCTTTAGGAGCCTCTCTCTTTAGAACATATGAATTCCATGCTGTTTGATGTTTTAAGGCCATTTTATTGTAAAAAATACCAGAGCAAACTGATGACACTACATAATTCATAGAGGCCTTCTGTCATATTCAACTATATTCCACTCTGACTTACAAATGAACAATCAATGTACAAGTCAAAACACATCAGTATCACAGACACAAAGCCAAACTAAACTACCAAAGCCCCAAAAGAGTTTGCTTCTTATGTGTCTTTTGATCCAGTCTTACAAAATTACATTGGATACATTACAATGTATATAGATTTCCTCAGTATCATTTCATCACTGGATAAAATGTAGAAGTTAAAAAAATATTTTCTTTGAACATTTACTGGCCACTGAAAGCATTTTGAGTGGTCATTAAGCCTAGAAATGTATGTATACATTGCAACACTATCTAATCCAATTACTGAGCCTAAATAATAAAGCAAGCTTATAACAATGAGATCAAGTTCTTACCCTGCCAGCTAACAACACACCTGGCCTGTACAGGTGATTAGAGCAGAGCAAAATACTGTCTTGTCCACCTGGTGGGACTACAATAATTGGATATACTGGCCCACATCTGTGTTCCACCCTGTGGTCTCCACCAGGCCAAGTGCTTGATCAATGAGCCTGCCCCACAGGGTGCTTCTAGATATGCTGCTAATCAAATTCCAATCTGCTAAGCATGCATAGTATTATATATGGGTCAGAGTACCACTAGGGAACCTGGGACTTCAGTAAATCCATCCATCCATCCATCCATCCATCCTCTTTTTCTTTCATTTATCCAGTTCAGGCTCACGGGGGGCTGAGCCTATCCCAGCTGCCATAGAGTGAAAGGCAGGGTACACCCTGGACAGGTCACCAGTCTGTCACAGGGCTAACACAGACAGACACACAACCATTCACACTCACATTCACACCTATGGGCAATTTAGAATCACCAATTAACCTAACCCCACTAACTGCATGTCTTTGGACTGTGGGAGGATGCAGGAGTACCCACGCAGATACGGGGAGAACATGTAAACTGCACACGGAAAGGATTGTGGATTCAAACCTTCTTGTTGTGAGGCAACAGTATTAACCACTTTTCCACCATGCTGCCCTGCTTCAATTTATCAGTGTTTAAATGTAGTCTCTTTTATCACAGCATGGCTGAGCCTGTTTGGAATTGGTCCGAGTTAAAAGCAGGCATAGAGGAAGAGAGACAGAGCACATCCTAAACAAACACAATGATTCCTCAACAATTGCATGTGTGAAAAACTGACTACCAAAAGGCAATGCTTGTAAGTAATGCTTAAATATTTTCACCTGATGAAATATAAAAACTTTTGTACTTTTGAAGTTAGGTTATAAAAAGTTATATTTTGAAAATAAAAAAAAATTTTGCACACAAACTTCCTCATACTACAGATCCAAAAGCAGATGTGCAGGTTATTTATTGTTTGGAATGGTCAGTCCTACAACTTAATATTTTGATTCATGCTATAAATGTCTTTAAACTTTCAGACTGTGCAAATGTCTTGAGCCACAACAGGCTTTATGAAGGTCTTTCAAAGTTGTTCTTTGGACATTGGCTGCTTTTAAATCCACTGTCATTACAGTCCTTGTACCAGAAGATTTTTTTGTTTGCTTGTTTGTTAAGCTGCTTAAAAATGAACATGGGTTTTCTGGAGTCATGAATACAAATAGGAAATTTTTGTTTAAATTGTCATCAATATGTATGGATGAGGTCAGGACAGAGGTGCAACAGTGAGCATCTACAGCCATCTATAAAACATAGTAGAAGCTCTTTCCTGTAAAATACAAAGAAATTAGTTGTAACTCAAGAATTTCTCCTGAGGCGAGTCCATGCTCTCACTATTGCCCAAGTTAAAAAGAGTGATGTTCTGATGTCGGAGTTTTCATGAACGCAGCCTGGAAACAGTTTTCTGATGGAGCTGACCCAAATAAACTAAACAGGCATATTCTAACTTGTCAGATCATTCCATCAGACGGAAATGACTTCCTCATATTTTTAAGTTGCACTTAAGTATAAATTCAACATGATGTCATAAAGTTTGCAAATGTCTTTACACTGGTTTTATTAATATATTCTGGGTTGTATACTTTTAAAAAGCGATTTTAACAGTGGCATTCAGTCAAAGTTCTACAGACATGCAGAGGTGTTCTTGTATGCAGGAGGAAGGCTCTTATTTCACGCCTGATCATTGAGAGGTGAAAAGTTTCACTGTTACACGAACGATGCGCCCCAGCTGAACAAGGACTAAAATGAAAAAATCAGAAATCTGTTTTTGCTTTTGTTGCATGCTGGGAACCCAGCTATGTGACACCGCCACAGCATTCTTTTCATGGACTCAGCCACACCCAGCCTCTACAGAGAGGTGAAGCATAAAGTTAAGGAAAGGCTGTGTCTTCATTTGAGGCTGTAACAGCTCATTATCTCAAAGACAGGATTCTTCAGTTGCTGAAGAGGCTGCATACAAGTACAAGTTGCACTGTTAAAAATTCCTCATTGTGGCTTTCAAATTACATCCAACTGCTGGCCAATAGTGCTAGTAGTCATGATGCACACAGAAAACATGGTGATACTGGGAATACTATGTTTGATGGAGAGTTTCTGTTACATTGAGGAGTCAAGTGTGCACAGATAGCCTCAATGTTAAACCTTAAAACAAACCTATAACTTTTCCATCAGTCTATGCTTTCTGTTATCCTTTAAAAACCCATAATATTTTACATTATTTCTCACCTTAGTACCCAGAGACCTGTTTATGGTCTCCCACTATCTCTCCTCATGTCTCTTTCCTTTCTCTCCATCACCAGTGGTGCCATGTCCCTGTCTGCTTGCCCTAACTAATGGGTACAGAGTGTCCCAAAGTACCCTGAAATGGACTTTTGCATTCCACCCATGGATAGTTCATCACACATATACAAAGGAAAACACACACACACACACACACACACACACACACACACACACACACACACACAGAGACATCTTAAAATGCTTGCCTAGTTAGGAATTCCTCTGGGCTGGGGATGGGCCTGGGGAGGGCTCCCACCTGCTGAATATCTTGTATAATGTGTTTTGAATAATGCAAATGCTTGAACTGGCAGGCTTCTGGTACATCATGTTTGCCTGCCCAAAATGAGGACAGCTTCAGGGTCAACTCTTACATGGCCACGTACTATTTAGGTAGATGATGAAGAAGAAGAGTGTGTAGTTAAATTCTATTGTGAGTCTAGAAATATGGTATGCAAAGTTTATATGCAACAATAAAATGGCATTTAGAACACTGAAGGAAATGATTAAAAACTGTAAGCTGCACTACAGGGCATATTCCTGCATGTATAACCTATAAACTAATCCTAATGCTCTGTGAATTTCTGTGGTGGCTCGGGTGTTAGAGCGGGTGGTCTAGCAGTCGTAATGTCGTCAGATCGATCCTCAGCTCCTGTAGTCTGCATGTCAAAGTATCCTTGGACAAGATCCTGAACCCTGAGTTGAATAGGAAGTGCTTTGAGTAGAAATGCACTCCAGTCCATTTACCATTCTGATTTTGTGATCCACCAGCATGTACAGAAAAGAATTACATCAAAAATACAAATTGCTATGATTAAATCCTCAGTGGTTCCCAAACCTTTTCTGAAACATCTGAACATCTTTGTGCCCGAGATGACACTCCACAGTTTTGGAACCACTGACTTAGATAAAAAAGTAAAATGCTGATGAATTATTATTAGTTTTTTTTTTTTTTGGTAATTACTGAGTTTCACAAGAATGCAAGATTGTGTTTACTGAGTGACATTTACATGAAACTCAGTGAAATATTCTGCTACAAATTACAAATTAGTGTACAATGTACATATGTGATCATAAGACAAGTGTATGCAGCTCTTCTCTAATTCAGTCAACCTTATCTGTGCACCTGTTTCCCACTCACAGAGTTACTATTATTTCATAACTGCCACGTTAAGCCTGACAACTGACAGACTGACAACACAATGAACAAGAAACAGTTTTTTGTCATTTTATACAGTAAAAGGTTCAGAGGGGTTTCTGCTGTGTGACAGATATTTGTACAGTTCTTTTCTTGCAGAAGCTGAAGAAATTAAAAAAAAAAAACTAATAATAATAATAATACACACATAAATACACACCATATTAATATTAAAAATGTTAATAATATATTGATAATATTAGTGATAAATATAATCATCTGATATATTGTGTTGTAGAAGGTGATAGCATGAAAAATGAAAGATTTCCTGTATCTGTCCTTGTGGATGGTCGGGATTCTTCAGGACAAGTTTTAGATATATCAGAGAGGAAGCTGATTTCAAACAGGCTCTCGGCTTATTATGGAAGAGTGATTATGACTAAATATTTTTGTCATGGTTGAATAATTTTAACACTAAAATTTCTGCAACACTTTCATAATGGTGCAAGTCTGACCTGAATGGTGTCATTAAGAGCAGAACAGAAGAAACAGAATACACAGAGATTAAAGCATAGTTGATGATACGTCTTTAAATGATCTCAGTGATTTTTTTTTTTACTTGTTTTGGGAAATGCTCGGCATCTTGATGGAACAAAGTGATGTGAAATGCGTGTAATATATTTTTTTTCTTTTGTTGATTTCTTTTAACTGATGATTTGTCCTTGTATGCATACACATCATTTCATTGTCACACTGACACAAGATGCATACAGGCATAAACATGCTCACACAGATATGGTGGTGCAACACCCTCTGACAGTTTCCAGAAAGGGTAGAAGGTCAGACTTTAATTGAGTGAGCATGTTGCAGTGTGTGCAGTCCTTGTGAGTGTGTGTGTGAGTGTAATGGGGGATGAGGAGGAGTAGCTGTCTATCACTGTGGGGGCTAATAGGACTCCAGGCTCAGGAATGCTGATGTGGGCACGATGGAGAGGAGCATGTTTCATTTTCATTCACACTAATATCACAAACTCCCATCTCTGTATATACTTTGTATACACAGTATTTTTTCTAGATCACCTTAAAGCACAGCTTTCTAATGAGAAATTAGCCTCGCCCCCACCCACCCTATTTTCATGTATCAGCCTTTGTCTTTTGTCAGCAGTGCATCATTCATCACATCAGGTGGTAATATCAGTAAAGGTCAAAGAGAGTCATAAAGAGGAAAAAACATTTTTGTTAAAGTTTTTCTCCAGACTTTCAAATGGCACGGGTATCTGCATGCGTGCATGTGCACTGAGTGTTGGGTTGATATTAACTAGAACAGTAACCGAAGAAGCTGCTTAGCATATTCCAGCAGCAAAAAGCTTCTCTGATATTATCTTGGTTATAAGAGTTATGCATCCTTGGTTACCATGGTTACACACCCCAGGGTCCTGACCAAGTATCACTATGTGGCAACTTAGAAGAAACAAAAGAGTGGCCTATACCAACTTATATATGCATAAGGGGTTCAAATTCAATTAAATGGAGGGACACTACATGAAACATCTCAGAGTTTGGCTCTTTTTTTAACCACCCCAACTCAACAATTCAGGAGAACCCAATACCCCAAGGCTCTGTCCACATGTCCACATTTTAATTTAAAGTGTGGCACCAGTCCGTTAAACCATAAGATAAGGTAGTATTTAATGCTGCTCAGAAATGTGAATGTGTGTAGCACATTTGCATGGATATCCTTTCTTCCTTTCATTCCCCATTTTATGATATCTCACTTGGTGTTGCCTCTCACATGGTCTCACAATTCCTGTTCCTAAAGTTTTTCTGTCCCTCCCACACTTTCCTGCTGTGTGTGTCAAATGTTTAGTTACTCCTTGGCCTTCTTTCGTAATACCAAAACTTAGTCATCGGTGCGGGCAAAGGTAGCATAGCCACCGTTAGGTCTCCCCCAGCAGATTGTCCCAAGGGAAATCAGGCCAAATGGATCACTGAGGAAGAACAGAAGCCCCCGATACACCACCAATGTCTCGAATAGTTTTTTCTCCACTCGGTGACACACCTGCTGAGAAACAAACTCTGGTCACTGGTGACTCTGTTTTGAGAAATGTGAAGCTAGAGACACCAGCAACCATTGTTGCTGGTGTCTAAGTTTCTGTTTCAACCAGAGCAGGCAACATGAATAGAACCCTTAAACTGCTGGCTAAGGCTAAAGGCCTTTACACAGGGACACGTAAAATACATGTGAATATTTCATGCATCAAAAATATCTTTTGGATTTGCCTGTTCTTAATGCAGCCATTCTCACTGACTGCGTCATGTCACAGGACAAATTTGTGGCATTTATTTTTTCGTATCAGGTTAAATTTTTCCACGGTTTTCTCCTGCAAACAATTCATCAAATCAGACCAAGTAGATCTGACCAATCAGATCACTGCATTTGGCAAAGTGAGGTCATATCTCAAAACGCACACGATGTACTGAATATACAGTGATGTGGGAACAGTGAAATAATACTATTTTTTTCTCAGACACACAGCTAGATGCTTCTCCGGGTCAATTAAGCCACTGAATTTATTTCTCCACCTCCTCAGATGTGGTCCCAACTCTGCCAATAAGAGCTCAAACTCTTCAGGTGATATCCTGAAAGCAGCTGTGATGCAGCTTCACCTCTGGGCTCAAACCATGAAACTCTCCCTGCTGCTTTCTAGAGAGAGTTTGATGAACCCAGCATCTCTGTTTCTTCCTTTTCTTGTTTAGAAACATAAGGACCTCATTACATCATTGCTTAACATCATTTTCTTCACAGTGAGTTTCATGGGGACGATTTATTTGCAAGAACACAATGTGTCTGATGTGTATATAGGTTACATGACAAGTTCGCATCCGAAAGACTTGGGATTTTGTGTCTTTTTTTTCCCACGTGCTTGTTGTGTAAAGGCCTTAAACATAGATTTCATAAAATAAATAACATCGGCAGTAGCCTGGTTATGGAAATCACTGAAATTAATATTAAATTGGTGTGTAATTTTGCCAAAACAATGTCTGACTTTATAGTTTTCTCTGGGCCCCTCCTCTGTTGGACCAGGAGTGACATATTTAGTCCCATGTTCTCCTTAAATTGCTGTCTGTCTGAGTGGTGTCTGAAAAAAAAAAGTGGGCTTTATAGATAATTGGGAAACCTTCTGGGAAAAACCTGGTCTTGTTGGGAAGGATGGCATCCATCCCACTTTGGATGGAGTAGCTCTCATTTCTAGAAATCTGGCCAAATTCATTAAACCCCCCAAAATATGACTATCCAGGGTTCAGACCAGGAAACAGAGTTTAAGTCTTACACGCCTCTCTGCAGCTTCTCTCCTCTTGTCATACTCCAAAACTCCAGTTCTATAGAGACTGTCTGCTCTCACATCACCAAACGATAAATCATAAATCAGCCAAAAACAAATTAAGCATAAAAAAAAAATCCAGTAAGAAAAAAAAAAAATAGCATTCTCAACTGCACTAAAGAGTAAAATAGTTAAATGTAGATTATTAAACATTAGGTCTCTCTTTTCTAAATTCTTGTTAGTAAATGATTTAATAATTAACCAACATATTGATTTATTTTGCTTTACAGAGACATGATTAAAGCAGGATGAATATGTTAGTTTGAATTAATCAACACCCCTGAGTCACACTACCCGTCAGAATCCTTGGAATATGGGCCGAGGAGGAGGAGTAGCAGCAAACTTCCGCTGGAGCTTATTAATCAACCAAAGACCCAGACAGAGTTTTAATTAATTTGAAAGCCTGAATGTTAGCCTTGTCCACCCTAATTGGGAAATTCAAAAGCCGGTTTTATTTGTTGTTATCTGTTGTCCACCTGGCCCTTGTCACATGATTTTTTTTTTGTCCCAAAGCAAACTTCAAAGCAGTGATTCTATGGAGTTGTTAGCCCAGGGTTCGAATCACGTATCAAAGCTTCAGTGTTGGTCTGCCATCACTAAATATACTTCTTATCTCATCAATAGTTTTACATCTTCACTGCATATAACTGGATGTTGTGGCTCCTCTGAAAAAGTATCAAATCAGAAGTGCTTGACTCCGTGGTACAGATGCAGCCACCGAAAATTTCCGGCCGATCCGTGACGCGACCTTGGCCGGTCCTTGGCCGATTCGTGGCCGAACCTCGGCCTAAACGCGATCCCCCGCTAATGACGTAGGAATTCCGGCCACTGGTGGGAACGCCCCTAAGCAGCATTTGGGGAAAATGGTGGTAATGTCTTGTTTATCCACCAGGAGGAGCAGTAATAGTGGAAGCGCATTCATTTACAGCCCGCTGTATACTGTACCAAGGATCCTCACATCATTGAACTGTAATTGTAAGCGGAACTGTCCATTAAAAACAATAGAAAGATGAGAGTAAAGCGGTCATTATAGTGGAGCAGTGAGTATTGTCTGGAGGGACGGGCTGGACTTGAAGTTCAGCCCGTGACCTCGGACAGGCTGTGAGCGAAACTGGGTAAAAAAATAATTAAAATAATTCTGATCACCAGCCGGTTTGGCCTGGGAATGACCTGGGAAGCCTAATCCTCTCATCAGTGTCACATTGTTCTTCCAAGTCTTCACAATGTTAAGCTTTTTGTTTGTTTATATTTTCCCTTTTATTTTATAATCAAAACTGCGACCAAAATGACTCCTTCTCAAACTAATAATACCGGCAGTCGTTATTGTATGTTGAGCTAGGGTTAGGGTTAGTAATTGCATAATAAGTGGATTAATATTTACTTCTTTGACTCTCCTCCACCTGCTTCATCAAACCTCAGCAGTAACATATATGAAGGCAGCAGCTGACACAGTAACAGTGAGCGCAGCGCACTGTGCAGTCTAAACTCTGCTCTGATTAATTATAGGAATGTACAGCGAGTCAATCAGGATTGTGAAACGTCAGCTGCAGACCCCTCAGTCTCCATCATCAGATCAATGCCCGGTTCATTTTCCATTTTATAAACAATACTTTAGAGGTTTTCGTGAAGTCACACTGTGACAGTGACGTGCATTAGTGTGTGTGTGTCATCAGTGGCTATAAAAGGCCTTTTCTTAAAGGATAAAGTGGTGTTTGAGCCACAGTTACGGCGGAGCGGCGGCTCCTTGAAATGGGACGCAGCCTTCCTGCGGCAGACAGCTAGCAGCAGGAACCGGACGCGCCAGGTTAGCCTAATAAGCTACTGAGGCGTCCATGACAACCACCATAGAAACAGCCTTTTAAGACCGTTTTAAAAACATCCTCAGAGTTCAAACGAACAAAAATATATGATTTGAAACAATTACAGCTGCAGAGCTGTGGCGGCTTCTTTAAACGTTGTTTACATAGATGATCATGAATGATACGATGTAGCTAGCAGTGTAGCTAGCAGTGAATGAGGTGACATCATTGTGTGCGCATTTCACAGCTGTCTGTCTCAGTCTGTTGTTGATATTACTCCAATTAACATGTGTTTACTTTCTCTGGACCATCTCAGGTCCACCGTTACAATTTCAGCCTACAAAATGATTTAAATATGAACATACACTCTAACATCAGTGCGCTTTATGAAGTCCAATCCTTAAAATAAATATTATGTTTGTAAACATTCATGTCTCTGAAATAAGTACAGATGTTCATGTTTGTCATTACCATTTTATTTGTTTAGAGAATTGTGAACTTCACATTGTGTATCTAATCAGAGTCTCAGCAACCTTCAGTCAGAGACTGAGACTGGATCACAGCTTTAACCTCTGCAGAGTCACAGACAGACACAAACCTTCCAAATCACACACAAGCAGCCCAGTCTCATCATTTTTGGATGCCTCTACTGTACACTACACTGTGATCAATATATTAAAAATTATAAATGAAAAGATAACATTCACATAAAGCTGTTTGAAAGTAAAATTAATAGGTACTTTCCAATAATATTTTAAGGATCTCTGTCAGAGACCAGACAGAGCCATGACTCTCAAGAACCAGAGACTGAAATATGGAGAAAAAAAAAATCCCTATGAGAAATAAATGTGTAACAGTAAATATTTTGTCCAGTGGAAAATAATCGTTTTGAAACAAAAGCTTGGGATATCATCAAACCAGAAAAATAGAACTCATTTTTTTCTTTAATAACACACCTTAGCATGTAGTAATGTCACACATTTCCAAACAACAATACATAGATTTTGTTCAATGTTTTGATTGTGGCAGTGAAAACACATGTTGCTGTGTGAGTGTGACTGGCAGCCTGTGCACTGAGACCATGAAGCACGCTTCTCTGAAGCAGCTTCTTCTTCTTCTTGGCATCAAAACAGAGGTGGGAGAAATCTACCAAAAGGAGAAAGAACATCTGAGGTGAAACCAGTCAGGACAAATGATTAAATTATATATAGTAGTTCAATACAGCCTCTCAGGTAGCTTTGTGTTGATTTCAGCTCACTGCTCCTGTCTGTGGACCCGTGGTTTTTATGTTTGTAACCACTTAACTTCCATTCATCTATTTAACTCAGGGAGGAGAAATGTCAGGTTGGTGCAGGCTGGTGAGTTTAGGAGGGAGGTGCGTTTGGTTCTCTGTTGTCATTATCTGAAAGATTTGGTTCACCCTGTGGCTGGGCTGTATCTGGGGTTACGTTGGACCTGTCACACTTAGCAAGTTTCCCAGGTTGGTGTTTATGGTTTAGAACTTCTAGCTCTGGAGCAGCATCTGTGGCTGTGTAGGGTCCTGTTGGTTTTTGCTGTTTCTCCAGATCTGCGTTGGAAATTAGGTTATTGATCTCAGTGCATTCCTAAACAGGCTGAACAAGGTTATATATCGTCACCCTCCTAAAAAAAATGGTCAAAGACATTTTTTTTTATTTTATTTTTGTCTAAATTAAATTTTCAACATTCGGTTCAGTTTTTGTGTTTTCTGAAAAGCCTGAAAAAATAAAGTAGACCATAATTTTGGGAGGGTGACGACATGTTTCATGGCTAAATAACATAACTGCTGCAGTCTGATGGTGTCAGCAAGATCTGAAGCAGTGGGTGACGAGGAAGAGGAGGAATACAACAATTTGAAGAGATCCCTCAGTCTACAGTCAGCACAAAGGCTACATTAGTGGCTGTTTGAGTTTCCTTCCATCTGCTGTGAACCTGAAGCACGGAGAACACAAAACATCTCTTCCAAATCTGGGATCACAATTACAAATATGTTCTTATTAAAGGTGAAATATGTGTTGTGACCTGGTTTTTATACACCTGGCGACCCTGGGTCATCATTGGTAACCCATCCCCACCCCCACACCCATCCCACACACATTCCGATCTACTGGCCCCGTGTACATAACAAAAGGTGGCCTAATGAGATGTAAACTGCCATTTGGAGGCGCTTGGTAGAAAAAGGAGTAGTGTGAAAATGCTGGTAGTTCTAGTGGTCCAAGTTGTTCACCCACTCTACTCTAAGTCTCAGAGTGGGCTTGGTTTGTGGCCTGAACTTGAGTTCAAGCTTCTCCAAACTCCACTGGTGTTGATCTGCAGTAGCTGGTCCTCCATCTTCTTTCTGTAGGTGTGTTTTCCATCCCTGATTTTCCTTCTGAGATCCTTCTGCACAGCTCTCAGCTCCTCCTTATTTCCTGATCTAAAGGCTCTCTTCTTCTCCTTCAGGAGAGCCTTTGTTTCAGAGCCACAGTTATGTACAACAAGTAATACTCAAGTGAATGTTAAACATGTATTAAAAGAAAAATGATTCAGCTCAGCTCACAAGAAACTGCTGGATACTATTCTGGAAATGCCTAATGAATACAAGGCCACTGTGAGCAATGACAAACCTTTAAACATGATAATCAAAAAGTACACATTAAGTATCATTGCTCACCTTTATTTATGAGAATGTCACTTCTCAAAATGATTGCATGCTGTCAGCTCTCATGGGTGAAGTTTGGCTTTGAGGGTTGGAGAAGAAGCTTTCCAGCACCTTTGGATTTCCAATTCAGTTCTGAAAGAGCAAAGACACAAACTACAATGATGTATGAAGCGGAAATGTTTGATTGTTGCTGCAGCACAAAACAGGTTTATAAACTGGTAGCTGATATAGCCTGAAGTATTAAAGATGAACCTCCTCTTCCA
Organism: Archocentrus centrarchus; assembly: GCF_007364275.1. Classification (NCBI taxonomy): domain Eukaryota; kingdom Metazoa; phylum Chordata; class Actinopteri; order Cichliformes; family Cichlidae; genus Archocentrus; species Archocentrus centrarchus. Next base: position 23,237,835 of record NC_044364.1, read on the forward strand.
CAAAAAAAAAAAAAAAAAGATTTAGTGCTTCTTATTGCTGTTCTCAAATCTGCTCCCTCCACTGATAAACAGCAACAATGTAAAACATATTAATGAATCAGTAACAAAATTATGGTGTTGAAAGTAAGTAGCCTGATGCTTCTAGATTAGTGACTCCAAAGCAGGCTGAGTCAAAACCTGAAATGGAGACTGGGTTTGTTTAAAGCTGAGGACAGTGACTCAGTCCCTGCTCACTGACAGGATTCCCAGAGTCTGGAAGCTTCTCCATGATGGGTAATACACTGTAAGTTTCAGCTCATTCTCAGGTGCTGGCAGGTTTCATGGATCCCCAGGTTTGTCACAGAGGATTAAAGGCAGCCAGACTTTCAGTTTTATGTGTATAGCGCCAAATCACAACAGTCACCTCAAGGCTCTTTCCACAGAAGAGCTGAAGGCTCTGCATCCCATTCTACTCTTAAGTATCATAGGAACCACAAGTAAGCCAGCAGTCTGAAGTATAAACAGACTGCTCTTTGTTTAAATAGTGAATATAAGAAACTTGCTAATATAAGGTTTGTTTACAGTGAATATAAAGAAATCACGGGAACCTCCCCAGCAGCCTAGGCCTATAGCAACATAACTAAGAGAGGCTTCAGGGTCACCTGATCCAGCAACTGTGTTCAGACCAGTATCATTTTATTTTACATTGTGATAACCCTGGGTCAGTTCAGTGCAGATTAAATGAAGCACTGTACTCGCAGATATTGAATATGGATGCAGTGAAGCTCATCAGGATATTTATTTGGAATCTGTGGCTGAAAATAATCATTTTACTTAACTAGTAAGTCCAGAAGCTCATATTTCTGTCATAACATTGTTTAATAGTGAACGCTTTCCTACGATATCCGCTAACATTTGCACAAAAGACGGCAAAACCCGCAATAATCTCTACAAATGCATCTCAGAGTTGGGATATCAGCGCTCTCTTACACCACATTAATCTAATTTCAAGTGCTTATTGAACTCACTGCCTTAATAATATCACTATATAAACGCTGTCCATTGAAATCCTCTTACCTGAACACTGCAGCATCCGCCGGAAGTCAGCGAGCATGGCTTCTGTAGTCCTTCTTCTGTAGTCCTTCGTCTGTAGTCCTTCTCTGTCAGTGATCCTCCGTTAGAACGATAACTATCTTCTCGACTGACTACGAGGTGCAGACGGCCCTTGCTGGCCCATATTTAGAGGCCTGAAAACCGCTAATAAAGTCAGTAATTACCTGATAACATCCGAAGCGGGTGAACGAATGCAATTTACCTGGACAGCAACGGGAATACGCGTGACCGTGGTCACGGCCGATGGGGTGATGGGTACTGTAGTTCATTTATTTATTCATCGTTGGTTCATGGATTTAACACAGAAGAAAAAACGGCTTCAGACCACGGAACTCAAAGAAAAAATTGGACACCGAATATAGCACTAACCATAAACACGTAAATATAAATTTAGACCTAAAAAGCCCCACAAATGTCATCGTTACAACCATAAGCAGCACCCCACATTAAATGAAACAAGGAGAAATTCATGTCAAAAGGAAAAGTGGCGCTTAAGGATCGCAATTAAAGGCATAATTCAGCTTCTGAGCTTCCGGTTCAAAAGAAAAGGGGGGAAAAAAGGGGGACAGGGCCAAAAAAAAAAAACTATACTGCAGCTTAGAAGCCGTGCTCAGAGGCACGAACTTTATCCCACTGCATTTCAGGCAGAATAGAAGTCGTGCCGAGTAACACGAAAAAAAGAGGGAATTCGTGTTCATGAGCACGAATCAATAGATTAAATTTCGTGACTACTGCACGAACTGCCGTGAGACCGGGTTGGCTCAGCGCAGCACCGCTTCTTTTTTAACCTACTGTATTTATTTACTTATTTAGTTAAAAGATGAAGTGAAACAAAGGAATCTTTTGGTGATTCGCAATGGAAATGTGTGAAAGGTCATACTGACAAAAATTTTAGGCATCTATTTTAGGTTTTCAAAACTTGATACTTCACCAAAACTTTTTTGAATCACAGAACTCAACATTTTTGTTAAGAAGGCGCCACCTTTTGGTGACAGTCTACAATTGAGGGAAAGGGGTGTGTTCATGCTGGAAAGTAGATACGCCCAGGAGAAGGAGGGGGACTTCCAGCCCGACGACAGCCGGACGTCGGCCAGCTGGGGGCTGGACTTCAGCTGGCCGACGTCTGGCTGGATGCGGCAACTTTAGGTGGCTGCATCTGTATAACTAACAAAAGCGCAGCTTAAAGCAGATAACCCATAAGCTGGGCATCTTGTAAATGTGGAGTCTTCTTCACACACTAAGGTTAATTACAGAGTTCCACAGGGTTCCGTGCTAGGACACGTTCCATTTACATTATTATGTTTCCCTTAGCCAGTATTATTAGAAAGCATACCATTTCATTTTCATTGCTATGCAGATGATACCCAGTTTATCTATTCATGAAGCCAGATAATACACACAATTTAGTTAAACTGCAGAAATGTCTTAAGGACATAAAGGCCTGGATGACCTCTAATTCCCTGCTTCTAAATTTTGATAAAACTGAAGTTAGTGTACTCGGCCCCACAGATCTTAGAAAAACTTAGTCTAACAAGATACTCTGGATGGCATCGCCTTGGCCTCCAGTAACATTGTGAGGAATCTTGATGTCATATTTGACCAGGATATGTCCTTTCATGACCCTCTTCTGTGGAACCCACTCCCAGTTTGGATTTGGGAGACAGACACCCTCTCTATTTTTAAGATTAGGCTTAAAACTTTTCTTTTTGATCAAGTTTATAGTTAGAGCTGGATCAGGTGAACCTGAACCATCCCTTAGTTATGCTGCAATAGGCCAAGGCTGTTGCAGCAAGCGTTTCTTCTTCATTGACTGCTTTTCACTCTCCATGTGTTATGAGATGGCATGTTGTGGAGATGAGGATCCAAATGCAGAATGTGAAGGCAGGCAGAGTTAATGAAAAACAAACTGCTTATTTTGGCTGAATGTCCAGTTCAAAAGGCAAAACATAAAAAATAAAGGGAAACCACAAACTATAAACTTACTGAAAACTAAATTAGGAAACACACTGAAACTTGGGGACACTGGAGGTAGGGAACACTAGGAAGGTGCCCTGAACCTGAACCATGAGCAGGAACACAGACATTCTGACAAAGGACAAATACTGAGACAATATATAGACAGGAAAATAAGTGGGGAAGTGGAGAGACCTCGAAGATGAGACACAGGTGAACTGAATGACAAGAGATGAGACACAGGAAGCAAAATTAAACACAAAGCACAAAGAACACCACTCTCCAAAATAACAGGGAGTACAAAACTACACAGGGAAACACAGACTCACAAAGTAACTTAGTGCAAGGAACCTGACACAGGAGGAAGGAACACTGAGGGAGGAATTAAACTCTAAAGCAATTTAGAAGAGAGATCAAGACTAATGTGCCAATGTATCCTTGGGCAAGATACTTAACCCCAAGTTGCTCTCAGACACATGCGTTGGAATGTGAATGTTAGTTAGAAAATAAAGCACTTGGTTTAGTTAATCATGGAAGTGTTTGTGTGAATGGAGTAAATGTAAAAGTGTTGTATAAGCGCTTTGAGTGCTCAGACAGAGTAGAAAGCGCTATATAAGAACTAGTCCATTTGCCATTCCAGTAATCATCCTGAAACTCCATTTTTGTTTTATATTAGGGAAATTATCATTCAAAGGTTACAAAACAATTAGAAGTCAAAATACAGTGAATCAGTAGAATTTCATTTTCCCGCCTGCTAACAAAATTTCTTCTAACCCAGGACTATAGGACTAAATCAAAAGTTCATGACTCCACTAACACCCACACACACACACACACACACACACACACACACACACACACACACACACACACACACACACATACACACACACAAGTGTGTTTTGCTATCTTTGTGGGGAATTTCCATTGACTTCCATTCATTTCTACAGCCTAAACCTTACCTTTACCCTTTTCCTAACCCTAACCATCACATACCTAACCCTAACCCTAACCTAAACTCAATTCATACCTTAGCCCTAACTCTGACCCCTGACCCAAAAACAGGGTTTCCCCTTGTGGGGACAAGGTTCCAGTCCCCACAAGGAGCAATTGGTCCCCACAACGTAGTATATGTCAGGAAAATTGTCCCCACAAGGTATTATAAACATACGCACACACACACACACACACACACACACACACACACACACACACACACACACACACACACACACACACACACACACACACATACACACAATTACTGATGCTTCATAGACCTCAGTTGAAAGAGCAGCCTGGTCTGTGTAACCACACTACGCTGAAAAAGAGATACCTTAATAAAGCCTGAAATGAATCAGTTCAGTTCTCCCTCTCTTCCTTCACCCTCTTTCTCCTCTACTTCAAGTCAAGTGGCATTTCCAATTTAAAATTGCTTCCCAGCCCTTTGTGAATGGAATTGAATTACACTGAAAGGCAGTGATTGATTCTTTGTGAACACAATGGTTTTCATGGTGTATACCTGTTTTCCTTCTCTCTCTCTCTCCATTGCCTAGTCAATCAAGTCGGTGTGCTCATTAGTGTCACACAAGCTGGATGAGTAAAGGAAAATACAAATAAGTGCACGTGCATAACATCCAATTCACACAGCACTTTAGTCTTCCTTTAGCTGTCTCTCAGAGCACATACATTTACAGATACAAATGTGTCAGCCCACCACAACTTTGAGCTCTCAGTGTGTCTTTTATTCTATGCTTACAGCTGATTGCTTAATTACATATTAAATATAAATTCAGACACTGAAATCACATAAACTCCTTACTTTTAACATGCTGTGCTATGCGTCTTAGTTTCTCAAGGTGCAGCAGGTTTTACCAGTTTATGAAAAAGCTGTTTATTGCTACACCATCACTGATAAATCTGAGAATAACATGAAATTGTTTCTCATTAGTTACCAGATAAAATGACTAGATGTAATTTTTAGTATTATCTGCAAAATCCACTGCATCTCTTTCTTTTCTTTTCAGATATATGATAAATGTATAAATAATTTTGTGGAAATATATTTATTTGCTAAGTATCAGATATATTTAACCAACAGCAATATTGAGTTTGGTATTTTTTTCATTCGCTTTTACCTTTAATGTTTGCCCATTTTCATTTTCACTTAATTTGTTTTATTTAGTTGCCAGAGTGAATTTCCTAAGTTCTCCTGGAAAATGCACTAAACTGTTTAATGAAGTGGAAACTGTAGTAAGTAAAATTATTCTGCAGTCATCAAATTATTGCATTGTATAAGTATTATTATTTGTATGTTGGATTACACTAAATGCATCTATTATAAGAATAGGAAAAACTTTATTGATTCCAGAGGTCAATTCATATAACATATAACAGACAACTCAAGTATACTGTTTGCATTTGCCAAAAAGCTCGTAGTTTGATTTGGGGGCATGCTGTACCTTGAGAAGATGACCAAAGAAAGAAATCCACAACAAGATGATGTCACAGATCAGCAAGAAAGTAGAGAAACAAACAAAAAACAATGCTGGAAGCAAACTGTTCAGAACAGTTTGAAGTCTTGCTTTACAGGGTATTACTTTTACATACAATGCATTCCAGCTGCTGCAGCAGGGCTCTTTACATACCTGACTCTCATCTTTTCACTGAGACCACAGAACGTACCGTCTTCTGTCCACCTGCGCCAGATCATTCAGCTTACTCCAGTCAGTTACAAGTCAGCCTTACTATATCATGCTTTCTTAGTTTCAACAGTGTTTTATTTCATCTTCAAAAGCTTGCCTTATCCTCTTATCTCCATGTTCAGGAAATCTCTGGTGCTTGTTGTGTTATTGGATCTCAACTCTTGGATTTTGACTTTAATATCTGTAGCTATTTACATGCCTGCCGCTCAGTAGTGAAACCTGCAAATTCAAAATGAACTCTGCTCCTAACTTTGAACTGACTTTGTTCTCTGAGTCACATGACAGAACAATCTGGCCAGGCAACAAACAGTTGCAGACCAGAACCAATCCATCTTACACCAGTTAGCCCAGTTAACACCACTCCTTAGAGTACCTTGGAGCAACCCTCAATCTGCTGCTCCCTCCTCTCCCACCAAGTCCTCAACACCAACCCTTGGGGCTTACGAAGTTGAGCTGGGTAGATGTAATGGTTTCCTACTCCAGTTTTTTTCTCAGCAACCTCACACAAATTCCACAGATTATTTTAAAGTGAGACTAGGTTTTCAGGTAGAGATATCACCACATTCACTTATGCAGAATGTGTGTGAATTTAAGAACATTTTTGATCATCCACTTAGAGAAGACATACCACCAAATAAGATCTTAAAACTTTGCCATGGCTCCTGCAGCGTAACAGAATACTCCATAGGCTTACTGGCTGCTGAAACAGGGTGAATGACATAGACCGAAGAGGGAAATTTTTGCATAGTATAAATGACCATTAAAGGAGGAGCTTGCCACAGCGAATAAAGAGCCAACATTAGAGCCTTTGATTCATTTATGTCTAAAGCTTGACAGGCATCTGCAGGAACATGCCTGTGAGGAGAACTACAGTTCCCATCAACTTAACACAACATGTTCACTTCTGGCAACTCCAGTATCTTCCACTCTCACCACCCTAGCTGTTTCCACTGCATGCATATCTGCTGATGTAGCGGAGGTGGTGATGCCGCTTGGGAGAGCGCTGCTCATCCCAGTAGAGTGGCAGTGGATGATGATCACTGGTGAATGTTTTTATTGCAGTAATACTGGTCACTTGCAACCTTCTCAATGAAAACAAAAGGGAATGCCCATCAGTAGCTGCAGGGGCATTGATGGGTGAGAAACTGAAAAAAATCCCTATCCTGTTCACAGCTGCAGGTAACTTCATGTGAAAAAACCCTCTGCCACTCTGCTGAACTTATGGTGCGTTCCATTTGCCTCGGAAGTCAGATGTCAGAGCTGGGAGTGAGATTACTTCCAAGCTGAGCGTGTTCCAGTAGTAAAGTTGGAAAAGTAAGAGAAAACAAGATGTGTTTTGCTCCTATTCATGTGTTACTAGCAATACAGAGCAGTTCTTATTTTGTTGCCCTTAAAAACACAGCTGCAGCACATTCATAGCCTCCTCAGTGTTCTGCATGCAACTTATTTAGTGAGTCACAAACAGCAACAGCAGACATTTTACAGTTTTTACTGCTGTTTAGGTTCACAGCCTCCATCTTAGATTGTTAAGCCGGAGTTGGTGGGGCTGCTCCGACTTTACGAGTCGGAAATCTGACCTGAAGGGGCGTGAAACTTCCGACTTCAACTGAAATGCAAAAAGTTTTTGGATGAGGTTACAAATCCCTGTTTAATTGCTCTCTCAACCCATAGCTACCACTGCCTGGCAAAATTATAACCCACACTGCTTCAGTCCTTTCAGTTGCAATGGTTCTTGGATATCTCTGGCTAAAAGTACATAATCCCATTTTTGACTGGGCTAAGGGAAGGGTAAATGATTGGAGTAATTTGTAATCTGTTTTTGTTACACAAAATAAATTAATTACAATTCTTGCTGGTTTTGGAAATACTGTTTTTACAAGTGCTTAAACTGATCTTTAGGACTCTGATGTATGAACTGGTAATGAGTTCCACCCCATATTAGATGAATAAATGACAGTTTTCTTTATACCACTTTGATAAAGTAAAGCTGTAATCATCTTCTTTCAGCTGATCCCTTTAGGGGTCACTACAGCAGCTCATTGACCTTCATCTCACCCTATTCCTAGCATCCTTCTCTGTCACACCAACCATCTGCATGTCCTCCTTCATTAAATCCATGAACCTCCTCTGTGGTCTTCCTCTTTTCCTCCTCCCTGGCAACTCCATATTTAACACCCTTTGTCCAATATATCCACGATCCCACCTCTGCACATGCCCAAACCATCTCAGCCCTGCCTCTCTGACTTGGTCTCCAAACTGCTCAACCCAAGCTGTCCCTCATTTCTAATCCTGTCCATCCTGGTCACTCCTCATGAAAATCTTAACATCTTCACCTGTGCCACCTTCAGTTTGGCTTCCTGTCTTTTTGTTAGTGCCATCATCTCCAAACCATACATGGTCACACTACCATCTTGTAAACCTTTCCTTTCACTCTTGCTGCTCTCCTTCTGTCGCAAATGACCCCTGACACTGGTCTCCACCTGCTCCACCCTGCCTGCACTAACTTCTTCACCTTTCTTGTGCAGTCTGTTGCATTGGATGGTTGATCCCAGGTATTTATACTCATCTGTCTCTCCCCATCTATTTTCCCACCTGTCTCCCTCTCGTTCACACACATGTTTTCTGTCTGATTTCTACTGACTTTCATTCCTCTTCTCTCAAGAGCATACCTACACCTCTCCAGACTCTCTTCCACCTGCTCACTACTCTCACTACTGATAACAATGTTATCTGCAAATATCATAGTCCACAGAGACTCCTGCCTGCCCTCACCCCTGCAAACAAGGACTTCAGAGCTGATCCCTTATGTAATCCCCTATTTTGAACTCATCTGTCACTGCTACCACGCACCTCAACACTGTCTCACTGTCCTCATACATGGTTACAAAAAAAAAAGTAATAGCATAATTCTCCAGACAAAGCTGAGCGTCTTGATATCAGAACGGTTTCTGCAGCACAAAGCATGTGGAAGGAGTTAAAGACCGAAAATCATGGAGAGGGAGCATAACCATTCGCATTAATAATGAATTATTTAGATTAATTATTTTATTAGAGATAAAATTATTCATAACCTTCTCACAGACATATCTTTGTGTACAGCTACTTTCAGTACTGAGCTCAGCTGAGCTCAGCTCCTGTGCTCCTGCATCACTGTGTGGCACAGAAGCTGCTCTGCAGTAGTGATAGGTCAGTTGCGAACGATCTGACTCCCACTCTTTGAAGTGAACGATGGGAGCGGGCTCCTGATTGTGAGCAGTTTCTTTTTTTCTTTTTGTTCTTTTTTTTTTGTGGAAGCCGCATGTGATTGGTTAAGATGGGTGGCATCATCAGTGTGTCTACAATGAGGAGAGGGGCAACGGACACACCGCACAGTGAGTACACAAACACCAGAGAGGGAGAGGTTCCTCCAAAGTTAGCTTGGAGACAGGAAAGAGTTAATGAAGTTGTGCTTTACATAGAGGTTACACAGTGAGTGACAGAAAACGTAGTAAAGTTTGGATGCATTTTAATGTGATAGGCATTGTGTAGACTGCAAAGTTAAAATCTCATATCATACAGGTGACCTGCACTGACATATACAAACTGTTCATCCATCAGTGCAGGTAGGAGAAACACGATCAACTCCTCAAAGGCCCTTGGTTTTCTGAGTGTCAGTCTTTTGTTTTATAATTTGTATTTGGAGCACTCTATTCTATGTTGAGTATATAAAGAAACATTTGATATAATGTATGTTTTTACATTAGTAATTCATTTTACACATTTTTTTAAGTAAAATCTGAGGAGCCACTTGGGAGCCGAAAGAGCCGGCTCTCTGAAAAGAGCTGGAATTCCCATCAGTACTCTGCAGCAGAGAAGAAAGCTCTGCAGAGGGTGTTAAAGGCTGCACAGAGGACTTTTGGAGTCAGCTTCTCCAATGTCACCACTGACATTTACACCACCAGATGCAGGTAGTGTTAATTTCGTTGACGAAATATTTTCGTCATAGTTTTCGTCAACGACCCTTTTTTTCATGACGAACACGAGACAATAACTAAATAAAAACTACCTAAAAGGATAAAAACAATCCCGAAATTAATTGACACTTTTGTCAACGAATGAAAACGAGATGAAAATGCTTGGTGGGGACGACATCCAATCAGAACTTATTTAATTTTGTGAAAGGCAGGAAAACATAGGAAAACATGACTACACTAAAACTAGACTGAAACTAAAACTATTTAGATGATTAAATTATGACTAAAACTAAATTACATTTTTGTCAAAAGACTATGACTAAAACTAAATCAAAATTTGCTGTCAAAATTAACACTGGATGCAGGAAAAGGGCCACCAGCATCCTGAAGAACCCCACACACCCAGCACACACACTTTTTGTTCCACTCCGCTCAGGTAGGAGGCTGAGGAGCATTAAGAGCAGGACCACCAGATTGAGGAACAACTTCTTCCCTGTAGCTGTAAGACTGTTGAACTCCTTGCTCTCCCTCCATCAATCCTTGCACACACTCATGCTGCTGTCATTGCAGAGTTATCACTGCTGTGGCACCAAGTGTCACTACCTTTACTCCATCTCAAACTGTATTGTATTGTATACTGTTTAAATTTATTCAATAATGTATATGTGTATAGGTATGAATGTATGTATATGTGTGTGTGTGTGTGTTTCTGTATATATGTGTGTGTATATGTATGTACTGTATGTACGTTTTTGTTTTATATTATTGTTACTTTTTATTTATATTTATTCTTCTTTAAGGGCAACACTGGGACCTGAGGAGAGAAATTTCGTTCCACTGCATATAAATGTGTTGCAAATGACAATAAAGAATCCTTGAATCTTCGTTTCTCCATTGGCTTCTCCTCATTCTCCTCATTGGCTAAAAAAGTACGGCCCTTTTGGAAGCCATACCAGGAGAAAACCTTAGATGTAGTTTAGCAATAAAGTGAAGGAAACAGAATGAGATGGGTTGTTGCTAGTGTTGAGATTGCTACAGAGATTAGTTTTGTTTGGGTCAGCCTTCTCTTCCCTCACCTCCTTCTTACAATTCATTCTTTATATCTCTTACTCTCCTTTCTCACATCTTTTAATGATGTAATAATAATAATGTTTTTTTTTAAATAAATGGTCACACCATAAAAATAAAGTTAATTTTCCACATCAGTGAGTCTAAAGGCTGATAAACATTAGTAACTGAGGAGAAAACCAACCATAGGGAGGCTTTACAGTCTGTGTGTGTGTGTGTGTATGTGTGTGAGTGTGTGTGTATGTGTGTGTGAGCGTGTGTGTGTGTGTGTGCGTGTGTGTGTGTGTGTTTGGCTCTTCAGCTCTCCACCCTTAGCGCCATTTAAAACAAGCGACTAAAGAACAAAAACCAAAAGAACATGGGGTTATATGAAATCCAGATGAGGTCTAACCATCAGGAGAACATACGTATGATAGAATGTATCTGCAAGCAAACCTGTTGTCATATATTTCAAGACCAAACACTCAGGGAGGGTTTAGGATTTACGGTTGAGGGCACAGCTACTTTGTATTATATAAATATGTAAATCACAATAAACTGATTTTAGAATGGTTAAAGTAAAGTGGAGACCCTGATGGAATTGAGACAAGCATGCCTTTAAAACGCTGTGGCTGGAGGCTGAAGTCATTTTTCAGGAAAACTACACACTCATTTATGATCACAAACATTCAAGCAACTCAGCTTTAGCATCATTTTAAAGAGCCAAGCAGGATTCCCAGAGAGGGAGAAACCACCACATAAACACATAAAGGGAGATCCAAAACACAACATATCAGTGTGCAAACTGTATCTCAGCATGCCTGGTTATTGTTAGAAAGCCTAGGGTCAGCTGCATGTTATTCAGTAGCAGAGAGCTGAGGGTAGTGTGAGTGTGCTGTCACATGGCACACCCCAGACTTTGCACTCACAATTATGAACATATGATTTCTGATGCAAGGCAGCTCCATTAAGTTCAGTGTCTTGCCTAAAGACGTGGAGGAGCCAGGCAAGTCATCGACTATATAATTAGTTGACAGCCCCTCTACCACCCAAACCACAGCCACCAAGTTCTCTCCTAGGAATCATGTCACCTATATTCAACAATGTACAGTACTATGAAAAGGTATTTGCCCCGTTCCTGACCTCTTAATTTTTTGCATATTTGTCACATTTACACGTTTCAACTCGCCAAACAAACTGTAATATTAGACAATGACGAACTGCATAGACAAATGCAAACTGCAGTTTTTAAATTATTATATTATTTATTGAAGAAAAAAGCTACCCAAGCCTATCTAGCCCTATGTGAAAAAGTGTGGCCAAAATTACTACCAAAATCACCCCAAGATCTGTCAATCACCTTTATTCTGGAAGTGTGCAGTATAATATAGTACACACACATGACATCTTATTTCACTGTTGACTTGTTAAAATAATGTAACCAACACCACCTTTTCCTAACGTCAACTCCAGACTCTGTACCTGAGAACACACAAAGAAAACTGCTCAAAGCCTGTATCCATCACTGACATCATTTATCTGAACACTGATACATAAAGGTACCACAGCACCTTCCGTCCTGCTGACGGAAAGAGACCTGCGTACAAAAATGTATACACATTTTGTGCGGTGAAAAGTATAACTTTATTTGCTTGCAGACAGTTTATTACCTTCTCACTGTGATTAATTTATTTTTTAAGATGATGGATGAGAGGAAAAACTTCTAATTAAAGTGGTCACTGGTTTTGGAAGATTGTCAAAGCAGCTGGCTCACATTAATCAGATCATCCATCCTGCTCATCTGTTGTCAGGTGATGACCTCTTCAGCTTAGCTCCTCATGTGGTTCTCAGTTAGTTGGGTCCTAGTTATTCAGTTATTTTGCAACTGTATTAATGTCAAACTAGCTTTACCAAAATATATCAGTTAGTTCACATTTTTTACACGTATCATATCAGGATTATTTCATAGGATATGTTCTTTTTCATCACTGGATTGTCATTGTAATGTCCCATAATATAAATTACTTATTGTAAACTGGCAGTGCATAAAGAAAATTTGTTAATAATTTGCTTAATAAATGCTATTTTCAGCACAGCAAATACATTTCAAAAAGACCACTATCAAATACTGGGATGAAGGAAGAGTGATTTGTTGTGAAAAAATGTAAATGGGAATGAACCTTGTTCTATAGAATAATTCATAGATGAATGCTTGAGAAAAGAGTCACTTCATCTTGATATGATCCAACATGTTGTATTATTCATGCATTGGTCTAACAGCAACATATGAATGCTGTCTGGCTCTCACAGCCATCACAACCACATTTATTTACCTCAGTGCCAAGACATATGCCAGCCAAGCCTCTTCAGTAGCCCAAACTCTAGCCCATAAGCACCCTGTTTCTCTCTCACAATAATACACACACACACACACACACACACACACACACACACACACACACACACACACACACACACACACACACACACACACACACACACACACACACACACACACACCAGTAGAAAGTAGTCCACTGTCCAGGATCCCAAGGTCAGCTGCTTGATTAGCACTAAGCGCCAGAGGCTAACACTGTCAGGCAGTTTCCCCTTAATGAAGCCATCACTGCATGGTGAGAGTGAGAGAAATACAGCCAGCCAGCCCAACTGGACCTGCCTGATTTACAGCTACAGCACTCTACACATCAGCCGTACTAAGGGAATATGTGGAGATGTGGGTAGAGGTGTAGTTAAACTGTCAGTGAGTGACAGACTGATGATATAATGCCAGTTTCTAGTTCATTGGCACTTGGGAAGTGATGCCTTTTTTTGACACTTTCTCCTCATACTATCACTGCGAGATCTTTACACTGAATATGAATGTGTGAGTAGACACTTCAGACTGGATCCTGAAACATATAAGTAACAGATTAAAAAGAACCTGTGTCTCAAATTATCTTGGATGCAGACTGATTCACCATAACCACAAACATTTTAAAGATTTTGCAGAGATAACTGAAATCAGAACAAAATTTAAAGATAATATTGGTGCAGTAGAAAGTTAAAATGTTGATATCAAGGGAAAGTAATAAAAGACAAATGACAATGAGAATTTGGGTTTTGTGTTGTGAAATAACAACCTCGTTGTGCGTCCCCTTTTTTTTGCTGTAGGCTGGTCGCCAGTAGATGTTCCAGGCTCCGTTACCATGGTAACCCTTGAACGTATTTACTGCCCTGTCATAGGCCAATCAGTAGCATTCTTCACTCTCATTGGTAGTCATTTCAACCACTTACCTTGAACTGGAGAAAATTCACTCAGGACCGGCCTACTCTGTGTCACCTGCCATTTTTTGAACTCCCTGAATGTTATTGATTGTTTATGATCTCCACGTCACTATTAGTCACTTCCTCTTTGGAAGGCAGTGGCTGGATGTGTTCCAAATTCTATTCTGGTGTGCACAGAACAAAACACAGCAGACCCACATACACCACTGCCATACATGAGATGCAGCACAGGACATGCTTAAGGGTGGGAGTGAGAGGGAGATAAGGACTGACAATGAGGCAGAGACACAAACATTTGTGGAGGGCATGTGGAAATATGCTCTTGTTGTGAAGGTATCGACTGTAACTGCAGATGTATAAATATATGGATCAGCTGACAGCTTTAGCTACTTTTTACTCTAGCTAGGTTGATTCTTTTCTATGGACATGAGTGATAAAGAAACCAACAATACATAACACACAGCACTCAGCCTAAAAACACTGAACATCAAACCTTTTCTTTATACAGAGTCCCCTTTAACACTTGCATAAAGACTGCTGAGAAATAACACATCACTTAGCATTTCCCTGTAATTTTTTCAGAAACTTTTGGCTCATTTTTAGGAGATAGAAGTCAGCTTCATATATAGGCACTATTCACACTGTATTCTTCATGTGTGCCTTGTTTATGTCTCCTAATGTGGCACTCCTGCTCACACACTGCATTAACATACAACGCGAAGCTGATACTTCAGTTGGCATTGAGAAAGGTTGTCGAAAATGATATTTAAGTGACGCTGCTGGGGGAATATAAGTACTGCAATACAAACCAGTGAGATAATGAATAAAAGTAGATCATTCTGCAGCAGGTAACACATGCTCATTCAGCTTTTACAACCAGCAGGAATACAACAAGAAAAAAACCTACACCAAGATCTCTCTCTCACACACACACACACACACACACACACACACACACACACACACACACACACACACACACACACACACACACACACACACACACACACTAAACCAAAGGGCCAGGGCCGAGTCAGAGGAATTAATTGAGGTAGTTTGTTTCACAGCAGGGAGTCAATTAAATAGCATGTCACCACTGGGCCGTGGGGAGGAACACACTAACACCAGGAGGGAGGAGGGCTGTAGTGAAGTCCGGTGCCAATATGCACCATTCCCCTAAAATCAGCACTCCATCTCACCTCATTCATCTTCAGCTCTAGCTCACTCTTTTGCTTCTTCTCTTCACCCTTTTTTCTCTGTCTCTCACAGTACAACAACATGTCCATAATTGTCCACAAATGCTTTGCCTGTTCCGTCTGCCTGCTCCCATCAGCCTCTTTTTTCCGCAGTTTTATATCTCAATCTTTCTCCCTTTACCCCAGATCTTTTCATATTATACATTTCAAAATAGTTTTTCATGAAATCTTTTCCTCTGTCATATAACATTTCACTTTACTCCTGTGGGGTGGTGGTCAACAAGTTGATTCACAACAAATTGATTCACAACAAACAACCATCACTGGCCAGAATCTGGAGGCGTTTGAGTCAGTGAGGGACAGGAGGTCACTGAACAAACTACTCTCCATCATGGACAACCCATCATACCTGCTCCACTCCACACTACAGAAGCAGCAGAGCTCCTTCTCCCTCAGACTGAGTCACTCTGCCATAAGGAAGGCTTCAGGAAATCATTCCTACCAGTGTCTTTAAAAATGTACAACAGCTCTCCTTTTTGTGACAGGTGAACAAACCTGTGAGGACATACAATTCCAAACACATTTCTGTGTTATACTTTCCTGCCACTGTTTCTTAGAACTATAGTGTGCATACATATTATTTATTAATGTCCTCCATCAATTTCCCTTACTGGAACAATAAATTATCTACATATGTACAGTACCAGTCAAAAGTGAATGGGTTAGTGTGCCCCAACTTTTGACTGGTACTGGATCTATCTTAACATTATTTTAGTGTTCTTCTTTTCTCACTCAATTTTTTCACCTACTTAATTCATCTCTTTGTGCACACTTCTTACATACTTTACTGCATTTTTAGTTTAGGACTGATGTTTCTGGTTGGGGCCCAGTAGCTAAGTTCTCTTCTCAGAATTGTACATGCTAATGCACACAATAAAGCGCATGGAGTATGTTTTGTTGATAGCGCTTTCTACTCGATTTTTGCGAACCCGTTAGAGGAAGGATACAGTGCTCTGGGACACATTGAATGCATAATATGTAAGTGTAAATCCTCTGGTTTTATATGCAAAATGAATTATTGCTCTATCGTATGTGGTTGCAATTCTACCGGCATTTAAAAGCAATTAGCAGTTGGGAGCACCGGCGCTCCGGCCGGTCACAAGGCAATTCCTGAACAGTCAGTATAATACATTTGTGAAACCTCTTGAATTAAAGCTGAAAGTCTCACTACAATCACATCTTAATTGTTTGATATGAGATGAACTGTGTTAGTGTACAGAGACAAAATTTCAAAGATTTGTGTGCTCGACTGTAATTACAGCATAGATTTAAAGCAGACTTCCTGGATTTCACATCTCTTTGCAGCTCAGCCAACTCCACAGAAACTGTGAGGATACTTTCAAAGTTCTTGAAATGATGTACTAAAGTTATGATGGACTGTCATTTTTCTTTACTTAGTTGTGTAGTTCCTGCCATAATATGGATTAGAACATTACTCAAATAGGGCTATTCACTGAATATCAATTCTACCTCTCCACAACACAACTGATATTTTCAAACACATTAAGAGGGCAAGAAATTCAAGAAATTAACTCTTGACAAGTCACAGCTGTTAACTGAAAGCCATTCCAGGTGACTACCTCATAAAGCTGAATGAGAAAATGCCAAGATGCACAAAGCTGTCATCTAAGCGAGAGGTGCCTACTTTGAAGAATCTAAAATATAAATAATATATCTGGTTTGTTTAACACTTTTTGTTTAACTAATAATTCCATATGTATGTCTTCATAGTTTGGATGACTTTAGTATTAATCTACAATGCAGACAATTTTAAATGATGATAAACCACTGAATTAGAAGGTGTGTCCAAACTTTTGACTGGTACTGTAAGTGATGTCTATATAACAAGCTCACTCAAAAGCCAGGGTGAAGAGGTAAGTTTTAAGTTTACACTTGGAGCTACTCTCAGGTCCTTTGGCACTGTTCCAGCAGATTAGCGTATGCAAGCTAAAAGCTTTCTCTTCAACAGTTCTTGTATGCTAGAACAACTAGCAGAGTACTGACAGGCCATATGGATAATATGCTGGTATTTTAACCCTGGTTACAATTGATTAATAAGAGCAAGGACGATATAATTGGATCAATATCAGAAGTACTAGGAACAGCAGGAGCTTAGAGATCAAACATGAGTAATGAAAGGCAACACAACAATAATTTTTGCACAAAATGTGTATTTTAACACAGCAGCTGCAATGCATGTACCTTACACAAAAATTTATAATAGAAAATGTCCCCAACAAGTACCAAACTACACTGCTCAAAAAAATAAAGGGAACACTCAAATAACACATCCTAGATCTGAATGAATGAAGTATTCTCATTGAATACTTTGTTCTGTACAAAGTTGAATGTGCTGACAACAAAAATCACACAAAAATCATCAATGGAAATCAAATTCATTAACCAATGGAGGACTGGATTTGGAGTCACACACAAAATTAAAGTGGAAAAACACACTACAGGCTGATCCAAATTTGATGTAATATCCTTAAAACAAGTCAAAATGAGGCTCAGTATTGTGTGTCGCCTCCACGTGCCTGTATGACCTCCCTACAATGCCTGGGCATGCTCCTGATGAGGTGGCGGATGGTCTCCTGAGGGATCTCCTCCCAGACCTGGACCAAAGCATCCGCCAACTCCTGGACAGTCTGTGGTGCAACGTGACGTTGGTGGATGGAGCGAGACATGATGTCCCAGATGTGCTCAATGGGATTCAGGTCTGGGGAACGGGCGGGCCAGTCCATAGCTTCAATGCCTTCATCTTGCAGGAACTGCTGACACACTCCAGCCACATGAGGCTCCAGTCTCTGGACACTACGCTGACAGACACAGCAAACCTTCTTTCTACAGCTCGCATTGATGTGCAATCCTGGATGAGCTGCACTACCTGAGCCACTTGTGTGGGTTGTAGAGTCCGTCCCATGCTACCACACGTGTGAAAGCACCACCAACATTCAAAAGTGACCAAAACATCAGCCAGAAAGCATAGATACTGAGAAGTGGTCTGTGGTCCCTACCTGCAGAACCACTCCTTTATTGTGTGTCTTGCTAATTGCCAATAATTTCCACCTGTTGTCTATTCCATTTGCACAACAGCATGTGAAATTGATTGTCAATCAGTGTTGCTTCCTAAGTGGACAGTTTGATTTCACAGAAGTTTGATTTACTTGGAGTTATATTGCGTTGTTTAAGTGATCCCTTTATTTTTTTGAGCAGTGCATAATAATCTCAGTCAAATGTATAAAGAGTGTGACAGAGTGTGTCTTCAAGTTCATGATCTACAAAGCAAACCGAATGCTTGAAGGGTTGACAAGAAACAGCTTCCATTCAACAAGCCGCTGTAGTTCCTGAGACTCAGCTTACACAGTGGTTGGAACTAAAAAAAAACAACTTAAAGAAACTCAAGGAAAACCAAAATAACACCCCCCCCCCCCCCACACACACACACACACACACACACACACACTTAACTAAGCTGGACTTAACTAAAATGGACTGCTTCTTATATAGTCCATTCAGCACTCAAAACACTTTACACAACACGTCTCATTCACCCATTCATCTTTTATAGCTCTATCGATTAGTAGTATGGTTTCAAAATAAAACATTTCTGTAATATTGGATCAGCTGAAGGCTTTTCAGAGAGCTTATAGGACAGCATGATATTAATGAATTACAATAGTTCAACCTAGAAATAATAAATGCATGAACTAGCTTTTCAGCATCTCTCTGAAACAGGATATTTCTAATTTTAGAGATATTTCGCAAATGCAAGAAAGCAGTAATACATATGTGTTTAACCCCTTAACTGGCAGCAAAAAAATCACCTGACAAAAACTACATAACGCCTTCTGGTCACTATTGGCTCTGAACAACCCATTTCATAGCCTATTAATCGGCTGCGTCTGGTCCGCGGGCCGAATGAAGTGCATTTATATGGCAGGCTAGACCCGCCCATTTTGACTGACACCTCATTCGGCCAATCATGTTAAGAAATGGGTTTCCCAGAGCCAATAATACTCAGAGGGCGTCACGTAGCTTTGTCAGGTGATTTGGTGCAGCCAGTTACATGATTGGCCGAATGACGTGTCAATAAAAATGGGAGGGTCTAGCCTGCCATATAAAAGGGACTACAAACGGCCCGTCACCGGGCCCTTGCCAGTTAAGGGGCTACTATATGCATTGAAGGACATATTCCAGTAAAAATTACTCCACAATTCCTCACAGTGTTACTGGAGGCCAAGGTAATACCATTCAGGCAAAGTATCTGGTTAGACACTGTGTTTCTAAGAGTAGAGTACAATAACTTCAGTTTTATCTGAATTTTGAAGCAGGAAATTAGAGGTCATCCAGAACTTTATGTCTTTAAGACATTCTTGCAGTTCAACTAACTGATGTGTGCCAACTGGCTTCATGGAAACATAAAGCTGGGTATCATCTGCATAACAATAAAAATGTTTGCTATGCTTTCTAACAATACTGCCTAAGGGAAGTATGTATAATGTAAATAGAACTGGTCCTAGCACAGAACCCTGTGGCACGCCATAAATAACCTTAGTTTACAAAGAAGACTCACCATTACAAGAACAAACTGGAGTCTCTTAGGTAGATAAGATTCAAACCACTGCACTGCAGTGCCTTTAATACCTATGGCATGCGCTAATCTCTGTAATAAAATATTATGGTCAACAGTATCAAATGCTGTACTGAGGTCTAACAGGACAAACAGATATGCGTCCACTGTCAGAGGCCATATGAAGATCATTTGTAACTTGCACTATTGTTGTTTCTGTACTATGATGAATTCTGAGTCCTGACTGAAACTCTTCAAATACAGTCGTCTCTTGCTATATTGTGGTTCACTGTTTTTTTTTTTTTTTTTTTAATGTAATTCTGTAATGCAGAGTTTTTGCTATTGCGGTATTTTGCGGTATATAGGTATTTATATAACTCCCCATAGTTATGTTCATCACTTGGACAAAGAGATCAGTTACATTTAACCCTTTAGCGGAAATAGAAGTTACAGCCAAGGGCGAAGATACTGCACCACCTGATGAAGTAGTGCCTTCTGAAGAGCTGTAATGCTCCTCTTGGCTGTGCAGTACCGTACATTCATCTCATCGTCATCACCTTCACCACCTTCATCACCATCACTACTGCACAGCTACATAAATCATCATCTTCATCATTCAAGTTGTAGTAAGAGAGTGGGAAAGGTTTATATGAGTGTGGGAAGGGTTTATAAAGCCTTAAAATATATATAAATAATAAAATAAATATAACACCGCTACTTCGCAGATTTTCACCTATTGCGGGGGTCTGTGGAATGTAACCCCCGCGATAGGTGAGGGATCACTCTAATCCATTCCTCTGCAGTTGACCAGTTAGCTCTTTTACAACAAAGGTTTGCATATGTGTATAAGCGCTTTGAGTGCTCTTATAAGCGCTTTGAGTGCTCTGATTGAGTAGAAAAGCGCTATATAAGAACTAGTCCATTTACCATTTACCATATAAACAGCTGGAAACTTGGATTGTTTACATTAATTCTTCATTTACTTCTAGTAGTGCAGAAAGGCTGTAACCTAGGGGCATGGTGGTTAGCACTACTGCCTCATAGCAAGAAGGTGTCCTGGGTATGACTCCATGATCTGACCTGGGCCTTTCTGTGTGGAGTTTGCATGTACTTGTCCCACAGTCCAAAGACATGCACTTAGTGGGGTTAGGTTAATTGGTGATTCTAAATTGCCCATAGGTGTGAATGTGAGCACAAATGGTTGTTTGTCTCTCTGTGTTAGCCCTGCGACAGCCTGGCAACCTGTCCAGCGTGTACCCTGCCTCTTGCCCTATAGCTCCAGCCCCACCCCACAAACCTGAATTAGATAAGTGGAAGAAAATGGATGGATGGAAAATGGACGAACATAAGCTGTAGCCTAACTGGTTTCTTAATCCCAAAAAAGGCATGTTTTCTATCACATTTGTCAAAAAAACAATCACATAAATAAAAGATCAACAGGTCTGCAGGACTCAAATTCCATCAAATTTGTACCACTGAGGTTATTTACAGGACCTAAACTGCCCAAATTTGAACAGAAATTGAGAAAATGTTGGTTTAATACTAATAATACTTTAATACTAATAGTAGCTCTAATACTTCTAGTAGTGTATGTACAAGATTGTGTTTGCATGTATGTATAAATACTGAAACTTAGGTTAAGGATTATGTCAGAGTACGTGTCTATGAAATTAATAAAGTCAATATAATTTTCTCTGAAGTAAGCCAAGCAATGTGTTTTTAAATATCCTCTTTATACGGTATATTAAGAACAAGTAATTAGAACAGTATTTGTGTTTATTTAAAGAAAAGCAGAAAATCAAGATAGTTTGGATCTTATTTCTAGAAGCCCACAGTGGAAATAATGCATGGAGCATTATCCTGAGCTATATGTTATCCCCTATACTGAATAATACATGGTTAATGTTGACACTGCAGAGTCGGAGGAAAGGATGGAAATCTGGATGGACGCCCAGGACTTACCCACAACTCTGCTCCCAGGATGAAAATATTGAAAGGCAAGCACTCTGCCCAATCAAATTAATTTTCTGCATGACATGCCAAAGGTGACGCCTGAAAAAAAAATGGTTGCTGCATGAGGAGGAGGAGTGTGTGTGTGTGCGTGTGTGTGTGTGTGTGTGTGTGTGTGAGAGATCTTGGTGTAGGTTTTTTTGTTGAGAATAAATGTGAGAAAAAAAAGCTGGAAAAGAAAAAGCTCTTGCAACTGAAAAAAGACAAACATAAAAAAAGGAGAAAGAGTAAAAAGTTAAATTGGATGAATGATCTGAATTTTTCTTCCCCACCTCAGTTCTTTCTCTTCCAACCAAGCTACCTTCTATCTAAGAGTAGCATGGAGTATTGGCCGCATAAAATGACTATAAAATGTTTCAGTCTTTTTCAGATAAAGCACATATAGTTTACATAATTTCTGTAGATTTTTCTACAAAATGTCATATAATGTGCAAAACCAGGCTACAGTCCAAAATATTCTTTATTTATTTATTGTTTTTTTTTGGGTTTTTTTGTGTTTTCTAAAAATTTCAACATTTCCAGATTAACATACTGCATTTATCTATCTTTATTTTATATGAATTTTTAACTTTTCAACTAAGCTGTTGAGCTGTGTTGGCTTTTTTTAATTATTCTGGTTTAATAATAATGCAAATAGATAAACAATCACTTGTAGCACAAGTTTGTAATGATTCTTCATGATTAAACCTTTGATAGAAACTCTTCTTTGTTTCTAAGAAATTGTTGTTGATCATGATCTGTACAATGTTGTCACCATAGGCCAGTGACAGAAAAGTGGCAAAATGTTGCTGGCTGACTGGCCATGTTGCACACCCAGGCGTGTGTGGCTGTGCCAGGTTCAAAATGCATTATTTATTTGCAGTTTATGCATTGGAAACTGTTCAATAAACAATATTTTTCAGGTGTAGTTTTGAGAGATATTCGTAGTCAGTGAAGTTAAGATAACAAACTCTGGAAATAATAGAGCGTCCTGTTGTTCTTGGTTGTGTCATTGCTTGGCTGTTTTTGTGTGCAGCTGGAATTTTTGGTCTGTGTCTGTGGGTGGCTTTTCCTTTGCTGCATCACATATATTCATATCAATTTTCAAAAAAGGACCAGTTGCATTTGGCAGGTATGCTGTACCACTTTAAAAAACAAACTTTTCCCATTTGAAAGAATCTTCTCTTTTTTTCTAGGTTACCATGTGGTGAGTCCTGCACCAATCTCATGGCATCTATTTCAGATTTTAAGGGGGTCCAGTCTCACACTCAATACCAAGTCCTTTGAAATGTAAATGGTAAGTAAGCTGACATTTATCAAGTTATTTTTTTCATCTTATTGCTGAGAAAAAATATGTATAAATTCCAAACCATATTTACCCATTGGAGCATGTCCTCCTTTAAAAAAAATGACCTCATAGGTCACTTCTCTAGGCACGTTTTAAGACCAATGTCTAATAATAATAATAAATAATAATACATTTTATTTATAGGTGCCTTTCAGGGCACTAAAAGTGCCTTACAGGCAAAAAACAATCAAAGATGAAAACAGCAGAAGAGAAAGCACAATTACACAATAACCAAAAATTGAAGAAAAGCAAAACATTAGTTAAGACCAAGATAAAATCCTAGAACCCACCCAGTCACAGGCAAAAGCTTGTTTTAACAGATGGGTTTTTAGACGAGATTTAAAAAGAGATAAGCTGTTTATGACCTTTAAAGGTTGCGGTAGAGCGTTCCAGAGATGGGGTGCTATATGACAAAAGGCTCTAGACCCCATAGTTGCTAAACGGACAGAAGGTATAGTGAGGAGCAGTGACGAAGAAGAACGAAGTGGGCGTGAGGGAGTATAGTAATGGATTAGAGTCTATGTTTTAGAATAAAATTAAGCAACCTCTAGTGGTGGTACATGAAAAGGCATGTAAATAATGTGTTCAGGTTTCTCGTGCAAATCCTGAAAAAATATGTAAATATGAATTATGTATCATACACATGATTAAAAAATCATGTGTATGATGTGTATGACACATGATACACATACACTGGAGGCATTGCGGGCAACATGGAGCTCGGTATCTTGCCCAAGAACATTTTGACATGTGTATTGAAGTGACCAGGCCTTTCAGATTAGTGGCTGACCCACCCTTACTCCTGAGACACTGACATGCTAAAACACAAAACCAAAATGCAGACTCAAAGGTCACAGAGTGACGTACTGTAGCTTCAAGCAAATTTAAAAAATTGGTTTTAGAGGAGACAGGATGAGACAGTTTTGCACTTTCAGTGTGGTATGAAGAGGTCACACTACTTCTGGCAATATAAGAAAATAGTTAATGCAATAAACCATAAATGAATAAAAAAGGTGAATTAGTGTTACAGACTAGATGTATATGAATGAATAAATACATAATTCCTTTAACCAGTCACAATTACTCCAGTGGTGTCTTTAGCTATCCTAAAGAGTGTACAGTTACCTCTGCTTTCTATGTAACATTACTTTTGGAAACAGTTGGAAATTTTAAATTGTATCTTTATGCGCTTTGTTACTAGCAGCCTGTCAGAAAAATACATCATTTACTCCCATTTCTTTAGTTGACTGTACAAAAATACCAAAGATAAAAGTTTGACAGGCGTAAAATAGTATTTTTACACAAGTGAGAAGATTCCCAAAGACACTGTTAGCTGAACATTTGGCATATCTCCACATGGTGTGCTGTGTGTCCTTAAAACATTTCAGGAAACTGGACAAGTGGAGGTCAAAAGAAGTGCCAGGCCTAAAAGTTATCTACAGCAGATGAACAGTATTTGTCCTTATGACATAGGAAAAAAATCCTGACACAGGACCTGCATCTGGCCCTTCAGTTGAGCCATTTACTGTTCACTGAAGCCTCATCAGAAATGTTAGGGAACCAAGGAGAAAACAATTGTGTCAGATTACACAAAAACTGGGATGAAAATCAGTAGTAAAAGGTCTGATGGAATGACAATTCCAAATTTTTCAAATTTTGGTTCAAATTGTAATCAGTATGTACAGAAGAGTTCAGGAGAGAGGTACAACAGTGAGTCTCTGCATCTGTGAAACATGATGGAATCTCTGGCATGGTTTGTGGCTGCATTTCAGCCACTGGTGTTGGGGATCTTGTCAAAATAAAGGAATTATAAATGCAATAAAATACTGTCAGATTGTGATACACCTTGCAGTACCATCTGGAAAGCTTCTGACTGGCTTCATTTTTCAACATGACAGTGATTCCAAATACACTGTTAAAAGCATACCTAGATAAAAAAACAAACAAAAAACAAAAAAACACAATGATTATAGATTGCCCTCTCCAGAGCCCGGATCTCAACATTATTGAAGTAGTGTGGAATCATCTGAGCAGATAGAGCAGAACAAAAGGCAACCAACATCCAAAGAAGAGCTTTGAGAAGTCTGTCCTTTAAGAAGCCTGGAGAACTATTCCTGAAGGCTGCGTAAATAAATTACAAGAAAGCTGACTGACAGAGTTCAGGCAGCGTTAAATAATAAAGTTGGTCATATCAAATACAGACGTTTGAGCTCATTAGAATTACACAGACTCTGTTTTTGCCATATACTCATATATTTCTATGTATGTTTGATTTCAACAGATAACTGTTTCCTATTTTCCAAGTAAAATATAAACAAATGAAACTGAAGATTTTTGCACTGTGTACTCAGCCCTTATGGAAATATGTTAACACACTTATACCTCTCACTGGACCTGTTGCACCAATCACCACTTCTTCCACTCCCAGTTTTGACAGTGATGAGGTTACCCTATTGCTGTTACCCTACACAGTGTTCATTATACATTTAGGTGCACCAAGTCTGTCCAGCATCCTCCCATGCCACCTGACCTAAATCACCACCAGGTGGTGATCAGTTGACAGCTCAGTTCCTCTCTTCACCCGAGTGTCCAGAACATAAGACCGCAGATCTGATGATACGGTTAATAAAAGATTGATCATCGAACTGCAACCTAGGGTGTCCTGGTGCACATATGGACATCCTTACTGTATGTTCAAACATGGTGTTCGTTATGGACAAGCTTTGTTTGCACAGAGGTCCAATAACAAAACACCACTTGGGTTTTTTTTTTTTTTTTCTCAGCTCTCAGCGGAGACGGTCGCACTTTCCTTCTCTCCCCAGCCCTTCCTTTTTCCCCTGCTTTGCTGCTTGCTGCTTTAGAGCCTCTCTTCACACAACTTCCGAACTGGAATTTATAATTATGGATCTGGTCAGCTGGTCTCTCCATGCCATTGTTTTTGATCAATTTTTCACCATGAGGAGATTGGGGGAAGGAGAACCCTATTCCCTCTTATCAATTGACATTCCAGCTGGCTGCGTTATGGTTCCTGTGTGGTGTGGAAGATGACGTGCCTGGCCGTATTGTTAACGGAATACACACACATTTGGCTTATTGACACTGGGATTTCTCCGAATTGGACCGGGAGATACCTGGTTTGTCGTTGCAATTCAGGAAGTCTAGGCAGCTGTCTGGCCTTGGTAAGGCTGCTTATGACGGGAACGCGGGAAGGGTACAGACTCAAACTCAGACTCTGTATATCTGGAGCTGATTCTGAGGGGTAAGATCTTGGAGATGTATGTATCTGTTTCTGCACGGCGAAGGAACGAACCAAGAAGATTCGGATGAATTGGATTTTTCGCCACAGAGAGGTGCCAGTAAGACTGAAGGCTGTCAACAATTTAATCAGTACAGTCTGTACCAAAACAAGTCATAGAATCAGGAATTTGGCTCCCTGGCAGCCTTGGACTGCCGCCTATCAAATTGTCTCCGGGATGTTTGTAAACAGATGCTCTACGCCCCCGCCGTCCTGTCTTCTTCTGACCTGTGTTGGACTGATCTCCCTGACCTAGCTGCTGATGAACTCTACATCTTATCAGAACTGTTAGCTGAGGAGGGAGTTTGAATCAGCCCCACAGTAGCCCGACCCCGCCCCCCCCCACTCGCCTCCGCTGGCTCCCCTGTCCATCCCTCCCCACCCTAGTGCTCCCATGCTATATGTTTCTGCCCTGTCGCAGAGGTTTTTGTAACCTTATACTGTGTATGTGTGAATGTATACAAAGTATGAGATTATTTTTTCCTCACTGATCCTTATATGTTTTCACTATTGTTTCTGTCTTTTTAATGGCAGCGCCTCCAGAAGGGGGGCAGCATGGCCACAGTTCACCTATCTCCCCATGTTTGTTCTGTTTGTCTTCTTGGATGGGTGTTCTGTTAACTGTAATTTCCCCATTGTGGGATCAATAAAGTATCATCATCATCATCATCATCATCATCAAATAGGTAGGCCTTTCCTCCCAATCACGTGGCTCCAGGTCTCACTGTTGTTGCCCACACAGGCATTGAAGTAGGAAAAAGGAGTCGCGGATGGAGCATTTTCAAGCACCCCACACAGAAACTCCAATAAGGCTGGGTACTCTGAACTGTCATTCGGTCCATAAGCACGTAAGTGCAAACAACAGGACCTGTTCCCTGGCCCGAAGGCACAGGGAACCGTCAAGTTAACTGGCAGCACGGTGGTGTGGTGGTTAGCACTGTTGCCTCACAGGTTTGAATCCACCTCAGTTGGACCTTTCTGCGTGGAGTTTGCATGTTATCCCCGTGTTTGTGTGGGTTTTCTCTGGGTACTTCGGTTTCCTCCAACAGTCCAAAGACATGCACTTAGTGGGGTTAGGTTAATTGGTGATTCTAGGTGTGAGTGGTTGCTGCCCCCCACCGCCCATGTAACCCTGAAAAGGATAAATGGAAGAAAATGGATGGATGGAATAGCCTAGTTAACCAAACATGAATTAGCACAATTTGGTAAAGAAGAGTAAGGCTAGGCACCTCATCTGAGTGGAACTGCCACAAAGTGAAGAGGTAAAGAGGAGTAGGGGGGCCAGAGTGGGAATCACAACACAGCTGATAATTAGAGTAAAACATTAGTTAGCTGCATCCAAATGTGCTACATTACTTTGTAATGCATTATACCAATCCCACACTCCAAGCTAACAATACTGACCACAGTCTGCCTTCCATTTGGAAAGTGAAAAAACATAAAGAACATAGAACCGCTAAATGGACTGGTTCTTAAACACTTTGTAACGCTTTTCTTCTACTACTACTGTCTTTATTTGCTCTGCTTCACTTCACTTCATTTTGTTAATAATCTTTAATAATTATTTAATTGAAGTCTGCCTGAATATTCTTAGCTTTAAAGATGTATTGCCTTTGCAAAATAAATTGTGATGTCATATCCTTATTTTATTACATTTCCTAGATTTATTATGGTTTTATTACAACTTTAATACAAGAATACAAGAAACAAGTTTTTTTGTTCAGTCTACCATAGTCTAATTCAACAGTCCTGCATTAAACCTTTAACTGCCTTTTAGTATTCAGATTTTTGCTCAAAATACTGTAGAAACACTGCAAGCAAACTTTATGTTAATTTCAAAGACCTTAGTATTGTATATAGTTGAAATGTACTGTGCACTGAAATGTAAGCCAAGCCAATATTATTTAAGCTCGGCATTCGTGTCTGGGTATTTACAAATCAATACCTGATCGCTTGTGTAATCAAAGTAAAGCCATGCTCCACTTACCGGATTTTTACTGCACTAAAAATTTGAGTACATTAAAAAAAACAAAACAAATAAAAACAAAATGAATATATACAAAATAAAATACTATTCCATAAAAGTAAATACTTCCCAGACAGTGAGCTGCTTTGGTGGAGGTTTGCAGCCTTGGACTGCTTCTTGTTACTAATACAGTCAAGATGCCAATCAAATCAGCATTTTGGGGATCAACAGTAAATGGCTGATATTTATGCCAGTTCGTATCAACAGAGTTGGTATTAGAAACACTCAATATTATAAACAACAGCATTATACAAAACACTTAATCATTAATAAAAACATCTAAAATTATTGTCTGTGTAGGTTCTTAGTCATCCAGGTCATAGTAGTCTATAGCTTGAAAAAAGTTTGCCACTGTGAACAACAATCACTGAACAGGGGAGGTGGATTACGTCACCAACTTTCCCCTCTTACAGTCCGATCCTGAGCTCCCTTCCCAGACGTCTCAACCCCCATTCACACCTTTGTTCCAGTGACCTCCATAGGTCACATGAAAAAATGGAGCGAAGTCCTAAATTGGTTTCATCTGAAACCACTGATTGTAATGACCCACGCCTCCTTTCACACCTTGGCATATGTGATTATGCACATGAACAACAGAGGGTCATAACCACCTCCAGGGGACTACGCCCACTGGGGTTTAAATACCTGGGTCTCTCCACCATTTGGTTTGAGAACTGAAGAAGCCTTTGGGATGAGAGGTGAAACGTCTTCAGGAAACAAAAAGAATTCCAGTCACCTTTTTTCAAGCTCCAGAGACATCTAAAATTGTTCTTGGCATTTTATTTGTTTATATTTGTTGATACCACAAATGCTTATACAAAAATTTTTCTGTTTATTATTTCTGTGTAAAGCATATGAGACAATGTTGTTACCATGTTTTCTTGATGTTTTTCAGTTTTCAGTAATACTTGTACAAGTGAGATTTTCTTCACTATTCTTTTGCGCTGCCACCTGCTACTCAGCTGGCCCTGTGTACTTTAACAAAAGGCTAAAACTTTCTTTGTTGTTGCAGCTTACAGTTAGGTTTAGCTTAATGTAACCTTGAACGCTCACATTGTTGTGCTGCTATGGACACAGGCTGCTGGGGGAGCTCCCATGCTGCAATGGGCAACCTGCCTTTACTGTCCTCTGTTTCATTCTCTATTATTTACATGCCACTGTTGCAAGCCATTAACCTTGTGTCTTCTCTCTCTCTTAGTCTGCACTTCGTCTTCCCTCTCTACCTGCTTGTTTGAGCAGGTTTTCATGGCACCCCCCATGCCCCAAAAATTTGCAAATGCCTCTTGTGAATGTTGTCATCTCTTCTTCTTTGTTCCCTTTTCCTGGCCAAGTACTTACACATAGTGGATCATGGGATTGTTGGTGTTCTTTCACTAGTATTGTAGGTTCCTATATCTATTTCCTTGACTATCGTGAACTGGTGCTAGATAAATATCACTGAATTAAGTGAACTGCCAGCATGAGGCAGCTCTGTGATGCTGGGTGGTTGTTTCCGTGCAGAGTTTGTGTGGGTTTCCTCCAGGTTCTCCTGCTTCCTCACAGTCTGAAAACATGCATGCTAGATTGGTTGTTAATTCTAAATTAATCCATTGACGTAACAGTGTGTGATTGTCCATTTCTCTGCTCTTGCTTTCTGATGTACTGGTTATCTGTCCAGGTTGTACCCTGCTTTTCCCCTTGCGTCAGCAGAGATATGCTCTGCCAGGTGTCAGATACTCTGCTGGGATAATAAGCTTGCCAGAACAGGAGATAGAAACCACTGAGACCAAGACAGGAAAGCTCCTAACCACGCACAGAGGGTTTCACCCCAAATCCAGCATCCTGAGACTGTACGCTAAGTGGAGGGACGGAGGTCAGAACTAGTAAATGTCAGAACCACTATCCTGGATGAAACAACAAAGATGCATGAGTATATCAGGAAAATGGCCACAAAGGATCATGTGCTTAGTGAATACCTCAGGCACCAGAAACCCAAGAAAGAAGAGGAGAAACAACTGGAACCATCAGACAAGGACAGGCCCCTGCAGATAGAAGAAGTAGATGATATCAAAACATCTTACTAATGCCTGGACAAAGTTGCTCTGAAAGACAGCACAGAAACAAGCTCTAAGCAGAGATGCCCCTGAGACATTCCAGCACATAATGGCAGGGTGCAAGATGCTAGCAGGCAGGGCATACATGGAATGTCATAACAAAGTGACTGGTATAGTACACAGGAACATCTGTGCTGAGGATGACCTGGAAGTCCTGAGGTCAAACTGGGATACGCCCCATGGGGGTTGAGAATGACCGAGTTAAGATCCTGTGGGACTTCCAGATACAGACAGACAAACTTGTGATGGCTAACTAACTGGTTTTATATATATATATGTATAGGTGTGTCTTCTTTGTGAGGGGTGTGAGGCTTCACAACCTGCACAAATCTCTCTTTTGTGTTTTTGAATAATCATGTTTAGAACGGCCTTGACGGTAAGTTTCACAAAGTCTAGCACGACCGCGTGCATCTGAGACGTCTCCACAGGGAAGTTACGCCCTTCCACCAGATCGCAGATCTGTGACATTGCGAAATCCTCACACTGCAAACGCTGCAGGGACAAGCTTATCACTAAACTCCTGAACTCCTGCCCTCGTCCTACTGGTCATATGTAGGTACTGCAGCACAGGCGTGTTCTGAATCACGGTGACCGTAGGCCATTAGCGGCTACAGCCATCTCGGTCACGGTGTTCCATTACTAGCTAGCCTC
The DNA here is from genome assembly GCF_007364275.1 of Archocentrus centrarchus. Lineage (NCBI taxonomy): Eukaryota > Metazoa > Chordata > Actinopteri > Cichliformes > Cichlidae > Archocentrus > Archocentrus centrarchus. The sequence continues at coordinate 23,269,101 of NC_044364.1, forward strand.
TAACAAGTCACAACAAACAGTTGCCTCAAGGTGCTTTATTTTGTAAGGTAAAGACCATACAATAATCAGAGAAAACCCTACAAGCAAAATGATCCCCTATGAGCAAGCACTTGGTGACAGTGATGGGGGGTGAGGGGACAAAAGACATGCTGTGGAAGAGAGCCAGAGATTAACAACAGAGTGAAAGGAGGTGAATGAAAAAGAAATACTCGGTGCATCATGGGAACCCCCAACAGCCTACATGTAGGCCTATTTCAGTGTAACTAAGGGATGGTTCAGGGTCACCTGATCCAGCCCTAACTATAAGCTGGAAAAAAAGCCTAAGTTTTAAGCCTAATCTTAAAAATAGAGAGGGTGTCTGTCTCCTAAATCCAAACTGAGAGCTGATTCAAGATAAGATTCAATTCAATTCAATTTTATTTATATGGCGCCAAATCACAACAAACAGTCGCCCCAAGGGGCTTTGTATTGTGGGTAAAGACCCTACAATAATACAGAGAAAACCCAACAGTCAAAACGACCCCCTATGAGCAAGCACCCCTGAACCAGGCTCAGGGAGGGGCAGTCATCTGCCGCGACCGGTTGGGCTGAGGGGAGAGAAAAGACATGCTGTGGAAGAGAGCCAGAGATTAATATCAATTAATGATTAAATGCAAAGCGGAGTATAAACAAAGTAAATAAGGTGAATGAAAAGAAACAGTGCATTATGTGAACCCCCCATCAGACTAGGCCTATAGCAGCATAACTAAGGGGTGGTTCAGGGTCACCTGATCCAGCCCTAACTATAGGCTTGATCAAAAAGGAAAGTTTTAAGCCTAATCTTAAAAATAGAGAGGGTGTCTGTCTCCCGAATCCAAGCTGGGAGCTGGTTCCACAGAAGAGGGGCCTGAAAGCTGAAGGCTCTGCCTCCCATTCTACTCCTAAGTATCCTAGGAACCACAAGTAAGCCAGCAGTCTGAGAGCGAAGTGCTCTGTTGGGGTGATATGGTGCTATGAGGTCTTTGAGATAAGATGGGGCCTGATTATTCAAGACCTTGTATGTGAGGAGATGGATTTTAAATTCTATTCTAGATTTAACAGGGAGCCAATGAAGCCAATATGGGAGAAATCTGCTCTCTCTTTCTAGTCCCTGTCAGTACTCTAGCTGCAGCATTTTGGATCAGCTGAAGGCTTTTCAGGGAACTTTTAGGACAGCCTGATAATAATGAATTACAATAGTCCAGCCTAGAAGTAATAAATGCATGAATTAGCTTTTCAGCATCACTCTGAGAAAGGATGTTTCTAAATTTAGAAATATTGCGCAAATGCAAAAAATCGGTCCTACATATTTGTTTAATATGTGCATTGAAGGACATATCCTGGTCAAAAATGACTCCAAGATTTCTCAAAGTGTTACTGGAGGCCAAAGTAATGCCATCCAGGCCTTAATGTCTTTAAGACATTTCTACAGTTTAATTAATTGATGTGTGTCACCTGGCTTCATTGATAGGTAAAGCTGAGTATCATCTGCATAACAATGAAAACTGACGCAATGCTTTCTAATAATACTGCCTAAGGGAAGCATGTATAATGTAAATAGAATTGGTCCTAGCACAGAACCCTGTGGAACTCCATAATTAACCTTACTCTGTGAAGAAGACTCCCCATTTACATGAACAAATTGGAGTCTATTAGATAAATATGATTCAAACCACTGCAGCACAGTACCTTTAATATGCTCTAATCTCTGTAATGAAATGTTATGGTCAACAGTATCAAAAGCTGCACTGAGGTCCAGCAGGACAAGAACAGAGATGAGTCCACTGTCAGATGCTCTAAGAAGATCATTTGTAACCTTCACTAATGCTGTTTCTGTACTGTGATGAATTCTGAAACCTGACTGAAACTCTTCAAATAAACCGTTCCTCCGCAGATGATCAGTTAGCTGTTTTACAACTACTCTTTCAAGAATCTTTGAGAGAAAAGGAAGGTTGGAGATTGGCCTATAATTAGCTAAGAGAGCTGGGTCAAGTGATGGCTTTTTAAGTAGCGGATTAATTACAGCCACCTTGAAGGCCTGTGGTACGTAGCCAACTAATAAAGACTGATTGATCATTTTTAAGATAGAAGCATCAATAATTGGACAGACTTCTTTGAACAGTCTAGTAGGAATGGGATCTAACAAACATGTTGCTGGTTTGGAGGAAGTAACTATTGAAGTTAACTCTGAAAGATCAACTGGAGCGAAAGAGACTAAACAAATACCAGCAGTGCTGAAAGCAGCCGAACATGAAGAATAATCTTTGAGATGGTTATGAATAATTTTTTCTCTAATGTCTAAAATTTTATTTGTAATAGAATAGATAGAATAGAATAGAATAGAATAGAATAGAATGCCTTTATTGTCATTATACAGGATGTACAATGAGATTGGAGGGCCACTCCTGTTCAGTGCCATGTAACAGAAAATCAAACTCTCTAAATAAAAATAAAAATATTACAAAAATATTATAATCTAGTATAATCAATATGATCAAGAGATATACAGAAAATAAACAATGTGTAAAATATACAAAAAATAGAATGTATAAAAATATATACATACATACCTACAAGACTTGTAAAGAAATCCATGAAGTCACTACTAGTTAAAGTGAAAGGAATACTGGGCTCTACAGAGCTCTGACTCTTTGTCAGCCTGGCTACAGTGCTGAAAAGAAACCTGGGGTTGTTCTTATTTTCTTCAATTAATGATGAATAGTAAGATGTCCTAGCTTTACGGAGGGCTTTTTTTATAGAGCAACAAACTCTTTTTCCAGGCTAAATGAGCATCTTCTAATTTAGTGAGACGCCATTCCCTCTTCAGCTTTCGGGTTATCTGCTTTAAGCTGTGCGTTTGTGAATTATACCATGGAGTCAGGCACTTCTGATTTGAAGCTTTCCTTTTCAGAGGAACCACAGTATCCAAAGTCGTACGCAGTGAGGATGTAAAACTATTGACAAGCTAATCGACCTCACTGGGAGCAGAGTTTAGGTAGCTGCTCTGTACTGTGTTGGCACATGGCACTGAAGAGCATAACAATGAAGGAATTAGATCCTTAAACTTAGTTACAGCACTTTCAGAAAGACTTCTACTGTAATAAAACTTATTCCCCACTGCTGTGTAATCCATTAAAGTAAATGTAAATGTTACTAAGAAATGATCAGACAGGAGGGGGCTTTCAGGGAATACTGTTAAGTCTTCAGTTTCTATGCCATATGTTAGGACAAGATCCAGAGTATGATTAAAGTGGTGGGTGGGCTCCTTTACATTTTGAGAGAAGCCAATTGAATCTAACAATAGATTAAATGCAGTGTTGAGGCTGTCATTCTCAGCATCTACATGGATGTTAAAATCATCCACTATAATTATTTTATCTGAACTGAGCACTAAATCAGATAAAAAGTCTGAGAAATCAGACAGAAACTCTGAGTAAGGACCAGGTGGACGATAGATAATAACAAATAAAGTCAGGCGTTCAAAAGAATTAAAGCTTTGTCTGGGTCTTTGATTAATTAATAAGCTGGAATTGAAGATTGCAGCTAATCCTCCTCCTCGACCTGTGCTTCGAGCATTCTGACAGTTACTGTAACTCGGGGCTGTTGATTCATTTAAACTAACATATTCATCCTGCTGTAACCAAGTTTCTGTAAGGCAGAATGAATCAATATGTTGATCAATTATTAAGTCATTTACTAATAGGGACTTGGAAGAGAGAGACCTAATGTTTAATAAGCCACATTTAATTGTTTTATTTTTTGGTGAAGAAAGAAATCCGAAGGAAGAGCTCACAGACGCTGAGTGAAAATTACAAGGTCAGAAATGACAGAGCAGGGGAAGAGGGACCTGAAAGCTGAAGGCTCTGCCTCCCATTCTACTTTTAAATACCCTAGGTACCACAAGTAAGCCAGCAATCTGAGAGTGAACAGCCATAAAATGTAAAAGGCTTTGAGCTTACCTCGTTTTATTAAAACCTAAAATCAAAAATGCTTTGAAAAAATCATCTACAAGTGTGTGTATTGCCCCAAACAAGTTGGTCTCCTTCTTTTAAACCTTTAATTCCTGCTTTATTTCTAACATCTCTCTAAAAAAAATTCACAAGTATTTAACTGTCTTAGCAAGTTTATTAATTTGAGATTTAACATAAGAGTATTTTTTTTGGTGTGCATACTAACATATCTCTCTGTGATGCTCTGTGGTCTGATCTGAGTACAGTTTTAGGGATAGACCACCAGTGAAGCAGCTGCCTAATATTATCAGTTGAATTCAATTAATATAATCTCATTTCTTTTAAGTGCTGTTCCTCTAATTAAGTATGGAGAGACACAGGGCACAGACCACCCACTGGTTAACAAAGCATGACAGAGTGTGTCTGTTTCTGTCGGTGTGTAAGTTTGCATGTGAGCAGTACAAAGATTCTGAAGCAAATGCAGTCAGTGTAACTATGTGTGTTTTTTTAATCCAAGTGTGTGCAAGCCTCTGTGTATTGCTTGTTCACAATCAGACACATTCACACACATTAACAGGACTGGTAAAGATGAAGAAATATCTCGAGGCTGGTATAATTAGGGCCACTTCAATTGGAGTCTGATACTTCATTATACACCTGCCAACAACACCAGCGATTGATAGCCATATTTTCCTTCTCCATTTCGTTTTCTCGCTCATTAATGGTGTGGAATTAATGAAAATGGCTCTGAGTGGCCTCATTCACCATTGGCGAACAGCATTTCCACTGCATAATGTGCCTGTGAGCTGTGTGACTGAGTCTGTGAGTCCGTGTTTGTGAACTTTTCACCCGAGGGGTCTTTATCACACTTATTATTTTTTATGATAAAGGGGGCTTTGCTACATATAGGGTACTGTCACACAAACACATGCAATGAGTTTTCACACATGCACAAGTTGCTTGCTCAACCAACACACGATAAGATGTGGAGGCAAGGCAGGATTTTGTATTCTTGTGTGACATGCTTTGTACATTTATTTTTACTCCCCCATGCAACACCTAGAAATATTGATAATTTACAGTGAATTAAATTCACCATGTAGTAACCACTACTCCATGTCCGCAGTGTGGCATAGCAGTAAAACTGACTGATACAATTTCATACTATGAACAGTTCCCGAATCACACACCCTCAAAGTAAATAGGGGTGACTCAAATAATTGGAGTTCTGTGGTCTCAAATTATTTTTTGCAGCAGATCTGAGTGCTCATATCTTCATAAATACAGGAGATTTTCGAGGCTGAAAAGCTTAAAACTTGAAACATTAATAGAGATTAAACTGGTGCCGTATACCTGCTGAAACAGTAATATATTCCATAATGTTGCTGCTCCAATTGGTTATAGAATAGGTTGTGTTGCTGGGTTGTCTACCAATTGGATGGTCAGTGCATCAATCTCCACCTTCTGCAGTCCATGTGTTGAAGTTTCCTTGGGAGTGTGAATATGTGTGTGACTGCTTGCGTATAGATAACAGCACTGTATGTATGTGTGTGTGATTGGGTGAATGAGACGTGTAGTAAGCATATTAAGTTGACTGTTGTGATTTGGCACTATATAAATAAAATAAAAATTGAATTGAATAGTAGAAAATTGAGTAGAAATGTATTTCTCCATAAGAAACACCATGTTTGAACATAAGGATACCCATAAGTGCAGGTGGTACCAGGCCACCCTACTGCACCGACTGATCACCACCTGGTGGTGAGTTGGATCAAGTGGCATGGGCAGATGCTGGACAAACCTGGCACACCCCAGTCCGTGAGATCATCAACTTATACCTCCGGCAGAGCTTTGACTGCGTTCCAGGGGAGTTTGAGGACATTGAATCCAAATGGACCATGTTCCACACCTCCATTGTTGTGGCTGCTGTACAGAGCTGCCGCTGCCAGGTTTTAAAGGCTGTGGTGGTGGTAATGCCCGAAACAGATGGTGGATGCTTTAGGTGAAGGCAGCCATCAAGTTGAAGGAGTCCTATCGGGGTTGGTTAGTCTGGGAGACTCTGGAGGCAGCTGGTGGTACCTGTGGCTGAAGCAAAAACTCAGGGGCGGGGGGAGTTTGGTGAGGCCATGGAAAAAACTTATGGTACTGCCTTGAAGTGATTTTGGTTATCTGTCAGATGATTCAGGAGGGGAAAACGGTGCTCTGCTCACACGATGTATAGTGTGGGTGGGGTGCAGCTGACTCCAACTGAGGATATAGCCAGAAGGTGGAAGGAAAACTCAGAGGACTGCCTTAATCTCACTGACACGCCTTCTGGTGACAAAGGGGATGACTCGCCCATCGCTGGGGTTGAGGTCATTGAAGTAGTTAAACAACTCCTTGGTGGCAGAGCACCTGGGGTGGGTGAGATGTGCCCTGAGTTCCCGAAGCCTCTGGATGTTGTAGGGCTGTCTTGGTTGACACATCTCTGCAACGTAACATGGAGATCTAGGGCAATACCTCTGGATTGGCAGACTGCAGTTGTGGTTCCCATCTTCAAGAAGGGGGACCGGATGTTGAACTCCAACTACAGGGGGATGATATCCCTCCTCTATGGGAAAGTCTATGCCAGGGTGCTGTAAAGGAGAGTTCATCCATTAGTAGAACCTCAGCTTCAAGAGGAAGAATGGACCAGCTCTTTATTCGCTCAAGGATATTCGAGTGTGTGTGCGAGTTTACACATCCAGTCTACATGTGTTTTGTGGACTTGAAGAAGGCATTTGACCGTGTTCCTCGGGGTATCCTGTGGGGGCTCCTGTGGAAGTATGGGGTATCTGACCTGTTGTTAAAAGCCATTTAGTCCCTGTAGAACTGCAGCGAGCACTTGGTCCACATTGCTTGCAATAAGTTGGACTCATTTCTGGTGGGTGTTGGACTCCCACAGGGCTGGCCTTTGTCACTGATTCTATTTACAATTTTTATGGACAGAATTTCTAATTATAGTCAAGTGGAAGAAGGCTTCTGTCTCGGTGGCCTCAGAATCTCATCTCTGCTTTTTGTAGATGATGTGGTCCTGTTGGCTTCATCAGATGGTGGCCTCCAGCTCACACTGGAGTGGTTTGCAGCTCAGTGTGAAGCAGTGGGTATGAGAAACTCTAAGTCTGAGGCCATGGTCCTCAGCTGGAAAAGGGTGGAGTGCCTATTCCGGGTCAGGGATGAGCTGCTGCCCCAAGTAGAGGAGTTTAAGCATCACAGGGTCTTGTTCACAGGTGAGGAAAGAGGGGAGCTGAAGATTGACAGATGGATTGGGGTTGCAGCTGCATGGATACTGTACAGGTCCATCATGGTGAAGAGAGAGATGAGCACAAAAGTGGAGCTGTTGATTTACAGGTCAATCTATGTTCCCACCCTCACCTATAGTCACAAACTTTGGGTAGTGACTGAAAGAACGACGTCATGGACACAAGCGGCAGAAATTGGCATCCTCTGAGGGGTGGCTGACCCGTCCTCCTCTACTCCTCCACATCGAAAAAGCCAGCTGGGGTACTTGGGGACTCTGAATAGGATGCCTCCTGGGAGCCTTAGGATGAGGCGTTCCAGTCATGACCTACCGAGAGGAGGTCCTGGGGCAGACCCAGGACACTGGAGAGATTATATATCTTGGCTGGGTGAAAGGAGTCCTACCAGAGTAAAATGGTAAATGGACTAGTTCTTATATAGCGCTTTTCTACTCAGTCTGAGCACTCAAAGCGCTTATAAAACACGTTTTTTTTTACATTTACCCATGCACTCCCATTCATACAAGCACTTCCATGTTGACTAAGCTAAGTGCTTTTAATTAACTAACATTCACACACATTCATACTCCGACGGGACGGTCGGAGAGCAACTTGGGGTTAAGTATCTTGCCCAAGGAGACATTGGCATGTAGCCTGGAGTAGCCAGGAACCGAACCACTGACCTTCCGATCAGTAGGTGACCTGCTCTCCCTACTGAGCTACAGCCACCCCAGTATGTATGATGGGACGTACTGTTTTCCATTCAAGGGCATGTAGCTAATTTCCCCCCACCATTCGGCAAGCAAGTTTAACCAATCATCTGTGTGGCATACAAGTTTCAGGGAGTTGGTGTGAGTTAATGTCCTGAATGCTATCTTGTTCTCCTAAGCAGGAGCATGTAAATTCTTGCACAGTCCTTTATGAAAGCTCTCCCCTCTCTCTAATATTATTGGAGAATATTCACTCAGTGCTTTTGGAATTCAGCCAGCTCTGCAATAACTATTCAGCCCTCTGGCACATTGAACATTTCTAGAATATCTGAGTCATACACTGGAGCACTCTGTACTTTAAGCATGCTTGTTTTTTTTCACAAGAACTTATCATTCCTTTTTGTTAATGTCAGTGTTAGGAGGTCAGTCCAGACTGAAATATCCAACAGTTTCTGAATGGAGTACCATCTTTTACAGAAATTCATATTCACCAAAGTTCACTTTTGTGTTCCTCTGTCTTTTCTTCAAGCACCACAATGGAATTAACATCTGTGGTTTGAGAGACATAGATATAGCAACCAGATTTATTTAACTAGAACCCAAACAGGATAAGCAGAAAAGAATGGATGGATGGATGGAGTTGGTACAGACATTCAATTTTCCTGAATGACAAATTTAAATGATGCCCAAATTGCTTGATATTCATGTCAAATTTTACATAATCAGTGTAATCGCTGAAATTTTATTTTTAGAAGCTTTTACCTAGAATTAGGGATGCACTGATTAGTGATTATGAAATTTTTATATTTTATATATTATATTAACAAAAGAAGTTTCCAAATATAGGAAAGTTTTTCTCATCTCAACATCATCTTGTATTGCAAATAGCTATTGTCAATAACCAGTGCTGATATTGATATTTATCTTCCTTGCTGTATTTTTTGTGTGTTTTTTGTCAAAAGAAGGAAAGAGAAAGTAAAGAAAACAGAAATCATCATAAATCATTGAGACCTTTGTTATATTATCATTGAATAAGCAAAAATTCAACTATAGACATTTCTAAAAAAGGATGTAACTCAACAGCAGGCACAGCCATTGCCTAATGTCATTTTATTTGTCATTAGGCCAATACTGACAATTGGCCAGTAGATAGAAGCATGCATATCTACAACCAAATATCAATGCACAACTTGCCACATACTGCTGATTAGTCAGGACACCATAGTGTCACATTTTAATGTGTTGGATATCCCTTTGAATCATATTTCACTGTGTCCTGACCAAGACTCTGTATGTAATGACTTGGGAGTGTTACTGTTACTGTTTTACTGTTGGTTACCAAACACATAAAACAAAGCACTCTAGTCTGTGATCTTTAAAATATGCTTGAACACTTAAATCAATACAGTAGGTATGCTTCATGTGGTTGCAAAGAGGTGGTCTGTGCGGGTTTCAAGAGTCGGGGATTTATGGGTCATTTTCATGAGGCTGAAGTGCTGACTTGCCCTTTTACCTCTTAAAATCCTGCCCAACAATGACCAGCGGGCTTATCAGATTTTACTTACATGAAGAGACACACTGTTTTCTGAACTTACACCCTCACTACTCCTCTTGGTATATACACTTCTTGTGCAAAGTAAAAAACTTGCACTACTTATATATGCAGGTAAATGAAACAAAATGAAATATATACACACACAGAGTCAGGAATGCTATCAGCTGTGTACATTTAGGGCTGAACTTCACATCAAGACTGGTTTAAAAAAAATAATCTGACCTCTGACCCTGTGATCCAAGTCCCTATTGTACCTTGTCACCAAACTGCTGCTAACAAGATGTCTTGTCTGGATAACCTTTAACCATACACCTATGTGGCTGCTTTGAGAGCTTTAACTAAAATGACACCTGAAACCCTGAGTGTGTTAAACTATTAACCTCTCTTTTCATGTTCCTCTTAGAACCACCTCTCCTCTCTCCATGTTCTTTGTCTCTTTGCCATGTCTATTGTTTCTTAGATACCTACAGACACCTTCTCTAGTATAATTTTAAGCTAACAAATTTTCCAGTGAATGATCCTACTGGCAAGATAAACGTGCATTTAAATAACAGTAAAGATTACAACAGAATGTTGACATAATCAAAATAGAATGTATCCACTGTGCAATGCAGAACTTTTAAAGAAAACTTTGAAACCATATATTATAATAGATGACAAAATACAATTGTTTTGGTTCTAATTTTCAGCTTTTTAAAAGTCTGATCTGACACTTCTGATTTGGGTTACTTCAGTTTTCTTCCTAAGAACTAAAGATGCTCATTTTAAGATTTTATTGTTTGTTTTCAAGTCACTCCATGGGCTGGTGCCTTCTTACATTTCTGATCCTTTAACTTTACACACTACCACTGGATCACTGAGGTCTGTCGAGCAGAATATTCTGAGGTTAAAACATAGCCATCAGGGCTTTATGGGAGCTGATGCTAAATTCTGGCACAAAATGTCTCTTCACATCAGGGTCTCCTGAGTAATAGAAATTTTTAAAACCAACATGAAAACCAGTCTTTATTCTTTTGCTTTTAAACCAAATTGATATCTGATTCAGTTTTACTTCTGTTGTTTTACTCATATATTTTCATAGTATGTTTTTATTTTATTTTATTTTATTTTTAACTGTACGGTCTAAATTTACCCATAAATAAACTGACTTGACTTTAACTGACATAATTACTATTATTAAATAAAATGTTTTGCATGACTGCATCGCTCTTTAATTATATCTACAAAAAATGTATCAGTATGTCGTTGGGTTCAGCTTTGTCATGCCCTTCAGACAATACATTCTGAGAGAAGCAAATGATATTGAAATTGGAGCTAAAAAAAAAAAAAAGAAGTCTTTAACTATGTTTAACCATAATTGCAATACAGATTGGCTGTGCAATTAAGCAGCAGATGCTATGCTGGCAGATTATGATCTTACTATTTCCCAGATTACTACATTAGTGTCAGCATTAGCATTATGAGAAAGCCAGACACAATCACAGCCAGTAACATATTACAATTTGTTAATGGAAGAAATAACTTTGCACAAATCAGTGTGCTGTGTGTCTATTGCCTTAAATATTTACATGGGGTGGGGAGTGGTGGCATGGTGGTTTGCACTGTTGCCTCACAGTGAGAAGGTCTGGGTTCGACTCCACCTTGGCCTGGGACTTTTCTGTGTGGAGTGTGCATGCTCTCCCTCTGCTGCCTCTTGCCCTATGATAGCTGGGAAAGGTTCCTAGAAGCTAGGAGAATAAACTAAATGTTGTCCACTGAACCATCCAAGGTGTAGCGGCAGGGGAACAAGGTCAAGTTTATTTATACAGCACATTTAAAACAACAAAGTTGACTAAAACAACAAAGTTGTCCAAAGTGCTGTACATTAAAAATATATAGACCCAAGAACTACACTTAAATCCAAAAAAACAATATGAGAACAGCACGAAGGCTGGAGATGAAGCAATGCTGGAGGCGCGTATGGGAACCACACCACAGCAGCCTCCATGAACTGGATCTGGTAAACATCACAGAGGCACAGATCCAAGAAAGAGTCTCAAATAGGAAGAGTTGAACACCCTGACATGAGTCACACCTACTGGCTAAAGAAGCTAACTGCACTCTGTGAGTGAGCGATGAACAATGAACGAGCTGCTAATGGATGAGACACACCCAGAATGGCCTGTACAAGATCAACAGGACCCTAAGAGCCTTCATCAGGATCATTGGGGATGTGGAGAACAACATTACAGGCAATTACTTCTTCATGTAGGGTTAGGCGGTTTTGGATAGCTTTTTTCCCTTAATAAATGAAATGATTTGAAAATGCATTTTTTATTTACACAACTTATCTTTGTCTAATGTTAAAATTTGTTTGATAAGCTGAACAATGTAAGTGTGAAAAATGTGCAAAAAAACAGAAAGAAGAAAGATTTATGTTCTTATTCAACAGTGTCTGAATAAAGACAGAAGACATGAAGGAAAAAGAGGAAAAACACAAATGGAAAGAAGATCAAGAATGAAAGTGAAGCAAGAAAGAAAAAAACAGAAAAAAAAACTAGGGCCCTCCATCCAATTACACTGTTCTTGTTTTATAAATTGGGACAAGGGTGAGAAAAGCTAATAAGAGGCAGAACACACTGTCTGACTGAGAGGCTTGTGCATGCGTGTATGTGAGTGTGTGTGTTTAAAGCAGGTAAAAGAATGACATTATGAATTCAGTTCTAACTTTGAAAGATGTAAAACATGCTCAGTGTGAACTTGGCCTCGGAGTATGGGCTTATCGAGGCTTAGGAAAGACATATTGGAGCTGGGGTGAGGATGTAAAAGGTGGAGATGGAACAAAAGACTAAGAGGAAAAAAAAAAAACAACACTTTTTTCAGCATCTGCAAGCTGTTCATTGGTAACACACAAGGCAAACGTGGAACATGCTGTAGCAAACCTTTCACTCAAATGTAAGTCACTAACTTTCTTAAATGATACCTTTCTTTATATTAATCTTTTTATAATAAAACTTAACAACTGATTCTTGAATACTAAAAAAGTCAAAAGCTACCAACCTCAAAATCAGGGTATAAACATCCAGTAATTAATACTATTTAAAAGGAGAGAACTATTTAAAAGGAGAGAAAGAGGAAATATTTGTTTGCTAGCACCATAATAATAAAGCAATGATTAAATTAATTAAAGACCACTTTCTTAGTTACTGATGTTTAGAAAGGTCAAGCTGTTTATGATAAACATCCAGCCACAATAAGGAGACCATAATCCTCATTGCAGATGCACTAAGGATATTGGGTGAAGGGCAAAGCTAGAAAAAAATAATAAATGTGACAAGAAATATATATATATATATATATATATTTTTTTTTTTACTTTATAGTGTGACTGCTCTGATAAAACTGACAGCATCTGTGTAACAGATAATTTCACTGTAAACTGTGACTCTCTGTGTGAGGTGATCCTGACAGATCCCATCTGTATTAAGACTAAATTATATTTATCAATAATTAATGAAGTTTTGGTTAGCATTGCAATACTCTGGCAACCGACCCCCACGACCCTGAATTGGATAAGTGGAAGAAGCTGGATGGATGGATGGATGATGTTAACCTAAGTTATAAAATGTTAATGTCAGCCCATTATGAGGTCTCCCTGTGGGAGAGTTCCTCTCACTCATGTTCCCAGATTCCAAGATCTTCCTAGGATCTTATAAGTCCAAAAGTCCAGTCAACAAGGTAAAAACACAAAATCCTCCATTGACAGTACCAGGATCTAGTGTCAGATGAGCAGAGCCAGGTACAGTCCAGACATCTAAGGCAGCGAGGCTAGAGACTGTGCATCCTTTCCCTGCTGCGTCCAGTCGCTGCTGGAACATGGGACCAAATCCATTTTCTCTGTTAGTTTTCCAGCCTGTCAAAACTGCTACAATAAGCTACTGTAAATATTGTTAGCACTGGCTAACACAATTAGAAAAAATACTGTGGAGTCTTTTGCAAAGGTCTAAATAATTCAGTTCAATTAACCCTGTAATATTAGAGAGACGGCACCAACACTCACACTCACCCTACAAGCAGCAGTCAGCCACAAGTGGAACAAAAAAATCCCTTTTAACAGGAAGTGCTCTCCAATCAGCCATCCGCAGCCCTGGTGGTGTTTGATGGTCTGAGAGCAGACTAAACATAAATATGAAAACATATTTCAGATGCATACTTTGATATGAGCTCCACCAGTATAAACACATGCCCCATTTTAGGATCATATTTCAAGGTATGTGGAAAACTAAAATTATTGAAAAAAAAATCAAGGAATAAAGTTGCATTTAAGAATCTGTATTTCTTACTGATGCTCATCAGGGAAGGATAAAGGGAGCAGCCTTTCCACAGATCTGAGCAGGATGCTTCTTTATTTTTATTTTATTTTATTATTATTTTTTTTTTTTTTACACTCACAACTTTAAGTCACACGACTCATAAATATGATTGGAAGCTACTCTGGATTCATATCATGCTGAGCATTTTTCTCAACTTTAATGTTGAGTTTTGATCCTGTTCTTTTTTTTTTAATTTCAGAAAAGTGGTGCTTCCCTCTCTTCTTTTTCTCATGTTTGTCTTGCATTAGTCAAATCCACTCCAGTGTGTTTCATTCATTGTGGAACTGCTGTAGTCTTTGTACCTGTACTTCTGTAGCCGAGGTTGCGACAGACTAAAAGCCTCAGCAGTGTGGAGGTAATATGTGGTCTAAAATTTAAGAGAAAAACAATTTTCTTCATTTTTTTATGTTTGTTTTTTGCCTGTTTGGTGGGCTCCCAACTGGCCTGTGCCAAGAATGTGTATTGGATAATCTGATGTACTCAATACTAAACTATCTGCAGAAAACCATCTACAGCAAATCAGTCTTTAGTCTGTCACTAGTTTTGCTCCAGGAAAAGTGCTTCTTCCTGTAAAGTCTGGCATCATATTTTTTTAATTTGCCTTTCTGAATGCCGTTTAATTTTTTTTTTTAGGGTTTTCTTTCTGCCTCTCTACCTCTTCTGTATCCCTCAGCTGTTGCTGAACTCATCAATTTCATGACTGCATTTTAGAGGTTCAGCAAAGAAGCGATGATTCAAACAGATTACATGTGAAAGTGAAGTGGTGCTCTGTGTATGTTTTTGTGTGTCAAGCTTCTGTGTGCTTAGAGGCTCATAAAAGTGGGAAAACTGCTGTGCTACAGGATATTGATGAGGCTTCTGAATTCAGTGGCTGAGAAGGAAAGATCAGAGTTTCCTGCAGTAACAACTGCTCGCTTCATTCTTACACATTAACCACGGAGAACAAGAGAACACACAAGTGAGGCTTCCCAAAAGCCACAGAGTGTTTGGGCTCGTGCTGCAAACTCCTGATCTTTTATACATTCATTCACTTTCTTAACATCACGCAGGGCGGCTGGAGCCTGTCTTAGCTGTCCTAAGGCTTGGACAAGTCACCAGTCCATCACAGGGCTACCACAGAGAGACAGACAAGCAATTATCCTCATATTCACACCTACGGCCAATTTAGAATCAAACATTAACCCAACATGTGTGTATTTGGACTGTGGGAGGGAGCCAGAGTACTCAGAGAGAACTCACACAGGCAGGGAGAGAACCTGTGAAATCCACACAGAAAGAACCCAGAGTCCTCTTGCTGTGAGGCTGCAGCGCTAACCACTGCCCCTCTGTGCAACTCTAATGATTTTTTTTTTTTTACAATGCAAATTTTGCAAATCAGAATCAACCCATTTTTGAGTTTGCTTGTTTAACCATGTTTAATATTAACTGTTTGATGTCCTTGTTTTATTTTCCAATAATCATCAGGTGCTTTATATGGCACTCACATGGAGTGTATTTATTAAGCTATGTAATATGGAAATAGGCATTTTTTTCTGAAAAGAAAAAGAGTCTGGATTGAAGTGAAATCATGGCTCTGCAATAACTGAGAGATGAGAAGCACGTAAAAAACTCATCACTTCTGCAATAAATAAACAAACATCATGAGCTTAAAAGGAGATAAATCATGTCATTTGTAATTAATACTTTTTTTGTGCACAATAAAAATCATACAGTCTACACTCTTCCATATTCTAGCACTTGAAATCCAAAGAGTAGAACACACAGACCGTTTTACTACTTGCAGCAATGCACACTGTATAAAATCGAGCAAACAGACACCAGAGGAAAGAGAAAAAAGAGCAGAGAATGAAATGGACAGTGAGCTGTTTATTTCTCTACATTCCTCAGTGTATTCCAACTAGTTGCAGTAGACAGGAAGTATTTAAGTATAGGTGTGCTTCGATAAAGATTCATAGCTCCTCACTCCAACCCCTTCCACCCTGGGGAGAGCAAAGGAGCTTGCACAAGCAAATTTAGCACATGGTATTGACTTAAGAGGACTGCATTTTCCAAGGCGATGCCTTGGAAAAAATCAGGAGAGAGACAAAGGAGGGAAAGGGAGGGTTGGGAGAGGAGCAAGGGAAGGGAAATCCAATATACATTGATGGAAGAGATAAATATATGGGGGGCATGCTTAGCTGCAGTCTGTTCATATGGATAGATACTAGAGGATGGGCAGCCAGATGAATCATCAATCAGAATCCTACTGAAGGTTTAAACACAGGGTCAGAGGCTTCACACACACACCACTTAGTCCGAAGTGGTGCTTGACCAATAAAATGTGTTCAGGGTTGATGCTGACAGCGACATTAACGGAATGACACATTCCAGAAAGGAAGTCCTGGCTAAACAGAATTTTCTGTCACTCAGTTTCTAAGAACCGTATAGCACACATGTGAGACATCAGGCACTAAACACAGTTTCTATGAGACCCCAGCTACATATCATATGCCGTGCATATAAAAAAGAAGATCTGACAACTGCGGCCGGCACAGAAAAAAAGATGAAACATTTAAAAGATGAAGCGTTAATACTGCCCAGTGTTACAGCAATGCTCACTGTGTGCGTGTCTCTTGTGTAAAAAGTTTTGCATAATTAGTGTGGTTCACTGCACTCTCACAAGGATTTTGAGGTTTTTACTGCACACAATGAAGCAAAAAGTAAGACACAAAAAAACACACACACAAAAAATGAAAATATACAATTTTGGTCTTGAAAGATAACATAAAGATGTAGAAACTGACGTCTGCTATTAGGCTTCAGAAGACAGCTCACATGCCAAATAATAACTTTAAGTAATGAAAGCGAATCTGAAGACTCAGAGATCATCCTGCCACTTTTTTCTTTTACCAGCACTTTTTTAGTCCATAGACAAAAAAATTTGACCTAAACCAAACATGCAAAAGAAAAAAAAAGCAAAAAAAAAAAAGCAAAATAGTGCAAGTTTGCATTATGTGACAGGGCCTTCCCATGTGTGTCATAAGCAATGAAAACAAATAAATGAACATACACACATATACACCATTAGCTTCTAACAGACTGCTTCCCTGAGGAGTCGTGCCATTTGTGTAGCCACATGAAACAAAGTGTGTGTGTTTGTTCATCCCAGCTGGTTCGTTCTTGGTGTGTATGAGTGTGTCTGCATGTTTGTGTGTGCTGCCAGCAGGCGGGTGGTCTGGGCTGCCCTGTAAAGGTGATGTGTGGTGACTATTTGGAGTCTGGACGTGGCAGGTTAGCTCACTGCAGCGTGCTCATATTTTATGTGGCAGCTCTCTCCAGTCTTATCATATTTTATACGGCCGCAATAACAAACTGTCTAGAGAAAAAGGGACCGCCTGCCACTGCACATGGTGCCAGTAGTAAAACCAGGCACATGCACAGACACACACACACACACACACATTCACAAACCCACAGAGGCATGGATTGTGCTAGCACGTAACATGGTAATGGATTGATGTGCTGTCAGTTGAGTACTTTTACAGTAAATAAACAGAGTGAAGCATGCAGAGTAATAACTGGAGAAAAGCGGCACAATTAATAGAAACACAACCATCTGAATGACAGGCATGCAGCCACTCTAAGAAGTGAGCCAGCAGTTATTCGGTTCTGTTGTCTAATTCAGTTCTGAGCCGACATCTGTCCCTGTCCTGCTGCCCACTGAAAACACACACACACACACACACACACACACACACACACACACACACACACACACACACACACACACACACACACACACACACACACACATAATAGTTTTGAGTTCATGTCCATGAATTCTTAGAGTATGTAGGCGTGATAGGCAAAGAAATGTAAGCAGTGAAGTGTGACGATGCAGCAACTGCTAATTAAAGTTTTTAAAGACTGACAACCTGCATTTGACAAATTTGTTGATTTTCCAGCTTTTTGGAGATGAGTATCAATAATAAGAACAGAGGATAAGTCTGATGGAAACAGAAACAATAAATGCAGAATAAAAAAATAAATGACCATAAAAATAAGAACATGTTGCTGGAAGAGAAGAAAAGAGCAGGCAAGGAGAATAGAAAGAAGATGCTTGAACAGCTGTGGGCTAAAAAGGGGGTGTGGTTGCTGATTGGTGGTGTAATGCATGCTGTCTTACCTGGGGCAGATAGAGAAAAGCAGGGGGGCACTGCAGAGAATGGGGCAACATCCCAGACCCGGACAGTAGCACACAGCCAGAGTTCGCCATAGAGCACAGCATGTGGAGACGGGACACCTTACTCATAGAGTCAGTTACACTTCTGTTTACCAATACTTCACTCTGACTGTTGTCACCCCTCTCAACCTCTCTTGACCACTCTCTCTGTCTTTACTTCCTGTCCCTCCCTTCTTGCTTCTTTACTTCTGTCAGAGGCAGCGTTGAGCAGTCAGAGTTAATACAGCTGATGCAGACAAGGGATGCCCATGCAGACACACACATATATATATACACTACACACACCACTGAGGTTGCCAGCACACACTCTTAGCAGCTGAAGCTCAGACGAATCGTGCGTGTGTAAGAATGTGTGCAGGAATGTGAGGCTTCTGTTCTTCTGTCTTCTGTTTACTTTGCGAGAGAGGTGCAGAAACCAAAGCATGCGAACGAGTATGGAGGGAGGGAGAGAGGAGGGATACAGGAGGAAAAGAGAAAGGAGAGTACAGGAGGAGGCGGGGCAAGGCAGGACTAAAGAGATTTGGGAGGTCCTTAAGGAAAGGAAGGGAGTGATTGGAGAAAAAAATAGGGACTAGGAGGGAGGGATTGGATGGGAGAGGAGTGGCTGGGAAGGGAGGAGGAAAGGAGGATGGGGAGGAGGAGAGAGGAGCCTCTGGAGTATTCTGACATCAAAGAAGCAAGAATAAGGGAGTGTGTATCTATTTCTGTGTGCACACTCACGCACACATAACAATGTAAGAGCAGCTGGTCCATCATTAACCCTTTCCACAGAGGCTCAAGACAGGTTTGCCATGAAAAGTCAATTCATAGTCATAACAGGCATTAAACTGCTGCTGTTTTTCCAAGCAGGAAAATAAAAAGAAATTGCAAACCTGCTCCCCTCAAAGCTGCACATGTAGACACACGACAACAAAGAGAAACAGATTTCTACCACTAATATCTCACTGGACAGAACATCACCATCTTTAAAACACTATGCCAATTATGGCATTTGAGAAAACACGGTACTAGACCTTCTGGATGCAAACACTGCAAATACATACAGTGCCACCCCCCCCCCCCCCCCCCCCCCCACACACACACACACACACACACACACACACACACACAAACACACACACCCTGGGAAAACTGACCATAACGTAGTCCTGCTAACACCAAAGTGTGTTCCTCTTGTAAAAACAACAATCTGTATCTTCAAGAGTTATTAGGAAGTGGAGTGATGTGACTGTGGACTCGCTACAGACAGGAATATACTCTGTGAACCCCATAGAGAGGACATTAACCGTTTGACTGGCTACATCACAGAATACATCAAATTTTATGAACACACCATACTATCAGTCAGGACTGTATGTTGATTTGTGATCACTGGTGACCTGAAAGAACTGCTTAGTAAAATGAAGAAAGCCTTCAGGTCTGGGGACAGGAGTGCAGCGCCAACTATTCGCCAGCTTAACCGGAAATGCAAGAACTCCTACGGGAGGAAGCTGGAGGCCAAACTCAAGCAGAACAATAGCAGTGATGTGTGGAGTGGAAGGAAGAAAATTACTGGATTTAAGATGACAGACAGACACCAGTGGGCAGCCTGGAGAGGATAAATGAGCTTAACAATTTCTTCAACAGGTTTAGATCACAGACCTCTGCTGCCTCCTCCCTGACACACCCTGGCATCCAAACATACACCCAAACCACACACCCACCCACACACACACACACACACACACACACACACACACACACACACACACACATACACACACACCTGATAAACACCTTTGGCCAGGTTAGGCAGCTGGAGAAACTCCACTAGAGCAAGGCTGCTAGTCCTGACGGTATCAGCTCCAAGATACTGAGGGCCTGTGCTAGCCAGCGGTCTGTGAACCTGATTTCCAACCTGAGTCTGAGGCAGGGAGAGGATACCAGCGTCATGCAAAACATCCGTCCAGCTCCTGTACTGAAGAAGTCGACACCATCAGTTTAACAACTATCAACCAGGTGCTGTCACATCACATGTGATGCAGGTACTGGAGAGACTACTCTTGGCCCAACTAAGACCACAGGTGAAAACATCTCTTGACCTTCCACAGTTTGCATACAGTCCAAATCTGGGAGCTGATGATGCAATCATCTACATGCTGACATGACAAGCTGCAGGTTTCTGTCTGATCTGGTGATGTATAGTACAGGAGCTCCACAGGGGACTGAACTGTCTCCATTCCTGCTCACCGTGTACACCTCAGACTTTCAGTATTACTCTGAGTCATGCCACCTACAGAAATACTCTGATGAATCTGCAGAGGTTGGATGTATTAGTGATGATGTAGGAGATGATGATGGAGTACAGAGCACTAGTGGATGATTTTGTGGAGTGGTCTGAAAGGAATCCTCTGCTTCTGAATGTGAATAAGATCAAAGGGATGATAGTAGAGAACACCTACAAGGCCTGTGTCTATCTTGGGGCACAATGTTGATGTTGTGGAGGAATCCAAGTTCCTGGGCATCCACACTGACAACAGGCTGAACAGGAATACAAGAAGGTGATGAACGAACTGTATTTCCTTCAGAAGCTGAGATCTTTCAATGTGTGCAGCAAAAAGATGGAGATTTTTAGTTATAGGTCAGATCACTCAGTTGTGGGTTAGGGTTAGAATTAGGGGCAGCAGTGTACTTTGCTGTGAACTGCTGGGGGAGCAGCATCAGGGGTGGTGGCACCAACAGACCAGCAATGCTTTATCAGGACAAGCAAGGCAAAGCAAAAGCAAGGCAAAATCTAGTCAAAATGTACCAAAGTAAAAGTAAAAGTGATCCCTCTCCTTTCATCTCAAACTGTGTTTTGTCATAAAGCTTTTCACCTGTTTGCATCCATCCTTTACAGCACTGTCATCTAGTGGCTGCAATTATTGCTGGAAGCTCTGCTTGCCCTAGATCCTATTGGGCACTGTAGGGTGTCTCCATTCCATGGGTTTCCTTTTCTGGTTGTTTGTGCCTGCATGTTGTGGATGAACCTCATGTTTGATGGGAGACAGCATGCAAACCATGCTGCCAGTGACTGCTCTCCGATCACTTACATCCCGTGCTTTGCGTGGGAGCTGAGCAACCATTAGCAAGTAGAAAAGCTTCTGTGATTTATTATCGTAACATAAGTTTTCCCTTACTAACCACCTTGACCAATAAGTGTGATGCAGAGAAGTGAGAATGAAATGTGAAAAGGTTTTAATAACTCATTTCACACATTAGTAAGGAAAGCATTGATGATCGAGAAGAGACTTCAAAATAAGGCAACAAGTGCAGGCTGAAACCAGCACTTTCAGATTAGCATCTCTGAAAAATCAGAGCTTTTGTCCCCAACATACCGCCTTCAGTTTTCATTCAGACTGGAATCCCCCTCCAGATATTCACAGTTAGTTAACAGAGTGTTCAAGCCTTTTCATTTAACTGTGATTTTTTATTCTTAATATATTTTAATACACTTAATACAAATCAGGGTATAGGCCTTTGTTTCTGAGCTCATTGTGTGGTCTTTACAAGACAGCCACTACAAAGAGTGCATGAAATATTTGAAATGAGCTCAGCCTTAAACATCTTCAGCAGTAATATTAATCCACACAACACTGATGGGAAACATTTTCCTGCAGAATAATTAGTTACTTTAGATAATTCATGTATTTGTCAATAATACATGTGGAGTAAGGTGTTTTCATCGTGCTTTATTGCTTCTTTTGCTAAAGGAATGGTTCTAAAAATCCTCTACCGCTCCCCATTGTCAGCTAATATATTTTTATTAATACAGTAGATATTTATTTAACTATCCATGTAATAATATTTTATTTATTAATATTTAATTCTTTAGCCAGAAATAAATGCAGAAATATAAAGATGTCTGTGAAGAGTGCGGCAAGCTGCAGGAGGCTGTCAGCATTTTTAAAAGAATAAAAGACAGGCAGCACAGTCTGGTCCAATTTGTCTTGTTGAACAGCACGCTGCTGCAACAGACTCAATGAATGGATCAGGAAGGCTGGCTGGAAGAAGTAAATGATTCTTATATAGTGCTTTTCTACTCTACTTGAGCACTCAAAGCACTTTATACAACATGCCTCATTCACCCATTCATACAAACAGTCAAGAGTGCTGTGGCAAAATCCTACTGGGCCCCCCCTCTACTCTCTCTCACACACACACACACACACACACACACACACACACACACACACACACACACACACACACACACACACACACACCAATTTCTTTTGTCATTCCCCATCGTCAGCTAATATATTTTTAGTAATACAGTAAATATTTATTTAACTATCCAAGTAATATTTTACAAATCTTCAGCCAGAAATGAGTGCAGAAATATAAAGGTGTAGCTGCAGAAGGCTGTCATAGACAAGAGGAATTTTGTCTTAAATTTCATGTTGTGTACAGCATTAATGTAATCATTTCTGGATTCATAACCCCAATTTCATAACAGTTTTAGAACACAGCCTTCCAGCCATTCATATCAATTTCAAGTTAAGAAAATTGTTTCATTTTCATTGAATCCTTAAATTTTTAAATTTGGCCTCAGGACAAAAAGGTCACTGAGTTTTACAAAATTATAATAATAATAATATTAATGATAATAATGTAGCACAGAAAAAAAAAAGCAGATTAGGAACCTGAGTGTCAGACAGAATTATTATTGGCACTGCAAAATTTTAGACTTAACAAAATATGGTAAAACAAAAGTCATGACAAAAAACATGATGTTTTAAACCTGGGAGCTGAATAATTAAAAAAAAATACAAATTGAAATGAAAAAGCACAAGATGGCATAATTCAGATGACTTATTTTTCTATGGAGTTATCGCTGTGTTCTTAAGTGGAATTTGTAGATGATTCTGCATTGAGAAATAATTTATAAATAAATAAATTAAACAGCAGCTTCCTTTTAAAACCATTTTTAGTGACAGCGCTAGTGCAGTGGTAAAGAGAGTGGGTTAGAGGCTGTGGGAGAGTGTCTGCATGCCTGTGTGGGTTTCCTCCGGGCACTGTGGCTGCTTCCTCCCACAGTCTATTCTGAACTGTGCACTGATGTAAGGAAGATAAAGGGCGCTGAATAAAGCACGAGATATTACAAAACTGTCGTTTAACTAATAATATGTCACTCAATAATCATTTCCTATTATAATTTTGGAACTTCCTTTTTATTTCACTATAAAGATTTTTGTCTTTACTAAAAAAGTATGAGAATATTAAATTCTAATTGATGATCAGTATAACAATAAGTTGAAATAGAAGGAGGAGAAACAAGAACCTTGTTGTTTTATTCTATGCACTCATTCATCGAACACTGTTTGCCTCTACAATGAAATGTTTCTTTGGACAGTAGGTTTATACTGCACGATTAGCCAACATAAATGATATTTTCAGGTCATTTTCACATATTTATTAAAACTGGAGAAACTGAGTGTTTCCTTCTCTGTACAGAGATTTGACAATGTGGGTAAACGAGGGTGATGCGCTGCACATGACAGGAGGTTATATATATGTACACCATCCCATGCATTTTAGGGCTGGTAATGCATGAAGTAATATAGGAGCTAGCAGAAAGATGGAAAATGGCTCCTTGATGCAAATGACATCAGCTGTTGTCGTCTGTTATTATGTTACTCATCTTTCCTTTCTCATCAAAGTCGTGCGCCTCACTGTGATTTAGCAGCTGAAAGTTTGTGCAGTATTTTTTATTCACTCTTTCTTTGAGTGTTACCTGGAGCTGCTGCAAACTTAAGAGGCCAGTGACACTGAGGCTTCAAAGGTACACCTCAGCATCAAAGCCAGTTTGAACATGTTGAAATATTTATCTATTTTATTTTCATTGTAAATGGATCTCCTTGTTATTGATGCCGTGTGTGTGTGTGTGTGTGTGTGTGTGTGTGTGTGTGTGTGTGTGTGTGTGTGTGTGTGTGTGTGTGTGTGTGTGTGTGTGTGAGTGTGTGTGTGTGTGTGTGTGTGTGTGTGTGTGGAGGGGGTGGGGTGGGGTTGCAAAGACATTTCAGAGGTCAGTCTGTATTTGTTCAGGTGAGTGTTTGCACTTTGAAAGTAGTAACAAAGAGCACTAAAAGATGCCACAAACTGTGTCCCTAAAGAAAAAAAATAAACAAAACAAAAACAAAGGAAACAAAACAAAAGCAAATAAAAACAAAAACACAAACAAACAAAACACAAACAAAAATTAAAAACAAACACAAACACAAACACAAACAAAACTAAAAAACTAAAAAACTAAAAACTAAAAAACTAAAACACGAGAATGCAAAAACAAGAGGGAGACAGCACGGCCAATCCAAAACACAGATGAGCCGACACGGCAGGAAAAGTGACTTTGAAAGTGGCTGCAGGTCCCTGCTGGCAAGGCAACGTAAGGCGGAACGCTGAGCACAGACCTGACCGACTCACAACATCAGGAACTCTCCTCCCTTTATTCACTAAGGTGCCCTACACTCGTGTGCGTGCGTGCGCACACACCCACCCACACACACACACCCACACACACACACACATACACACTCACGGTGCATTTCTACACACTACATTATAATAATAGCTGAAGTAATGTAAACATTCATTTCAGGGCCATAAAATGTGGCTGAAAGCTATCAGAAGCCTATTTGAACTATTAGTGGGAAACTCAAGATCAAAAGACGAAGGAGACGTATGTGACAAACATTTGAACATTTATAAACATTAAGCAGCTTGATAGCCACAAACAGGACGGGTGCATCTATGAGCAACCAATGAAAAGAGAAAGAAAGAGAATGTGACAAAGACAGGAAGAGGGAGAGAAATAACTGGGAGAGAAGAAAAGAACGAGTATTTGAATTCAGACAAAGAATGATAGATTATTTCAACTGTTGTAACAAACTAATTTCCCAAACATGGGATAAATAAAGCAGGGAAGTTCTGAGAAGATTTATTTTCATGAGTGAGAGAAATTAACACACATATGCATATGCAGTTAAACACCTTCTCCATATATTTTAGGGTTCTTTTAGGCACATACATATTAGAACACCACACAATCAGAGGCTAATAAACACAAAATGTGGTAAAAGTGTAACAATACAATATATAAAAACAACAATATAACTAAGATGTGTCAGTCTGTAAACAATCACCACTCAGTTTATCACTCACCATTATTAAATGAAGTAAACAGAGCAGACAAATGAGACTACCTAAAACATGAAGACAAAATTATAAGATCACTGATCATATATATGTGTGTGTGTGTGTTTGTGTGTGTGTGTGTGCATCCACATTGTTGATGACATTTTGTCTTGGTGTCTTGGTAGTTTTTTTTTTAAAAGAAATACTCAAACAGTGTGATATAGAATTTTTAGGGCTATTTTTGGAGTTAGATTAATTCTCAGTTGGTGCTCTAATGAGTAAGTGTGGCAGCAGGATGGTGCATGTGGGACTGAGTCAAAGCAAACTACAGTGTGTTCCTTGGAATGAAGCGATGAGTCAGTCTTAGATAAACACACACTTTTTAGCAGAGTGCATTTATTCACAGTGAAAGTGTGGAATAACCTGCAGCCTTATCACAACAGACAAAATTTGAAAGCCAGATGACATTTTTTTAACCTTAAACAAAATAATGCAATATGATATGAAACAAAAGACAATCCCAATTCAAAAAAACAAAAAACAAAAGACATGATGTCTAAAATGTAAATACAAATCTCAGGAACTCCTACTTTAGTCAAACAATATGAATATTGTAGAAAAGTGTATTTCTCTAATGGAAAGCTGTCTGGAAGGGAAAAGCTGGATAGGAAGAGATGCAAAAGTAACATATATCTCTTTCCATGGGTGGAGTGTCAAGTAAAGTTGATTTGAAAACTCTGAGGTCCAAGGAGCAGACTGAGGCTGGTGTCTGATAATAAGAGCTTCGCCTTACCTTCAGCAAAGGGGCTACAACTGTCCCAATATTAAGCGTCTCCTGAAGCAGAGACAGCATCAGAAGCGTCTTCTCCTGAGCTAAGGAGATAAAGAAAGTCTGCATGTCATTTGGAACACAGTCCACGGATCTGAGGTCTAGTGGGAAGTTTGTGCAGGCTGTGATGATTCAGGGTGCCGTGTTAGTGGTGACTGGTCCATTGTGCTTTATCAAGTATGAAGTCACTGCAGTCACTGTTAATTTCTGCACATATAGTTGTTCCTTTTATCAAAAGATAATTAGTGTATTTCAGGTAATCTGTGAGTTATGAAAGAAAATGAAAAAAAAAAATTAGAAATGCCCCCAGTTTCCCAGACTTTGTGTAAAACAGTCATTTGTGTCCAAAGCACATTTTACTCACACTGTATTAATCTTGTAGAAGCCTTTTGAATTCACCTGACATGGAACACACGATGATGCACAGTGAGAGGCAGTAAATTAATTTCTCTCACCTAGTATGGACAGCTGGGCATTGCACAGCTGTAAAGCAAACAGAACCTTCTATGTTGCTAAACCAAATGGACTTTGACCTCATGTTAGGCCTGATTACATTACAGCACATCTCAAACATATGATTACCCTGCTCCAGTTGGGTTATTATGGAGTAGCAGTATATCTAATCAGAAGGCAGTCAGTGTAGGATTGTTGGCTGTGCAGTACTATGATGGTGAGTGTGCAGGTGAGTGTGCAGGTGAGTGTGCAGGTGAGTACGGCGCTTATTAGGTGAAAGTGGAAGTGATGCTTCTGAAACGGAGTCATTAGGGCAGCAGCAGCAGCAGTAGCATCTTATTGGGCAGTGGAAAGCATACATACATATTTCAAAAGAGAGTACTCAACATTCCAGCTTTGTTTGCCTCTTTTGAGAAATAGATGCAGATTTTTAACAAAAAATTATTTCATTCATATTTCATAAATTAATTCTAGGTGTTAATGAAAAAGTTGCTTAGCTGCTTAGCTTCATCTAAATAAAAATAGCAAAAGAAAAATTGTTAGACAAAGTACTTGTACAGGATTTAAACTTTCCGTTTAAGAAAAGTATCATAAAAAATTACTTAATAACCAGATAGTGATCGACTATCTGTGATAACTAAATATGATCCCCCTCACCAAGACCTACAGCAAGCATACTGAGATGTCATTAAGCCTGCAAAGGTGTGGACACATTGTGGCAAAGAGACGGAGGGAGATTAGAACTGCAGCAGCACAGTTACAAGTACCTGTGTGTCCCCTATGCCAACCGAGAGAACCACAGCAAGGACACAGGGAGGTCAGTCACAGCTAAATAATTCTAGATGGTATAAGGCAGATGCTGAAAAGCTGATTATGATGGTAAATTAGAAAGTATGCTTGGTGTATGTCACAAACTGTAATAGTAAGCTGCCCCCGGAGGAGCTAGATAATACTGACGCCCAGATACTAAAACTTGAAACTCCGTGGGCATTACAAATATAGAAGGTAAGGATCAGTGTTAGTATGCTACCAGGACCGCTAAGTACTGTATCAAGCTGCAAAAGACGAGGGTGATGAGTCAAAAGAGAAAATAATGTGGAAGACTCTCACATCAGATCAATCATCAACAGACAGAAGAGACTGCTGACATAAGAAATGATACGAGAGACAATTAAAAGCTGGTCAGAAAGAGAGCACAGAGGAATGACAGCTCAACAATGTGCTCCATAGAGGCAGCGCTCTGCCATCACACACATGGATAAAAATGCAGGCTGTTCAAAAATGTCTTTATAACTTTCAATCTCTAATGTTATGTAAAATCATTTAGCACAATATAGTCATATGTTGGCTTAGAGTTCAATGTTTTTCTCTCTTTCTCACACACACACACACTCACACACACACACACACACACACGCACACACACACACACACACACACACACACACACACACACACACACACACACACACACACACACACACACACACACACACACACACACACACACACAAAACTGGAAGTCAGCAGAAACTAGAAGGGCGAACGTGGAAATAAGCAGCAGAATACTCGACAACAGGGATGTTGTACCTAGGGCCCTGGTGGTGGGAGGACCTGGCATGAAAAGTTTGGTTTTGTCATAATTTTTTCTTAAGTAATTAGTGTCCTGATTAAATTGCCTGAATAAATCAGCTGGGTCACTCAACTTTGATTCAAAAAATAGCGGAGGCTCTCTGAGGCCACTTTCTCCCCTTACAAATAATGCAAAGTGGTTTAGTCTGCCCTGTGCTAGACTTGCCTATACAGCACAGCTAATTTATTCTATCTAGGCAGCTGCTAATGCACACTGTGAGTCACGTCTTTCTCCAAGAATGCAAATCAAATAATCAAAAGAAAGAAAGGAGAGGAGAGAAAGCAAACAGAGGGAAGTCAGCTGTTAAACTTCAAAAGAAAAGTGAACAGAGCACAACTATCAGGGTAAGAACGGTTTAGCTGTCAGCAGTTGTTAAAGACAGTGAGTCAATGTCAGATTTGACCCTGTACCTATCAAAAAGACCCAGCACAACTTAACCCCGTGAAACACATGGAAACAGCCAAACGAGTGAAGCAGCAGCAGCAGCACCCTCACTGAAAGATGTGACACAAGCTGAGCTCAGATAGTGGCAACCAAAAATGATTCCATTTCATTTCTGTCAATAGCAGCTTCATCTGAAGGCTCAACATCAAGGTAGCATTAAGCTTTATTGTATGTTGAGCCAATGAGATCATGAGGTGAGCAAGGCATTTTGAAGAAGCCGCTGTATTTTCAGGCCCATGAAAAGTACCATAATGACCCTGCTTCTTAAACAAATCCAAAAACCTAATTTTGCTACATTAAATGAAACACCAACATAACTGTATATGCCCATAAATGTTTTCATGTCTCACTAAGTCACCCAGTACACCTGCAAGTCCAGTACACTGCTGTATATGGCATCTCTAACTTCTGTGTTAAATAACATCACAGGAACAGTAATGGTTATTATATGTCATATCTATATGCATACTATGAACCTAATTTAACTAACCTGCACAGTTACTGAAACTTTCACAGTTCTCAATATGGTTCCATCCTTTTTAGTTATTCTGGTGTGGCTGATGATCTGGTTTGACCTCTGATGTGCTTTAGAAAGGCTGTGAGCATGTTCAGAGGCTGATATCAGGCCTGTATGCTTCACTCTGTTTATATGTGTTAAAAACCTTTAATGTTATTGGTCATATAAGCCTTTCACCAGTCGAGCCCTGATAATATACTGCTGACATTCCACGCCACTCTTTAGTGCCTGCAAGTGTGGGACTCGGAAGTTTTTTTTTGGTACTGATCGGATTGTGTTAAAAATCAATAGCCTCCTTGCTTCTCTCGCTCTCTCTTTCTCTCTCCTCTCATCTCATGTGAGGCATAATGGAGGGCCTGACATGGCAGTATTTCATCCAAAGCTTACTGACACCAGGGCTCCATGTAGGACGGCAGCCCCAGACAGTGACTGTGGGCCTCTCCTGGGTACAGCAGAGGGATGGAGCCTTTAATGTTGAGCAAATCTGTTAAAGGACCATCCATCACTGATGCCCTGGCTGCTCAGCCAAAAGGCCATAGCAGACGTCAGATTCTCATCACTCCATTCTTTCTCTCCTCACTTATTTTACTTCACATTTTCGGAATTTCGGAATGTGCAACCCTTTTTTCTCAAAACTCCATAACAGTCATTTATACACACATGCACACACACACAAAGAAAACAATCATTTGGTGCAGAGAACAAGAGAATGGGAGGAATAGAAGAAATTTGCTTCAGTCCATTTTTCAGAATCAAAATAAGTCCCCCCTCCTCAGGATGCAGTCCACTGCCTTTTTATATTTTGACGTCACAGAAATCCAATTCTCAATCCAGCCCGTTCTGCTTTAGCACTCCCAGCGGTTGGCCGCAATATATCTCTTATCCACACACACACACACACACACACACACACACACACACACACACACACACACACACACACACACACACACACACACACACACACACACACACACACACACAGAGCAGGAGGCTGTAATATATCTCTGGGAGAATTTAACTGCACCGGCACCAACATTTGCATTTCTGTGAACCGAGTGCATCTGATTTATAGAAGCACAGGCCTGAAGCATCTTGGGAAATGAGGCGGGTGGATGGAAACTACGTTTCCCACAGGCCGGGTGTTTTAGCCTTGTCAGCAGCAGGCATTTCAGAGAGGCTTTGCAGTGCTGGTGAACAGCTGGAACCAGAGAGAGAAGGAATGCGAGAAAGAGAGAAATGCATAAGCCCAAATCCAAACAAACAAATACAAAAAAAAAAACTTTTTCTGTGAGGATGAATTTCCAAGAAGAGATGGTTTTGTTCTTCACTTGCTTTGATTTTTTTGTTTTGTTGTGTTAAAACAAGGTACAGTACAAATGGAAAGAAGTTAAGGGCAGATCGAGCAGAACGATTTGTTCTTTGGAGTATCAAGCTAACAACTTAAGATGTTTTGTAAAGATTCAAGAAAGAAGAGAGTAGGAGTGTAAAAAAGGAGAGAAGAAGCAAAGAGCCAAAACAATAATGGGATAAAACTGTGAAAATAGATTAGAAAATAATGAGGAAAGTCAGAAACTTGGGAATGATAATTCAGAGACAACAAACTCTTTGTCATGCTTCTTTAGTCCCGTTGTCTCCTCAGTAAATAATGGAGGAAATGAGAAAAAGAACAAACTGCTTCTGCAGAGAGATTCAACAGTAAGACAGATGAGTGGGAACAAAGGGTAAGATAGAAAAGTGAAATTTCTGAGCGTCGACAGCCAAATTAGTGCACATAAGCAGGTAGCGCACTCAGTGGGGTAATTTTCTTCTTTATTTACAATATTACTACACAAGCAATTAACACAGTCAACGTCTCTGCTGTCTGACCATCTCCACAAGGCACTGCATGAAGACACCAGAGATAAAATCAATTAATTTAAAAAATGATTAAACTGAGCTGATCAAAGGCAACCGGCAGCTAACAGCATTTTTTTAAGGTGGAACGTCTCCTTGCAGGTTACTTAATGTATAAGTTGACATTGTAAATTAATCAACACATCTTAAATCAATATGATGGCTATGAGCATTCAGTTCTTTTATTGGTTCCTGCTTGTCATAGCCTGCGGTTATTATTAAATCTCTCTAGAGCTTAAAAAGATGGGTATAAATTAATTGGATAATGCAAATACTCTGTTTCCTTGGTTGTGGGGGAATCAAAATGCTTTCTAGCATCTCACACTGTCTTTCAGCCAATTTCACCACTGCTAAAAAGCTCTTATGCATCTTGAAAGTCCTCCTCGTCACTCCTAGCACTTTTTCACCTCGGGAGTCCTGTTAGGCCTTGTGAAGAACTTCAGTCTTTAGTGAGGATTTAGTGATAACTCTTTTTTTTTCTAAATTCTCTGCAAAGGTCAAGATTTTTTTTTTTTAAATGTGTCATTAGGAGCAAAACTTCAGTACTAAGAAATGTGGAGAAGATGGCCGCTGACCTGGTAAAGCTTTTTAATAAAAAGTTGTCCCAAGACTGCTATTCATAATAAGGGAACAGTCTTACATTGTGAAATACTTCCTTTAGAACATGTGTAGCAATGATGTTCAGGGGACAGATGGTTGACTTAGTGTGAAGGATTGTGTTAATAATGTCAGACAAAAAAAGGTTAAAACTCATTAAGGCTGGCAGAGCAGGCAGGCATCAGAGAGGGACTGTAAGTGAGGGGGGAAATATTTGATTGAATGCAGCCAATCTTTGATTAATGGGCTTTAAAAATTATCATAAATCACTGGAGACAGCGCAGGATTGAAAGACCTAAGTTTAATTTGGGGCTGTGGACATTGTTGGAGACATCAACTCCAACAAAGAAATATTTTGGTCTTGCTCTCTGATCTGAGAGGCAGTGGTTACTTGATTCCTGAAATCTAAAGAGTTTCTTGTTTCAAGCAATTTAGCAGCACTGCCAATCACTGGGGACTGGTCCACCAGGGCCTCCGCCCTTGGCCACCACCCAACACACATTGCACCCGACCCCTACGATGGCTCCTGCGAGCGGTGGGCCTCCAGGAGGGCAGGCCTGTGTCTCTTCTTTCGGCTGCACCTGCCCGGGCACCACTGGTTAAGGCCCGACCACTAAATGCTGTCCCTCAAGCTTCCTCCCCAGGTCTGGTTCCAGGGTGAGACCCTGGTAACCCTATCCCGGGTAAACTGTTCCCTGGTATTTCTTCTATAGGGGCCGTTTGCTCTTTGTCTGGCCCCTCACCCAGGACCAATTTGCCTTGGGAGACTCTACCAGGGGGCTAAAGGTCCTGGACAACATAGCTCTCAGTCTATGTCCCTACCCTCACCTACAGTATGGTCACGAGCTTTGGGTAGTGACTGAAAGAATGAGACAACAGGCAGAAATAAGCTTCCTCTGAAGGGTGGCTGACCTCTCCCTCAGAGAAAGGGTGTTAGAGTGCAGCCATCTGGGAGGGGCTCAGAGTAGAGCTGCTACTCCTCCACATTGAAAGGAGCCAGTTGAGGTGGTTCAGGCATCTGATGCCCCTTGGGCACCTTTTGGGTGAGGTGTTCTGGGCATGTCCTACCGGGAGGAGGCCCTGGGGCAGACCCAGGACATGCTGGAGAGATTATATGTTTCGGCTGGTCTGGGAATACCTCTGTGTTCCCCCGGATGAGCTGGAGGAGGTGGCCAGGAAGAGAGAGGTCTGGGCTACTCTGCTTAGGCTGCTGCCCCTGTGACCCAGCCCCAGATAAGTGGAAGAAAATGGATGGATGGATAAATCAAGTAAGAAGCAGCATAACTTTCTCAGATTTTACATGATCTAACTTCTTTTTGTAACTAGTAGAGTAGCCAAAATATGCAAATGAAAACTTCATATTTTTAATTTTATTCCCCATCATTCTCCCCCTAGCTGTGCACCTCTGGACTGCTTCCAAATTTTTGGTTTGCTCCCTGAATGCCTCCTCATGACCACCTGCACATGCATTCTTGATCTCCTCTGCAGTCTTCAGAATGGAACGTCTAACCAGCAATTCAAACGTAACAAAAGTGTTATTTCACAATATACATAAAGTGCAGTTAAAAAAAAAATGGCTAAAAGGTGTTTCTGCTCCAGACTGTTCTTCATGCATCTTCGGTGTATGTCTTTAGGCAAGATCAATGCACATCAAGACAAGGGCAGGTGCGATGCCTCCATGTCGAGCAATCTTCAAAACCTCTGGCCATTTTAACATTTAATCAAGCTGACGTCAGAACAGTCAGTCTTACAGGAACACACTGCCCAAAACAAGTCAAGCTCTGCAGCTACAACTCATGAAAGAAACATGGAAGCCTGTCAGGCCCCACAGCATCTGTGTTTGGCTGAGGCTCTTATCTACCAATCAAATGGTATTCAGAGCTGCAGAGCAGCAATCCCTTGCTGAGTTGACTCACCTGCGTGGCCTGACTCTGACCCGTGTCAATAAACCTCTATGTGTATCCCACTTTCCCCTCTCTCACCTTCTGTTTCTCTTTGTCTCATAGCCTGGAGTAATGCTTCCACAGAGTATTGTATCTAGCTGTATGGCAAATTCTGGATTCAAAAGAAATATACATTTTACATGACTCCTGAAATCTGCACTGTCAGAAACCTCCCATTAGCACAAAAAAATCTTTGCTCTTTTTTTTTTTTTTTTAACTTTTTAAAAATCTTGTTTTTTTGTGTTATCTACAAGAATTTTTAGAGAGGTCCACAATATAAAGCTGTCAGAGAACGGCTGTGTGGCAGGCAAATGCAGGACGTGGGAAATGTGACTCAAACTCATAACGCAGCTTTAAGGCTAAAGTCGCTTAAAAAAACTACAAAACAAAAGCTTTACTGGAGCAAAACCTCAGAAACAAAAAGGAAACCACAGAACGAGGGAGCACACAGAACGAGGGAGAACAGGTGAACAGAATCTAACTAACAAGGCAAGGAGAAGCAAAACTAAACACAACACAGATGAGACAAGAGACTGGCAAACTAAAACAGGAAGTAACTATCCCCAAACAGACACAGAGCCTTGACAAGACACAGGAAAGATAGGGAAGGCAGGGAAACTGAAAATCCAGAAGTAGAACACAATAAACTAGAAACTCCAGCATGACCCAAAATACAATTACAAGAACAGAAAATAATTATGAACTCTTAACTAAGAACAACATAATAAACTCAAAATAGCCAGAACTGAGAATAATAAGAATCAACACCATAAACAAATTATAAAATAAAGTGAAGAAATTTAACAATAACAGAACTTCACAGACCAAAAATCACAAAACACTGAGCAAAAGACCCAGGATCATGACAAAACCATCCTCTTCTTTTTTCCAGTTGCTCCATTTAAGGGTCTCCACAGGAAATCATCTCCCTCCGTCCTCCTTCACTACATCCAGGAAGCTCTTCTGTGGTTTTCCTCTTTTATTCCTGCTCATCTCAGCCTTTTCTCTCTAACATTAACCACAATCCATGTTAATGATTGAAACTGAAAAACAAAATGAAAGGATTTTGAAAAGAGGCTTTACCATATTTAAATTTTCAAGTTAATTACATACTTTTTTTTAACACAAAAAGTGTTTCCACAGAGCAGAGGGATTTCTGCTGTATGGCTCTGAATACCATCTGTAACTCTCAACAAACAAGAGTCCTCATTTACAATCTGTACATCTGTACTGAAATGTTCTTACTATGCACCCTGTTAGTGAATCTGAATCATTCTAAATCCACAGGCTCGTGAGCTCAACCTGTAATCTGCAGACTGCCATGCCCTCTAATGTCAGCTTATTTGACAAACTCACAGAAATATTGCTATATTAACCCCCCCCCCCCCCCCCCCCTCCCCCCGCTGAGCAGAGTAGGTGTTGAGCATTAGTTACACTATATGAATGTAAAGTGAGACTTTGGTAAAACTTGAGCAGGAAAACGTGTGTGTTTGTGTGTCGAACCCTCCCTCCCTCCCTCTTCAGCTGTATTGTTAATGTGGTCAGGTTAAACTGGGTGTATAGTGCTCTGAGCCCACATAAACTGCAGGCTGTATATTCCCTGCTGTTTAACTTAGCAAAGGCATGCTAGCACTGTTTGGCACTAGCTCACAACGCAATATGTGGACAGTCTGCCTGTGTGGAGGGGAACGAGCCATTTGTATGAAAGTAGTTTGTGTATTTGCAAGTCATTGCATGTGTGTGTGTGTGTGTGTGTGTGTGTGTGTGCGTTGAGGTGATGTGCTGGGTTGGCACAGTGCAGAGCTCTGATGCTCACTGGCACCAGCGCAGCACCCCGTTGCAGTTGTTGAAAAGAAAGGGAACAGCTGGCACTGCTGGGAGAGACAGAGGGAACATTCAGCAGGCCTGAGAGATGAGATACAGTGTTTCTATTGATAGAAGCGAGAAGTCATCTTACTAAAAGAGAGCCATACAGCAGTAAATTGCTTTCATCCAGCAGATCACATACACATACTAATACACATCATTTCAACCAATAACCTGTATGCACAATAAAGTTCCAGCAGAGCCCCTGATCTTTCTCTATAAAACCTCAAACAGAATTCTAAGATGGGACAATGTGTTAAAATTGCAAGAATTTGTAAGCACTTCCTTTTTTTGTAGATTTCAAAGCACATACCTAAAATAATTCAATTTTTAAACACTTAAAAAACATAAGATAACATTTTAACAGACTTCACTTTTTCACTAGCAATCATCTGTGAGTCAATTCAAGCAAAACCATTGACCCCAACCCAAATTATGCCATCAATAAAGCAGATGCATCAGAAAATGCTTCTATTACACAGGGCAGTTCAAAATTGTAATGTCATTTATTATTTATTGTTAATTTAAATAAATCATTATACAAATGCATGATATAGTCAGGATACAATACTATTTTCTGATGTTCTATTTCAACAAACAAAAACCTAAAGTTATCATTATTATTATTATCAAAGAAACAAGCTGTTGAGCTGATCACTTGTACCCGTCTTTCCTTCCTCTGTATTTGTTCTCTTGCCAGGAGCCAGGCGGAGAACACAGGAGATTACATTTCTCTTTGTGCTGAGGTATAAATGACTCACTGCCTGCCAAATATTAAAAACACAAAGCACTGCCTCCTGAATGCACCTTATCTATGCAAGAGACAACACAGAGTTGTATTCTTCAGCATAAAGATCATGAGAATAAGAGTAAATACAAGCTGTTTGATTCCCTGTCATGCAAATGAAATGCAAAAATTATGGAAACTGTATTCTTGTAACCACTTTTTCACAGGTGTTGCAGACAGTGTCTGGAGTTTCCTTTCAGGTCACAATGACTTGGCCACTATAGCTGTTATGGTAACCATAATGGGAAAAGTCCTAGTTTGGTTTTAAATGCATAATTATTTAAAACCAAACTAGGAACATTCCTTAAACTTAAACAAGATACTTTTCCATCAAAATCTCACTTAAGTCCTCAAACTGTTCCCACAAAGTTGGGAGCATGAAATTGTCCAAAATGTCTTGGTTTGCTGAAGCACTAAAAGTTCCTTTCACTGGAACTATGGGGCCGAGCTCAACTCCTGAAGACCAACCCCACAGCTTAACCCCCCCCCTCCAAAAAAAAAGAAAAAAAAAACTTATATTTGGCACAATGCAGTTAGACCATACTGTTCTCCTGGTAACTGCCAAACCCAGTCTTGTCCATTTCCAGACAGAGCTGTATCTCACTGCATCCGAACCTTTGCATTGTGTTTGGTGATGTAAGGCTTGGATGCTGCTGCTCGGCCATGGAAACCCATGGAGCTCTCCAAGCACTGTTCTTGAGCTAATTTGAAGGCCACTTGAAGTTTGGAGGTCTGTAGTGACAGACTCTGCAGAAAGTTGGTGACCTCTGCACACTGTGTGTTTCACAGCACTGCATGCAACACTTTGCATTCAGGGGCAAAATTCAGGGATGGGGATGGATGCCCCTTAAAGTTTATACATAATCGAGGGCTCTACTAAAATGAGGCATACTACTGGTGTGCGTCCTTGCTGCCTGTCTGTCTCGTGGTGCCTCTACCACATTCTTGTGACAGTGTTTGGAGACACAGCAAACCTTCTTGCTGTCCTGGAGGACACAACGCCACCATGCTGCCCTTTTTAAAAAGATCCATCCATTAAATTTATACATGGTACATAATTTTATTATGTACCCACCATAATGATTTTATTTATTATTTTTATTTATGATTAAACGTGAAACATTTTTTCAGGTAAAACTGCATAATAAATCCCAATAACAGCAGTTCTGCATTTAACCCTTAATGTTTGCATTACAGCATTGTTCGCCCGTATTTATTATATCATTGTTTTTACATATGCAAATACCTGTAAAGTGACATAAAACATCTGCACAAGATTTCATGTAATTTAAAACTACAAAACAGTATTTTAATAATAGAAAATCACATATTTTCACATGTTAGCATCATTTTACAGCAGTTTACAGTTATTTTTGGCATCACTGCTTCTTTTTAATTTTTTTTTACAGCGTATATATATGTGTTATATGTGTGGGCATGTCTCTGTGTGTGTGTGTGTGTGTGTGTGTGTGTGTGTGTGCGTGCGCTTCCAGGTTAAAAGTGTTTAAGCAGGTGTCACACAGTGTTGGCAGCCTATTTATACCCTGTAATCTACAAATGGTGAATTGCTATTAAATAGCTAATCCCCTGGATTAAAGGATTCCTGGGAACAAAATCCCCTCACACACTTTTCTATTTTCCTTTCTTCCTTCTCTGTCTCTCTTTTTACACTTTCAGTAGAGTTACACATCTGGGTGTCACTTTAAATATGAAGCAATAGAGGAGAAAAATTCTGAGGCATGTAATCTCAATTTGGGGACAGAAGAGCGTGGAAGAAAGTCTATGAGAGAGTGGGTTTAAACTCTAAGTACACAGCCAGTGAATAAGGCTTTAAAAGCCTGTTGATAAATGCAGGCATCAAAGTGCCTACACAGTGCGTCTGGTGCTGGAGAATTACTTTTGCCCTAATTTACAGGAGTATACATTAAACTGTTGAAGGCGGATAACTTGATTGGTTCATCAGATTTTTACGTTACTCATAAATGACACATAGCAAACAGTGCCTTCATCTCAACTGTATGGCTTGGTGCTTGGCTTGCAGTGTTGGTGCAGAATAAAAAATATGATAATTATGCCTTTTCTGCAGAGTGAGCGACAATTTCTCCAGAGTAAATATCATATTTCCCCTCTAGCCTCTGTCTGTGCTTATTACTTACTTGACTTTTCCTTGAAACCCAATTACCACAGCCGATATTAATTCTGCTGTAATTACACATGAGGTGAAATGAAATGTAACTGGCTTCCCACTGAAATCAAATGAAAGTTCAATTTGGTACTTAGGTCATAATTTTGACTAAAATGTCCTCACTGAATGAATATAGTGAGCATTATTTGAAGCAGAATATAACAGCAAGGAGTTACCTTGATAATTACTTTAGATTGCTATCTGGCAACATAGCTGATTAGCAAATAAGTGTTTTATTTGTTGCCTGCGATTGAAAGACATCAACTGCAGGTGACATCACAATCTCACGCTGTAAAAATACCAGTTTTATTGCAGAAATTTTGTTCTTCTGGACGCAACGTTTTCAGTGGGAGAGATGTTTCATCACTCATCCAAGAGGCTCCTTCAGTCTCAGCTGACTGCAGGTTTCCCCACAGTACAGTTCCATAATGACCGAAAGTAGCATCTCTGCTTAACAATGAGCTACAAGTTCAGTTTCACGATCATTAAAATGCAAATTGTCATGACTATTGATTAATTAATGGTCCTGGGCCGTTTGCCCAGTGTTTTGTGTTTTGGTTTTTTCTTTGTTATATTTCTTCTGTGTTCTGACTTGTGGGTTTTGAGCCTTAGTCTTGTTTAGTTCTTTGTTGCGTCGTCGTCTGTGTTCCCCATATGCTGTGTGTGTCTCGTTCTCCTGAGTCTTCCCTTCTGTTCTCCAAGGGCTTCTGTATTTTGGATTATTTACGTGCCTTGGATGGGGATTTAGTGTTTTCTATTTTGTGTTGTGGAACATTGTGAAAACACTTCCAGCATTAAAGCTGTTTTTGAGTGCAACTCTGTTCTGACGCGTCCTGCACTGGGGTCCAACCCTGCCTGCCACACAGCCTAACCCTGACAGGCACTGGACTTGGGGAACGACTGCACCTCTCAACTTACAGGACTTAAAGGATCTGTTGCTAACACCTCGGTGCAGATACCACAGCACACCTTCAGGGGTCTAGTGGAGTCCATGCCTTGACTGGTCAGGACTGCTTTGGCAGCAAAAGGGGACCAACACAATAAGGGCAGGTGATCATAATGTGATGTTTGATTGGTGTACTGTGCACAGTTAAGTGCCAAGAGGATTGCCATGAATACATCAGGGAAACCAAACAACCACTGGCTAAGCAGATGGCACAACACATAAGAGCTACCTTGTCAGGCCACTATCTGCCATCTATTTACATGTACAGCCCAGTGGCCACTCTTTCAGTGATGAGGATGCGCACATCCTGGACAGAGAGTAACTCTGGTTTTAGCAGGGAGTCAAGGAGCCCATTTATGTGAAAAGGCAACAACTATCTCTGAACTGAGGATGGGGCCTGAGAGTACATCTTTCACCATCTTACAATGCTGTGATTGCAGCCATTCCCTAACTGTGAATAGTACTCATAGACATTTATCAATGGACATGACAATTTGCATATTAACAATCATGAAACTGAGCTCATGGCTCATTGTTAGTCTATGGTGCTACTGTAGTTTCTGTTGTTATGCAAATGTACTGTTTATCGGGTTGGGGAAACCTGCAGTCAGCTGAGACTGAAGAAGTTACTTGAATGAGTAATGAAACGTTTCTCCCACTGAAAATGTTTCCTGGGATTTCCTTACCTGGATTATTGACACCGTAGTTTATTTTTAATTATCATTCTGAAGCCATTTATAAAGAATCTCTATTTATCATTCTGAAAGAGTGTATTTAAAAGTAATATTTTGCCAGGCTCTTGCAATTTCTCCAAAAACATCTGGTGCATTATACAAAAGACATTTACATACCTTCTGACTAAATTCAGAAGTTCTTTAAATATTTATACAAACCAAGAAGTTCTTTCACAAATTCATAACTGAGATTTAGTACTCAAAAAAGTTCCTTGTAGTAAAAATTCAGTGATGGACTGATTGCATACACACAGCAGTGTTTCATTGTGTCTGGTTAATATTAGATAAACAGTGCACACACTCAAATTAAACTGTCACATGGATCATGTCACTTGGTCAGAAGTGATAGCAGAGAATAGCATTTACATAGGCCTGACAGCACAATCAATATGGCTCTGGCCACGTCCAAGGGAATATTAGGTTATAATATTAGGTTTAGAGCCATCTGATTATTTCTGTGTGAGACTGCTGACAGTGAGTCGGTGCTCTGTCTTTAGAAAGTTTAAACACTGCAAACAACAAACTCATGCTGATGATGAAATATTCTGCATCTCTAGAATTGGATGTAAAGTTAAAAAGTTTGACTCAGTTAAATACCTGTTCACTAAAATGTTCTGATTCCTGTCTGCTTGAGAAAATGCTTCACTGTGAATTACAGGCTGACCTCTCTATGGGTTAGAAATGAGTGTCAAGTTATTATTAATAAAGGGAAGCTTCATTTTTGAACCTAGAAACAAGTTCCTTTTCCCAGAGGATTTACAGGCTTTTTACCAGTTTTCTCTGTGGAAGTAAGTCTTTATGTTAATGAACACTGAAGAAACTGCATCATACACCTTTTCACCAAATGCCACTGCTATTTTTCATAAATACGATACTATTTTTCACAAATTATGGTCAGAGTACTTTAATCATTCCAATGTTGCAAGATTCTTGGTTTCTAATTAGATATCGCCTTGAGGCGACTGTTGTGATTTGGCACTATATAAATAAAAATGAATTGAACTGAATATGTACCAGACAACATTTACATTTTAAAGGAAAAAAGATTAAATGACAAGCAAAAGATAACATAACTTTAATTTCTTAAATGCATTTGGACTTCTCTATATTTTCTTCTCTTTTACCATTTACTCCAAACTTAAATGAATGTGACAGCTTAATAGCTGTCAACATCAGGTTCATGATGACTCATGATGATGATGATTTCACTGGATTTTGGAAAGTAAAACTGTAGTTTAAGGCAGTTACAGTGCAGACATCTGTATCAAACCTCTTGTCTTTTCTACAAAGTCCAAAGCTCCTCGCTCTAAGGTTTGCATATGAACACGGTACTAGCTGATTAACTTCTTGACGGCACATGTTCCAGAGTCTGGGATACATTAATGCCAATACATTATCTACCTCAAATGCACACAGAAATGTTAAAAAACAAACAGATAAAATAAATAAATAAATAAAAGTTTGGACTTTTGCAAAATTTTAAGGGGAAAAGTCCCACATGCCTTTGGAGTCATGTCTGTTTCAGATGATGTTTTTTTTTTTTTTTTTTGCTACAAACATCAAGTAGCAGTGAAACAACAGGAATTCTTTGGGTTGATTCTGTCAGTGTTATAAATAATACGGTGAGTCAGTAGATACTGATATGATCAAAAAATTCTAATCTCTGCCAAATTTGGTGCAAAATAAATGAAGCATAACAAATGCTACATTCATTAATCACGCAAAACAGACACACATGCGTGCACACACATAGGCACAGTAGATGGAACAATAGCCCAGTGACATTAACGTTAAAGGTTATTGAATCATTTTAAGGTTTTATAGGACCGGCCAAGAGACTGAGAAGTAAAACAAATACACACAACAGCAGCTGCTCTGTTGCTTTGTTTATATAAATTAGCATCTTTTTAACAACATTTCTTAGGTCCTTAACATTTCCAAGCATGGTTTATAAATGCTGATATTCTCACACACACACACACACACACACTTACATTTAAGTTGTTGCTTTTAGCAAAACAGCAATGTATTGTCAATAGTTTCTGAAATATTCTTAATATAAAACATGTCAGGTCATATAAAACAACATTTATTCATGAATTTGACTTGGAGTTCACTGCTGTGCAAAAAGATTTTTCTCTGTTTTATTTAACTTCTTTTTAAAGTTTGTATTTGCAATTGAACTGCCTCCTAACTAGCACATTTAAAAGAAAAAAGGTATATTTAGATTTTTGCTCAAAATCTAAATTGTTTCCAACTGATTACAGTGTCTCAGCTGTTATGAGAATAGTTAAATATAGATGCAATTAAAGGCAAATTTGCACGTGCATTCAGCCTAAATTAAAAGCTAAATTAGAACAGCATTTTGGCTTAAATGCTGTTTTCCATAGTGAATAAAAAGCACTATAGCTTTTAAACTATCACACAGTGGTGCAGTGGTTAGCACTGTTACCTCACAACAAGAAGGTCCTGGGTTTGAATCCACATCTGGCCTTCCTGTGTGGAGTTTGGAGTTCTCCCCATATCCGTGTGGGTACTCCAGCTTCCTCCCACAGTCCAAAGCAGTTAGTGGGTGATTCTAAATTGTGAGTGTGAACATTGTTTGTTTCTCTGTGTTAGCACTGCGATACACTGTTCAGGGTGTATCCTGCCTCTTGCCCTATTGCAGCTGCGATAGGCTCCACCCCCCCGACCCTGACCCTAAATTGGATAAGTGGAAGAAAATTGATGGATGGATCTCACACAAAAGTTTAACTATGGCTGGTTTTAATGAGAGAGGTCCCAGATTACAATTTGGAGTCTTCAAAGACAAAAAAGCAACACAGAATATCTAAATATAGCTTTTTAAAAATGCTCTACAACTACTTCCAACTTGCTGTTTATTGCAACAACCTATGCTCTGAGTGACATCCCTTGGCCTTCTTTCTTTGTTCATTTTATGCCCAGATGCTCTCTGTCCACTGATCCTGCTTTCTCTGCAGCTTTGCACACCTAAAGCCCAAATACAGGATGTGGACCCCAAGGCTGACCTTGTGCTGGCTTGCTGGAGAAGGAGAGAGAATTGGGGGTTGAGAGGTGGTGGCAGAGTATTGATCGATATCTAACTTTATTGCCTTTAAGCCCCAAGCTCTTGTCTGCTACAGCCTCTGTGTTTCTGTTGTTGGAAAGGAGGAAGATAGGTGGAATAACAAAAAGAGACAGTCACTCTGCTATTATTATTACCAGATTTATAGAATGAACAGTAGCACTTCAACTCATACATACAACCATTCTGTTCATTCAATTCATGACTAAGTCAATAGTGATCTCTTTTATTGGAAAGTCTATTAAGAGTCCAATCAAAAGTGATGTAATTATACCCCATTTTAAATCACAGATAAGACTCAGGTATCGCAGCACTGTGTGAAAAAGATTTGAGCTTGAGGGACAGCCATTTTTCCTTGAGCAAGTTTTGCTTCACAGTTTTCTTCATCAGATGACTGCTCAGAGCAACATTTGAAGGCATGAGACACAACACACACACAAATGCACATTTTTCCATTCTCATAGGGAGAGAGGCAAGACGGAGAAGGATGGCATGAACCAAATCAAAGTAAAACCAAATTTTATTTGATTGCAGCTGAGG
Organism: Archocentrus centrarchus; assembly: GCF_007364275.1. NCBI lineage: Eukaryota > Metazoa > Chordata > Actinopteri > Cichliformes > Cichlidae > Archocentrus > Archocentrus centrarchus. The sequence continues at coordinate 23,312,775 of NC_044364.1, forward strand.
TTCCTAGGTCAGGGCTTGGTTATAAGTTAAACCCTGAATACATTTAACACCTCCACATTTATACAATATGTGCATGAGGCTCCGTGCCCGACTTATAAATTAGAAGTTCCAAAGAAGCAGGATGAACATTTGGTGTTAAACAAGCCACAAACACATCTCCCATATAAAACTCATGCACCACATACATTCACCTCTGCTAGCTGTACTTCACTTTATACGTGGCACACTACTAGCTGTGTTGGTCTGGATGTCATCCATGTGCAGAATGTCTATTATCTCTGGATAAACTAAGCTCTTACAATATAAGCTGAGTTTAACTCACATTGAAAATGTTCATTTACTTGTCCCATGCTTTTCTCCTTTTTCCTGCTGAATTCAAATATCTACACACCCTTAGTCCCTTAGACCAGTTGGCATGCCAGTGTCCATTTAAATGCTGATCTGAGCTCAGAGATACAGAGTAGGTAACATTCAATACTGACACTGTCATGATAGCATACCATCATCAAGGAGATAAGAGAGTGTCGGTACACTGACCTTTCCCTGGTGGCCCTTCTGTAAACAGCGCTAATGATTGCTTCAGGTGATAACACCTAACTCCCCTGCTTTCTGTGCTTCTGTAACACACTCTCTTCAGCTTCATCTTTCTGCTCCCATCCTTCTCCCTCCTCCCTCGCTCCCTGTGCGGTGTTAAAGCCTAGGGTAATATCCCTCCCACCGATATCCTTTTGTACTCAGAAAAAAATCCTAGAAATCCCCTCTACTGCTCGCCTGTTTAATCTCCTTATTGGTGTGGAGATTACAGCACACTGTGAATAAAAGAGTGAGCAGCAAAGACCCAAGCACCCAGTGGAAACTGCTGTACTGTAATATGGCGGGACTTCAGGAATTACCAGGATGTCAAGAGAAAGATATCTACACAGGTTCCTGAAGATGTGACCGATACGAAGAGGTGTTTCTTAAGTAAAATGTCAAATGGAATGTATACACGTGTGAATGAATGAATAATTAAATAAATAAATACTATTTTGCATGATTTCTGCATTTAGATCATCATGAAATATTCAAACTGCTTTCTGAAAGGGAGATTAATTACACTTTTTCAGGTGGATCAGCAGTTACTTGAGGCAGAGAAATGTCTGAGAAATGAGCAGTCTGTAGTTTTTCATTGTCAAAAGGGAGGAAACAATTCCATACATACAATTGTACTGCTCTTATTATGTATACTGTCCATTACTAAAAGTAAATAGCCTACTTTTTACAGTGGATTTTGCAATCGTATATACTACTGAAAAAAAATTAAGGAACATTTTTTAATGAGAATATAACATCAAGTCAATTAAACATGTAGGATATTGATCTGGTCAGGTAAGTAGCAGAGGGGGGGTTAATCAGCTTCAGCTGCTTTGGTGTAAATGAAATTAACAACAGGAGCATTAGAGGGGCAACAATGAGACAACCCCCACAACAGGAATGGTTTTACAGGTGGAGGCCACTGACATTTTTCCATCCTCATCTTTTCTGTCTATTTTTTCATGTTTTTGGCTAGAGTCAGTGTCACTACTGGCAGCATGAGGCCATACCTGGACCCTACAGAGGTTACGCAGGTAGTCCAACTCCTCCAGGATGGCACATCAATATGTGCCATTGCCTGAAGGTTTGCTGTGTCTCCCAGCACTATGTCAAGAGCATGGAGGAGATTTCAGGAGACAGACAGTAACTCTAGGAGAGCTGGACAGGGCCGTAGAAGGTCCTTAACCCATCAGCAGGACTGGTATCTGCTCCTTTGTGCATGGAGGAACAGGATGAGTACTACTAGAGCTCTACAAAATTACCTCCAGGAGGCCACTGGTGTTAATGTCTCTGACCAAACAATCAGAAATTAACTTCATGAGGGTGAACTGATGGCCCAACATCCCTGTGCTCACTGCCCGGCACCATGTAGCCCAATTTGTATTACCAGAATTGGCAGGTCTAGTTTATATATCTATATTCATGGAGGGATGCACAAACCTCTACAGGCTAGGCAACAACACCCTGACTGCCATTAGGTATCGGGATGAAATTCTTGTACCCATTATCAGACCTTACACTGCTACAGTGGGTCCTGGGTTCTTTCTGGTGCGCGACAATGCCCGGCCTCATGTGGCAAGTGTATGCAGGCAGTTCCTGGACTGTGAAGGAATTAATACCATTGACTGCCCCCCGCACTCACCTGACTAAACCCAATAGAACACCTCTGGGACATTATATTTAGGTCCATCTGACATCACCAGGCTGCCCTTCCGACTGTCCAGGAGCTCCGTGGTCCCCTGGTCCAGATCTGGGAGGAGACCCCAGGACACCATCCATCGTCTCATTAGGAGCCCCAATGTTGTCAGGCATGCATACAAGCATGTGGGGGGCCATACTGAATACCATTTTGAGTTGCTGCAATGAAATTTGGGCAAAACAGACTAGCCTGCTGCACAATTTTTTCACTTTGATTTTCGGGGTGTCTTTAAATTCAGCCCTGTGAGAATTTTCCTTTCCATCAAACATCCTTTCATTTCTAACACATTGCCCAGTCCATATCAGTATAGATATCCAGTATGATTTTTTACCCTATTGAGACCCAATGTGTTTACAAAGTGTTCCTTTCATTTTTTTTTTTGAGCAGTGTATTTTGCTGCTCTTTCTTTAATAATCTCTGTAGCTCAGTTTACAGAAGCCACTTTATTATTTTCATTTAAAGACTTGGACTGGCATAAAAAAAAAATGGATTAGCCTCAGAAATGACAATCTGGCAAAGCTTCAGAGAACCCTCGAACCAGAAGGTTGAGGTTCCACTGCCTGTCCCTACTCTCATTAGCATCACTATAGGCCCTTGAGCAAGGCCCTTAACCCCAATCCCACTCGCTCTGTGGGCACTTTCTAGCACTTTCTTTCCTCCTGCTCCACATGTTATTGTGTGTGATGGGTCAAATGAAGAGACTGAATTTTACTGCATGGTTAGCTTGCTGGACTGTGGAAGGAAGCCAAAGAACACAGAGAGAACCCATGCAGACACGGGGAGAACATGCAAACTCCACACAGAAAGATGAATTTTACAGTAAAGCTCTGTGTTGGACTGGTGCACAGTGACTGTGATGTTCATGGTCAGAGTTACGTTACATCAAGTGTAACAGCGATGAGTTTGAATTTAAGTTGATGCTTAGATTCATTCACTGAACTCAACCTTTATTCAAACTGTATACTGTTAGTATGAATACACTATAAACAGTATAATGTCAGTGTAGGGGGTGGAAATCAGCTTGAAACATCTTCTTACATCTTGTTGAATTCAGTTCATCCACACTGTAAACCCAGATTCTGGCTTAAAAATATTGAGTTCATATTACTTAAAATTGCCTAGAATGTGAACATTACTTGTTAATTCTGAGTAGACTGTACTTTTTGATGGTCTATCTTATTGTAATTATGTGTTTGAGTTCAAACAACTTAATATCATTAGGTTTTGCACCTGTTAAAAATGTCGTTTATACCAGTTTTAACAAACTGGGTTAATGAGCAGCAGCACGGTGTTGGTAGTTAGCAGTGCTGCCTCACAGCTAGAATGACATCTAGAAGGTTTGGGTTCTATTCCACCTTGGCCCAGGCCTTTTGCTGTGTGGAGTTTGAAATAGTAGATATTTGTTTTTTTTGTTTGGTTTTTGTTCACCCTCTGGTTCTCTACTTGTACAGTTTTTTTATTGTTCCATGGACAAATGTTATTTGTAAATGTTAATGTACCAGCATTCAGCAGAACTGAGTTTTATCATGTTTGTTTATTTACCAAATTTAAACAGACACAGTTCAACATTGTAAAAAATACATTTGCTACCTGGCAGCACGGTGGTGTGGTGGTTAGCACTGCTGCCTCACAACTAGAATAGCTATCTAATAATCTGGGTTTGATTACACCTTGGCCTGGGCCTCTTGCTGTGTGGAGTTTGCATGTTCTCCCTGTGTCTGCATGAGTTTCTTCCTACAATCCAAAGACATGCAGTTACTGGGGTTAGGTTAATTGGTCACTCTAAATTGCCAACAGGTGTGAATGGTTGTCTGTCTCCCTCTCTCTGTGTTAGCCCTGCAACAGGCTGGTGACCTGTATGGGGTGTACCCTGCATCTTACTGCCTTGTCAGCTGGGATAGGCTCCAGTCCCCACCCCACAACCATGAAAAGGATAGGGGAATTGATTAAAAAACATTTTAATTTTTCACGAACTATAAAAGATAAGTTTGGTCAATTAAGACATACAATGTAGTTCAACTGGTAATGGACTAGTGCTTACTTAACAAGCTGAGTTAAATAAATGGGTTGTCAGTGATTGCTCAAACTAAGTATCTTCAGTTACTGAAACTCTGTTATTAGTACATTCAACTTAGATCTTCCATTCCATTCCAAAAGGGTCTCAAGTACATTGAACATAGTCCACTGCACTTATTTAACTGTTTCATTACTTAAAAAATTTAAGGCAATGAGTTACCTTAGTTTTTTTAAGTAGATTCAACTTATCCGGGTTTACAGTGTATCAAGAGCAGTAAACCTCTGAACAGCAGCACATGCCAGCTAATCACAGCCTGTACACAAAGAAAATCTACTGGAGCTCACAATAAAAAGTTGTGATTCTTTTCCCCACGCAAAGCCACTACTGAATCCCACTTCAACCCCTGATTATATAATTTTTTTGTTTAGGTATAGAAGCACAGTCACGCCTACACTGTAAGCAACAGAAAATTCCCTTTCACTGTTTGCATCCTACATAACAGATTCAAGCTGGGTGCATTCATTTTACATTGTAATAATGTTTGCATTCCCTAGTAATAATATTATTTTATTATTATATTACTATAGCACAAGGTGCAGTTAGCTTTGCACAAAAAATAGAAAGAAATGCCCTCCAAAGAGCTACTTTTACATTCTTAGGTTGAGTACATTTCAGAGCCTGTACTTCTCCACTTTTACTTGAGTAAAGTTGATTCAGTACTTCAACTTTATTCAGTATTTTTTTTAACACAAGTATCTGTACTTCTACTAAAGTACAGAATGTTCATACTTTTGCCACCTCTGGCCCTGATCAAATCTCATTCTTGGAACTCTCCCATAGATGCCATTTTTGCTCAGTCTCTTTCTTATTTCTTATTGTTGAATCACGAGCACTGACTGAGCCAAATGAGGTCTGTGGCTCTATAGATGTTGTTCTGGGTTCCTTTGTGATCTCCTGGATGAGTCACTGATGCACTCTTGGAGTAATTTTGGCAGGTCATCCACTATTAGGAAGGTTCACCACTGTGTCAAGTTTTCATTTGTGGATAATGGCTCTCACCATTGTTCGCTGGAGTCCCATGCCTTAGAATTGGCTTTGTAACCCTTTCCAGACTGATGGATGTCACTGACTTTGCTTCTCATCTGTTCCTGAGTTTCTTTAGATTGTGGCATGATGTGTTGCTTTTTGCAATCTTTTAGTCTGCATCACTTTCTCAGACAGGTTCTATTTAAGTGATTTCTTGATTAAACAGGTCTGGCAGTCATCAGGCCTGGATATGGACTCAGCTTTCCAAAACTGTAGACTAAGTCTAGTAAACCAGCTGACACATGGGTGAGAGACACCATGCAGACTGTTTAAACAGAAAAAATACTTTTACATATGAAAAAATAATATACCTCACTTCATTCACTGTTACAATCATGTTTACCACAGCTCAGCTCTTATGTTTCGACAAAACACGCAGCCACAGACAGTTAGCAGTTAAAATATTACAGAGTGGACACTGGCAGCGCTTTGTCCATGTAACAATCTGACATTGTCATTGAAGTGGAGAATTACATGGATTACATGGCCACAGAGCTTCTCAGATTCACACAGACACTGCGGCCCTTTTAACAATACAGGACAACAACACTTTGTATGCATCTGTGTGACTGTGCTAAATGAACTGTGCAGCCTACTACAGCATAATATTAGGTGTTGGGATAGTGTAGTTTATCAGGAAACTTGTGAAGGATGTTGCACACTGTAGATGATAGTCAGATGTTAGCCTTCTGCCACTGTTCTGACTCTCAGCACTCACTGATATGTGAGCTTAAATTAGGCTTTAATATCTGCCTTTTACTATAATAAAAGTACTGAGTGATTGGCTGATTAGACACTATATATAAACTTAGCACAAAAAGTAAGGGAATTTGTGTTAGGCCAATTATTTCTTTGCTTGCTTCTTGGCTATAAATCTTATACCATTGGAAAGCCTGTTTTTTTTGTTTTTGTTTTTTTTTCCACTTAAATGGTGTCACATTTGTAAGGAAAATGCATTTGTGGGTTGAGCAGCAGAGTTGAATGTGAGATGCACCTGTGAAAAACTTGCCATATCTGCCAATGCCAAATAGCTCATTCTGCTTCTGGTATCCCAGGTGCTGAGAGTCAGACTTGAGTCAGTCATCAGTGGAGGCAATCTCAATTCATAGAGATACGGAGATGAGATACTGCACCCAGTGGCAATACATATACCCACAGTTTGGGAATGAACTATCCTCAATTCCCAAGCCTACCTCGGACTATGAGCAAGAAATATACAGTACCATTCAGTACCAAAGTCTGAACACACCCAGTGGGTAAGTGTGTCTAAACTTTTGACTGATACTGTATGATTGAAGCCATAAGTTGCCCAGATTAAGGTGTTGAAGAACCAGGACATACTGATGATAAGTAGACATGCACAAGTGGACACAAGATGAGAATCGTGAACTGTTGGATTCCTACTACGCATGTAATCCTAGTGAAAGGTGCTACATGAAGAAGATGTGAATATGGAGTCTTCAACACCCAACATCCAGACTGACATTGAAACAACTCGTAGCTCAGTATTCCAGCATCTGCAAGAAGCAACTGCTAACATAACTGGAGATTGATGAGATAAAACACAAATACTAAGGCAAGGGTGGGGGATGGGGTGGGGTGGGGTGGGTTGGGTTGGGTTGGGGGCACAAGATGTTTGGTCAGTGGGGAGATATCATCATCATCCCTACACTCCAGGATTGGGTTCCAAGCCCCAAAAACAATACAAATGTTGAATGCCAGAGCAGCTGACCTAAAAAATAAGATCATGGCTGAGCTGGAAACCTCGATCCCCCGTGGCCAATTACCGAGACCACGTGAAGTGCCCTCTGAACTGCCAAGCAAGTAAAGACTTCTCAGCCTTGGCTAACCACTGGAAGAGGTATACCAGAGACACTGAAGCCAGGAGAATAAACTAGATGTTCTCTACTGAACCATCCAAGGTGTACTCTCAGTAGCAGGGAAACAATATGAGAACAGCACCCCCACCAAGGCTGGAGACCAGTGGCAACACATATCACCCCAGTCTGGGACTGAACTCTATCCTCAATTCCCAAGCCTACCTCGGACTACGAGCAAGAGATATACAGTACAGTCAAAAGTTGAGAAGTTGACTGCACTCCATTAGTGCCTGGTAGCACAAATGAACAAGCTGCTAATGGATAAGATGCACCTGGAATGGCTGACCCCAAGGATCCCCAGAAAGGACCAGCCCCATCCAACTACCAGCCAATAACCTGACTCAGCACAATATGGAAACTCCTGTCAGGCATCATAGCAGCTAAGATGAGCAGGCACATGGTTCAATATGTGAGTGGGGTCCAGAAAGGAATTGGTAGAGATACCAGAAGAGCAAAACACCATCAACTGGTAGATAAGTCAGTAGACAAGGCCAGACTGACCAACTGTGCACCACCTGGATTGATTACAAGAAAGTCTTTGACTCAATACCTCATACATGGATCCTGGAATGCCTACAATTGTACAAGATCATCAGGACCCTTACAGCCTTCATTAGGAATTCAATGCGGATGTGGAGAACAACACTAGAGGCCAACTATAGTGGAGCAAGCATCAGCCACCTCCTCTACATGAATTACATCAAGCTCTATGCCAGGAGTGAACGAGACATTGATTCACTGATCTACACCACTAAGATCTGCAGCAATGACATCGGAATGGAGAAGTGTAGTCAGATGATGACAAACAGCAGGAAAGTAGTCAGAACTGAGAGATTCCACTATCAGAAGGCAACACTACAGACACTGAAGACAGCTACAAGTAGCTTGGAATCCCACAGGCAAATGGGAACCATGAAAAGGCCGCTAGGAAAGCTGCAACCGCCAAGTACCTGCAGAGAGTAAGGCAAGTCCCGAGGACTCAGCTGAATGGGAAGAACAAGATCAGGTTTATCAACACCCTATCAAACATCTATCAACACCCAGTCATCAGATACCCTGCTGGAATAATAAGTTGGCCGAAGGAGGAGGTAGAAGCCACTGACATCAAGACAAGAAAGCTCTTTACCATGCATGGTAAGGGTTTCAGCCCAAATCCAGCACTCTGAGACTGTTCACTAAGTGGAAGGAAGAAGACCAAGGACTAGTGAGTGTTAGAACCACTATCCTGGATGAAAGACTAATATAAGGAAGATGCCCACAAATGATCATGTGCTTAGTGAGTACTTCAGGCTGCAGAAACCTGAGAAAGAAGAGGAGAAAGAACAAGAACCATCATAGGAGGACAGATTGAAGAAGTGGATGATATTGAAAAATCCTACAAATTTCTGGACAATGCTGCGATGTCACACACAGAGGCACTAAGATAGAGGCTGGCAGGCAGGGCATACAGGGAATGTCATAACTAAGTGGCTGGGATAGTATACAGAAACATCTGTGCCGAATATGGCCTGAAAGTCCTGAGGTCAGAATGGAATGAACCCCCATGGGTGGTTGAGAATGACTAAGCTAAGATCCTGTGGGACAACCAGACATAGTAGTGGTTGACCAGGACAGGAGGAAGGCCGTAGTGATAGATGTAGCAATAACAAGCAATAGCAGTATCAAGAAAAAGGAACATGAAATACCAAGGGCTGAGAGAAGAGCTTAGAGACGATGTGGAAGGTGAAGGCCACAGTGGTCTTCGTGGTAATTGGAACACTTGGTACAGTGACCCCCAAGCTGGGAGAGTGGCTCCTGCAGATTCCAGCAATAATATCCTAAATCTCTCTCCAAAAGAGTGTGGTCCTGGGAACAACTAACAACTAAAGCCGGGTTTCCATACGGAACGACTCGGCGTGGGTCGACTCAGTCAACACAACTCGGAACGGTCATGTTGTGTTTCCATTGCAATTGAGGACCGCCACAGTGTGGGAGGAGTCGATACAGCAGCGCGGGCAGTAGCCTCATGACGTAATTTGTATGCGTCTCAAAACACAACACAACAATAGATGAGATAGAGGCAAGCTAACAGCTAATGCCAGTTTAATATCATCATCATGCATAAGTCCCCTGTACAATATTTTACTGGATGAAGGTTATCATTGTTAAGTATAAACCTAATACCTCTGAACATGTCATAATCGGCTCAGTGTACTTCAAAAGTGCCGCAGTTCACTGACTTACGGCAACAATTACTGTAATAAAACCACAGTAATACCCTATATTGGTTGTGAAGTGCAGTTTCTCAGCTTTCAGAAACCATTTGAATTTTTACGATAGGACAAACGGTCGCGTTACGGTAATTCAAAGTTCCTTTGATCAGCGGCCTCAGGCTCTGTGCTAACCAGCTGTTCAGCTAGTAGGGGCAGGTAACGGGTGCTTCAGCGGTGATCGCCCGGCAGTATAGGGTTATAATATGTGTGTAATATAATATGTGTATGTGTGTTTCAGATGGCTCTCATGTTGCAAAACTACTGCTGCAAACTGTCAGTCTGGGCATTCAACCAGTTCTTTGCGTGCCTCCAGTTTCTTGCTGTCGGGTTTTAAAAATGGCAGGCTTGATTCTGGTGAAGGAGTCGCTCCCATGACTCCATTACTGATGACACTCCCTGGCCAATCAGTGGCATGCTGTCCTCCTCGTCACATTTTCGTATCGCCTCGGATCGCTCAGAACCTCGGGTGAGTGAGTACGGAAAAAGGACCGACAAAGTGTACCTGGTCCTAATGGAAATGCCGTCATATCGCGGTGAGCCGAATTGACCCATGCCTAGTCGTTCCGTAGTCGTTCCGCGGCTTAAGATACTGCATAGGACTCTCAAGGTCCAAGACCCAAGCTTGGAGGAGGACAAAAGACCGGCCACAGGGCGAGTGGGGAATTTTTTTGTGTGTGTGTGTGTGTGTGTGTGTGTGTGTGTGTGTGCAGGGTAAATTAAGGGAATATCTTTACGATGGAGACCAAAACATGAGATAAGATGCATGGTTTTGTTCCCATGTACACAAATAAATGAACTGCTGTGACAACCAGGATACTTTATGTCAGCAGCTAATGAGTAACAGCAGAAATTCACCAGAAGAAAAAAGTTATCTGTGGGCTGGTTCTTAAATAACACTTGTCCACTTGTGCTTAATACAACACGTCTCATTCACACATACATGTTTTTCTACATCTAAGTGCCTTCCATCTAACATCTGCACACACAAATTCAGTATCTTGCCCAAGGATACTTTGGCATGCAGACTGGAGCTGCCAGGGATTGAACCACCAACCTTCCAATTAGTAGAAGACCTGAGCTACCTCCTAAGACACAGCTAGGAGTGTCTGGAAGACAGTCAGCAGTGTATTTATGTCTTGATCTTGTGATTTATTTGCTTTATTGGAATTTGCCTGCAGCCATTTCAAGAATTTTGGGGCTTTCCCCTCAACACACAACTTATTTGGGGCTTCGTTCCTGAACCTGATTAAGATCTGTATTTGCAGATTTTCATTAAAAAAAAAAAAAAAGTTGATTCTTGTGGGGTTGCAAGGGCATAATGAAGTGAGTTTAACCCACTCAAATTTAATTTGATTGAATAAATTACTGTTAGACAGTATTATATTGTGAGATTTTAATTAGTTGATTCAGTGTTAACTCATTTGGATTTTGTGTTTCTGTAGCCAAAGCTGGGAAGGAAGGCTGACAAAAAATGGTGACAACATGATTGAATTTGTTTAGCTTAGCTAGTTTTTTTTTGTGACAGTCAGCATGACTTTCAAATAAACTGAATTCAATTGGAAATTTAATTTATATCTGCAGCAAAACAGGGAACCAATCAAGAAAACAGAGTTTTAAAAGTAATTGTATTTAATAAAAATTATGATTTTTCTCTAAAATTAACCTGATGTTTTTTAATGTTTAAATCTAATTAAATTGTTCATAATGATCATTCTAGGTGTGGGCAGTGACTGAAAGAATGAAATTGTGGATAAAAGTGGTGGAAATAGGCTCCCTCCGTAGGGCATCTGGGCTAGGGTGAGGAGCTGTATCATTTGGGAGGGGCTCAGAGTAGAGCTACTACTCCTCCACATGAAAAGAAGTCAGTTAAGGTGGTTCAAGTGTCTGATTAGGATACGTAGTGGGCACCTCCTAGGGGAGGTTGTTCCTGGCATATCCTGCCAGGAGGAGGTTTAACCCTATCCAGACTCTGGAGAGAATTGAGATGGTATCCACCAGAAAAGGAAGAGGTGGTCAGGGAGAGGGCGGTCTGGGCATCTTTGCCCAATTACGTTTGTGACTTACATTTAATTAAGGCCTCAATCATGCAGACCTAAAGCTTTAGGGCTCTATGTTATATGATTGTAGTGCTTTACACAAGCCTGTAGAACAATGAAATGGCTTTGAAAATGCTGTTGAAAGCAAGCAAAAACAGAAGGAAGGAGGGAAGGAATTGATTTTTAATTTTTTAATTTATTTCTTATTTTGCATATACTGTACTTACTGTCTGTGTTTTTGTGATAGCTATCCTTTCAAGAATGCAACAATGCAATAGTCAGGAGCTTGCATGACGGTTTTCCGGTTCCATGGTTCCTAACAGAACCTGTTCTAAAAATAGAAACTTTGTAACTTATAATCTAACTTAAAGTAATGAATCTGAGAAATATAAACATCTGTCTGTGGAGACTTCACTTCACAGAGCTTTCCTAGAGGGAACAAAATCGATTTGGAAATGTAAAGAAATGCAGGAGAGGTGATGCACCTGTCATGTTTGTTTCTCACAGTCAGTGTGAACTGATGCATTTAAGGGGAAATTTCAAAAATACTGAAGAAATCCTTGTAAATGGCCTTAATCTGATTCAGTTTAACTAGAAACTGTCAACAATATATAAAGAGTTAATTAAAGTTAATGAATGGAAACATTAAAAGCTGTTGGTTAACAAAATAATAGTGTTCACTTAAATTAAAATGTAAATTCAATATAAAATCACTATATGTTATATATAATGGGTTATTAAGTGAATTATTTAGATTCTAAAAATAATCCATTAAAAACTTTAAAATCCACATTATATATATATATATATATATATATATATATATATATATATGCACTTTTACTGCACAATTTGCATATTTCACTGTGGCTCTTACATTCAGCTGTTCTCAGAAAACTTGTATGAGCTTTATTCTGTGTTCTATAGCACACTGTTTACTGTTCACCTCATAAAAGAAGTAAAGGTGCAGAACAGAGTAGACAGTCTACCTGCCCCTTCTCTAAATAAGGTGTGTAAGTTGGAGAATTAACCTTGTCAGAATAGCAAGTAAATCTAAGCCCAGCTCAAACTAAATGTACAACAGTAGGATTGGACTGCTTTGTCCCAAATGCCTCCAAACCAGGGCATCCGAGTGGGAGGTAAAGCAAAAGGGATCAAAGTGTAGACGAGCAGAAGAAGAGGAGTTTAAAGATGTGATCTCTATTCTGGAGCAGGTCCTCATTTCACTGTCTAGTGCTCCAGCAGGCTCCCCTTTCTCTCTCTCTAACCCATGCAGTACTCTGCACACTCAATTATTTATCAGCTTACAGACGCACTGAAAGGAGTGAAGGGAGGAGGCAGCTGCAGATCTCCTCTCTGCTTCACACTGTTGCTCTCATCTTTCCATCCTTTCCTCTTCAAAAGTCACTATCCCTCCATCTCCATCTTTCTATGTAAAACATGAATAATTAACACTAATGAACTAGAGGTGCAAACAAGAAGCTGAAACAGACTGGTCATTACCTTTTCTGTTGTTTCCCTTCTATGTCTCTAATAAGCACCTGGCTACTGACCGACCCTCCAGCTGCTTCCTTTCTGTAGACTTTCTTCTTTTTCTTTTCTTTTCTTTTTTTTTTGATGTACCTTTTCATTAGTTCTGTGCACTTGGTTTGTTTCCACTCTTCCAGCGCTGCTTTTTTTGTACATCCCTCACACCGGAGGTCTTTGTTCCCACCTAAAGTCTCTGGAGGGACAGATGGAGGAACTCAGTAGCTGTTGTCAGACTGGCATCAAGAAGATCACTGCAACCTCAGCACTGTGTGTGTGTGTGTGTGTGTGTGAGTGTGTGTGTGTGTGTGTGCGTGTGTCTGTGTGTTTGTGCATGTGTGTGTGTGTGTGCAACTACTGCAGTACAGCTAGTTTACAACATGCTGTATTTAAATTTGTTAAACAATACATTTTCAGCCATCTTGTGATAAGCAGTTGTGCAAGCACATGTGCATAATAAAAGCCTGCAGTGTGTGTGTGTGTGTGTGTGTGTGTGTGTGTGTGTGTGTGTGCGTGTGTGCGTGTGTGCGTGTGTGTGTGTGTGTGTGTGTGTGTGTGTGTGTGTGTGTGTGTTCGCCCCGCAACCATGATAACCATGCATTAGCTGCTTGATGATGTTTTTGTGCATGTATATGTGCATTTCTTGGGTGTGTAACTATGTATAGTACATCTGTGTCTCAGCAAAACAGGAAGAGAGTTGGTAAACAGAGGGGATAAAGAGGAATAGCTAATGTCAGTTCCACTGGCTGCTGTCTCGGTATCAAACCCCCCCGCTTGCTTCATACGTGCAGACAGCCACCACTTTCCATCATTACCTACTGTACAGCAGACTGTGCAGAGAGAGCATGAGAGGATACACGGAGAACAAGAAAAAATAAGGAAGAAAAGATAAAAAAAAGACAAAAATAAGGATGGGGGGGCACTGTTCAGCATTGTTACATGTTACATCTCTGTCTTTTTACTCTTCCACACATACTTTATGTCTTGTTAAATGAAAACAGCTTGCAGCTGATCTCTTAAAACAGTAACTGTATAGTAAACCCAAGAGTCTCACACTAAATGAAACCTGCGGGGAAGAGAAGTTCCTTTCACTTACTTCAGAGTTGATTTCCATAACACTGTTGAATGTTGGGATTTCAGTACTAAAAAAAAGCTTGAGAGCAACTCAAAGTTATGAGATATATGGAATCACAATGCAAAGCTAAAATCAAATCAATAGGCCAAAGCCATAAGGTTTGTTTTTAAAATATACACACAGACCATCAAACCAGTGCACAGCTTGGAAACACACAACTTGCTGGTTATCCCTGCACTCCAGGCAAGCAGGGAGAGCTTCCTGTAGGTCTGCAGTGCAATGAGCTTCTTTTGGCGAAGGTCAGTACACGCTGCATTGCTGTGCTTCCAGCTCCATCCGGAACATCAATAAAAAGTCTGCTTTACACACTTTCAGCCCAAACTCCTGAACCTTCTGTACAGGCCCAGCTCCCATGACAGGCACTGTGGAAACACAGACTCACACTTTCACAGTGTGATGGAGCTGCTTATCCACGTGTTTAACCCAGATAATGGGATATAGCTAAAGCATGCCTTGAACTGGTTAAATAACAGAGTTACACTTCAAAATAATCAAAATATGACTTTCTGGGCTGATTTCTTTTTTGATGAAATCACAGAAAAGGGTAAAACCACTGCAAAGTAAAGCATTATACCAAGTTCACTGATCATTTGCCTGGGAGGGAACTGTTTGCTTTACCTGTGACACTGTGCAGTGTCTGGTTAACTGTTTCTGTGTGGAATTTGCATGTTCTCCCTGCCCCTGCAAAAGGTTTCCTTAAAGTGCTCTGGCTTCCTCCCACTATCCACAGATATTCATGTTAGGTTATGATCGTCCGTGGATGTGAGGTAGATGAAGAGCTGAAAGTGCATTAAGCGCTGTTGGGTAAAGATTGCTTGTAGTGTGAAATGTTTTGCCTAGAGAAGAGCTACAGAACAGCTAGTCCATTTCTATTTTCCTAATATTGCATAAGTCAGCCATGCTACATATCTGTATCAAAAAGAATTAAATAAATGAGGAAAGGTGGAATGACAGGCTTTACTTGCTGAAATGTTGTAAACAGTTCGGGTGAACTCTGACCTCATGTTGTGTGATGTTGGCCTTTTAAAAAGCAATTAACCACTCTTACCTTCACCTTCTGGCACTGTAACATCACTTTCATTTGCTTGTGTTGCTTTTGTCCTGAAATTGTAGCATCGCAGTTGGAAATTTTATAATTACTCTAAATTAATATTTTGTTTAACAAATCAAATAAACGGAACCTTCATAGCTTCTGATTAAAGGACTTGAGAGATGTGAGAAGTCTCAGCTGATGCTCACACTGAAGGCTTTTTCCTGACTTGAGGGCTCAAAATTTGAATCCACCTTGGTATTAGAGTACCTTCCAGTAGGGGGATTAACAATATAGCTGTGAGATTTGTCTTGCTCATCATATCTCTGATGGAAGTGTATGCAGTAACCTGCTACTGTGTGCTTACAGAGGAGAAAAAATAAAAAGCGAGAGTGTAATTTGTATAAGACTTTTAGGCTGCAGGCATTCTACTAAATCACTCAAAGAAGAAATTAACAACAGATAACATTAGAAAAGTGCATATTTCTCTCATTTAATCATAATGTCATATGTTGATGCCTTTCCCATCACTCTTTATGAAAGGAAGAAATTCCAGCTAAAGAACAAACAAGGTTTGTCTTTGTGTAGCCCGATTGTCTAACGCTTCAGGAAGTTGCACAGAACGAGGTGCGATTTATTTTTCTCCACCGCTTTTAATCTAGTTCACCCTTGATATACTGATATGTGATAGCCTTCTTTCCTACACTTTTTTTCAGTTGCAGCTTAGAAGACATTCTCACACACACACACACACACACACACACACACACACACACACACACACACACACACACACACACACACACACACACACACACACACACACACACACACACTCCTTCCCTGGAGTGTGACTACTGCAAACCCCAAACAGCAGCACTCACCTACAATATGCTGCACAAACCCGACCATATCTGCACTGATAGTCAGTGTCTCAGTCACCTTAACAACAGTGTCTTTCCTGTCCTACTTGGATTTTTTAAATTGAAAGATGACACATAATGAGATAAAAAATAAAGCCCTACCTGTTGGAAGACTTTAAAACCACATTAACTTCTTGACTAGGTTATCTCCACATATTCAGGCTCAAGTGAACAATTCCACACATCTCAGTCATACACGACCCCTTTCATTATGGATAAATGCAGTTTATCTATAGCCGCAGTCAAATCTCCAAAATCTGACTCAGAATCCATCCTGCTTTTCTTTGCTAAAGCAGCAAAGATGAAGAGCAACACTGTAACAAGGGTGTACTTTATCAGTGTCAATAAATGCGCTCGGTCATTAGTGTGAGCAGGAAATTATATAAACCTTTAAGAAATCATCTTTGACTTACTTTTTGGGACAAGATGATAAAAAGCACCAACGAACATACTAAACACGTCACATCTAGAACATATTCAGAAACCCATAGCCATGCATTGTACTGTATGTCCCACATTTTATGTCAGCAGAAAACATTCTATTGTCATTATGTATGTGTGTGTCCCTGGTCCCTCAGTAATGTTCAGGAGCCCTCACAGGGCCTCAGTACTCACCCAGAAATACATCATCATCTTGGCTGAGAGGGGATGAGAGAGCAGGGGGTGGAAGATGGGGGTACACAAGGAAACCGGAAAGACCAGCACTCTTCCTCTTTTTTCGCTCTGTTTCTTGTTTGTTGGACTGTTTTTCAGTGTGTCTTTCCTGTTCTGCACTGCTCTTCTTCTGCAGTCACTTTTTTCTTTCGTCAGTTTCTCTTTTAGTCGGCACTGTTGGCTAAGTGTTATCTGACAGCTAGTTAATTGCCCCTGTGTTTGTGGTTTTGTAGCAGTTATAAGTCCTTTTTATGTGTCCCTCTGCCCCTGAAAACAGTTGCGCTTCCTTTCTCTCGCTGATTCTTTTTGCTTCTTAGAGTTGCTGCAGAGGCTCTCAATCTGTTTCTCCTCCCCCTGAACCTTTCAAAAAAGTCCTCCTTTGCTTCTTAGCCATAGGGGGAAGGAAAGAGAGAAAGAGTATGCAGTGGCAACAAGGACAAAGTACTGTAAGACGTTGTTACTCTATCCTCCTGTTATTTAGTCTTTCCTTCACTTCTTTTTTCTCCTCTTTCTTCTTCCTCTCCTTGTCCAACTTGAGCTTTTACTCAGTGCTCAGCTCTTCCTGCCTCCATTTTTCCCTGTGCTTCCTCGATGTTAACTGTCCCTGTGTTTCACTTATATACAGTGAAACCTGCCTTCTCTCAGTCTGAGCACACTCTCTCCCCTGCTTTTCTTCGTATGTCTTTCCCAGTAGCTCCAGTTCAGCAGCTCTATTCTAAGGGAAGGCAAGTCTGAGAGCGACTTTCTTTAACAGCGTTCTCGGGTGAAGAGCACTGGAACGAGTCGGGGGTGGGAAAACCTGGAGATCACCACAGTGTACAGTAGCGCAGAAGCTTTCAAGCGGGGGAGATAGGAAAAAAAGGGAGAGAGAAAGGAAGAGCGCGACTAAAAAGGAGGGTGAAAGAGATGAACTGTGAAGGGACACTGGTGCTGCAGATACACGCTGGGAGGTGGTGGATGGTGAGAGGCTGCGTAGAAGTTGTGGGATAGCCGATGGACGTGCCGGAACACGATTGATAAGGCAAGACAAGAAAAGAAAGAGAGAAAAGGAGCTGCAAAGAGCTGCGAGGAAAAGAAGAAAGATGGAGCAGCATGGCAGCTTTTTCCTTATGCTAAAGAGCCAATGATACCAGCTGGTTTTATTAAGGAGCATTGGGGAGGAAGAGGACTGGAGGTTCATCTGTGTTGTGTGTGGGGGGTCAGAGGCAAGAGAGTGATCAAACAAAAGGCAATTCTTGCGTAACCTAAGAAGTGAGGGGGGGAGAGGAAGAAGAAACATCAGAGATTAAAGAAAAAGATGAACTAGAGCTGCTTCCTCTGCTTATTGTTCTTTTGTTCCATCTGTTTTGTCTCTTTTGCGGGGTGTGTGTACTATGTTAATGTGCCTGTGTGAATAGATGTATGTGTGTGCAGTGGTGTGTATTTGCTGGCTTGGCTGAGCTGCTCTGGCCCACAGTAGTGTAAGGGGAATATCGTACACTGCATGCTCAAGCTGGTCAAACATATGTGTGAGTCCATGTGTGCCTGCAGAAGTATGTTTTGCGTCTTTGTAAAATTAGCTCACAAATTACTTGTATGTCACACACACCTGGGTCAAAGTATATTGTGTGTGTACTGCATACATTTGTGTGTGGGATGGGTGTGTTTGCAATTTAGCTGGGAAAAAAAAGGCAGAGCAAGAGAGAGTGTGTGAGACAGACAGGGGTGGGTGAGGGCTGGATGTTGTAGCCTGCCTCAGCATATTTCCTTCACCAACTTTCCCTAGCCACCAACCCCCGCCAATGCCACCACCAGTATAGTCAATACTCTACTGAGGAAAGCACCACTTTAACCCTCTGCTGCCTGAAATGCTGCACTGCACACACAATGAACACTGGAAATACTGGAATGGTTTTTCCTCTGCTCCTCTGTTTCTACAGGCACTTTCACACATGCACTGCAGCCCTGACATTAAGTGGTCTTTAACCCGACAGCTCCTTAGTACAAAGGCCGTGTGATGTGTGACTGCGTCAGTGTGATAATAGCACAGGGAATATTCATAGCTAGCGAGTGGTCGTCCTGTGCCCTGCTGCCTGCATGCTGAACTTCTCTGCACTGTGACTGAACTCAAATTCCACCTCACATTTTCAGACCTATTATCTTGTTAATATGAATTATTACGAAACAAAGAGTGGCAAAAATTCACAAATTAAATAAAAAATGGAATGGAAATAAAAAATGCAAGTTTCCATTGCATGCAGGTTAAAAACTGGATGTTACAGATATGTTTCAAAATCATTTTAATAAATGTAAAGATGAAGTGTTTTCTTTATTCTATTTATGATGATAGCGTTGTGGCCATTTTATATATTTTTTTCCTCCTAAGAAATATGTTTATCTGAAATATGTCATATTTCTCTTTGCCACAGAGCTTCATTCTTCTCCAAAAACAACTATAAATGTATCAAAAAGCTACAGCAGTGTAAATGTTAATATGTTACTTTATCACCATGAACACACACGCACGCACACACACACACACACACACACACACACACACACACACACACACACACACACACACACACACACACACACACACACACACCATTCTGGTCTCCCCAATTGTCAAAAAAGAAATAGCCCATTCTTGGATATTTACTACCAGTCCCCAAAGAAACCAAATGATGCAGTAAAGCAAACTACATAATAGCCACATAATGTCTACGCTATGGGTCATCTTTTTTGTCATTATCATTAAACATTGCAAATTTTAAAGTAAATGCAAACGTGTAAATACAGTAGCTAATACAGTGTGTAATGACATTTTACTATCAGTAAACTGTTACCACATTAAATAATGAAGACATTGGATTAGACTTTCACCTCAACATTCCATGAACCTTTTAGAAGAAGGGATCTGCTGAATTTTTAAGGGTACTAAAAACGCTTGCATTACCAAAAAATGAAGCGATTTTCCCCTGAAGTCTTGATGACTGGAAGTATTGGCAAGTTTCGGAAATGTCTCAAATATGATAAAAAAATTTTTTAAAGAAAGTTAGTTTAAGTTTAAAAATATAACAACAAGCATTCCCATTATTTAAAACAGATTGTGAACAACAATTCATCAAGAGCTATTTCTCCTGAAATACATTCTTTTACAGACAATTGAATTCAATTCAGTTTTATTTATATAACGCCAAATCACCACAGTCATCCCAAAGCACTTTATACTGTAAAGTAAAGACCCTACAATAATACAGAGAAAACCCAACAATCAAGCAACCCCTTATGAGCAAGCACTTGGTGACAGTGGGAAGGAAAAACTCCCAGTTAACAGGAAGAAACCTCTGGCAGAACCAGGCTCAGGGAGGGGCAGCCATCTGACACGACCGGTTGGGGGTGAGGGGAGAGAAAAAGGACAAACGACACACTTTAAGAGAGCCAGAGATTAATAATAATTAATGATTAAATGCAGAGTGATGTATAAGAGAGTGAAAAGAGGGGAGTGAAGAAGAAATACTCCCAGCAGCCTAGGCCTATTGCAGCACAACTTCAGGGACACCTGATCCAGCCCTAAAGTTTTAAGGCTAATCTTAAAAGTAGAGAGGGTGTCTGTCTCCTGAATCCAAGCTGGGAGCTGGTTCCACAGAAGAGGGGCCAAAAAGCTGAAGGTTCTGCCTCCCATTCTACTCTTAAGTAGTCTAAGAACCACAAGTAAGCCAGCAGTCTGAGAGCGAAGTGCTCTGTTGGGGTATTCTGGTACTATGAGGTCTTTAAGATAAGATGGGGCCTGATTATTATATGAACTGGTTCTTATATAGCACTTTTGTACCCTACATGAGCACTCAAAGTGTTTCATACAGCATGTCTCATTTACCCATTCACACACATTCATACAAGCACTTTCTACATCTAAGCACTTTCTATCTAACATCATACACAATCACACTGATGAATGCATCGGCAGCAGCTCGGGGTTCAGTATCTTGTCCAAGGATTTTTTTGGCATGCAGACTGGAGCAGCCATGGATCAAACCACCAACCTTCCAGTTAGTAGATGAATGCTCTACCTCCCGAGCCACAGCCACCCCACGTATTTTAGAAGACGGAGTTTAAATTCAATTCTGGATTTAACAGGGTGCCAGTGAAGAGAAACCAACATGGGAGAAATCTGCTCTCTCTTTCTAGTCCCTGTCAGTACTCTAACTGCAGTTTTTTGTATCAGCTTAAGGCTTTTCGGGGAGCTTTTAGGACAGCCTAATAATAATGAAATACAATAGTCCAGCCTAAAAGTAATAAATGCATGATCTAGTTTTTCAGCATTACACTGAGACAGGATGTTTCTAATCTTAAAGATATTGTGCAAATGCAAAAAAGCAGTCCTACATAATTGTTAAATATGTGCATTGAAGAACATATCCTGGTCAAAAATGACTCCAAGATTCCCTACAGTGTTGCTGGAGGCCAAGGTAATGCCATCCAGAGTAAGCACCTGTTTCTAAGATTTATAGGGCAGAGTATAAGAACCTCAGTTTTATCTGAATTTAGAAGCAGGAAATCAGAGTTCAACCAGACCTTTATGTCTTCATGACATTTCTACAGTTTAACTAACTGGTGGGTGTCATCTGATTTCATGAACAGATAAAGCTGAGTATCATCTGCATAGCTAATAAAACTGCCTAAGCGAAGCATGTTTAAAAAATAGAATTGGTCCTAGCACAGAACCCTGTGGAACTCCATAATTAATCTTAATGTGTGAAGAAGACTCCCCATTAACATTAACAAATTGCAGTCTGTTAGATAAATATGATTCAAACCACAGCAGCGCATTACATTTAATACAGTGGCTTGGAGGAAGTAACTATTCAAGTTAGCTCAGAGAGATCAATCAGAGAGTCTAAATAAATATCAGCAGTATTGAAAGGTCCTGTACAGAATGATACATCTGTGAGAAGGTTATGAATATTTTTTCTCTAATGGGGTGTATTGGAGACTATCCCAGCTGTCATAGGGCGAGGCAGGGTACACCCTGTACAGGTCGCCAACAGGGCTAACACAGAGAGACAGACAACCATTCACACCTATAGGAAATTTAGAATCATCAGTTAACCTACCCCCAGTAACTGCATGTCTTTGGACTGTGGGAGGAAACCGGAGACACGGGAAGAACATGCAAACTCCACACAGAAAGTCCTAGAGTATTTAAGAGTAGAATGGGAGGCAGAGCCTTCAGCTTTCTGGCTCCTCTTCTGTGGAAATAGCTCCCAGTTTGGATTCAGGAGACAGACACCCTCTCTATTTTTAATATTAAGCTTAAAACGTTCCTTTCTGATGAAGCTTATAGTTAGGGCTGGATCAGGTGACCCTGAACCCTCCCTTGCTTATGCTGCAATAGACCTAGGATGCTGGGGGCTTCCCATGATTCACTGAGTATTTATTTTTCACTCACTTCTTTTCACTATCTCTTGGTTATGCATCACTCACCATTTAATCAGTTATTATTAATTTCTGTCTCTCTTCCACAGTATGTCTTTTGTTTTGTCTCCTTCCCTTCACCCCCAGCCAGTCACAGCAGATGAGTGCCCCTCCCTGAGCTCGGTTCTTTCAGAGGTTTCTTCCTGTTAAAAGAGAGTTTTTTTGCCTCCCACGGTCACCAAGCGCTGCTCATAGGGGATCATCTGAATGTTGCTATTTTCTCTTCATTACTTTAGAGTCTCTGTATTACTGTGCAGTCTTTACCATACAATGAGGTGACTGTGATTTGACAATATATAAATAAATCTGGATTAAATTGAATTGAATTGAATCTGCATTCGTCACTGATGCCAGAAACAGAAGATTCAAAACATAATCATATGAAATGGCTACTGCTCATGTTGATAGTTCCATAGTCAATAAAATTATATTATCATAGAATTGACATTTTTAAGTGTATTTTTTTATTTAAAAAGTGAAGGATTTGTGACCTTACTTACTGGGGTTAGGTTAATTGGCTAATCTAAATTGCCCATAGGTGTGACTGAGTGCGTGAATGTGAGTGTGAAAGGTTGTCGGTCACTCCGTGTTGGCCCTGCAACAGGCTGGCAACCTGTTCAGGGTGTACCCTGCCTCTCGCCCTATGACAGCTGGGATAGGCTCCAGCCCCCCCGCGACCCTTAACAGGATGTGCGGAAGCGAATGGATGGATGGATGGATTTGTGACCTGCACTAAAAACAACATGACAACTGATTTTTTTAAAGTCAAAGTAGCTTCTGTATTTACTGTTCTCTCTTGCATCCAGATTATTATAGTTTGACCCAACAACTGCAAACCATTTAAAAGCAGAGCAGATCTATTTAATTTTTGAGCTGCAGAGATAAATGTGTGCAAAATGATTCTACTGGGGGAGCCTCCTTACCCAGCATGCAAAAAGTTCTAGTTTCAATGTTGCCAGCAGTTGTCTGTCTAAGCCACAGAGAAATGTGTTGCCATCTCCACCTGATGTCAATCTTCATCTCGTTGACTTACCATCTCCTGTCAGACACAGAGCAATCCTGGAAGAACTCAGAAGGCTACTTTGGCTTCACCACTGTTTACTCTTTGCTCTCTAGGCAGGTTTATATGTGTGCTGGTATCTGCTGCATCTTAATAACCAGGTGTGTTAGTGAACATATATTGACATTTCCCCTCAACTCTGTTTTGCTCTGGCTCTGAATATATTTGTTAATTTTATGTTCCTCTTCTGCTGACACCGAGGAAAGAATACAGAGGCAAGAAGTAGAATGTTATGGTTAAAAATTGACAACCAAAATAGATATGAAATCTTTCACCTTCAGTCTAAAATAATCCTATATGACACTGTGACACACATCTAGAGATGGAGCACTTTGAGTTACGTCTATGTTGGCCCTGATTGTTTCATCATCTTCTAGTGATACTTTATTTTCATTTTTATTTTCATTTTTTTTCATATGATTCTCATTCCCCTGTTTTTAATTTTTAACTGTCTTTATTTTCCCTCTTTTATCTCCTTGTGCTGCCAAAATATCTATACCTTATGTTGCTTCAGTTTTATCTCTTCTTAAATGCTTTATTTATCGCTTGCTTCCTATCTTGTCCTCTGAAGCACTTTAAAAAGATTTATCAGTTGACATTATAACCTGCAAGGTTGTAATTATTGAATGCTTGCACAAGCTCATGCTTATGAACCATTTCAATCTATAAATATGAGAATCTACCAGTATCATTTGAACCCACAGTGCATAATCGATTGCGCATTATCTAGTTGTCATCAAAATAGGCTAACACAGGCAAGTAATATTTATGATACATGCTGAATCTGAATGGGGTGAATAAAGCTTTGAAAAGTGAATGAAGAGTTGAGAGAGGCCAGCTGGTGTCTCTGTTACAGAGCTCCATCTTCATGACATCCAATATGTGCAATGTCCTGAATCATTTAAAACGTGTGTGTGAGTGTGTGTGTGTGTGTGTGTACATTATCTATACTGAAACCTTAAAATTGATGAATAAGCTGAAATATTATATCAACAAAAACCAAAATATGCTGTTTTTCATCAGAGACAAAAGCTAACAGACAAATCTGAGACTGTGTATGAGTGATCAGACTGAGCCAGCAAATACCCACCTCTGTATCCTGATTGGGAGACAGCATTAATCTCAATCAAATATAACATTTATCAGCGGTTCAATAAAACATCAAGAGATTACAACTTAATTCAAAGTTAACTGAAAAAGCGCTAATATTGCATTAGTTGGTGTTAATGCTAGAGCTCAATCCATTACCTGCAGGGCTGAATCTGAAGTAGGAAAAGCTCTTCAAGACCACACATGCTCATTAAATGGCAGTGAGAATTCACAGAAATCAAAGAGTGAGTTGTGAGATGTGAGGTGTGTGTCCAGAATCTCCTCCTTGTTAACTTACTGTGACTCTTTATATAAAATATAGTAACTCAATAATAAGCATGATATTGAGATTTCAGACACTAATCATCATCACAATCTCAGCTAATGAATCATTAATGACTGAACAGTCATTTTAGTATCTTTGAATTGTGGAAATGTTATTTATTTATTTAATTTTAAGAACTTTTGAGGATGTTATAATGTGAATAAACTTGAGATACCTTTAAAAAAAAATGGCACACATGTAGTGCAATGAAGAGCAAATAGGTGGGGCTTTTGGACACAACCAGAGATTGTGTTTGTGTGTGGAGTGTTAGTAAGAAAAGAAAGAATGAAATTTAAGTACCAGGAAGCAAGAAAACTGACTGACCAGTCTGGCGATGAGGGGAACCCCAAAGTGCCACAAGTGCTCGTTGAGTAGCTCGCTGTAGACGACGTTACCAAACAAAGCAACGGTTCCTGGTTTGCACAGACCACTTCCTGGCTTGGCTTCTGCAAAAATAAAAGTCATTTATTTTTATTTACTGTATAGTCCTGATGTATTAAGAGAATTTCAAACAGTAAGAGACTGACAAAAAACACAGATCAATCCGAAGACAGAATGCTGTTTTCTTTTGTCTTTATCCCTCTACTCCTTTCTGCTTCACATTAGTCAGACCCAACTCCTTTCCCTCATCTTTTGCTGGACAAAATGTGTCCACAACATGTAACAAATGGCGCACTGTTATTTTTAAAAACAAACAAAGAGTTGTGATAATACAAACAAACAGTGAAACAGAAAACAAACCATAAAAAAACAAAACAACATCACCAGCAACAAAACAGCAACAAATAAAAACTCGGTGCATTCATTAACCCCTGCAAAGCCTTAACCATGAAATAACTGCCAGAACATCAATTTTTTTGAAAACTGAGTGTTTATTGAACCTTCTGACATTTTTTACAATTAAATGTTAACTTTCAGGTGGTGTGGTGGTTAGCACTACTCCCTCACAGCTGCAATAACATCCAGAAGGTGTGGGTTCAATTCCACCTTAGCCCGGGCCTCTCTCTGTGTGGAGTTTGCATGTTTTCCCCGTGTCTGTGTGGGTTTCCTCCCACAGTCCAAAGACATGCAGTTACTGGGGTTAGGTTAATTGGTGATTCTAAATTGCCCATAGGTGTGAATGTGAGGATGAATGATTGTCTGTCTCTCTGTATTAGCCCTGCGACAGGCTGGCGACCTGTTCAGGGTATATCTGCCTCTTGCCCAGTGACAGCTGGGATAGGCTCCAGCCCCCCTGCAAACCTTAAAAGAATGAATGGATGGACAAATATTTTATATTTATATTGCATATTTGAGTTTAAAGGGTCAATATCACTACAAAGTACCTGTTGGTGTCCTCACCAGAATCAGTAATTTATCATCAAAATGTTACAAAATAATGAAAAAGTTGCATTTTATTAAAAGTGTGGATACAATGATGCACAAATCAGTTCAAGGCCAAGTTTCTTAAAATGAGTTTCACTAATTTTATACTTTCAGAATTTTCTTTGGTTGGATGTATCTGCTTTTGCTATGTCTGACACGCTGGTCTGCAAACTTCAAGCAGTGTAATAAGACATTCAATACACAAAATTAAAATGCTTTTTAAATGTTATTATTATTATTACCAAATTCTTGGGTAAAACACGCCATTTTGGATTTTTTTTCTTTGGTCTCTGTTTTAATAATTTTATTTAACATTTTGTATGCGTTCCAAAAATTGACGTCCACCCTGCCATCATGAGGCAGTGGCCCCTTTAAGAAACCACCTGATGAAATTTGTAGTTAGATGTTGTCAAGCTTAACATGTCCGCTCTGTCAAAGATGATCAACAGAAAAAACTTTTCATACATTCAAAATACACTAAAAAACAGCATGCACTCTACGTCAACAATCAACAACTTTGCTAGCCGATAGTCCACCAGGTGCTTCTTAGAGCTGAAATTTTTGGCTAAAAATGTCCCCCCTTGTTACTGTCCACCCTATCACCAATCCCTGCATGACAGGATGGACTTTAGTAAAGCATAGATGTTTGTTTTTTTGACATGTTCTGTTGAGATAGTGATAATTTAACAATTCTTTGTGAACTTTTTTCTCAAACAAACGGCATACAGCTAAAAAGTGTGATTCAGCTGCGTGTTTTGTATTGTCTTTTAAGAGCAATGAGCCCAGGTGGAGCAGAGACAGCAAGGAGATACTGGGAATGCCGTGATGCTGACCCAGAGAGAAGACAAAAGTTCCTTGAAAAAGAGAGGGAGAGATGGCATGAAGACAGAGACACTGGAAATAAGAAGAGTGTCAATGAGCTCAGTGAGAGAGAGAAGAGGGCAAAATGAAAGAAATGGAGGGAGGCAAAAAGCCAAGCCAGGGCTAATCCTTTTCTAGTGTCACAGACACCCCCCTAACTCTCCTGCACTTCCAGAAACTCCTGAAAATCAGCCAGGATCCTCTAGGTTAGAATGTGGACGTTTATTAGAAAATGTAAGGTTCATCAGCAGTTTTACATAAACAATTATTTATACAAAAATGATATTGATATTAGAAGTTCTCACTGGAAACATAGTCAGGTTACCTTAGCTGATTTTACTGTCATCTGATCAATCCAGACAACAGCAGACACCAGATAACACGAGGAGACCAGAAATGACTGAGTTAAAGCACACTGGAGAAAGGTGCGTCGTTAATTATGACAATGAAGCTCACCGAGGTGTCATCATGGATGTGGAAGAGCACAGTGTTAATGTCAAGTATATGCAGCAGTGATGGGAACAAGTTCTTTTGGTCGTGTCTGTGGGAGGACATTAGTTGGTACCATGATGGATTGATACTCTGCCTGATGCCAGAACCACAAACACTGAACGGGCGTTCTCAACAGCTTGAGAAGTCTATTTGGAAGTATGTGGAAGAGCAATTATAGTGATGTAGAAGATTGGTTCAAACCCAAGCAAACGCATACGTAAATGCCTCAGACCTGGAGGGAGCGACTCCACTGGTCTGTCTGGACAAGACCATAAGAAAATGACTTCAGTTGTCACTTGATTTTCCTAATGAGATTGGTAATTTTCCTAATGAGATTCCTAATGAGATGAGGTCTTGGTCACTTAATCAACTCTTCACTTGATGCTAATTTTGAGTCAAACTAAACATGAAGCAGTGTGTGTTTCAGGGCATCGCTTCATTTGTGAGTGACCAGTCGTTAGCGTTCTGCTGTTGAACACAAGGGGGCACTGTCGATTATATTTTAGGCAATATTTTGAAGATATTTTAGTTGTGATGCCAAGACCTTATGAACGTTCAAAATTTTGTTTTTTAATGTTCATTTTTGTTGAGAAAGCTCCTGCTGCCCAGATAACCTTCTAATGTAATTACTTCTAATGTACTACATGCAAATTGGTATCCTTCACACTCATTGGTATTCTCTTGCCTTGAAGTTGTGAAGAGTTTAACTCAGGTTGTGAACACTTACAGACCACGGTCTTTTCCATGTTTTCTGCTTGCATGTTGCAGGTTGCATCTTGGCATGTTGATTCCTTTGTGAATGCCTCTTGTATGTATCATACTATGAAAGTGGCACCAACTTAAATATAAGAATCAGCAATGAATCAGTAAAAAATTGTTTTGCATGACAAATATGCAAATAGAGCTGTTTTCATACATTATGAAAAAGATTTAAATAATACAGATTTGCATTATTTCAGTTTTACACCCTCTATAGTAATTGGAAGTTAATAAGTGGCAAAGGTGATGTTGTCATACAGCTGGACTAAACTGAGCGTTTTGTTGAAGTTATGATGAAACATTTGTGAAACTGTAGTTGTCTGCTTTCTGTTCTAACATGAAATTTGCTGTCAAGTGTCAACTATATATTTTTCTCTCCCTCTCAATACACGGACCTCTGTGCAGAATTTTCACCCAACATTTTTTAATCTTTGCCTTTGCTAAAATACTGAATCAGACTCGGTACCTGCAGATATCCAGTGTGAAAGAACAAGGAAAAGAGTAATTTAATAAATTAATTAAAAAGCAAAATAAGTATAAAATAAATTAACAATGAAACATTCAGATTTGGACAGAAATGCTCTGGGAACCTGTACATATACTAATGAAAGGCAGTTACATTGCAATAAAACCAGTGTCTGCATTTCTTATCGATTATCAGAGTTTGAATGGTAATTTTCTCTCCTGACTAAAGAAGCTGCAAGAGTAATTTACCAGCTGGAAGGAATGTTTTAGTGTGTTCATGTAAACCCACACAAACTTCTATAAAGATGTTGCACAAGCACAGCCTTTAATTAAGCAACCATAAGAGATGAGCAGCTTCCATGAGACAAGCCTCTGAGTGAATAGATGTAAAGTGCCTGTCTCTGGATGTAATTAGATAAAAATCTATAATACTCATTGTGACAGTGGTGTACAAGGACAGGAGGAGAGCAAATAACTGAAGCTTTCCTTTGGAGTTTCTGAAATACACTTCAGCCAGATCACATTCTGTCTCACTGCACCAGCTCCTCCTCTGAGCCATGATCTGGACTTGGCTGCTTTCTCCGGGCCTCACAAAAATGAGCCTTACTTTCTATAACTCTCAGTACTTTGGCACATGTTCACACACACACACACACACACACACACACACACACACACACACACACACACACATTTGGGCCTGGTTCTTTGGCAAGTGTAGATCTGCTAGGCTTGCATCCCAGTCAACAGCTCCTGGTTTCTTCCAGTTTGTATTTGTTTTGTGTTGTGTTGTTTGTTTGTGTGTGTGTGTGTGTGTGTGTGTGTGTGTGTGTGTGTGTGTGTGTGTGTGTGTGTGTGTGTGTGTGTGTGTGTGTGTGTTTGAATGAGAGAGCGAGAGATTACTTCTCAGTCTGCTACACCTGATGCGCTGATGGCAAGAATAGAAGCGTTGGAGGAAAAGAAGATGTGAGTCGGGCATATGGAAATGTTTGGAAACCTGAGATCTTTGAGAGTCTTTGTCTCAATCACACATAAATACACACATTTACACCCTCTGTCATCTTTAGTGAGTTAGATCTGCTCACTAGAGTCCCGCTGCAGACCAATTTATTGCCTCCCCCCCTCCTGTGTCATGTCATCATGTCATCTTGTGATGTTAAGAAGCTAATCACAATTTAACAGAAATTACCTTAAATCTACCAGACACCACAAAAATCCAATGTACCTGACCTCAACCAGTTCGTGGACACGTGTGGCTGCCTGATCACAAACAATTCAAAACCCCCAAAATAAATGGGTGAACATCAATTGGTGAGTGGATGAAATTAGATTACGTTCAAATTTCTGTAATTGTCTCAAAAGAAATCACAGAAATTCAGAGATAAAAGGGAATGTCTGTTTAAAGGTTGTAACGGGCCAGCCAGATTTAGCCCAGGAAATAACACTGCCTGCCAGTTAGCATGTCTGACAAACTACGACACAACAACAAACACACAGCACGAGATTCTGCTGTCATCTCAGCGAGCTGACTAGCATCAGAGCACGATCTCATTTACTACGGAGCTACACTTCTTTGTATGTGTGATCACAACGTTAACACAAACTTTTAATTTTATTACATTTTACTTGCTTTTTTATTAATTTTGTTAGAACAATACATTAGGAGAAAACAATCAAAACCCCCCAAATAACAAGGAAAACAAACAGCACAGCACACTGACAAAACAGGTCTGAACCTCTTTAATAAACTCAATAATATAAAATTAAATAATTTTGCGAAGCTCATTTTTCAGCTTCCCTTGTAGCATTCCAATGCTCTGAATAATTTTATCAGATAAATAATGAAAAGCATCCAGAGCTATTTCTACTACGGCTCTTTGGAAACTGAACTCACTGCGCTCCTCATCAAGCAGTCCAAAGGAGCCAATAAAGACTTCACAGCCCATCAAGTCAGGCAGTGGATTGGTCAGCACTGTTACTAATAACCACTGATGAATATCATAAAGGCCAATAAAAGCACACGGACAAGCTGCAATGGTTTCCTATTACCAACCAGTCATCTGGAGACTAATGTGTCTAGCACAGCATCTTAGCTAAGTACAGCTGTACAGATCACAGGACTTCTCCAGCATCCATGTCTTTATGTTTGTTTATTTATTTGCTCCATTAAAGTAGTTTTGTTAAACTGAACCAAGACATGTTGAATCTCCCACTAAAATATGAGGCATTGAACTATGAAACCTGGTGTAATTACATTTACAGGAATGTTTAGGTAGAACTGACTAACGACTACTCGGAGCAAAGCTGGACTGCATTATATGATGCAATCTGATAAACTGAATTAAGATGATTACATCTGTTAGCAGAGATAAAGGAGATAAAAAGTCATTATTATTATGTCCACCTTTTATTGATCAAATATTTGTTTTACAAGATTCATTTTCAGAAAATGTATCAATCCATGGCTGAATCAATGTTCAGCATTCTTATGGATTAGCTCCAAATAATAAAAAGGTCCTTGACAAGCCATGTAGAGGAAATAATAATGAATAATGACTTCATTACTCTCACTAACCTTCCCTCAAGTCTAAACACACATGCTTACACCTACCTAATTACACCTGTGAAAAGAAGCATAAGGAAACAACTCTTAATTGGCAGCAGAGCTGACTGTGTTTTATTTAATATGGTGGAACACAGATTAATAAAAAAAAAAAATCCCTCTTTCTCTTACCTGTGTAGTACATATGAAATAATGTATAATGAATAAGAGCAGCCCACCTATTTCAAGGAAAAGTGAGCTCATTACTACTATAGTACCACACCTAGAAACTGGGAGTTAAAAAAAAGCAAGATGGCAAATCATATTTATTATCTTATGCAAATATTTACTCCCCTCCATCAGAGTTACATAAACCAAACTGATACAGTCCACAGCCCTCCACAGTTGATTTCACGTTAGTGTGAGAGGGATTTGAGGAGCAAAAACAACCCTCTGTCACTCCAGCTCATCCTGGGGAACACTGAGGCATTTCCAGGTCACCTGACAGATGTAATCTCTCCAGCATGTCCTGGTCTACCACAGGGCCCAAAATACTTAAACTCCTCCACATGGGCCATCAGCTTGTCCCTGAGCTGGTGTGGGCACTCCACCCTTTTCCAGGTGAGAACCATGGCCTCAGACTTGGAGGTACTAACTCTCAATCTCACTACTTCACACTTGGCTGCAAATAAAATGTGAAGCAGTGAGGCCACCGCCTGATGAAGCCAACAGAACCACATTATCTGCAAAAAAGCAGAGATGAGATCCTCAGGCCACAGAGGCAGAAGCCTTCAGCCACTTAGCTACACCTAGAAATTCTGCTCGTAAAAATTATGAACTGAACTGGTGACAAAGGGCAGCACTGGCAGAGTCCAACACTCACCAGGAATGAGTCCAACTTATTGTTGTCAGTTCAACTCGATTCTATTCTACTTACAGTAAACAGTGCCAATTTACAGCAACAGTTGCCTAAAGGTGCGAATGGGAGAAAAAACACATTATAATTACTAACGATTAAAAGCAGTAATGGTGTATAAACACACACAAAGTGAAAAGTGGCGTCATTGAAGGTATTGAAGTCCAGCATGACTGGAGTTCCCAGATGGGAGCATCCCACGCAGTCACTCCAGGCTGGGTATCCTGACTTGTCATTTCGCAGCCAGGACCCATTCCCTGACCTGAAGGCAGAGGGAAACCAAACTCTCTCACTGGGGAAAACTTTAACGTGCAGGCAGCGAACTTTGGAAGAGTCCAGCCCCTCGCCAGGAGGCTGATTCCAAAACCTGTGCCATGTGTTGATGTGAGTCCAATTATATCTAGCTAGTATCTCTCAACCATACGTACTAGTTAGTTAGTTTCAATAGCCAGGGATCGGACCGTCCGGCCCTCTGCCGATGACTGCTGCCTGACTCACATGGCACCAAACACCTGCAGTGCACCTGACATCTTTCTCTTTCTTTGATATCTTTCTAAAACTGTTTCACTGGTTTTTAAAAAACAAAATAAAACAAAAAAACAAACAAACATGAGAAAACATGCAACCTCCACACAGAAAGGCCCCAGTCAAACCTAGGATGTCCTTGCTGTGAGGCAACAGTGCTAACTACTGCACCACCATGCTGCCCTCATCTCTAGCATCCTTTCTCTATTCTTTCCCTTCACTTTCCACAAAAGACAGCTGCCCAGGTGGGTCTGCCGGCTCCTGCCTGTTTAACCGGCTGCTTGGCCAACAGGGCTGTGAGCCATGAGCCAGCATGAGGCAGACAGCATCCTCTGTCCCCAGGAAGCATTTACAAGGAACCATTTGCCGAAGTCTGCTGAGGCAGTGGTAAAAGAGGCAACATAAGGGGAAGGATTCAGTCAGCGAGCTCATTAGGGGATATCAACCTGGATCATCACTCTCTGCTGATAGTCCAGCAAATAAGCAAACAGAAAACCCACTGAGTATTTTGCTTGGGGTGAAGATGCCAGTTTTAAATTGAGATGCGAAGTATTCCATCGTCTTAGACATAAATATAAATGCATACACATACACACATTTGCATGTTGAAGAAGAGAGTCAAGGGTGAACTTACTGGTAAAAGTTCCAGAAACAACTCATAAATTCAACTCATAAAGGCTGAATAATGAGAAAACAATAACAAAAACAAAAGATAACAGTCATGATACTTTTTATACATGAAGAAACTGCAGAGGTGTTTAATCATATCAAAGGCAATATAGGAAAACCCTACATTTAGGGTATATACGTCATATATTTGATTGGACAGTATACATGTCATTTGACCACTATCCCAATCTGAATGAGGCTTAGAAAGCCAGATTTAAAACTTGCACAGTGGAACCAAACGCAGTCACACATTTGTAATGTGGTATCTATCGCAAACTTTGCCTTAATAGTTGCAACAGAACTAATGCTGGATACACAATGTAATTCTCGCATAAAAATATGCCCATACTCCACAGAAATATGTTGTGCATTCTTGTGAAAAGCTGTTCCTTATAGTAAGAGGCTTTCATTTCACAATCCAACCAGTGAGTCAGTACAAGAGAAACAATTTGGCATTCAGAGCCTGCATTAAAGCCTTAACTCAGATTGCCACAATACACAAGTGGTTTAATGTGAGCAAAGTATGGAGCATGGTTTGCTTCAAAGACTGAAATTAGGCCTCTGCCTAGAATCACCTCGCCTCACTCACCTCGGTCAACAACGGCCTTCTGAGGCAGCTGGGGAAGTTGGGAGGGTTGGCTAAGCTTTGTGCTTCCTTCTACTTGTGTTGTGTGTTTATTCTAAAGACTAAGCACTACAAAGCCATCTAACTGTAAAACAATTAGATTAGCATAAAATGTTCAGTTATACATGCAGATTTAAGGCTTGGCACTTTGCAACAAGGAGAAAATCCATTGAATTATTCAGAATGTACAAATATTGGTTAAATCAGATCAAAACAACAGGAAGTAAAAACAACTTCATTATTCTACAGAGGCCGGGGAGTGCACCATATGCCTCTGTCCATATTGATTAAACATTTTATACTCTGGTTGCTCATGGGCTTGTATTAGTACACAGGGTAAATTCATATGTATAAAGTGATGAAAAAAAACAAATAACATTTTGTAAGTAGAGCGCTAAAAGTCAGGCAGCCAAAGCGAGTGTGGCACAGCTTTTTTCAGTTGCAATATGAGAGGAAAGTGCTCAGAATGTGTCAGCAGCACTGCTGGAAATTCTCAAGCTAAACAAGGGACATCAACTATTATCATTATCAATATTACTATTGTTCTTCTATTGAATGACCATATTGCTGTATTGTCCTACTAATTATGCTTTTAGTATTTATTTTTAAATGAATAGTAAGCAGATTTATGGACATTATCCTGAAAAGGCAGTGAACAGTGAACTAGAATGGGCAGTATCTGCGAAAGAACGGGTGCTGGTGCTCGTGAACAGTGAAGAGCCTCACTGATGCAGTTTTTCACCTGCGTGAGAGTGAGAGATTGTATATGTTTCAATCCTGGTATCTAGTGGGAAACAATTCAATAGTTAACACATCTGCTTTGAGAGAAGATATTGTTCACTCAAAGAACACACACACCTAAAACTGAGCACATGCACATGCAACCCAGCGCTGCCAAAGAGAGCAATAATCTGCAAGGTCAAGGGAGCCACAGCTGATGTAGTTGGTGATACATGCATGTAGTCTGTCTAACGCTCAGTCCTGGGAAATCATTAAACACCATAACACATGTACATCACCGGATTCTAGGTGCGTATGCAGAAGTGAAGAGGTACCAGGGGACTTGGACTAGCCAGTTCATGCATGAAATGCTCTTCCATTGGTTTGAAAGGAAGAGAAAATCAACCTTGAAAGGATGCGCAAATGAAGGAATGCAAAGATGGAGGGATAGTGCACAAGGGGCTGAAGGAGGAGAGGAATAGACAAGAG
This sequence comes from Archocentrus centrarchus, assembly GCF_007364275.1. NCBI lineage: Eukaryota > Metazoa > Chordata > Actinopteri > Cichliformes > Cichlidae > Archocentrus > Archocentrus centrarchus. Next base: position 23,347,946 of record NC_044364.1, read on the forward strand.
GTAAGGAGTAATGTTTTATAAATGAGCTTATTTTGGAGTCAGGGGTAAAGAAAGAGCAGCTTGTAATTCTCACTTCAGCTTTAAAAGCGCCCCACACACTGCAGCAAATAAACACAGACCGCACACACTCCTCTTTCACCTGTGCTGGTTCATGCTGTCTGTTTTTCTCTGTTTTCTCCTTCTCTCCCATGCTGCATTTTTGCACTCATTCATGTAAACACACGCACACGCACACACACACACACACACACACACATACACACACACACACACACACACACACACACACACACATAATCACACTGTCTCTCTAGTACTGCTCCATTACCAGCAGTTCCCAGTGATTGAGGATTCCTATGGTAATGGTGATGTGGGGCTGCCCCGGCTGCCAGCTGGCTCACCCCGTGACTGATACCGTTTGTGTGTGCGTATGTTAGAGAATTTTGTTTGTGTGTGAAAGCCTGTGAGTGGTGCCTGGTTAGGCTTTCGTATGCATTAGCAGCTAAAGAAGAGCTAATGTGATTAAGTCAAATGCAGAGAGTTGGTAAATGAATTTTAGTGTGCATAATATGTGCCTATGTTTAGAGCTAAATACTGGAGTAAGAGTTATGCAGAAGTATTTTTTCCTCTTTGTGGTTTACCTTTGCATTGTGCAGCCTATCTTACAGTGTGTATTAGTGCTTTTCTTCCTGAATAGCGGTGCTTGCCAAATGACATCAGCAGCTTTAAGGCACTGGGAAGATTTTACAACTTGAAACCTGCATAACCAACAAAGGGAACTGCCACAAGTATATAAAGGCAGGTGTGACTGAGCACAGTCCAGCAGTGTGACAGTGTGAGACAGAAGCACTCCTACTGTCATATTTTCATCTCTTTTAATCACATTACTGTACATTAGTTTCTTGAAGACTTATACTAAAACAGTAACATTGCATTGCACGCTCTTCACACTTTAACTTATCCTTTTGCCTCACTTCACCCTAAACTTAAACAACCCCTAAAAGAATGAGCAGGTAAGTAACTTGTAACTCTCATCCAAGCCTTAAGACTCTTCATATAAAATATCCCAAAAGTCCCAAAATGTGACTCTATACAGATTTAAGTCCATGCAACATGAGGAACACACACACACACACACACACACACACACACACACACACACAGCTCCATGCCACTTCATTCTCTTTCTGTCACACAAAACTGGTTTTATTTCCTCCTGCTTCTCTTACTCTTCCATAAATACTCTCTTTTCTCCTCCTCCTCTTTCTCTGTCAGTATAATATACCACCTGCCATCCGGTCATTGCCAGTCCTTTCCAAAACACTAACATACTGTGGAAAGCTTCAGTCTGGGAGGGGCTGGGTCAATAGAAACAGAACAGGAAAAGCAGGATCCATAACGTTTGCATTTTTTACTTTCTTTACACATCTCTTCACCAGCTACATGATGCCTGAAATAATTTCATTATATTGGCCTTAATAGGGTTGATATTGTCACTACAATATTTTTTTAATCAACTTTCAGTGGTCTGTCTCATACCAGCTACATGTGTTAATCTTTTACATGAAGGTGTAGATGGAATTTAGACAATTTTTAGTGCAAATTATCACTCCTATATTTCAGAAAACAGCTGGTCTGGCTCAACTATATATTCTGAGTGTCACTCACCCTTAATTTAGAATTGCACTTTTCACAGAGAAAATACTCTTTGTTCTTTCTGTGCAGAGTTTGCATGTTTTTCCTGTACCTGCGTGAGTCTCCGGGTACTTTGGAAGCCCAAAATAATGCATGTTAGTCAAGCTGGTGATCCTAAACTGGGCATGGAAGTGACACAGATAAAATGCTTCACCCTTTATTCACCACGGGCCAGCCCATGAACTTCAAAAGTGCCGCCATTTGCAGACTTCCAGCAACAATTACCCTAATAACTCTATGTTGGGTGTGAAGCACAATTTCTCAGCTTTCAGAAACCACATTTTTCCAATAGAACAAAGAGTTGCGTAATTACAGTAATTCAAAGTGCGTTTGATCAGACGTCTCAGTAACAGGTGTATCGGCGGCGATCGCCTGCTGTTAAATGGTTGACGTGTGTGAAACAAAGTTGAAGTTATGGTTAAATGTGTCTTGTAGTGTTTAATAAGACAAATGTGCTATATCAAATGCCGGTACACACCATTCACTCCTTGCTTCCCCCAACTGGTTTTGTTGGGTATATTTGTCTCTGCATGAATTTTCATTTGACATGTCTTACACACATTATTAGATTTCGTGCTCTTGTCTGTCTTTTCTTTTTCCTTTCCACAGTTTTCCTTGTCTTGATCATTTCTGTTTTCAACTCATTCTTTTGTACCATTTGCCATGCAGGTGAAGATTAAAGTGGTTGCTGTACAGGGTCAAAGTGTTTGCTTGCCTACAATCTTTCTCATCCTGGCACTGCCTGGCAGGCTTCTGGCAGGCAGGGCCCACCCCATATGCCACTCGGTGACAAGGCCAGGATTGAGCTGGACTGGTCTGGCCTCAATGGGAAGTATTGGTCTGGCTTGGTCCAGGTGGATGTGGGCCATTTCTCTCCTCTGTCCAATGAAAAAAGAGCCACCAGGGGAACCTTTATGTAATAATGATTCACTGGATGGCATGATATATTTGTAATTACTGGGGATGGCTTGCAGAAAGAAGACACATCATATCCCACGTGACAGCCACTTGTAATTAGCTGCAATTAGGCATTGGCTGGCATGCAAAGAAATGTAAAGCAGCGATGATTGTTATTATGCTGCTCTAAATGAAAAGGAAACACAATGACAAATAATTAATTCTACTTTGTTACTTGCTTAATAATAATACTATTGCTTTGTGTGCTAAGTATCATACCTGTTTGACTACATGTTTTTGTGATGGATGGCCTTTATCCAGGAAAAAGGTTCGTAGATTAAAAATGAAGACCTTACATGGGGGGTATATTTCACATTAACACATGTATATACCAGTCTGCTTTGCTAAGTGCATTTCAGAAAAAGAAAAAAAAAAGCCAAATTAAGGCCTGCTACATGTCAGCTGATTTATTTTGTTTGTTTTTTTCCAGAGAAGGTGGTCTAACTTTCTGCTGCACAAATCATAAAGTGCTGGGTTGTTTGGTGATTTTGTGCTAGTGGAAGCAATATGAACTGCATGTCACACAGCAAACACACATCTACTGTTATCATCAATATCATTATCACACCGCTGTAAAATGTTAAATCTTTTTTCTAGGCAACTTAATGTAAGTTGCTTAAAATATTTTGTGGCATTTATGGAGAGCAAGCAGGATGCCTTGATTATAATGGTCATGCTTGAAGAACCAAAAATAAAACAAAATAAAATAAAAAAAAAAATATAAAAGATATTTTAGAATGGCAACCTTAATAGCTGGCTCAAACAATGAGGCCGTGTTGGATTTCTTTGTCTCCTGCGACATAACTTTTTAGGTTTAGACAATATGGTTAGTGCTAGTAAATAATGTTGTTTCATCTAAACATCAGAAAGACAAGTCAAAGGAAGAACACATGAATCCCCATTTGAACAAACTGTATTTCTTTAGGGGATCTGGAAAGATTTTAATAATGGCTGCCCTGATCGGTGTACTGTATACTGTGGACGATTTTTTTTTTTTTCTCAATCTCTGCTCCTTTTCAAGAAAAAAATATTTCTTTGTGTGTGTGTGTGTGTGTGTGTGTGTGTGTGTGTGTGTGTGTGTGTGTGTGTGTGTGTGTGTGTGTGTGTCCTTCTACATGCAGGGATAGGAACCAGAGGGAAAGGTGATGAAAGGTCACTCCTGGCTGGCTCTCCACTGTTGTAGGCACTAGTATGTGCATGAGAAAAAAAGGAGACCAGGCAGTGATGTGGACAGCTAATCAATAGTAGACTTAGTGCTTCATAACTGGCCTGGTTAGGAACTTTTTTCCCCCCATTCTTTAGTAATGTCATCACCCCTCCCTCATCACAGAGAGAAAAAGGCAGAGGAAGGCTGAAGGGAAAGTGAGACTGCTTGGTCATTCAGCAGAAGAAAAAGCACTACGGAAAATCCCTTGAGATGTACTTTAACCTTTTAACAATGTACTTTAAAAAAAAAGATAATAAAAAAGGACATGGCATGGATACTTTAAGAAGAAAGACAATTATACACTTTTGGGCAGGTTTACATGTGAGTCCATCTGGTGAGTGTAAGGAGAAAAAATGGAAGGAATAATAAAAATAATGGAAGGAATAATAAAAATATAATCCCAATTCCCAAATAATTGGGATGCTGTGTGAAATGTAAAGAAAGATAGAATGCAATCCTGGAGTCATTTTCAGCCAGGATATGTCCTTCAATGCACATTAAACAATTTTGCATTTGGATTTGCGCAGTATCTCTAAAATTAAAAACAACCTGTCTGAGAGTGATGCTGAAAAGCTAATTCATGTATCGTTACTTCTAGGCTGGATTATTGTAATTCTTTATTATTATTAGGCTTTCCTAAAAGCTCCCTGAAATGCTTTCAGCTGATCCAAAATGCTGCAGTTGGAGTACTGACAGGGACTAGCTCCCTGTTAAATCCAGATTTGAATATAAAATCCTTCTTTTTACATGTAAGTTCTTGAATAATCAGGCTCCATCATATCACTCCAATAGACCACTTCGCTCTCAGACTGCTGGCTTACTTGTGGTTCCTAGGATGCTTAAGAGTAGAATGGGAGGCAGAGCATTCAGCCTTCGGGCCCCTGTTCTGTGGGTCCAACTCCAATTTGGATTTGAGAGAGAGAGACACCCTCTCTATTTTTAATATTAAGCTTAAAACTTACCTTTTTGATCATGCTTATAGTTAGAGCTGGATCAGGTGACCTGGAACCATCTCTTAGTTATGCTGCTATTGACCTAGGCTGCTGGGGGCTTCCCATGATTCACTGAGTATTTACTCTACTTATACTTCACTGTGTATATAATCATTAGTTATTATTAATCTTTGGCTCTCTTCCACAGCATGTGTTTTTTCTTGTCTCCCTCCCCTCAGCAACAACCAGCTGCCCTCCTGACTGCCCCTACCTGAGCCTGGTTCTGCCAGAGGTTTCTTCCTGTTAACAGGGAGTTTGTTTGCTCATAGGGGGCATTTTGATTGTTGGGTTTCTCTGTAACTATTGTAGGATCTTTACCTTATAACATAGTGCACCTTGAGGCGACTGTTGTGATTTGGTAGTAATAAATAAAATTGAATTGAATTGAATTGAATGGAATGGAATGACAGAGTAAGGTCAACAGATGCTGAGGCACAGAGAGATTCATGGAATTTGTTTCCATGGCTGAGCAGCTGCATCCAAGCCTTACTTCCCCAAGTGCCGTGCACAACGTTGGATGCAGTGGTGTAAAGCAAGCTTCCACTGGATTCTCGAGCAGTGGAGACGTGCTCTCTGGAGTGACAAATCACACTTCTCTGTCTGGCAATCCAATGGACAAATCTGGGTTTGGCAGTTGCCAGGAGAACAGTACTTCTCTGACTGCATTTTGTCAAGTGTAAAGTTTGGTTCAGAGGGGATTATGGTGTTAGGTTGCTTTTCAGAATTTGGGCTCGGCCCCTTACGTAGTTCCACTCGAAGGAACTGTAAATGCTTCAGCATAGCAAGACATTTTGGGTAATTTCATGCTCCCAACTTCAACATCATATTAAACCCTATGGATTAAAAATGGGATATCACTCAAGTTCACATGTGTGAGAGCAGACAAGTGAATACTTTTGGCGGTATACTGTAATTCTTATTGTGCACGTATTGTGGACAAATAGTTCAGCATTCATCTCGAGCACAATATGTGGCACAGTGCATTGTGTTTGTCAGTACTAAATGTCTTGAGGCAAAAAAAGACACCCTGTTACAACAGTAACAAATGCTCTTACATGGTGTAGCACTGACATCCAAGATGGCTGCCATAGCAATGGGGGAACAGGAAGTGGGAGAGTAGGGAGAACAGGAGACAACAGCTGGCTGACAGTCACAAATGAGTAAACAAAGGTTGCACGACTAAGCCATTTATTATAGCATAAGTAGGTATTGTTGTTATTGTTGCCGACCCAGAAAAGAGGATGGAGGAGAGGGGAGGTGTGTGTGTGTGTGTGTGTGTGTGAAGGATTGTTCAAAAACAAAGTGAAAAGGGGAAAATTCAAAGACAACCAGCTCAGCTAGTGGTAGACTTTGAAATCAATTATCAAGCAATCCCTGCTGCGACAAGTGCCTCAAACACTGACACACATTATGTACACGCAAAACACAATGACGCACGGACACACACACACACACACACACACACACACACACACACACACACACACACACACACATGCGCGTACGCACATTGATTTAGTGCCTCTCTTGCCAAACAGGCAGAAAGGGAAAGGAAGAGGAAATACATCACAAGAGCCCTCTGCTGCTTTCTTCTTCTCTCTGTCTTGTTAAACGTGATGGCTGCAAGAGCTTATATTTTATCTGGAAGTGGAGAGACATTATGAGTTGAAAGCTGGGGAAGCTCACTGAATGCTTGCAGAGCAAACATTGCAATCAGCTTGTAGCAAATAAAGAAAGAAAACAGTATCCCTTAGAAAAGCTGTATTTTAGAAAAATATTAAGAGAATAGATAATTTTCTGCCCTGTTGCTGTGTGTGTACTATACTGTAGGAGCAATGGGATGCATTGCTGCATTGCATTCCAGGTCCAACACAGCTGATGGAGGTTAACACACCCACTTAAGACAATACTTGTGATTCCACTAGATGCGCCTCAGCACATTTCAAAAGTGTCTCTCTGCTCCTTGATGCACTGGGTTGATTTTGTTGTGTTTTTTTTTTAGTGAAAGGGTGAGAAGGGTAGAAAGGCACACATTCAGAACATCATATAAAATTTGGACAAATTTCAAAATAAGACTAAATGATAGCTGAGACAGGCTTGAAACACAACAAACAAAATTATAATTAAAGCCGCAAGAGGCGTTAAAGGCCCTCGCCGCCTGTGAGCCCCCGCAAACCCCCATGGAGCTGCCTGTGAGCCCCGCAAACCCCCAGCGAGCTGCATGCAAGTCCCGCAAACCCCCAGAGAGCCGCTTCTTCTGCCGAATGTAAAACCGAGTTAGAGCTGTTATTGTACGTGTTTCCAGTAGGTGGCACTGCAACCGACATTAAATGTCATATGGATGTATTGAGGGGTGAGTCCTTATCACAATTGTGAAGTTTGATGCAGATTGGATGTGTCATTGGGATCCTGTTTCCAATAGGTGGTGCTGCAGCTGTCATTGAATAATCTCATGTGCATGTGTTCAAGAGTGGGTCCTCATCACACTTGTTAAGTTTGGTGCAGATTGGACAATGAGTGTTTGAATTTGAGCAACCTCCTGTTTCCACTAGGTGGCGCTGTCATTGTCATCCAGTGTCATATGGATGTGTGCAGGGGTGTGTCTTCATTACACTTGTGAAGTTTGGTGCAGATTGGACAATGAGTGTTTGAATTAGAGCAACTTCCTTGTTCCACTAGGGGCGCTATACCTGCATTCAATAATGTCATGTGGATGTGTTCAGGGTTGGGTCCTTATCACACTTGTGAAGTTTGAGTCTTGGCTTTGCAAATTTCTACTGTGAGTTCATCCATAACTACATTCAGGTAGCATCTCCATTAACTAAACTAGCCTCTCCAAAGATTTCTTTTTACTGGTACACAGAAACAGACTTCCAACAGCTCAAAGAGAGGTTCACCTCAGCACCCACCTTAGTCCAACCCATACCAAAACTACAGTTCATTATGGAATTAGAAGCTTCAGACTCTGGGGTTAGAGTGGTGCTATCCTGGAAGGAATGCTCTGAAGATGAGGTCTCCCAACCAGAGAACATCCTCCTCCTACCTGTGTTGTGGGAACCATAACCTAGAAAGTAGAAGATGCCATTAAAACAGGCACTCCAATCTGATCCAGACCTGGGAATTGGCATCCTCAACCGGATTTATGTCCCCTCCTGTGCACACTTGTCAGTGATCCACTGGGCCCATGCTGCCAGGTTCACCTGTCACCTTGGGGTCAAGCCGAACTGTCACTTTTCTAAAACTGTTGTCCCTCGTTAGAAAGAGATGTGAGAGAGTACGTAGCAGCCATTTGTTCATGTGGTAAAAGTAGTCTCTGGCCACCCTCTTGACTATTACAGCCACTCCCAACTCCCTCTAGGTCCTGGTTTCACATCTCCCTTAACTTTGCCATTGATCTGCCTTCCTCTAATGAACAAAGAGTAATATTCTCCATTACTGATAGATTATCCAAATCATTTCACTTCGTAGACCTAGAAAAACTCCACTGAAACTGCTAATGTTATCGATCACATATTCAGGCTCCATGGAATCCCTACTGAGACTGCATCTGACAGAGTACTCCAATTCATCTCACAAGTATGGAAGTCAATTTGTACCACTCTAAGAACAAAGGTCTTAATCTTAAGCTTCTGGTTTCACCCTCAAACTAATGCTCAAACAGACCGGTTGTTAACAATTCAATTATCAGCCAATCAGAAAACAATATAAATAATCATTTCATTGTTGGTTAAAAAAGAAAAACCTGAGTCGACAGGGATTCTGATCATTGGAGTCAGGTTATTAAAGGCTAATGTCTTTTATTTCAGTGCCGGGTCAGGCTTTCTCAAAAGAGTGTTTAGAGAAATCATTCAACATTTCCTCCAGAGAGTAATAGACTCCTCTCTCATTCCCATGGTCATTGCTACCTGCTCCCAAAGGCACACTGCAGACAAATAGAGCGATTCTGCATGAATGTGCAGGAGAAGAGGTAAAGAAATAAGAGATGTAGAGCTCAGCATAGTGTAGCATCAGTGAGAAGAGGAGCTGAAAAAAATAGACAATAGAAAGATGGTTTTAAAAAAAGAAAACACACACAATGTAGAGGTTTTTCAAAAAGTATAGTTGGAGAAAGACTCTGGTCCACTGAATGAGAAATGTTTGCACTGGAGGCAATGAGACTGCTGAGATTCTGCTGCCTCAGGCAAAGACCAGAGGAAGTTTCAGTGGCAGCCAGGCCTCCAACTGTCTTCTCCTCAAAGCCATTCGACACAACACCAACATCCTGCTCAAAGCCAGAATCAGTGGTGCCAGATTTCAGCTGTATAGGTGTTCAGCTTTGTGCTTTTTATTTGGTGGCCTGTCAAACAAATTCACAGGTTTCCACGGAGAAGCCAGATGATAGTGACAAGCTCAACTGGTTCACTTTGGCTGCATGCTGAGTAATTACGTGATGCTGTGTTCACATTAACAAATGATTAAAAGTTGTAATTTTTGCTTTCAATAGAAAAGTAGCTTCACATCCAACTGCAATTCTCCTTTCTATTCTATTCTATCAGCACCACCCAGTTTCCACAAGGTGAGTGAACTACAGCTGTTTTACATAAATATCCTTAATAAATTAGTGAATGAATCAATAAATAAATGTTTAAAATTGGTTGCAGTATTTGAAAGGTGAAACAAAGTCTGACAAGGACCTTATTAACCTGCCCTAAAACTGCTGCCTGGTGTTTTTGGAGAGATTCTGGCGAGAGTACAGGAATAAGCTTTTTCAAATATCAAGCCTTGCTGCAGGATCACTTCCCAGCTAATTTTGGACTCAGGAGCTATTTGTTCAGTGCTGCTTCAGTTGGACTGTTTTACCATTCTCCACATTAACAAGCCTATCATAAATCATGCGATATAACAAATGGAGTTATCCTGTGTAGATAGTGCTGCTCCTCCCAATGTCCAGAACAAAAAAAGCAAAGGTCAAATGATTAGCCTTGGTATCCCTGTGTGCCTTTAATGATAGTGCAGAACCTTTGTGTTAGGTGCGTGCCTCCTCAGCACATGTAGTGCTTGTTAAATACAGAACAGAGAGATAAATTAATGAAGGCTTTGTCCTGCTGCTTTGTTGGCCACTGCATAACTTAGGAGTGATGACTGAGCACAAATGTAGCCAGACTGTACAGTAGGTCTACTGTAGCACTGTGTTAAAGTACACACAGCTTCACCAGCGTTACTTATCATCCGTAGTAATTAATGTAGCACTGTGTGTTTATTAATCAGAAACACTGATGTGAAAGTGGAGACTATATGTTGAAATAACTGACAATTACAGTTGTAAATGATAATTGTATTCCATTTGTTAGGAGTTATGGTCCTATGCACTACTAATTTATATGGAAACAAAACATCTAAGACCTGGTTCTTAAGTACAACAAGTGCATGTCATATATTTTGGAGCACATTATATAGGAGCTAAAAAAATAATATTGAGCCCACTGAACATGATATTCTCCACCACTGACCTATGCCTAGAACTTCTGTCCATAAAAATGATGCACAAAACCAGTGACAAAGTACAGCCCTGCCATCATGAGTGAATCTGACTTACTGCCAGCAATGTGGAAAGCTCTCGCAATGGCTGTGCGGGAACTGGATAGCCTACAACAACAATAAGCTCCCTTCTTGAAAAAGGGATCCACTACCCCAATCTGCCAATCCAGAGACACAGACTTCAGATTTATTTATTTTTTGGAATATTATAAGTCTTCAGCATTAAAGCTGCATTTTGAGTTAAGTTTTGTCTCCTGCGTCCTGTAATTGGGTCCAACTCTGCCTGCCACATAGTCAACATACGACAATTTCATGATGAGCACCAAAGTTAGTAGTCAAAGCTGTCAAATTGCTATTTAGAGAATACTGCTTATGTACTGTATTTGCAAGATTTTCTCTTAAAGAGCTTTTTCATGTAAATAGTTAAAAGAATCATTCAAACACAACTTATGAACAACTTCTGGCACACACTTTTTTTTGGAAACTGTGCTAAATAACACTGAAAAAAAAAATCTTACCTTGTGTCTTATGTGGTTGTAATAGTTGCCATAGCTCACAGTGCAAGCACAGTACCAAAACTATAGAATCGTTAGAGCTGAGCCCTACATATTTCTGCTATTCAGTAATACTGGTATTATCAAACTCATATTTGATTCACAATAGAACATAGAAAACATATTTAAACTGAGAAAATGCACAATTTTAAGAAAAATGAGCTAATTTTGAATTTGATGACAGCAACACTTCTAAAAAAAAAGTTGGGACAGGGCCATGTTTCCCACTATGTGGAAAAATGTTGTCCCATTGTTGTCTGATACAGGATTCTAGCTGCTCAACAGTCCTGGGTCATTTTGTTTCATTTTTTTTTTTTCTCTCATTTGGTGAAAGGTCTGGACTGCAGGGAAGCCAGTTCAGTACCTGGGCTGTCCAACTATGAAGCCATGCTATGAAGATGCAGTATGTGGTTTAGCATTGTGTTGCTGAAATATGCAAGGTCTTACCTGAAAAAAGCTGTCATCTGGATTTGAGCACATGTTGCCCTGAAACCCGTATATACCTTTCAGCATTAATGGGCCTTTTCCAGATGTCCAAATTGCCAATTATATAGGCACTAATGCACCCCCATACCATTAGAGATGCAGGGTTTTGAACTGAGTGCTGATAACACCCTAGATGGTCTCTCTCCTATTTAGTCTGGAAGATGCAGAGTCCATGCTTTCCAAAAGGAATTTTATATTTATATTATTCTGACCTCAGATGTTTTCCACTTTGCTTCAGTGCATTTTAAATGAGCTTTGGCCCAGAGAAGAAGGTGGAGTTTCTGGATCATGTTCACATATGGCTTCTTCTTGGATAGTGGAGCTTTAACCTGCATTTGTGAATGGCACAGTGAGTTGTGTTCATAGACAGTGATTTCTGGAAGAGTCCATGCAGTGATTTCCATGATAAACTCATGCCTGGTTTTAATGCAGTGCTGCCTGAGGGCCCAAAGATCATGGGCATCCAATATTAATTTTTGGCCTTTTCCCTTGTGTAGGAAAACATTCCACCTCAAACGCTGTTGGTAACTGCTGGTTTACATTGTAATGAGTGTAAAACTCCAAAAATATTTCTACCTTTTAAGAAAAAACATTTTTCTGTCATAAAATGTGTGAGTCTAACATTCGCCCTCTATAACCCACCTGGTTACAAATTTCCATGTTATTCTACCAAAAATAAGAGAGGGACATTGAGAGCATCAGAGAAAAATGGAGGGAAACTGTCCCACAGAGAAAGAATGAAAAAGATGTGAAAGAGAAATCCAAAGAGAGAGAAAGCATAAGCTTCAGATGTTTCAAAATTCAGCCACTCGCATAATTACCAAAACTCCATAATTTTCCCATATCAGCCCAGTCCTACAGCAGCGCCACTGGCTTCCAATTAAATTCTGAATTCAATTCAAAATTCTTCTGTAATTCTTCAAGCCCATTCACGACCTGGTTCCTTCCCACTTATCTGATCTTCTTCTCATCGCCTTCTCCTCCTGCTTTCTTTTTTCTTTCTCTTGCATCTGCCTTATTGTACCCTCTGCCCACCTCAGCACCATGGGGAACAGCTTTTTTCTGCCCCACTCCCCAACTGTGGAATTCTCTCCCACCCCACATCCACAATATCGACTCACTCCCTGTTTTCAGATCATGACTCAAAACTCACCTGTTTAAGATAATCTGCACACTTTAGTTCCCAGATCATTTTATTTCAATTTCTTATTCTGTGGTGCCACTATGCTTGGCATAGCTTTATAATATTCAATAACAATGCAGGTGCACATAGGTGTCCACCTGTATTGTGCGCTCTGGTGCTTTACCACATAGCACTACAGCTCTGCTTATCTCATGCAAGAACTAAGCCAGTTCTTGATGCCTTCTTCACAAAATTGTTACAGCTGAAAGAGTTTTAGTGCATGTAGCTTAGTGAACACCTTCTAATTAAATTTCTTTGTTACCTTACCTGATTTCTCTGCTCTGATCCCTCCAGTGTTCTCCCCTGGTCCTCCTCAGTTTTGCAAATGGATTATCCTTATGGAAATCCCTCCTGTCTGGAAAGGAAGACTTACCTGTGGTTGAAATCACCTACCTGTCCACTCTCACATCTCACGCAATATTAGAGCAACATGAACAGATTTTAAGATCTCTGACTGAACAAAACAAGCCACCAGCAAACCGTTATCTCAGTTGAGCTTAATAATTCAATTGACTCAATTTTGCACTAACTGCACTCCCCACCCTCGAGCAGGTTTCCACCTTGCCACCTCCCTGCCTTGCCTTCTTGTTCCGTATTTCAGGAAGTCTCAAATTCCACTCAGGAGGCCACATTCCCAGAATCTTCCCCTCCAATGATGTCAAGTTATTGTATGTTGTACCCTTATTAAGAGTATTTTTCTTACATTCTGTGGTAGTTTTTACTTTTCCCAAGTTTGGTGTTGAATGGTAGAGGGTCTATGGTCACACTTTGTACTCTGACAATGCAGCCAATGGGTTATGGGTTGTTTTTCAGGAGTTGGGCTCGACCCCTTAGTTCCAGTGAAAGGAACTCTTAATGCTTCAGCATACCAAGTAGGGCTGCAACGATTCATCGATTAACTCGATTAAATCGATTCTAAAAAATTATCGACACAAATTTACTGTGTCGATGCTTCGTTTAAACTCTGCAGCGCTCAGCTGTCTCGGTGTAAGCGGCGCTCCTCACTAGCATTAGTGCTCCGTCGTCTTTTTGTGGGTTTATTGGGGGCTGGCAAACCAACATAGAACTGCATTACCGCCACCTACTGGACTGGAATGTGAATCACGCGCACACACACACACACAGATTCTAAAAAGCTCTCCGTCGCTGCGATGGATTTCCTTTAACACAGAGTGGATCATCGCTAGAGTTGCCACCTGTCTCGTAAAATACAGAACCCCGTATGTTACTGGACTCAGTGGAATACGGCTCCGTAACATGCAGGGTTCCGTACTTTACCGGACGGGTGGCAACTGTCGCTGACATGCATTTCCACGCCTCCACTGCTCTCTGTGTGTCTGTGTGTGTTGTGCTCGCTGACAATTTCAGCTGTTAGTTTTGTCTTTACTTCAGCTGTAGCTAGCACAACTGGTTTGCTAGAGCGCGGGCCATTAGCACTAGCGATGGTTCGGTACCGGAAGGCCCGCCCCCCAGGACCGAGGGGCTCCGTCAAAATTTTTTTTTTTTAATCCCTTATTAGTGACTAAATATAGACCTGCAGCAGAAACGTATTTTTGAGAATGCTTGTGAATACAAAGCATTACAACATTACTCACACATGCACCATGGCTCCCACAGCCACTAGTTTTTCAAAACACTCATAGCAGGCAGCGGTTTTAACTGCGCAAGCGCAAAGAGACGGTGAGCTCAAGTAGTGCAAAAGGAAATGTTTTTCCAGCGTCCAAAACAGCAGCTTTTTCTTTTAGTAACCACCATTAAAATCTTTACTGGGAAACAGCTGGAGGTCCTTCATCAAGCACCTGATCAGCAAGTGTTAAGGTGAAGAAAAGAGAACTTTGTAGCTGCTCCATCCACCGCTGTTTGTTCACATGGCGAAAAACTGCAGTACGGAAGTTAAAATATGCAGATAAACTGTTAATAAAAAAAGTATTTCTTATCCGATTACTCGATTAATCGATGGAATAATCGATAGAATACTCGATTACTAAAATAATCGTTTTATGCAGCCCTAATACCAAGACATTTTGGACAATTTTCATGCTCCCAACTTGGGAACAGTTTGGGGATGACCCCTTCCTGTCCCAACAAGACGGTTCACCAGTGCACAAAGCAAGATCAATAAAGACATGAATCGGGCAGTTTGTGAGGAAGATCTTGTCTGGCCTGCACAGAGTCCTGACCTCAACACAATAGAAGACCTTTGGGATGAATTAGAGTGGAGACTGTGAGCCAGGCGTTCTCATCCAATATCAGTGTCTGACCTCACAAATGTGCTTCTGGACGAATGGTCAAAAATTCCCATAAACACACTCCTAAACTTTGAAGAGTTGAAGCTACTGTAAATCTATAAAATCTTGTGATGTCCTGAGCAACTAAACACATGGATAAGATAGACAGCAGAGAAAATAACTGCATATAGGACACAGAACAGCAGCCTGTAAAGTGAAGTATCAGCCCTTAGGATCAAATATATAAAAACACAGAATTGCATAGTACTCTATGACTATTACAATATGAAATTATGATTGACAGCAGAGACCAACTGAGTTGATACTGCCTGCTCAATTCCAAAGAAGACGGTATGTTAATTTTGAATGAAGCTACTTTGTATAACAGTTGTTTTTAACCCGAGCCACAGAAGCTGTTTATGACCTGCCTCTACCTCCCCAAACGGGAGGCAGTGTGTTCTGCTGCACTGCCCTCATATTAAAACCCCAGTCATTAAACAGAACTCGACCAAAGCAGTAACAGCCTCACAGGAATTAATTGAATATAAGCTTGTTCAGCACGCAGCATGTGTGGCATGGATACACACATTCATGCATTCACATACAGTTGGGTTTCTACGATTCAGAGGACATAACATTGACTTGCATTCATTTGCTGGAGACTCACTCTAACAGTAACTATAAGTAGTCTGACCATAGCCCTAAACATGTTTTCATCTTAAAGGTCAATGTCACAGGGACTTTCCTTTAGCCCCCATAATTCATCTATGCAAAGAGATTTTATCCACAACCCGAGTAGTTCCAAGACCAAAGTGTGGCAGTGGCACAGGTGGTAGAGCAAATCGGAGGTTTGGTGGTGCAAGGCATGCCAAAATATCCTTGGGCAAGATACTGAAACCTAAGTTGCTCCTGATGTGTTCATCGGAGTGTGAATGTTAGACAGAAAACACATAAACATAGAAAAAAAGTGCTTGCAGGAATGTGCATGTCAACACAGCATGTTGTATGATTTTGCGTTGAGTATTCAGTGTAGAAAAGTGCTTTATAGGATCCATTTATCACACACAGAGACAGGGACCTTCTCTGTTTATTGCTGCCCACTGATGATTATTTGCTGATGACTCTGTTATTCTGTCCCTCTTCAGATCAGGGATTTCCCTGACTGGTGTGAGTCCTCCTTTTTAAAGATAAATGTTTCTAAAACAAAGGAGATGGTCATTGATTTTAGAAAACGTAGTGCTGTCACTGTGCCTGTGGGGAAAACGTAGAGGTCGTGAACCAGTGTAAACATCTGGGAATGATCCTTGACAACAGGCTGACTTTTGAAGGCTCACTTTGTAAAAAGGCTCATCAGAGGATGTATTTTTATGGGAAGCTCTGTGGTTTTAATGCGGATGCTACTTTTATGAGAAGGTTTTATTCTTGTTTTACTGAGTCAGTTCTTTTAATTTTATCTGCTGGTTCGGACTTTTAAACATTAAGAACAGGACTAAGCTGCGGGGAGTCATAAAGGTGTGCAGAAAAACTGCTGGACATAGCGCTGAGCAACCTCACTGACTTGCATAAAGTGAGGTCAGTGAAAAAGGCCAGACTGATCCTGGCAGATTCAGACCACCCGCTGCACCAGGAGTTTAGGTTACATCCTTCTGGACGCAGATATTGACTACCACGATGTAGGACAAATCGATTCAAGGACTCTTTTGTCTTGGCAGCGATTAGGTTTTTTGTGATTTCATGTATGTTGTCATGACATACCTGTTTTTATGCTACTACTGGCTGTGGAAAAAATTGCCCTTAGGGGACAATAAAGGTCTTTGAACTGAATTGAATTGAGCCTTTTCATCCTGACTGAGAGTATACTGATGTGTAACATTTTATAACCATTGTTGATACATGGTAAATTGATATTAAAGTTAATTAAACTTTAGTTAAATGAATTTTACTGCTAACAGTGACATAATTGATCATGTTTACTAATCATTGATAATATTGATAATGTTATGATATATGTACATTTATGGCTTTAATTTGTGTGGTTAAAAATCATTATTCCATTATTCATACTTTCATTACCAAACAGTAAGTAAAAGAGAACACAAATGTAGTGTGGGAGCATTGCTTACTCAACCTCCTGTAATCGCTTAAGTATAGATGTATCCAGATGTCATATTTCTTGTAGCTCCAGTCATCTTTGTTTTATCTGTATGTGTACTGCAAAAGTTTTTTTTCTTTTTGCAGACACATCTATTTTTTGATGGCTGGGATGTAGATCCATGAATAATTGGGCAAAGATCCAACTTTGTGTTTTGTTCACCTCATTTCTGGTTTGCACTTTTGTTATCCTAATTATAAAATTTCACATGCTAATGTTACAAATATTATGCATACTATCAAACAGATCTGGAACATAAAGATGCAAGATCTGGAAATAAAGCATAAGCTGACAGACCTGACTGGCTCCAATCTGGTGGATGTGAAAACCTTGGGTTTGTTGTCATGCTTTTCATGCAAAATATCACTGAAAGAAGATGAAGGACTGATATTCTACTTTTGCAGTTCCAGAAGTGTTTTGCAGTCCTTAATGATTTATTGTATTGTATGCTAGGGATAGGGTGAGACAGAGGCAAATAATCTAAAGGGAGCAGCCAAAAGTAGAAGAAGAAAAGTGGCCTACTGTGTGGCCTTTTAGAAAAACTGTGGTGTATTGATAATGTGACTGTAAGAGTAGCAATAGCAATTCAGTCAGTGAACTCATACAAGGTACCTCATTCTGCAGCCCTGTAAATTGCCACAGTTTCAATATGACTATTAAGAATTATTTCATAAGAGACACACTTTTTTGTAGCCATTACACAATTAAAGAAATAGACCATTTGGGGGTAAAAGCCACATGTCTCATTCGTGCGTTATGTACAGAAAGCCTGATAGAGATTTATCAGTTAGGTTACCTGTCAGGAGGCAGAACTTGAGTAAATATTATTAAAAAGTGAATATAAATCTAGTGCTGCTCTGTAGCTGATCTTTGATCTTCTTGTATGGGGAAGAAAGAGAATTAAGACATCACTCACAAGGTTTATATTATGGTACATATTATATACGATAGCACCACATACACACTATATACAATATAACTGAAGTTTCTCCCATGCAACTCTAGCATCTATACTGTTGGCCTGGTTATTATCTTCATGATTGTTAGCTCCAGCAGTTAAACCTGATTAACAATCAAGGCGGAGCTGCTTATTTTCCACACTTCTTTTTGATATATGATCCACAGGCTGCAAGTCAGTCCAGGGTCACAAAGTCTTTTCATGAGTTATGAGAGCATTTAGTGGGTATTAGACAGCTATTAGCGCTGGCTAATCACCACAGGTGTGTGTATGAGTCTGCCTTGTGGGTGAGGTTAATTGCAAGTAGGAAGGCCTTGGTGTTCAAGCAGGTGTCCAAATAAGTGGAGGGGAGGGGAAAGGAAGCAGTAGATAAGGGGTCAAGTGTTAGAGACCCTCCCAAGGGAACTTCTACTAATTTAAATTACTGTAATTCATCAGAGAAAATTAGACACATGCTCAAAAAGTACAGTATGTTTAACGTTCAATATATATACACTGATCAAGCAAAACATTATGACCACTGACAGGTGAAGTGGATAACACTGATTATCGCTTCATCATGGCACCAGTTAGTGGGTGAGATATATTAGGAATCAAGTGAACATTTTTTCCTCAAAGTTGATGTGTTAGAAGCAGGAAAAATGGGCAAGTGCGAGGATTTGAGCGAGTCTGGCAAGGCTAAATGTTAGACAAGTGGGTCAGAGCATCTCCAAAACAGCAGTTCTTTAGGGGTGTTGGTCTGCAGCAGTCAGTATCTATCAAATGTGATCGAAAGGAAGGAACAGTGGTGAACCAGCAACAGGGTCATGGGTGGCCAAGGCTCACTGATGCATGTTGGGAGGGAAGGCTGGTCCATGTTGTTCAATCCAAGTAGCCGAGTACTTGCTCATAGGGGGCCATTTTGGTTGTTTGGTTTTCTCTGTATTATTGTAGGCTCTTTACCTTACAATATAAAGCGCCTTGAGGTGACTGATGTTTGAATCTAAATTAATGCCACTCCTCCTCATTAGTCTCTCTTTTTTCCATCAGGCAACCCAGGAGGGAAAACTAGTGCTCTACTCACACTGTGCATAGTGGGGATGGGATGTTGCTGACTTCAGCTGATGATATAGTTGGGCAGAAGAAGGACTGCTTTAAAGAGTTCGTCAATTTCACTGACACAGCTTCCATAGAGGAAGCAGAGTCTGAGAACAAGGGTGACGACTCACCCATCACTGGTGGTGAGGTCACAGAGGTAGCTAAACCACATCTTGGTGGCGATCTGGGGCAGTGCCTCTGGTTTGGCAGACTATGATGGACTGGAATGAGGTGCTTCAATAATAGGAAGATCACACTCCATAGCCTGCCAGGGAAGGTCTATGCCAGGTTGCTGAAGATGGGAGAGCATCCCTTTGCATAGACAGCAATGAAGTATAAATATAATTACAGTAGAAGCTTAAAGCAGTTAACCCCTAAGCTGGAGTTGAAATGGTGTCTCACTAATTTAGAAGATCTTCATTTAGCCTGGAAAAAAGAGTTTGTTGCTCTATAAAAAAAAAAAAAGCCCTTTGTAAAGCTACAACATCTTACTACTCATCACTGATTGAAGAAAACAAGAACAACCCCAGGTTTCATTTCAGCACTGTAGCCAGGCTGACAAAGAGTCAGAACTCTGTTGAGCTGAGTGTTCCTTTATCTTTAACTAGTAATGACTTCACAAATTTATTCACAAATAAAATTTTAACCACTAGAGAGAAACATTTTTTGATAAGCAGCTCACCGATGTATCATTATCTATAGCTATTTTCAATACTACTGATATTTAACCAGACTCTTTCTCTCTGATTGATCTTTCAGAGTTAACTTCAATAATTATATCCATCAACGTGTCTATTAGACCCTACTTATTCCTACTAGACCCAATTCCTACTAGGCTGCTCAAATAAGTCCTACCATGAATTAATGTTTCAATCTTAAATAAGATCAATCTATCTTTATTGTGGGCAATGTACCACAGGCCTTTAAGGTAGCAGTAATTAAACCATTTCTTAAAAAGCATCACTTGACCCAGCTGTCTTAGCTAATTATAGGCCAATCTCCAACCTTCCTTTCCTCTCAAATATTCTTGAAAGAGTAGTTGTAAAACAGCTAACTGATCATCTGCAGAGGAACGGTTTATTTGAAGAGTTTCAGTCAGGTTTCAGAATTCATCAGTACAGAAACAGCATTAGTGAAGGTTACAAATGATCTTCTTACAGCCTCTGACAGTAGACTCATCTCTGTACTTCTCCTGCTAGACCTCAGTGCAGATTTTGATACTGTTGATCATAATATTTTATTACAGAGATCAGAGCATGCTGTAGGTATTAAAGGTAATATGCTGCAGTGGTTTGAATCATATCTATCTAATAGATTCCAGTTTGTTAATGAATATGGGGAGTCTTCTTCACACACTAAGGTTAATTACGGAATTCCACTCAGTTCTATGCTGGGACCAATTTTATTTACACTATTCATGCTTCCCTGTAGGCAGTATTATTAGAAGGCAAAGCATACATTTTCATTGCCATGCAAATGATACCTAGCTCTATCTATCCATGAAGTCAGATGATACACACCAATTATTTAAACTGCAGTAAAGGCCTAAATGACCTCTAATTTCCTGATTCTAAATTCAGATGAATTTGAGGTTATGTGGTATTGTGTAATTTTGCATATTAAACAAATATGTAGGACTGCTTTTTCGTATTTGCGCCATATCTCTAAAAGTAGAAACTTTCTGCCTCAGAGTGATGCTGAAAAACTAGTTGATATATTCGTTACTTCTTGGCTGGTCTATTGTAATTCATTAATATAAGGTTGTTCTAAAATCTTCCTTTCAATTGATCCAGAATGCTGCAGTGGAAGTACTGACTGGGACTAGAAAGAAAGAGCATATTTTTCCCATATTAACTCCCTGTTAAATCAAAAATCAAATTTAAAATCCTTCTCTTCACATAAAAGGTCCTGAGTAATCAGGCCCTGTCTTATCTTAAAGACTCCATAGTACCATATCTCCACAATAGAGCACTTTGCTCTCAGACTGCTGGCTTGTTGTTCCTTGGGTATTTAAAAGTGGAATGGGATGTAGAGCCTTCAGCTTTCCAGTCCTAGTTTGGATTTGGGAGACAGACACCCTCTCTACTTTTAAGATTAGGTTTTTAAACATTCCTTTTTGATAAAACTTACAGTTAGGGCTAGATCAGGTGACACTAAACCCTCCCTTAGATATGCTGCAATAGACCTAGGCTGCTTGATGGACTGAGCATTTCTTATTCACCTCTTTTGATTCTCTCTCTGTTTATACACCGCTCTGCATTTAATCATTAGTTATTATTAATCTCTGGCACTCTTCCACAGAATGTCTTTTGTCTTGTCTCTGTCCCCTCATCCAGTTGTGGCAGATGGATGCCTGGTTCTGTGGGAGTTTTTCCTTTACACTGTCACCAAGTTCCTGCTCATAGGGGATCGTCTGATTGATAGGGTTTTTCCTGTCTCGCTCCACTGCTAACAAAAGCCACTGTGGCCAAAAACGCAAAAAAAAAAAAAGTCAAGTGATGGGGTATTGCAAAGTTGAGAAGGGAAACAGTTCCATTGAGTAGGGGCTGCCACACTGAAGGCTCTGTCCACAATGGTGTGGAGGTAGGTGTGAGGGACAAAGAGCAGACCCATACCTGAGGACCGAAGTGTACAAGGCTGTTTGTATGGGTGCAAGAGGTCAGACAGATACTGAGGGGCCAAGGCATTGAGAGATTTGTAAGTGAGGAGAAGGATCTTGCACACAATGCGAGAATTTACTCTGAGTCAATATAGCTTAATAAGGGTGGGGGTGATGTGTTGCCAGACCTTAGAGCTAGTTAAAAGCCTGGCAGCTGAATTCTGGACATACTGGAGCCTGACCAGGGCTTTGCTGAAGATCCTGAACAAGACCCCGCTACAGTAGTAGTAGGTGACAAAGGCATGGATAAGGGTCTCTGCTATAGAATCAGTCAGTAAAGGCCAAAGTCTAGAGGTGTTTATAGTGACCGATTTGATATGATTCTTGAATGAAAGTGTGGAGTCTAAGATGACATTGACCACATGCTTTTGGTAGCCATCAACGAGATTCTGGTGTAATTCTGGCTGGACATTTGACCACTCTTCTTGGCAGAATTGGTAGAGTCCATTTAAAAGACTGGTTTCCTGGCACAGACCCAGCTTTTAAATATAGTTCACACATTTTCAATAAGGCTGAGGTCAGGGCTTTGGGAAGGCAATTCCAGAAGCTTTATGTTGCCTTGCTTTATCCATTCCCAAATCAGTTTTGATCTGTGTCTGGGATCATTGTCCTGTTAGAATGCTCAGTGGTGTTCAAGTTCCAATTGTCTAGCTGTTGATTAGAGGTGAAGCTGAATAATTTGGGGGCATAGTGCTTCATCATTCGATCCAATATGTGCAATATACTGGTACCGCTGGCAGAACAAAAAAAACCCAGAGCATGACGGTACCACCACCAGGCTTGACAATTGGTTCAGTGTCCTTGGGTGTGAAAGCCTCATCTTTACTCCTCCATAGACACTGATGCTGGATGAGAAGGCCTGGCTCACAGTCACCACTCTAATTAATCCCAAAGGTTTTATTTCAGGTTGAGATCAGGACTCTATGCAGGCCAGACAAGTTCTACCACACCAAACTCACTCATCCATATTTTTATGGATCTTGCTTTGTGCACTGGTGCGCAGTCATTTTGAAACATGAAGGGGCCATCCCCAAACTGTTCCCACAAAGTTGGGAGCATGAAATTGTCCAAAATGTCTTGGTAAGCTGAAGCATTAAGAGATCCTTTCACTGGAACTAAGGGGCCGAGCCCAACTCCTGAAAAACAAAAGAGTTTGCAGCATTTGACTCTGTAGGATGTGGACCTCTGCACACTATGTGCCTCAGAGTCTGCTGACCCAACTTTGTGATTTTATGTGGCCTACCACATCGTAGCTGAGTTTCTGTCAACAACTGACTGCGGAATATTTAGTAGCAAGGAAACTTCACAACTGGACTTGTTGCACAGGTGGCATCCTATCACATTTACCCCACCCCCCCACCCCCAGATGAGCTGTAGCAGGTGGCTGAGGGAGAGGGAGGTCTCTGTGATCCAGCCCCACATAAGCTGCAGTAAATAGATGGATGGATGGCAAAAGAACTTTTATTTATTCGCAGTGATAATGTAGTGTGAATTTCTCTTGTTCTTGTATTGTTCTCATTCCTGTTCTCATTCTTGCTCCATCTCTTTCTGTCCTCTTGTTTTACATTCACTCCCCAAGGGTCAATATTTACCACTTTCTTTACACCACTTGGAAGACTTGGCAAGAGGAGTAGCGCATTACAAGACAAGTTTTCATTGTTTTCCTCTTCTTCTTCATTCCCAGTCATTCCTAGACTTCAAACCGTGTATCTGTCCACTGGGGGTATAACCATTAAAGCCACTCCACCAGGACATAAAAATGCATGTAATATTAAATCACTGTACAGATAGATTTTGGAGTCTTTGTTGACACAACACCAAGATGTATATTTGTCCACATTTTTTTCTCCCTACTGCATTTTATGGGAAACGGAGTATTTTCTGGCACAGAAAAGCATATTCAGAGTCTGCAAAGAGTCTAGCACTTACTGAGCATCTGTTGAAATACACACACAGAGATCCTCTCTTTGATCAAAGTGAGCCTCTTTACTACAATGCCAAAAGTATTATGAGTAATCTTACCCAGCCATTTGGTCATGTTTGTACTTTGGAAGCTGTTACACATCTACAAGCAAACTGTGAATCCGTTAGTGATTCAATCATTTAAAACTGTATAATTTGTGTACATTTCTAAAAAATGTTAAAATCACCTTTTTTGAAAACTGCAAGCACCTTTTGGCTCTGATGCATGATGCATTTCTTTATTTCCCTGAATCTCTACAACATAAAACATCTAAAGTTGGCAAGACCCACAGAGCAAAATAAAAACTCATAAATATTAAAGCCACTTATTGGGATTTATAAAAGATACCATTTCTCTTTTATATATAATGCACTTTTGTAGCTCCCATAGTGGTTGCTTTTATGATGTGTAAGCAGTATGCGTTTAACTGCTTTGGCCTTTCAAAATTAAATCTTCTTAATATTACAGTTGCATTTTTACAAATTTCTGGCTGTCTCCTTCGTATACAGACTTGGTGACTGACAAACAGTATCTAAATTTTGTTTGACCTATAAAAGACTGGACCGCTTGCGCTAGACTGGCAGAATAAAAGATCCTGTTGTTGCCTCATTGCTTCACTTTATGACTACTATGTTTTGGTCTTTAAAAATAAAATTCCCTTCATATTGAAATGGCCATATAACACCTGTTTCTTCAAGTCTCTGTCAATTTTTACTACTTACCTACCTACTACCTACACAAAGAAAAGAAAAGAAAAGAAATCTCACTATTGTTGGTTTTAAATAGTCCTCTTTAGTTGGATTCCCTGAACAAAAAATTCGTCTTATTATTATTATTATTAAGTTTAATGGAGTCAGTTGTGTTATTTCAATGAAAGACAGTGTTTTTGGACTCAAGCTGCAATATTTTTGTGTTTTTCACCCATCTGTACCTCTGCATCAAAGCAAGGCAGTTGGGAGAAATAGAAAGGAAGAAGTCATATTTTCAAGGAATGCAATCCAATGCATCGGTTATATAGAATTATATTAAACTAAGCAAGTATTGGAAAAACATAATACAGGACAATGTAAAAAATGCCAAGAAAGAGAAATAGCAGATTGTGTATTATTAAATTTTTATGAATATAGGAGGGCTAGAGAAATTCTCAAACTAAAATATAGAAACAAGGGTGTGCAGAAGCTAAGTTTAGGTATTCTATTGGAAGCGGTTATTAGTGGTGGTACAGCAGCATTTCTGAGTAGTTTTAAGAGAGACAAAAATTTTAATTAGAATCTAGGGATGAAATATACCTGTAGTAATTGGGTGCATCTATTAGTCCATAAATTCTTTGTGAGATAGAAACCTCCTATGCTGCAGATTGTTTTGGAGTGTGGTACCATCACTTTGACCAAGTTAGTGTTGACTGTCAAAGAAGAAGAACCAAAAGAAGTAGTATAGATTTGCACCATATTTTCCAATCACCAATAACACTCAAGAAGACCCGCACCATACTTCAGTGAGGTGTACCACCATTTTGCTCTAGCTCAAAGATCCTTCTAATAATACTACCTAAGAGAAGCATGTATAGTGTAAATGGAACTGGTCCTACCGCAGAACCCTGTGAAACTCTATAATTAACCTAAATGTGTGAATAAGACTTCCCATAAACATTAACAAATTAGAGTCTATTAGATAAATATGATTCCAACCAGTGCAGTGCCGTACTTTTAATACCTATGAAGTGTATTCTTTGTAGTACAATATTATAGTCAACAGTATCGAATGTTGCACTGAGGTCTAGCAGGACAAGCATAGAGATGAGTCCGCTGTCAGAGGCCATAAGAAGATAATTTGTAACCTTCACTAATGCTGTTTCTGTGCTGTGATGAATTCTGAATCCTGACTGAAACTCTTCAAGTAAACCGTTCCACTGCAGATGATCAGTTCTTTCAAGAATTTTTGGCCTATGATTAGCTAAGATAGCAGGGTCAAAGGATGGCTTTTTAAGTAATAGTTTAATTACTGCCACCTTGAAAACCTGTGGTATATAGCCCATTTAACAGAGATAGATTGATCATATTCAAGATCGACCTATTAATTAATGGTAGGACTTCACTGAGCAGCCTTTTAGGTATGGGATCTAATAGACACGTTGATGGCTTGGAAAGATAAATTAGAGAGAAATCATCTAAATAAATATCAGTAAATCTATTTTGTTTTTTAATCCACAGAATAATAGATTGAACCAGAAATGTTGGCCCCAGTAAAGCTTCGGATTATCCTGGGAGAAAATAACTCTGAAAAATTGATTCTGCCTTTTGGAATACAACAGTCTATGGTTAAAAGAAGTTGTGCAGTTGCAAAGGACTTCAGATTGTCATATATCTGAAGTATGTAGTTGTTGATTTGACAAGTTTCTAAATCTGACTCCATCGGATCTCAGGCACTTGGGCTCGGTCAAAGTGATTAGAGGTGCACAGGAAGGAACTAGTGCTCTTTCAGGTGCTCATGAAGGTAGTGCTCCACTCATGCTTAGATTTTTTCTTGCTGAGGAATCCATCTTCCTTTCTTCTGCGGACACTGATATACCCTCATCCAGTGAGTCAATGTACTCACTGAGATTTGAAGCCTGGCCAGCAAGTTTCCAGATACCACAGTTTCATTATGAAATACAGCTGCAACTGGAGAAGGCCAACCAAAGAATTTCTGAACAACAGCAACCTCCTCGACTCAAGCCAAAATCTCAAGTGTTCCATTTTAGAGTCCTTGGCTTCAGAAATAACAAAGTAAAAGCATAACCTACAAGTGTTGAGTTAAATGATGCTGCAAAAGCTTTGATTAAAAAGCATCCATGCCTAAAGGAGAAAGGTTCTATCAGTGAATACTATGGTCGGAAGACAAATTTAAAATATAAAATGGGGAATTATTGCACTAGTGATGTAAGCTCAGAACTGAGAATCAATTCTCTGAAAGATGGACAACACAGCAAGTCCACGTCAAGTAAAGAAACCCAGAAATGAACTCCTTACCAGATTGTCTAACTGGAGATAACAAAGGCTTGAGAAAGAGAGGTTGGCACTACTGTCTGAAAGACACTATGTTCATAAAACTTTGAACAACATTCTCTTCATTGCAGAATTCAAAATCAAATGACTGGCTCTTTTCTCTGAATGTGAGATAAGACAGAATTAAGTTTCCAACACGGCACACTTAGAAAATAATTATTATTGAAAAAATATTGTATTCAATTTTGGGATATTGGCTGTTGCAAGAGACATATCTTGAAACATTGTCTAAGCAATATATGTATATGTACTGCCCAGCCAGAACAAAGTCAGACACTAATGTTGTGCTGGTCTACCTTCAACTTTAATTATGTATTCATTTATCATGGCTTTATTATTGCTGTCTTACCAAATAATGAGTTGTGTTGTAAGTTGTTGTTTTCCATCTTCCTTCACTACGCCTAACTCTTCTTTCCAGACATGTGCAGAATTCCCACGTATGTCCAAGTTTATGTCAGAACGGCCAAGCTATGGAGAGTGTGCCATAAGGGAGGAGCAGCAGGACACAAAATCACCAAGAATGTGGCAGTCATTAATAAGGTTTGAAATAAGTTGTTTGGTGTAGTAAGAAACAATATTTTTTTCAATTACATTCAATAAGCCTCTACTGAAATTGTTTGGCGCCTCCCTGGGTAGGTATACCTTTGCGGGGTATATGTGTGTAAGAGGTCTGTTAGGTATGTGGGGGCCACGCTACTTAAAACTTTAAAAGCAAACAATAAAACTTTAAAATTAATTCTAAAATAGACAGGCAGCCAGTGTAGAGAAGCAAGAACAGGGGTGATGTGCTCGCATTTACATGTCCCTGTCAATAGACGAGCAGCAGAATTTTGGACCATTTGTAAGTGCGACAGTGAAGCCTGGTCAATACTGACATATAGTGCATTACAATAATCAAGGCGGGTGGTCACAAATGCATGCAAAACCCTCTCTAAATCTCGAAAAGATATAAGCGACTTAATTTTGGAAAGCTGTCTAAGCTGAAAAAAAGCTATTTCTCACCACTGCGTTTATCTGCTTGTCCATTTTAAAAGTTGTATCGATTTTTACCCCAAGATTGGTCACAACAGTTTTTACACAGAATGTACGTGGACCCAGGTCAGATGGTGGAACACCTGGGCCACTTGGCCCAATTATAATGACCTCTGTTTTCTTTTCATTACAATCCAAGAAGTTCAGAGCCAGCCACGCTCTGATATCTTTAAGACATTCTAACAAAGGTCTAATAGAGTTAGGGTCTTTAAGCTTGAGTGGTAAGTAGATCTGACAATCATCTGCATAAAAACGAAATGACACATTATGTTTTCTGATATCGGAGCCAAGGGGAAGTAAATAAATACTAAAAAGAAGGGGCCCAAGGATGGAACCTTGGGGAACACCGCATGGCAGAGCAGCAGATGTTGAACAAAATTTACCGACAGCGACCAAAAAACTTCTGTCAGTCAGATAAGACTTGAACCACTCCAGAGCAGTATCCCTAATGCCAACGTAATGTTTTTGGCGAGAAATTAAAATATCATGAGCTACTGTGTCAAAAGCCGCTGTTATATCTACATAGAAGCACAAGTATGACCGAATCTCCTGAGTCAGCAGTTATTAAAATATCATTAAAAACTCTCAAGAGTGCAGATTCTGTGCTATGAAATGCTTTAAATCCTGACTGAAATGTTTCAAAAATAGTGTGAGTATTTAAGAAAGATTGCAACTGTGAGGCCACTACTTTTTCCAAGATTTTTGACACAACAGGAAGCTTTGAAATCAGTCTAAAACTGGATAACAAAGAAGCATCCAGGCCAGGTCATTTCAGTAAAGGCTGTACCCCTGCCTGTTTATTAAAGGATACCGGTACTTCACCCAAGGTCAGACTGCTGTTTATAAGCCTTTGAATATAAGGTCCAATAGTGTCCCAAACCTCTTTAAAAAACTGAGGGAGGAGAATATCATTAGGAGATTTAATTTGTGTAACAATTTTCACCAGATATGATAGAGACACAGGTTCAAAATGGCTAAAAACTGCAGGTGGAGTGGTGACAATGGAAGGGTCATAGGAAGGGGTTGAAATACATGCTTTGATAGTCAAAATCTTGTCAATGAAAAAGTTTAAAAAAGCTTCACACTTTTCATCAGAATCTTCCAAGCAACTAGATTGTGGAGGGTTAAGGGCAAAGTATAAAATGCTAAATAAGATATGGGGCTTGGTACTGTTGTTATTGATTACACTTGCAAAATATGCCGATTTCTGGTTCCTAACAGTTTTCTGATATTTACACCAGCTATGCTTTAAAATATCATAAGACACCCGAAGCTTGTCTTTTTTCCATTTCTGTTCTGCTTTTCTGCAATCTCTTCAAGCAGCACGAGTAATGTCATTAAGCCAGGGCTCAGACTTGACTTTTGGCCGCCTGACCTTCAGGGGAGGAACAGTATCCAAAATGTTTTGACAAATAGAAAAAAAATTCAGCAGTCAGCTCCTCAGTGCTGGTGCAAGCAAAGCGCTCTGAATCACCCTCAAATATCTTATTAAAAGCAACAGAAAATTGAGAAGCAGTTGAGGGTTTGAATATACGAGATGCTGTAGGAGGCCCATGCATAGCAATGGGACGAGGAAAAGAGGTTTCAAATAAAACAGGCATATGATCGGAAAAGACAGCATCATAAATTTTAACATTAAAAACAGGTAAACCATGAGACAAAGCCAGATTGAGAGTGTGTCCATGTTCCTGTGTGGGACCTGTGACATACTGTAAAAGGTTAAAAGTATCCAGAAGTCCCTTGCTAGTGGTTTAGTAGGACAACACACATGAATGTTTAAATCGCCAAGAATTAAAATCCTGTCATATTTTGGCAATACTTCAGCCAGGAACTCAGAAAAGTCAGTATAAAGTTCTTGTGATATTTGGGTGGACGATAAATAACAGCGCACAGGACAGGATGACTTTTCCCTATCTCAAACATGTTCAGTTCGAAGCTGGAATAGCAGACAGACGACAGCTGACGACAGTGGAAAGTATTTTTATAAATAGTGGCCACTCCTCCCCCGCGACCAGTTGTCCTCGGTGAGTTAAAATATGAACAGTCTAGTGGTAAAAGGTCTGAAAATGGACTTAACTCACCAACACTTAGCCAGGTTTCAGTCAGATAGAGGAAATCCAGCTTATGACAGACGAAGAAATCGTTCAATCGTTATTTGCTACCGATCTAGCGTTAACCAGGGCAATCCTAATAGGGTCCCCCGGGCCAGGGTCAGCTGTCCAAGAAACCTGTTTCAGACACCGGGCCACCGGCCCAGGACCATGACAACTATTGAGATCTATGTTATCAAACACAAGGGTACAGATGCCTCTGATCCAACAGAAGACATAGGGATCATAGCTGAAGGTGTCATTGTGCTCAAGGACACTGGAGCTGTTGCTTCTGCCACTAGTCTGGTGTTTGGGCTCATCTGCATTCTGAAATTGAGCTACTCACCTGTCTGAGGTACACTTTTGAATTTCTTTAGAAGGTCCTGATGGAAATTGATATCCGCCACCTTTCAAACAAAGTACTGAAGATTAAACTTTATGAATGAGGTGATCAATATTTGTGTGAAATGTCCTGTATGCATGTATGATGTGTATTTTACTTTCCTTTATTTTCTCTTTAGAATTATTATGATTACTTTTAGAGACTTGTATATATATTAAGAGTTTATATACATATTTTTATGGATATAAATAAAAAAGAGGAATAATTCAGTATTAAACAATAGCCAAGTATGGTCCTCAAGTGGTATATGTCAACTGAAATTTGGGAATACAAAATCCCCCCCAAAATTTGTATAAGAAGTCCGAACTTTTCAAACCCCATTCCAGCATATAAAGTTTTACATGTCAATGTTAGTATGCATCATAGCTTAATCAATATGATGATAATTGTTGCAGTTTAAGTTTTACACTCCTGCTTTTCCGTACCACAATATGAGAAAACTAGCATTTAATGGTGACATGTTTATCTGATAACGAACAAGAAAGTGACATATAATAAGAAACTCATGATGAGGAAGAAAAGTAAGGTAAAGCCGTTGAGATGAGAGGAGGGCCTTTTCAGTGCTGAAGTGGACAGTGTCCTTTCAAACCACAGAGAAAGTCATAATAGCAGCTTGCCTGTCTCTAAAAGCATGAGTGTCATTAAATCAATAATTCATTTACTTTAATGAGATAAGTACTCGCAAAACTAATTGCATACTGCCCCATTCAACCCAGCCAGTCAGGGCCTTAATGCAAAATATCTCATTGCTATTGTAGCTGCAGGACAAAGAATGAGGGGGCATCTGGATGAATCAGATTGGAGGAACTCAAGAAGTAACAAAAAGTGGGGAAGGGGAGAAGAAATAAAAGGGCATCAAAAAAGAAAAGTTTGGGAGAGAGTGGAATGGTAAAAAGGAAAATGTGGATGGAAAAGGGCACATGCCAAAGGCAGCATTATACAGCATAACATTTCTGAGGAGTTTAAATCTGACTCCTGCTCTCTTGGGTTCCCCTGCTTGATACTCTATTGACTAAGAGAGGGGAGAGACATAGCATTGACTGTTATACAACTCTCATGAGCATGTGTAGGTTCTCAGTCATCCAGGTCATGGTAGCCTCTGGAGCTTGAAAAACCTAAGTCCAGTTGCTGTTTTGAAGCTCCAGAGACAACTCTCATGAGCCAACTGCTGACATGGGATGTTTAGCTGTAAATTTTAGATGGAAATGTGTCTTCTTTGAGAAGATCCCTTCAGAAGCCACTCACTTATCCATAGCTTAAAAGCGACATTGATGAGAGAGGTAACAGGAAAAAGGGTACCGGATATGATGGGTGCCACAGGGAGGGCATGCTTATATTTAATGAATACTGAAGGGGTCCCAGAACTTAGAAGTCCCACCAGATGGTTTAAAAAAAATCTGCATACTTAGTGGCATCAGATGAAGAGAGCTCAGTGGTAATGGGCTAGGAATGCTGATCCTGAATGCTTGATTGCCCAAAGGAGCATGCATTCATCTTCCAATTCTTAGGCTCAGTAAATTATGGATATAGATTTTAACAGCTCAGTAACAGTAAATGTATCTAGCATAGTAGATAGGCTATCCTCTTTATGATATTGTTGGACTCTCAGTCCCTCCCCAATTGGTCAAGAAGTGACATGTTCTTCTTAAATTGCTGTCTGTCTGAGAGATGAATAAAAAAATGATGTGGGCTTTATAGATAATTGGGAAACTTTCTGGGGGAAACCTGGTTTTGTTAGGAGAGATAGCATCCATCCCACTTTGGATTGAGCAGTTATCATTTCTAGAAATCTGGTCAAATTTGTTAAACCCTCCAAAACATGACAAACCAGGGTTGAGACCAGGAAGCAGAGTTGCAGTCTTACAGGCGTCCCTCTGCAGTGTCACTGTAGTTACTACGGATTTCTTTCATATATATTATTTTGAAGATTCTATTGGTGTATAGTAAGTTGAAATATTCCACAAAATGGCACTATAGCATGTATAAATGTACAGATATGGGTGGTGGACTTGTTCTATTATAGGTCATAAAGGGTTAACTAGTAATGACTTCATGAATTTATTCACAAATAAAATTTTAATAATAATAACCATCTCAGATAAGTATCATTACATACAGCTACTTTTAATACTACTGATATTTAGACTCTTTCTCTCCAACTGATCTTTCTGAGTTAACATCAAACATTACTTCCTGCAAACCATCAAGTTCTCTATTAGACCCCATTCCTACAAGACTGCTCAAAGAGTCCTACCATTAATTGATGCTTCAATCTTAAATATGATCAAGCGATTATATCAAATCAAATCAAATCAAATGACAGTAAAATGTGAATTCCCCAGACATATTGTTACAACCAGAAAGTTTCAGACATTTCAGTAAGGATCTATGCTCTACTCTGCACTGATTACACGTTGCCCAGACTTTTAACCTCTTATTAAACACAATCATGGTTACCTATTGCAAGGTGGCCAAAACTAAACAGCTGTGGTAAAAATGGGACTTCATTAGGACATTTGGATGAAACAGAGTTTGCATCTGTCAAAATGTTGTTTTAGTGCTATACAAATATCAACTGAAAGGGTTAATATCAGGAATTATTCTGCAATCAGTCAGATTATATATTTTAGTTTTGAACAAAAACAAGCCCTGCAGGTCAGGAACCATATAGCACAATGTCAACAGCCACTAATTTTCAAATCTGCAAGCGATGCAAAAAAAAAAAAAACAGACTTTTCACAGAAAGTCCATTGTGGATTCTGGGACACTTACACTTACACAAAATGAGGCATATTTCTAGTGTGCAGGTTGTATAGCACACACACACACACACTGTGCTCCCCCTTTTGCAGTGTCATCTCTGCTGTCACAGGAGCTCTGACAGTGGAAGGCCAGTGCTGGATGTGACTAATGACTATCCAATAAGGTCAAATACAAATTTTCAGTGAAATTATGTTTTAGGTCAGTTTTGGGACTTTGGGACTGTAATAAAATTCTTTAGAAATAGGATTTTGGTTTGATGATTGTGAAACTGTGTACTGTTGTATTATTACGTTTCAGTGTAAGAAAGTTAAATCAAAGTACTGTAAACAACTTTAATCTGGAGGATGACAAAAATGCACAACATCCACTTTCATGCAGTTCAGAGTGTATGATGGGCAATCTGTATCACATGTCAAAGAATCAAGCCATTCATCTGAAAATCTCCTCACCATGCCTAATTACACAAACACTGTTTTGCCCCATATTGATGAAATTAACAGGAATTGTCCACTATGGTGTCTTGGCAGGCTTTAAAAATCCATTTCATTTCTGATATTGAACAGGGATTCTGGAGTGATCAGTCTTCACAGAGATCTACATCTCATAGCTCATCCTTTGTGTCAATGAGGCTCTAATAGATCACAAGGCTCTGCAGCACTGTGCTGACAGGCAGAAATTTGACTATGCAGAATAAATGTTTTCTCTGCTTTCACTGTCCAATTTACACACTGAGGACAGATGATTTTTACACGTCAAGATTGTCGCAGCCATATCAAATGAGGCGGTCTGCCAAACTGTAATACTGAAATGACATTCCTTTGTGGTCTACACTATCACCTGCTAAATATGTATGTAAGATTCTGATGTAGCAATATATTTTTGTAACATAACAGACATCATACTTGCTCAAGTGCACACTAGAGGATATGCTAAAATTTGAATTTTAAAAGCCCCAACAAATGTAGGAATTGATATATATATATATATATATATATATATATATATATATATATATATATAAAGTGCCCTTGGTGTAGTGTCCTTGTCTGGAATGTCAGTAGAAAGTTCATTTCTTCTGGAGAATCAAACGACCCAACCACTGAACCTGCAGCTGAGCAAATCAGAACCTTACTTGTCTGAAAGGCCATCAAAGTCCTCTATCATAGCAGAGAGAAGGATGCTCTGTCAGCATGGAGGACAAGTGATACATGTTAACCAAAGATGAAGCTAGAGATATTAAGTAAGGCATGATTATATATATAATTCCAGGAAGGGTGTAATTTACTCACATGTTTATTTACACCAATCATACAAAAACAAACGTGGGCTCTCTCCAGAATACACCTGACAGGGGAGAGAAGTGAAACAGACCTGACTTCTATCGACTTGACCTAACACAACTAGACACACAAAGGACACCGGAGAACAACCAATGACGCGACAACACAGAAGACTTATATACACAGGAGGTAATGGACAAATGGGAAACAGCTGGGAGGGAAACACAGAAAACAAAACTAAACACAAAGCATACAGAACAAAGACCTACCAAAATAAAACAGGAAGTGACCTAACATTGTACACAATGGCTTGACACAGAGGGATAACAGGCACCAGCACAACATTACGCAGGGAGACAGAAACAGCGAAACCATAAAAAAACAGAACTATACAACAAGAACCTAAAACACTGGACCACCGGCCCAGGACCATAACTGTGTGTCTTCTTTTCTGAAAAAGAAGGTCTGACATCACAAATGTTTGACTCCCTGGTATAACACTTAACTTTAAAGCAGATAACTTGTAAGCTGGGGAGAAAATGACATCTCACTATTTAGATCTTCATTTAGCCTGGAAAAATAGTTTATTGCTCTATAAAAAAAAGCCCTTCGTAATTATAGGACATCTTACTATTCATCACTAATTGAAGAAAATAAGAACCCAGGTTTCTTTTCAGCACTGTAGCCAGGCTGACAAAGAGTCAGAGCTCTGTTGATCAGTGTTTTTTTTTTTTTATTTTAGCTTGTAATGACTTCATGAATTTCTTCACAAAAAATTTTAACCATCAAGATTATTCTGAGTTAACTTCAGTAATTTCTTCCTCCAAATCATCAGTCTGTTGCTGTTAATGAGATATGTACCACAGGCCTTTAAGGCAGGAGTAATTAAACCATTACTTAAAAAGCCATCACTTGACCCAGCTGTCTTAGCTAATTATAGGCCAATCTCCAACCTTTCTTTTCTCTCAAAGATTCTTGTAGTAGTTGTAAAACAGCTAACTGATCATCTGCAGAGGAATGGTTTATTTGAAGAGTTTCAGTCAGGCTTCAGAATTCATCACAGTACAGAAACAGCATTAGTGAAGGTTACAGATTATCTTCTTAGAGCCTCTGACAGTGGACTCATCTCTGTACTTGTCTTGCTAGACCTCAGTGCAGCTTTGATACTGTTGACCATAATATTTTATTATAGACATCAGAGCATGCTGTAAGTATTAAAGGTACTGCACTGCAGTGGTTTGAATTGTATTTATCTAACGGACTCCAATTTGTTTATTTATTTATTTTTTCACACACTACGGTTATTTATGGAGTTCCACAGGGTTCTGTGTTACGACCAATTCTAATTACATTATACATGCTTCCCTTATAAAGTATTATTAGAAAGCATCACACTCAACTGCAGGAATGTCTTAAAGACATAAAGGCTTGGATGAACTAATTTCCTGCTTCTAAATTCAGATAAAACTGAATTTATTGAACTGAAGTTATTGTACTAGACTATTTTAATTCATTACCATCAGGTTCCCCTAAAAGCTCCCTGAAAAGCCTTCACTTCATCCAAAATGCTGCAGTGTGGGTACTGAGGGACTAGAAAGAGAGAGCATATTTCTCCCATATTGGCTTCTCTGTATTGGCTCCCTCTTAAATCCAGAATTTAATTTAAAATCCTTCTTCTCAAGTACAAGGTATTGAATAATCAGGCCCCATCATATCTTAAAGACCTCATAGTACCGTATCACCCCAATAGAGCACTTTGCTCTGAGACTGCTGGCTTACTTGTGGTTCCTAAGGTATTTAAATGTAGAATGGGAGGCAGAGCCTTCAGCTTTCAGGTCCCTCTGTGGAACCAGCTCCCAGCTTAGATTTGGGAGACAGACACCCTCTCTATTTTTCTAAGATTAGGCTTAAAACGTTTCTTTTTGATCAAGCTTATAGTTAGGGCTGGATCAGGTGACCCTGAACCTTCCCTTAGTTACACAGCAATAGACCGAGGCTGTTGTGGGCTTCCCATGATCCGGTGAGTGTTTCTTCTTCACTCTGCATTATTAATCTCTGTCTCTCTTCCACAGCATGTTATTTGTCCTGTCTCCCTCCCCTCACCCCCAACCGGTCAAGGCAGATGACTGCCTCTCTTTGAGCCTGGTTCTGCCGGTTATATATTTTTTTTTAAATATCATGACATTAATCTGGTAGTAACCTCATAATAATAATGTATTATGGATTGATGTTTGCATGTTAAGACACTATTACCCTATTATAATATCCAAGTTAGTTCTACCTCATGTCCTAGGAAATCTGCTTTGTTTGAGGGTAATAATATAATTATTATATTCTTGATGGTGTGACTTAGTATAAGAAATATATTTGTGGCAGCTTTAAGGAATAACCATGAATCAGGGCTGTAAAATGCCATACTACTTGCTTCTATTACATTTCATACTAACGATTAATTTAAAATCCAGGTTTAATAATGTTATAATATGTGAAAACATCAACTCCATTATTACAAGGTTACATCCACAATGTCACTATATTAGTTCCAAAAACTGCACAGAAATGACCATTTTATTGCTCATAGATTATCATATTACCAAATTATTACTATACTATTACTAAGTGCATTTGTTTCAATGCTGCATTCTTTCCACGTTATTATCTGTTGTTATTACTCCATTAATACCTTGTAATTATATGGAAATTTTTTGTACTCCTCTCTTAAAATAGGCCAACACAACAGAGACTATGTTAAGCAAATCTTGAAACATTCAGCTCCAAGGATTGTGTCTATTTCTTCACTTTCTAAATTCTGTGTGTGTGTGTGTGTGTGTGTGTGTGTGTGTGCAGCTGACATGAAACGACCATGATTCACAGTTGAAGACCCAAGTTGCAAGATACTGTGATAGCTGTCAAACTTGAATTTTGCTCTCACTCATACACATGCACTTTGACACCATCAGGGATTTCTTGTGGTGAGGTAATGAAGTATAGCC
The DNA here is from genome assembly GCF_007364275.1 of Archocentrus centrarchus. Lineage (NCBI taxonomy): Eukaryota > Metazoa > Chordata > Actinopteri > Cichliformes > Cichlidae > Archocentrus > Archocentrus centrarchus. Next base: position 23,385,179 of record NC_044364.1, read on the forward strand.
TTGTAAAATATTCAACAGGTTTTCATATATCCATCCATCCATCCATTCATCCATCCAGCCATCTATCCTGCCATCCATGTGTCTGAAAAAAGACATCTTACACAAGAGGAGAGTGTTTTCACTGGGAAAACACTATGCTGCATGGCAGGGGTGTAACACACACGCACGCACATAAACAGAAAACCTAGGAATAATAATGCGTTTGAAGCTTTGACCATTCGGTATTCTCAATGCATATTTCACTCACTACTCTGTGAACTCCATTTACATGATTGAGAACATGTCTGATGGCCATGGTCTCATATACAGTATGTGTGTTTGTGTGTCTGGCTGGAGATATAAAACTAGCTCAGTGCCTCTTCTTAAATAACCCCTGTCATTGATTTTACATATGAAACCATCACTGCCGATAAGGAGCCATTTAGTCTGTCAGCTGTGTGTGTCAGTGTGTGAGACCGCAAGGTGAGAAGAGAGACCCTGAGTCTTCAAATGACCCCTTGGGGCAAAATATGACTCACCTGTTTAAAGAGCGTCTCTAATACATCATGCATACCTCCTGTGTGGTTACAAACAAGGACTTGCCTGCACATTTAATCGCAACATACGCCACACAATAGTCAAACTATACAACATATGTCCTAAACCAGATATAATATAACTTATGAGCACTTCAGAAGTAGCCAATTTTGGTGAAATTTGTGAAAACAAAAAATGTTTTACTCTGAATGATCGTTTCTTTTCTTTTTAAAAAAAATGGATCATTGTTATATGGTGACTAAACTCAAGTTACACCCACCCACACACACACACACACCCACCCACACACACACACACACACACACACACACCAAAATAAAGTACCACTGCATGCATATACAGTATGGCTAAATAACACACCAGAGCCCTGATGTCCAACGCTGGTACCTTTGTCATAGGCTTAGAAGAATCAATGAGAAAATATAACAAAACCACAATTTTGTGTTTTCTTTGACTTTATGCAGCAATTAAAAAACCATCAGTTATATAACCCTCAGTCTGTGGTGGAGAGGAGCTGTTTTTTTGGAACAGCACAAATTATTTTTGTGACATCTTGTTGTGACACCTGATTGTTTTGTAAATAGCTGCACAAAAAAAACTGAGGCATTGTCTGCATTTGAATGTAAATAGTTGTATATAACTTTGTTGTTGCTAAATTTGTACATATGTTTTTGAAATTTACAACTTATATTTGTATTTTAAGTTGTCAAAATTGTTCATTAAACATGTTTGTGGTTTTCACAGTAAAAAAATCTAACATTTTTTCTACTCGGATCTTATGTTTTTTGTGTGATTTTAAATCCAATGTGTTAATACAGTATGTCAAAAAACAAAAAAAAAAGATGACAGTCATAAATGTGAGGATGTGCTCAAAGAAAAAAATGATACCAAACCCCACAAGTTTAACAGTTTTTAAGGTAAAATCTAGAAATTTTAAATTGCTCAAAAATGACCAATTAGACCCCAGAGGTTAACTAAAGTGAAAAAAAAAATTATGCAAGTTGTTTCTGTTAATTCCAGTGTTGAAACCACGATAAATGCTCCAGTAAATAATAAAGGAAAACAAGATTTTTTTCTGTTTTAACTAATACTCTGCCTTTCTCCAGTGCAATCATTACAGAAGAAATTGTTTAAATATTAAACAAATGCATTAATTAACTGGTTACAGGTCCAGCAGCTGCAGCACCAAAGCATCAAAACTTAAAGAAGTTTGCTAAATCTATATAATATAGATTTAAGTTTGATTAATAACTTGACAGTTTTTGTTTATGTTTTCATTTACAACTCAGAGTTTTGATTGCTTTTAAGGACCAACAACTACAATTATTCAAGAAAAATGAAAACCATGAATGGATATAAATGTTTGGAATAACAGCTGTGTGAGTGTATTTATCTCTGCAGCACTGTTAGCTTCACATGGACTGGAGTGTAATATTGATCCAAGGCTAATTATATTAAAAGCTAACAATATAATTATCCAAAGATAAAGATAAAGGCAAACATCACAGTGTGTGTGTGTGTGTGTGTGTGTGTGTGTGCGGGCGTGCGCACACACACACACACACACACACACACACACTGCTCCAACATTTTAATTACTGCATAATAGAAGTGTAAATTTCAATCCAAGATAATGGTAAAGATGCTGTGTTTGTTCTATATTTTATACTGAAAAACTGACATTTTTGATTTTTATATATATTCAAAAAGTCTTGAAAACCCTCATATTTCTGTATGTGTGTATGTAGGTACTGATTGGATGCCTTCCCTGGGCTCACCTCCCTCTTTTTTGCTCTGCACAGGCAGGCAGCTCTCAGAGCCAGCAGAAAAGAGAAAATCAATGCTTAGCATCTCAATGAATGTGGCGAGTGCTGGATTGATTGTGACTCTAAATTGGGTCAACAGGATTGTCTATTTAAAGGGCAAGAACCCTTAATCATCGTTTTAGCTGAGATAGACTCTCAGGCATGCACTATTCCTTTACTATCATGCTGTTATCTGCACCTCAATTCAATGAGATCCTCAAATCTCAAAGTACAGTAAGTCTACAAGATACAACATTAGGTGTGCATACAAACTGAACAATAGCACAGGCTGTTAACAGCAGGGCTCAGTGTCTTTGATGTAACACATAAAATTTTTCTATAATGTGACAAATGACAAACAGTTACCATGTCAGGTCATGGAACCAGATAATACAGGATTTTACAATTTGGGAAAGTTGTCTTCGTACCTTGGTCACCATGATTTTGTGTCTTTCACCAGTGATAACACCAGAAGAGAACAAGTTGGTAAAACTGAGAACTATAGGAACCTCAGTCTGGCACTCCACTTAGTGCCCAGGAACTTGGCTACTAGCAGCCACTTTCAGGGTGGGGGCTGAGGTATCCCACCAGATTCTGCCTCTTCCACTGCAGATGAGTTGGTCAAGTCCAAAGTTTTCTTTCTAGTGCAAAACAAATCCCCATTGTCCTTTCGCACCTGAAAACAGCCTGAGCCAGGCCCAGCTTCCTCTGCCATTCAAAACAGCACCTAATATAGAGTATTATAATATTGCATCATATTCAGAAAACTGTTTAAAACTAAGCTCCATGCATCATGAAGAAGCTGTGCACACACCATTCCATGTCTTGACTTTTCCCCTCTAAGACATTCAAGACCAGTGACTGTTGAAATATTGTAAGGCAGCATAGGCCATTAAAAGGTCTGTTTATTTAGGTTCTAAAGTGACTTTCCATAAAAGGCCTCCAAGGAACCGAGAAACAGCATGTCAGCAGGTTTTCCTGCCCTGCTCTGAGGCTCTATGTATGTACAGACAGTTTTGTTTGTGTGTGTCTGTGCATACCAGGAGGCTGTGATTGTGGGGTAAGCAGCACATAGTCACTGCTTTGTGTTGTCAAACAGAACTAATTTAGTGCTGATAGGTAAGTGTGTGTGTGCATGTGTGTGTGTGTGTGTGTGTGTGTGTGTGTGTGTGTGTGTGTGTGTGTGTGTGTGTGTGTGTGTGTGTGTGTGTGTGTGTGAATGACTAAGAGCAGTCATTCCTGACTCTAATTTGAAACCACAGCAGCCAAAAATGCCCATTGCGGCAAATCAATTAATTGCAACATTCATTAATTGATAAGTCGATTAATGAGTGTGTTTTTCACGGATGAGCTGACATATAATCAGAAGCAGGTTTTAACAGGAAACCATGAAGTCTGCTGATTACCAACTGATTCACTGCACAATCCAGTAGAGAGCTTTGTGTGTGTGTGTGTGTGTGTGTGTGTGTGTGTGTGTGTGTGTGTGTGTGTGTGTGTGTGTGTGTGTGTGTGTGTGCGTGCCTGTGTGTGTGTGTGTGTGTGTGCAAAATAGAAGGGGACAGCTGTGATTCTGTAGTTTTTAAATGTATCTGCAAAGACACTTATGTTCCCAGATCTTATTTGTTACTGGTCCAAGGATGAAGACTAGTGAAGATCACAGAAACGAAGGTGCACCGCAGATAAAAAAAGACAAAGTATCTTAATTGGTTTTGTTCACTACAGACTGGTGAAAAGTGTCTTGACTCTGAACTCTCTGTGAGGATGAGGATGCCAATATTAGGTGCCGGCAGCACTTAGCTAATAGCTATGGTCAAGTGCCCACTCAAACAGTGATAAGTGATTCAACTTCTACTTGCCACTGTTCAAGTCTGCTTGTTGGGATGTTAAATATTTTTACACCAAATAAAAGTTTTCTGAAATTCTCAACTCATACATACCTATTTCCATAAGTATTCCAAAATCTTAATGTTCATAAATCCACTTTGCCAGTATGTGCCCAGCTGACTGTTTACCTAAAGTGACCCGCACTGCTACATTTCATCAGATACTAGAAATTTTCCTTGTGCAGAGTTGTGATTGGAGCTAAAAATAAACCTTTGTTACCTTATTCCCAAGCATTCTACCAGTTTTCCATCAATGTAAATTTCATGAAGTTTTTTTTTCCCAAAATTCCAAAAATACATCATTTCAACCCTTTCAAATGTAATTTTGAAACCCTTCCCATTGGAATTTTTTTCTATATCTCTATAGCAAAATAAAGCTTTAAAATTTTCTTTAAAATCAAACAGCTCCCAAAACCCCACTCATTCTCTCCACACCGGCCAGACCACTGAAACTCAGCCCAGCTAGGATCCATCATGGCGACTTCATCTGGTCCCATTTTGTGAAGGTTGCATGTACGATTTGCAGTCAGTGACATGACCATGATGCGGCCCTCTGGTTGGTGGCAGCTGTAAACAAAGCCATTTGCTGAATTCAGGATTTTCTCTAGCTAAGTGGCTATTGTCTTCCATTTTTTTTCCACAGTCACAAAATGGCTTGGAAGCATTTTTGAACCTTTATATTTTAAATTCTGGACTTCCTGTGGCCCTGAAAAAAATTAGGCTAGCTAAGACTACATATTAGATTAGAAATATATACCGTCCTTGCCTCTTCAGTGTCCTTTCTTAAAATAAAGGTGTCACAAATATGCCACTTGGACCTTTTGACAGCACCAAACAAAAAAAAAATAAATAGAAAAAAGATTTTTAAACTTCTGTAAATTAAAATTTTAAATTGCAATGGACCTGAGCTTGTAAATATGTGAACTAATAGGTAGAAATGATTAGAAAATGGCAATAAATCTATTGAAATATACTTAATCTTTACTTTCTATTACTTCAAACCACTGCTAATTGCAATTTTGCACAGGGTGAAATCAGAGGGGTACCCCAGGGGGGTGCCGTATCTCAAAAACTGTTAGAGATATTGACCTGAAAATTTGTATGGCTCTTTTTGACAACAAGTTGGAACAAAATAACTCCTAACTTTGACTTTACAATTATTTCGAAAATTTGGCTGGTACTGTATGCCAATCTCTGCCTCATATATCAGAAGAAAGTTGTCAGTAATTCCAGTAGGACTCCTTAATGTTACCTCAGATGAAGACTTACAGTAATGGTGTGTTTGTTAGCAGATACAACAAGAACGTAGGCATACCTGTGATTTGAGAGGTTTGTTGTGTGATTATGTAATGAGGCTGGTTGATCACACACATGAATGCATACTACAACTTTGGGTGTGTTTGAGTCCCCACCAGGATAAGGCCCATGGGATTTTCTGTTTTTTGTTGGGTTTTTTGTGTGTGTGTTAAGGGGGCTGCAGCAGTGCATCCATCCATTTATTTGGTTATTTATTTTTTCCGGTTATACTTTTCAGGGTCATAGAGGGGCTGGAGCCTATCCCAGCTGTACTACATAATTATTTCTATTCATATAATCTATAACAATTAAGCCAGGCATAATGCATACTTACAAGGTATTCACATATTATACTCATGCTGTTTACATATGAATAATATTTCTGAGCAGTAGGTATGGCTTTAATATTGCTCAATGATGAGTCATAGTCTCTACTATTGTCATGATACAGTCCTTAGCCAGTCAGAAGTTGGCATCACAGGCTAATCAATAAGGCTGCAGAATAACTGATGTTACTATAAACAGACTGGCTCTTTACCTAGAAATTTAGGATTCCGCACTTTCTCGCTATCTAGCTACTGCCAGCTGTTCAGTGACTTAAGTCAATTGCTAGATATAGGGGATCCCTACTTTCTCCATTTCTAGTCAGTAGTGATCAAGGAGGTATAGCCAGTCACACAGCACAATATGATCACATAATTAGGGTAAGCTAATCAGGCATGAGAAAGAGGCTGTATATCATTAGTATATATTAACATAGCATTAGCAACCTGAAAGCCTCCATGTTTACTCTCCATTTCAGATAAATACAGCTAAAGTGTACAAATGTTACCTATATATTATTAAACATGCAGGACTATGAATATCATGTTACACATCTTTGAAGAGTAAAGGACACATATGACAAATTTCATGGCTCAATCCTTCTGGTTTTGGGATTTATAGACTGGAAAGGTAAAACCTCACAGACACCTGGAAGATGGATGGACAAACGGACAGTATGACAATATCCACCCACTTTATATCAGGCGGGAGGATAAAAACGGAGCTCCCTGTGAAACAGATTGAACAGCTCATTGCCTGCATTTTAAAACCGAGCTCACAGCTGGCCACAACAAAATAAGCAAGTTTGTCACACTGTCCACATCTGCCTCCACTTCACCGGTCCTTCAGCTCCTCATCCAGCGTCCACACTGCTCCACCTCTGCAGCCCTTCACCACCTCAGCTCTGCTCCTCAGGAAAGCTGTCCAGTTCAACTGCTCAGCTCTGGCTCTCACTCTTTATTTGTTTGAATTCATTCTCCACAATCTGGCCAGCAACCTGCCTGGTTCTCCACACATTGAGTCATGCACTCCCCTGCTCTCCTCTGCTCTTGCCCAACTCAACATCCCATCCTCAACCCATCCAGCCCTGCAGTAATAATTCAGCTTTTAGCTAACCACAGGCCCCAATATATTTATCTATCGATCACATCTTGTTAGCTGTGGCTTGTGTAATAGCAACCATCATTTCAAAATGTCTGTAAACAATGTGTTGCTAGGCAACCAGGTATACGCCAAACAATAAATGAATCATTTTGCATTGACTTCTGAGGGTCAAAATGACTCCATTAGTGCTCCAAAGTAGTCAGATTTTTTTTTCTTTTTATGCCATGCACTCAGATCACTATATGATGAATTAACCCAATTTAGGAAAAATCATGAAATATGCAATGATGGAATGTTATTTTAGCAGATTGCTCAGTTAAAAAAAAAATTAAAAAAGTGAAAATGTGTGCAAAGCAGTCACAAAAAGTCATCACTCCCATAGAGCTACAGGCAATATGTCGAAAAGGTTCAATTAAGGATGCAGAGTGATTTTTTTTTTCTTTTTTCCCCTCACCCATTTAACTGGTCATAGTAGATGGCTGCCTGTCGCTGAGCCTGGTTCTGCCAGAAATCTATTCCTGGTGGGGAGTTTTTCCTTTCCCTTGTTGCCAAGTGCTGCTCAGAGGGGATCAGAAGATCAATAAAGTTTTGTCTCTAATACTGTAAATGGACTGGTTCTTATAAAGCACTTTTCTACTCAAGCACTCAAACAACATATCTCATTCACCCAAATACCTTTTTTTCTACATATAAGTGCTTTCTATCTAACATCCACACTCCAATGAATGCATAAGCAGCAGCCTGGGATTCAGTATCTTGGACAAGGATACTGTGACATGCAGACTGGAGCAGCCAGGGATCGAACTACCAAACTTCCAATGAGTACTGTAGATAACCTGTTCTACCTCCTGAGCCAAAGCCGCCCCGACTCTAGGATACTGTAGGATCTTGTAATATGAAGTACAGTGAGGCCAGGGGCACCGCTTGCCTCTGGTCTCACTGTCAGATGAGACCGGCAACTCTTTGGAGCCCCAGCTCAATGAGGGACCCCTAAGTGTTGGCAAACTTTAACCTACAGCAGCAGAAACTTTAAACTAAATACTGCTGGTCTACCCTTAACTGTGGGGGAGCGACAATTATATAATCCACCTTCCACCAATATTGTGTTACTTCTTTTGTTTACCTGACATTTAACATTATTTAACTTGGCCAGCAGAGCAGCCTAATGTGTTCACCTATGCTGGCTGTGACGTGACCCAGTAAAGTGTGCATTTTTTCCCCCATTGTGTCAGATTATTATAGTTGTGATAAATGTTGGTTAGAGGGGCCTCCTGTGAATTTTTGCCTACAGCCCCAAAAGACTCTAGAATTGCCACTGAGTGAGTGGACTACTGTGAACTGATACTCAATGTCTGAGTATACTGAAGCAACATAGCATTTAAAGCTGTTGTCACTATATTACTTTTAACTTTATTGATCCATCTCCATTAGAGATGGATCAATAAAGTTAATGTAATCTCTTAAAATAGTAAATGAAGTCATTTTTAAATAGTGCTTTTCTCACTGATCATTAAAAATGGTATTCACATTTACATCACAAACTATATTCAGCCCTGATACACACTGGTGTGTATCGGGCCTCAAACTGGAGAAGCTGTGATCAAACCCAACCTTCTGATTAGTAAATGATTGACTCTATTTCAAGATATAGTGATTGGTGAATGATCATGTTGTACCGTATTTTGTGGACCATAAGGCGCACTGCATTATAAGGCACAATATCAATGAACGGGTCTATTTTCATACATAAGGCGCACCGGGTTATAAGGCGCACTGTCGATTCTTGAGAAAATTTAAGGATTTTAATTGCGCCTTATAGTGCGAAAAATATGGTATATATTTTTGTACAAGGCTTCATCACTGATGGAAGAAATCTGAGTCATGAAAACCAGCACTGGACTAGACCAATGATGAAGGCCAACCCACAGCACACAGACTCTGTTTATGTGTAGATAGTGGTAATATGAAAATGATATGGTTAGTGAGGATCACGGGCTCAGAGGGGAGGGAGCTGGAGCACACAGGCCTGTGTCTTCCTGAACTCTGAGCCCCACATGGACATGGGTTATATCTTCTGATTCTTTAATATATTAAATGTCTACATTTTTTAATTAAAGTGTTTCAAGTGTCTTCCTTCACAAATAAATGAACACATCATACCATCTACCAAAGATGACATAGAAATGCAAAATAAATCAAATTATCATGATATGTATTTTATATTTCATTAATTCATACCTGTGTAATATATATTCTTCCCTCATGGACTAAACCCACTAATTGAGTTTCCTTCACAGGATATTGAGCCACTTCTCCTTCTCCTGGTTAAAAATATTGCCATTTTATTAAAGTAGCAGAGTCTTTCCATATGAGACCAAATCATAGTTTTCACTTGACCTGCTCATAGCTGATTTGTTTGTACAATAACTTTGGTACATTTAATGAAGCCCTGTAATGTTTTACCTTCATATTGCGAACATTTTTCAAGTTACAGGCCCTCAAAGGGTGGGTCAAATTTTTATTTATTCATTTATTTTGGAGCTACCATACCTTCTTTATTACAAGATGTCCACGTGATGGTTTCAGGGTTGGGGAACACATGTAAGCTCTGCTACAAATTGCAACTAAATCAACTTTTTTGACTCTTTGTTGTGATTTGGTGCTATATAAATAAAATTGAACTGAATATGTCCAACTCTGAGTGTCAATATCATGGAATATATCATAGTATTAATAGCACAACTCTGCTAGGTTATTGTGTCTGTCATGCAGAGTAAGAGAAACATGCAATGAAACTGTGGATGGAGGGAAAAAAAAGTGCATTTTGGGGAAACCTTCATATCACCATGTGGAATAGCTGTTCAAAACTAGGTATGACAATATGCAAGGTTTTGTTTGATACCAAGCTCATCTTCTAGTTGTTACTCATTCAGTGTCAAAACAAGCTTCATACTTTAAACTTGATAGAGAGTAAATTTAAAATTCAATTTACTTTTTTCTGATCAAAATTTTATTGCCTTTACCAGCATAAACATGTAATAAGTAATGTGAAAGAGTACAATATAGGGGAGACAAAAAAAGGAGAGAACCCCAACAACCTGAGTTGAAAAGAGCTGGTACAGGAGGAGGCAAATGAAGAAAAACAAGGATGGGGGAAAAGAACAGCAGGAGAGCAAAGGATAAGGATGTGTATGTGTATGCGTCTGTGTGTGTGTGTGTGTGTGGGGGGGGGGCAGCATCTTCTTTAGCTCCATGGATTCGGGCAGTGGACAGTTAAAGATAAGCAAACTCAATAAAAGTGAGCAGCCTTTGCTACCAAGTGAGCAAGTGCTGTCTCCACCTTGTGGTAATCGATGTATACCATTTAAAATTAAAACGTATGGGGAAAGTGGAATCGAAATATGTAATAAAGTAGACACACCAGTCAATTGTTCCAAAATGTGAACATTCCTTGAGATTCACTTATTATCTGATAAAAGGTGCCAAATGTACCTGAGAGGCAATGTGTACAATTTGTGTCAGCTTTAAGTTTCATACTAAAAAGTTTTTGTGGAGTCATATATGTCCTATCTATAAAATTAAAAATGTATTTGTTTGATGATCAGGATTCCTGGAGGACTGTTTAACCATGTCCCAAACAATCCCATTCAAAACCCAGTCAAAACCAGAGCTGAGGTCCAAAATATCTGCACCACTGTGAATCCACTGGCAGTGGAAGGTACGGTCCTTTCAAAATACTGTATCCTCAAGTAATGGGTATTTGCTAAGTGGAGCCTGCCATGGGATACCATAGTGTAGGTCTTCACAGTCCACAGCTACAGATAAAAGAAAAAGGTACAGGGTTGCAAATTAAACTGCACAATACATGCGACGACACCGTCATCTAATTGTTATACCAGCTAATCAAAGGCCATAGCAGAAGTGATATAATTTAAAGTTTGGTAAAGAAACTGACCCTTTGCATCGCCCCTGATATGTCACCAAAACTTTAAGAATTGATAAAATGTTTGGAATAGACTCCTGTGCGTTTCCCACATAGTGGACAATGTCATCTGCATATAGCAAAATATGATGTCTGGACCCACACAGATAATGGGGATGATAGAATCAGGCATTCAAATTGACAAAGCCAGAGGTTCTAGAGAAAGTGCGAAGAGAAAAGGGCTCAATGGACGGCCCTTTCTAGTATATCTGGCATGGGATTTTCTGGTTTTAAAGGGGGCCGCAGCACTCTTAATTTTGGGAACCACTGACCTAATATATGGTCCATCACAGTACTGAAATCAGTGCCTATAACAAATTTAAAGCCTGAGAGGTCTTGCAGTACACTAGTTAACTGTTCATAAAATTCCATATCAGAAGCATTAGGAGCATAAACAGAGATAACAGCAACATTAGTATTTTCTAATGGAATCTTTTTTATGGCTATTCTACCTTTGTTGTCAGCCTGAGTATCCAACAACTTGAAATGTAAGTTACAGATAATCACTACCACCTTAGATTTATCATCAGCAGAAGAAGAACAGTCTGTTTGATAGATGAGATTCAATTAAATTTTAGTTAGGGTTAGGGGTTAGGGTTAGGATTAGGGGGGTTAGGGGCAGTCATCTGCTGCTAACAGGGAGAGAGACAGGACAAAAGACATACTATGGAAAAGACCCAGAGATTAATAATAACTAATGATTAAATGCAGAGTGGTGTGTAAACACAGAGAGAGTGAAAAGAGGTGAATGAAAAATAAACAGTGGGCCATGATTCAAGACTTGTATTTTATAAGAAGGATTTTAAATTCACTTCTGGATTTAACAGGGAGCCAATGAAGAGAAGCCCTGAAATATGCTCTCTCTTTCTAGTCACTGTTAGTATGCTTGCAGCAGCATTTTGAATCAGCTGAAGGTTTTTTCAGGAAGCTTTTAGAATGGTCTTAAAGTAATGAATTACAATAGTCCAGCCTAGCAGTAATAAATGCTTGAATTAGCTTTTCAGCATCACGCTGAGAGAGAATGTTTCTAACTTTAGAAATATTGCACAAATCCAAAAAATCAGTCCTGCATATTTGTTTAATATGTGCATTGAAGGACAAGGCAATGCCATCCAGAGTAAGTATCTGGTTAAATACCATGTTTCTAAGACTTGTAGGACCGAGGAAAATAACTTCAGTTTTATCCAAATATAGAATCCAGAAATTAGAGGTCATCCAGGCCTTTAGGTCTATAAGACATTCCTGCAGTTCAACTAATTGATGTGTGTCATCTAACTTCATGGACAAAAAAAGCTGGGTATCATCGGCATAACAATGAAAACATTTGCAATGCTTTCTAACACTGCCTAAGGGATGTGTAAATATAATTGGTCCCAGTATAGAACCCTGTGGAATTCCTTAGTGTGTGAAGAAGACTCTCCATTTACATGAACAAATTTGAGTATTAGATAAATATGATTCAAACAACTGCAGTGCAGTAACTTAATAACTATGGCATGCTCTAATCTCTGTAATAAAATTTCATGGTCAACAATATAAAAAGCTGCACTGAGGTCTATCAGGACAAGAACAGAGATGAGTCCACTGTCAGATGCTGTAAGAAGATCATTTGTAACCTTCACTAATGCTGTTTCTGTACTGTGATGAATTCTGAAACCTGACTGAAACTCTTCAAATAAACCGTTCCTCTGCAGATGATCAGTTAGCTGTTTTACAACTACTTTCAAGAATTTTTGAGATAAAAGGAAGATTGAGCCCAAATAAATATCAGAAGTACTGAAAGTAACTGGATATAAAGATGTATGAGAGATGGTTATGCATAATGTTTTTCCAAATGTTTAAAATTTTATTTGTGGAAAAAATTCATGAAGTCATTACTAGTTAAAGGAATACTCGGCTCAACAGAGCTCTAACTCTTTGTTGGCCTGGCTAGAGTGCTGAAAAGAAACCTGGGTATAGTATGGTATGGTAAAGCTTAACACCACATTACATCCCAAAGAACCTAACTATGTCAGATATTACCCTCCAGAGAAAATTTTGCAGTCTCTGGGTCTCTGATAGCCTTTTGGACTCTGTTCACCTTTAAAGAACAGCACTGCAGGGAAGCTCACCTGGAAGCAAATGTTCCTTTTAATCAGTTCAGCACAAACAGGTTGTGAAAGCGCTGTGTGCAGACAGGAGCACCAGAGGGATGTCAGGAACAACATCTAGTTGCTGGCCTTCAAACTGGAGCTTCCCTCTGCATCTGGCTGTGGACATTCTCAGGGTGACATCCCTGGAATAATGAATCTTGATGATAATGGGCCAAAGACTCTGTGTGCTCAGTCAACAGTGATAGCTGTGACCAACAGCTCCAGAACCTTGGGAATAAACTTCTCAAAAAAATATAATTGGGTCATTTCCCTTGGCTGACTCCTTGAGATTGAGGATCCTAGTATTGTCTCGCCTAGGTCAACATTCTAAATTCATCAACTTAGTCATCAAATATGTGTTAATTTTCTCGAGCACAGCCAACAGGGCAACATCATATTCCAAGGCAGAGATGCATGTCTCTGATTTGGCCATTTAGGTACTGTACAAAACAAACAAAAATATAAAACTTAAATCAATTTTATTTATATAGCACCAAACAGTTGCCTCAAGGCACTTAATATATAATAATTAGAAGCACAACTAATCAGAGAGTGAAAACAAAGCAAAACAAACTACAGAATAACACGTCTTCTATAGCAGACTCTGTTGCCACTGTATGCTACTGATCCCAGGGAATTCCCTACATATGGGCATTACTTTCCCAAACAATAATAGAAAATGGAAGGTCTAATCTATAAGTATGCATAGCCATCTGGATCACGATGCTCTGGCTACTAAAGCATAAAAACCTTCATACATGTTTATGGAAGACATGAACCAAATCTACTCACGCAAGCTATTAGATAGAGTGAGTGCACACACACACACACACACACACACACACACACACACACACACACACACACACACACACACACACACACACACACACACACACAAAAAGGCTAAAGTCAGAAAACATAAATGCTGCCAAGCATGCGAGAAGAATGAGACAACAAAGACAATGTGAGTTATAATTAAACATAGAAAGGGAAGGATCAGAGTGAGCAGACTGATTGGTTTATATCAAATACGAGAACCACTGATTTCTTCGTTCTGTGTCCAAACACTCTGCTGTTTAAAATGAAATTCCCTCTAATACAGCCCTGTTTTCCTCCCCTTGGACTCAAACACTGTGCTTTGCCACTCCAATCCTTCACGGGACTCCAATAGGAATCTAATTAACCAAGATCAATATTAACACGATCTCTCTCTCCCTCTTTCTTCGCTCCCTATATTTTTCATACCTACATTTGAAGCGAAGGGAAATTAATTTCTCCAGTGCAAAGATACTGGCACAAAGGAGGAAGAAAGTGAATGGGATCACAAAGCACAAGGAATAAGCAGAGCAAGGCTGTAAGAAAAGAAGGAGGGAAGAGGCATGGAGAACAAAAAACAAAGAAAGAAAGAAAGAAAAATCACAAAAATTACAACAAATAAAAGACATACGTGAGGGGAAAAGGGCTGAAAACAGGAGCAGTGATGAATCAATGAGAATCAAGGGCTACATCTGGAAATGTCTTGTTTCTATTGTTTTTCTGCATACAGACAGCTTTAATATACAAAAGCAAATGGTGCTAACTGAATCAACAGACTAATGGTGATTGATGGAGGGTAAACAGGCTGTCTGTGTAAAGCCAGACATGGAATCCGGGTCTGCACTGAGGAAGCTTGCTTTTTCAGACATCTACAACTAGAAATACACTGCAGTTGTCATGAGTTAAACAGTAAGAAACCAAAGAAGATTTACTTACTAATTAAAATGAATTTCAGACAGAAGGACAATGTCCCTCATGAGTGTATTATTATTACTATTATTACAATGAGTTAGTCGAGATAGAATTTGAATAGTTTTGGGGTTTTTTTGCTGTGAGTTTCTTATCTTGACTGATGGAGCTGCTGCTTCTATCTCTCCATTTTCTTGTAGTCAGTTATTCTTTTTTTAAATCAACATTGATTACCAAACTTGTTTTTTCACTTGAATCACAGTGAGTGTCTCAGAGGAAATAATATGCAGAACTTCCATTATTTATTTTTTTTAAACTATCGTCACTCCATTGAAAACACTTTGGAAAACTACACTGTAAACCAAGATTTTGATTCCACTTAAAAATATTGAGTTCATATTACTTAAAATTTCCTAGAATGTGAAGATTACTTGTTAATGCTGAGTAGACTGTACTTTTTGATGGTCTATCTTATTGTAATCATGTGTTTGAGTTCAAACAACTTAATATCAAGTTTTGTTTAGTTTATACCAGTTTAAACAGACTGGATTAATATGCAGCTGCATGGTGGCACGATGGTTAGCAGTGCTACCTCACAGGTAGAATGCCATCTAGAAGCTCTGGGTTCAATTCTGGCTTGGCCCAGGCCTCTCACTGTTTGGAATAGTTGACATTTGGTGTTTTTGTTCACAGCGCTCTCTCGTATCGTTTTTTTATTGTTCCATGGACAAATGTTATTTGTAAATGTTAATGTACCAGCATTCGGCAGGGCTGAGTTTTATCATGTTTATTTACCAAATTTAAACAGACACAGTTCAACACTGTAAAAAATATTTGTGTTACTGGGCAGCATGGTGGCGTGGTGGTTAGCACTGCTACTGCACAGCTAGAATAGCTATCTGATAGTCTGGGTTCAATTCCACCTTAGCCCGGGACTCTTGCTGTGTGGAGTTTGTATGTTCTCCCTGTGTCTGTATGGGTTTCTTTCCACAATCTGAAGACATGCGGTTACTGGGATTTGGTTAATTGGTCTCTCTAAATTGCCCACAGGTGTGAATGGTTGTCTGTGTCAGCCCTGCAACAGGCTGGTGGCCTGTACGGGGTGTACCCTGCATCTTACTGCCTTGTCAGCTGGGATAGGCTCCTGCCCCCCACACAACCATGAAATAGGGGGAATTGATTGATGAAAAGACATCTTATTTTTTATGAACTCTAAAAGATAAGTTTGGTCAATTAGAACACACAATTTAGTTCAACTGGAAATGGAGTAGTGCTTACTTAACAGGCTGAGTTAAATAAACTGTTTCATTACTTAAAAATTTTAAGGCAACGAGTTACCTTGGTTTTTTTTTAAGTAGATTCAAATTATCCGGGTTTACAGTGTATGCTACAGGCTTTTCTCTTGCAACATTATCACCACTTTCTCTACTTCACCTTATGTAGAGAAATAGGGGGGTGGCAATATGCTGTTTGCAAATTGCACAAGCTTGTTGGTTCAGAAGGCTTCTAATTTACTAACATGGCCAGAACAAAATAGGCCAGTGTGCACGTTTCATAAATCTGATGGTACTTTTGTATACGCACTTTTTTTTTGCACAGGGTAAGAATGTTTCCACACGCATATTAGTGAATGAGGGCCAATGTGCTACATATGGTATAAGCTACTACATAAATCACAGACTGTTCTCATTCCCAGTTACACTTAATATTACTGGTTAGGATACATCAGCAGCTTGACGTATAGAACATAAAGAATCTTCTAAAGACCAAGGGAACCTGGAGAAGGCATTTGACCGTGTCCCTTGGGGCATTCTATGGGGGTTCTGCAGGAGTGTGGGGTGTCTTGCCCATTGTTACAGGCCATTCAGTCCCTGTACAACTGCAGTGAGAGCTTGGTCCACATTGCTGGTAATAAGTTGGACTGGTTTCCGGTGGGTGTTGGACTTCAGCAGGGCTGTCATTTGTCACCAATTTTGTTTTTTTATGGACAAAATTTCTAGGTATAGCCAAATGGCGGAAGAATTCTGCCTTGGTGGTCTCTGAATCTCATCTCTGCTTTTTGTGGATGATGTGATCCTGTTGGCTTCATCAGGTGGTGGCCTCCAGTTTGCACTGGAGGGGTTCACAGCTGAGTGTTAAGTGTATGTGAATTAGTACCTGTAAGTCTCATAGACAGATTGGGTTGCATAAAAGCAAAGCTGTCGATTTGCTGGTTGATCTACGTCCCCATCCTCATCTATGCTCTGAGCAGTGACTGAAAGAATGAGCTCACGAATACAAGAGGTGAAGATGTAATTCCGCCAAAGGTGAAGAGTGCAGCCATCCAGGAAGGGCTCAGAGTAGAGCCACTACTCCTCCACATCGAAAGGAGCCAGCTGAGGTGGTTCAGGCATCTGACTAGGAAATCCTCATGGGAGCTTCTTGGGTGAGGTGTTCTGGACATGTCCTAACAGGAGGACACACTGGAGGGATTAAATCTTTAATGCTAATTCTGTGTCTAACTATCCATTTAAATGTACTTCTAGCACCTTGAGGTGACTGTTTGTTGTGATTTGGTGCTATACAAATAAAATTGAATTGAATTGAACTGTGAGAAGATGCTAACCTACTTAACACAATGAAAAGACAGGGTTTATGATGTACAGAAATAAAGTATGGTGAGATGTGTGTCTTTGCAAATATGGGTGCATACTGTAGCTATATTTTCAGTTGCAGTAGGATATATAAAGAGTACAGGCATTTGTGTCTGTGGTCAAGCCAAGTGGCTGCGTACTCTGGAGTTCGAGAAAGTGACTTCACCTCAAATCACTACTGTGCAGACTATGGCTTCAGAAATGCAAGATGGTAACTCCTGTAAGCAGGATGTTTTGGCATTATTTTCACACAATAGGAGGAAGTGGAGCCAGACAATCCATCATTTATACAGTGTATGACACATACAGAGACACACAGTGACGCAACACAGATGAACTGGGAAAGAAATGATTGCAAAAATGATTGTAAAGAATCTCATCTTGTTTCATGGGACTCAAGACTCAAGGTAGCAATGGTAGAGTCAATGGGGAAAAGAATGAGGATCCATGAGGAAGGGGGAACAGAAAATGATGGAGAGGATGAGCGAAAGGTGAAAAACAGTAACTGAAAATATGGAGAGAGGAGTAAATGAGTGATGAAGTAGTTTGGGAGTTGTGCAATGCAAGCCCATGAGCCCTGAAGCTATACTCATTAGCCAAAGTGGTGAGCTTTGAGCGTGATCAAAGGCCGGGAGTGATCAGGCCGGAACACAGCTGTCACACTGTCACCACCACCAGACAAAGAGACTCTACACTGACAGAAGCGGAGATGGTGCTGATGGTTCTGTGGTCTGTTGAGAAAAAAGGAGGTGGAGAAAGAAATGAAGAAAAGGAGAACGCAGAGGGAATGGGTGTCAAAAAGAGATGGGAGCTCCTGAAAAGAAAGATGAGAGGTGAATCGGACTGAGTGTAAAACAAGAGGATACAGATATAGGAAGGAAGTGAAATATATTAGATAAGATAAATTGACAGGCACACAGAGAACAAAGAGACAAAGGAGAAAAAAAAAAACACAAGACACAAGGGAAAGGAATTATCAGGAAGAAAAGACTAAAAAATACAGAAAATGAGAAAGCAGATAAAAATGGTGGAGAAAAAAAACATACACAACACCCTAGTCATGTATGGCCCTGAGGTTTTAAAGGACTCTATGCAGTCCTGTGAAAAACTAAGCATATCAGAATCAGAATCAGAATCAGGCTTTATTGACCAAGTATCGTTCACACAAACAAGGAATTTGTTTTTGGTTACGCTCGCAGTGCACGAAAAATACAGTAAAAACAATCTTATTCACACAGCTCACTCTCTCCTTACACACACATTCATACCCGTAAATCTAGAAAACATTTAAAATATTTAGCATGTGCAATTTACCTTGTAATTTTAAAAAGGTGCAGTTTGTGCAGTATAAAAACTATAGAAAATATAAAATATATAAATAAAAAATTGAAGTAAAGGTGAGAATCCTGTGTATGCCCTTACATAAATTAAATAGGTAATTTTTGATATACAAGTGTCCCAAGTATTAACAGTTCAGTAGTGTTCAATTGTTCATGAGAATAATGGAAGTTGGAAAAAAGCTTCTCTGTAGCCTGGTCATTCGGGTCTTCATATGGCTGAAACGTCGGCCTGATGGAAGGCACCGAAACAGGTGATGGCCAGGGTGAAACGGGTCAGTGATGATTTTCTCTGCATGCTTCCTGATTCTGGAGGCATGCAGGTCCAGCAGTGTGGGCAGCTTTACACCGATGGTCCTCTCTGCAGACTTGATAATACGCTGCAGTCTCTTGGTGTCATGTTTTGTGATAGCGCTGCCCCACACTGTGATGGATGTGGTGAGGATGGACTCTATGATGGCTGTGTAGAACTGCACCATCAGCTCTTTGGGTAGGTTGAACTTCCTCAGCTGGTACAGAAAGTACATCCTCTGTTGTGCCCTCTTGATGATGGAGTTGATGTTGCTGTCCCACTTCAGGTCCTTGGAGATTGTTGTGCCCAGGAACTTGTAGGACTCCACAGCCATCACAGTCCTGTCTAGAATGGTGAGTGCTGGCAGGGTTGGGGGGGCTCCTCCTGAAGTCCACGGTCATCTCCACTGTTTTTGCTGTGTTCAGCTCCAGATTGTTCTGACTGCTCCAGAGGACAACCTGATCAACCGCCCGTCTGTAAGCAGACTCATCACTGTCACTGATGAGACCAATGACTGTTGTGTCATCTGCAAACTTCAGGATTTTAACAGAGGAGTCCATGGAGGTACAGTCATTTGTGTACAGCGAGAAGAGCAGTGGGGAGAGTACACAACCCTGTGGGGCACCCGTGCTGATGGTTCGGGTCCCTGAAGTACACTTTCCCAGCCTCACCTGCTGTTTTCTGCCAGTAAGAAAGTCGGTTATCCACTGGCAGGTGGAGGCTGGTATGCTGAGTTCAGTCAGTTTGCTGTGTAATTGTCCTGGAATAATTGTGTTGAAGGCTGAACTAAAGTCCAGGAACAAAATTCTTGCATAAGTTCCTGGGTGATCAAGGTGTTGGAGGATGAAGTGGAGGCCCATGTTCACTGCATCGTCCACCGACCGGTTGGCCCGATAGGCAAATTGCAGGGGGTCTAGCAGGGGGTCCGTGATTTCCTTAATGTGGTTGAGAACCAGTCTTTCAAAGGACTTCATGACCACAGAGGTCAGGGGAACAGGCCTGTAGTCATTTAGTCCTGTGGTAGTTGTCTTTTTAGGAATGGATATTATTGTGGAGCTTTTAAAACAAGACGGAACAACACACAGCTCCAGTGATCTGTTGAAGATCTTAGTAAAGACAGGTGCAAGCTGGTCTGCACAGGTCGTCAGGCAGGAGGGAGAGATTCCATCAGGACCTGGGGCCTTCTTGACTTTCTGTTTTTTAAAAAGTCTGTTTTTTAAAAAGTCTCAGCATCTTGTTACTACTTTCATGAGAATGAGGATGAATAAGAGAATGAGAAACATTTTATCCAATTTTTGAGAAGTTCGGTTACAGCAGTTGAAATAATAATGAAATACTACTAATAATAATAATAATAACAATAAATTATCTGTCATATGCCTCTCTGCCAGACAGATATATTGTATTATAGAAGTGATAGCATGTGGAAAGATTTCCTGTATCATTCCTTGTGTCAGTGGAGTTTAGTTGCTCTGCTAGAGAAGGTGCTCTGCTGCCTGTCCAGTATGTGGTGCAGAGGATGGTCAGGATTATCAATGATGAACAGTTTGTTTGGTGACCTCTCCTCCACAGCTACAAAAGTACCCAATGTGATGCCAATCACAGAGCCACCCGTCATGATCAGTTCAGCTTGTTGGTGTCACCAACTCCTATAGTGCTCCTTCAGCAGAACACAGGAAAGTGCACTACCACATATAACAGATATATTTTCAGCATTTTGCTGCACACATTGAAGGATCTCATCTTCCTTGGGAAACAGAGCATCTTCCTGTCATTTGGTGATGGCTTTCACTGTTTTATTGTACCACTTATTGTTCCTGTTAGAGCATACAGTGGTGTTTCTATGTAGCTCAATTAATTATAAATTTCTAGATAATGACTTATATAGTGTAATCTTCACATGCTTTATCCAAAGCACACTCTCTCTTGAACCACTTGAACCACATCATCAATAAGACTGGCTACGGATACTGACTACAGAATGGAGCAAACATCAGCCACCTCCTCTACATGGATGAAGCTCTACGCCAGGAGTGAATGAGATATCGATTCACTGATACACACCACCAGGATCTACAGCAATGATATCAGAATCTCATTCGGACTGGAGAAGTGTAGTTGGATGGTAACTAAGAGAGGAAAAGTAGTCAGAACTGAGGGGATTGCACTACCAGAACGCAACATTGCAGACATTGAAGACAGCTACAAGTACCTTGGAATCCCACAGGCAAGTGGGAACCATGAAGAGCCCGCTATAGGAAAGCTGCAACCTCCAAGTACCTGCAGAGATTAAGGCAAGTTCTAAGAAGTCAGCTGAATGGGAAGAACAAGATCCGGGCTATCAACTCCTACGCCCTGCCAGTTGTCAGATACCCTGCTGGGAAAATAAGCTGTCAAAGGAGGAAATAGAAGCCACTCATATCAAGACAAGAAAGCTCCTTACCATGCATGGAGGGTTTCACCCCAAATCCAGCACCCTGAGACTGTACGCTAAGAGGAAGGAAGGTGGCCGAGGACTGGTCAAGTCAAGTCAAGTCAAGTTTATTTATAAAGCACATTTAAAACAACGACGTTGACCAAAGTGCTGTACAAGATCTGTAACCCCAAGGACTATACTAAATAAAAATAAAAATAAAAATATATAAATAAATAAATAAAATAATAAAATAAAAATAAATAAATAAAAACATTAAGAACAATAAATAACATAAGAAAATTAAAAATTAAAACGTTTAAAACAAGTACCATAAAATACCATAAAACAATCATCTAAAAGGAGGTAGCACTGCAGCCAAATGCCAAGGAAAAGAAATGTGTTTTTAATAGAGATTTAAATGTGTGTATCGTCTGAGCTGTGCGGATATGGAGAGGTAGATCGTTCCATAGCTTTGGTGCTGCTGCTGCAAAAGCTCGATCACCTCTCTGTTTTAGTCTAGTTTTAGGCCTCTGTAAGAGCAGCTGGTTCGATGACCTCAGAGCTCTTACAGGGGTGTGACAGTGAAGCAGCTCAGACAGATACAAAGGTGCCAGTCCGTTTAAGGCTTTAAAAGTAAGCAATAAAATCTTAAAATCGATTCTAAAACGGACAGGGAGCCAGTGAAGGGATGACAGGACTGGGGTAATGTGTTCATGCTTTTTTAAACCGGTTAAAAGACGAGCTGCCGCATTCTGGACTACCTGCAGGCGGCGCACAGATGATTGATCTATGCCAAAGTACAGAGAATTACAGTAGTCCAGGCGGGAAGTAATAAAAGCATGAATAACTTTTTCCAGGTCCTGCTGTGGGAGATAAGGTTTTACCTTGGCAATGACTCTGAGTTGGTAAAAACTGATTTTGGTAACAGCACTTACTTGCTTCTCCATTTTAAAACTACTATCTAAAATGACACCCAGATTTTTCACAGCATCACGACAGTGAGGAGCCAAATGACTCGGAGTGCCAGAGGAGTAGCTTGAGGGGTCAAATTTACCAAAGCATATGACCTCGGTTTTGCTTTCATTAAGATTTAGGAAATTGTTTCTCATCCAGGACTTGATGTCACTTAGACAGTTCAGCAGGGGTTCCCAAGGATCTCTGCTGTTCAGTTTGATGGGCATATACACCTGGATGTCGTCAGCAAAACAGTGGAAACAAATATTATGTTTCCTAAAAATCGACCCTAGAGGCAACATATACAATGAGAAAAGAATTGGGCCCAGAATGGACCCCTGAGGCACTCCACAAGAAAGCTTTGCTGTGGTAGAAAAACAGTTTCCTAGATGGACAGAGAAACTTCTATCAGTAAGATAAGATCTGAACCAAGTCAGAACCGTGCCTTTAATGCCAATTTCATGTTCTAGGCGGGATAGAAGGATCTCGTGGTCCACAGTGTCAAAGGCAGCTGACAGGTCTAGAAGTACTAAAACTGCAGGACTACCAGAGTCCACAGTTAAAAGCAGATCGTTAAAAACTCTTAAAAAAGCCGTCTCTGTGCTGTGACGCATTCTAAAACCTGACTGAAACTTTTCCCACATTCCATGTTCACTTAAAAATGCTTGAAGTTGCTTAAAAACAACTTTTTCAAGAACCTTGGATAAAAATGGTAATTTAGAAATTGGTCTGTAATTTGAAAGAACATCAGGGTCAAGGTTCTTCTTCTTGATTAGAGGCTGTACAACTGCATGTTTAAAGGCAGCTGGAACACAACCAGATGCAAGCGCACTGTTAATCAGAGCGAGGATAGTTGGTCCCACTGAATCAAAAGCCTCTTTACAAAGGCGAGACGGAACACAGTCTGTGGGAGAGTTTACAGGTCTCATATTGTGAATCACCTCCTTTAGTGTGGAGAGTGTGACAGGCTCAAACTGCTCAAAGACAGCTCTGCTGGGAGGAGGTGCAGATGAGTCTGTTTCAGGCTGAGGTGATGAAGGCCTGAGGGCAGAAATTTTTTCCACAAAAAATTTCTTAAAGTTTTCGCACAGTGCAGGACAGACCTTCGCTTGGTTCACATTACAGCGAGGATCAGCGAGTGAATTAAAAACACTAAAAAGAAAATGAGGCCTGTGACTGTTACTTGAAACAATGTTAGAGAAATAAGCAGACTTTGCATATTTTACTGCTTTCTGGTATTTCAATAAACAGTTACGCAGGATCTCTAAGGAGACATGGAGCTTATCCTTTTTCCACCTTCTCTCAGCGCGTCTGCACTCACGTCTGAGAGCGCGGGTTGTCTCATCCAGCCAGGGCTGGGAGGAAGGTTTGGTGCGTTTGGTTGTAAAAGGGGCAATACAGTCCAGTACAGCAGTGCAAGTAGATATAAAAGAGTTAGTGAAGTCCTCGGTATTCAGGCTCAAGCAAAAATCCAAATTGCTTAAGTCAGAGTTTTTAAAAGCAGCTGCAAAATCAGCAGCGCATGAAGAGTTAACCAAGCGCACACGACGTGTAGAGGATACTCTATTTATCCCAGAGCTGGGGAGCGCTGCTGTAAATAAAACAGGAAAATGGTCCGATATACCACAGTCACGTATCCCTGTGATGCAGACTCTAAGTCCATAAGACAGCACCAGATCCAGTGTGTGACCTTTTTCATGAGTGGGACCACACACGAGTTGTGTTAAGTTAAAAGAGTCAATAAGCGAGGCAAATTCTTTAACCAGCGGACCACTCTCACAACACACATGAATATTAAAGTCGCCAACAATTAAAATACGGTCATATTTTAGTATGAGACCCGTCAGCAAGTCAGCAAAGTCACCGATGAAGTCCTTCGTGCACTTCGGTGGTCGGTAAATCACCGCGCAGAGCACCGAGGGGGAAGAGTTTATCTCCAACAGCTGCAGTTCAACGCTGGCGTACAGGTCTGCCGAGACCTGACGACAGCGAAAACTGCATTTAAATATTGAAGCAAGTCCTCCACCTTTTCCAGAGATCCGCGGGGAGCTGAAGAAAGAACAGCCGGGAGGTAAAAGTTCGGAAAAAGGTGCAGACTCACCAGCATGAAGCCACGTCTCAGTCACAAACATAAAATCCAACTTCTGTGCGATGAAAAAGTCATTGAGAAGGAAAGTTTTGTTGGCTAACGATCTAGCATTTAGTAGGGCCATTCGGATGTCCAGATCCTTGTTAGCTGAGGCCGGGGCCCGCTTCAACAGGCGAAGGTTAGCATGGTTTACGCCGCCTCCACGATCCCGCATCCTGCGCCAGGACGAGGGACGCCGAGTCTCCAGGATGACAGGTGGGACAATCGGCCTGATCCAGCGACGCCCGAAATCCACAGGCAGCCCAACAGCCTTGAGGCGGCAAAGACCACCATCCAGGGGGTAATGAACAGACAAACCTAGGAGTCTCAGGTAAGTTTTGACCCGCACCGCGATACCTCCCCGCATTCCGCGTCTCCTCTGGCGTTTGTTGGGGACCGGAGCACTGGGCAGCCGGCGCAAATTCTCAGGTACATCCGATAGGTGTGGAGGAAAAATCGTTGAGTTTTTCTTTACAGTATATGCTGGTACCAAAACAAACTGGAGGTTTAGAAGTGTCTGCCGATCGTAGGTGATCAAAGCGGAGACATCTGGGCAGATGACTACCAGGAACAGAGCGACAGCAAACAATACACAGAACAGCTGACGGCAGCCCGTACACAGTGGCGCCATCTTGGAATCCAGAGACAAGCAAGGGTCAGACTGGTGAGTGTCAGAACCGCTATCCTAGATGAAACAACAAAGATCCATGAATACAGTACATCAGGAATATGGCCACAAAAGGATCATGTGCTTAGTGAGTACTTCAGGCAGCAGAAACACGAGAAAGAAGAGGAGGAAGAGCAGGAACCATCATGGAAGGACAAACCTCTGTATGGCATGTACCACTGGCAGATAGAAGAAGTGGCTGACATAGAAAAATCCTACCAATGGCTAGACAAAGCTGGACTGAAAGACAGCACAGAGGCACTAATCATGGCAGCGCAGGAACAAGCTCTGAGCACAAGATTGATAGAAGCTGTGGTCTACCACACCAGGCAAGACCCCAAGCACAGGCTGTGCAGAGATACCCCTGAGACAATCCAGCACATAAGAGCAGGATGCAAGATGCTAGCAGGCAGGGCATACATGGAACGCCATAACCAAGTGGCTGGCATAGTATACATCAACATCTGTGCTGAGTATGACCTGGAAGTCCTGAGGTCGAAATGGGATATGCCCCCAAGGGTGGCTGAGAAGGACCAAGCTAAGATCCTGAGGGACTTCCAGATATAGACAGACAAACTTGTAATGGCTAACCAACCGGACATCGTAGTGGTGGACAAACAAAGGAAGAAGGTCGTAGTGATAGACGGCAACATCACAAAGAAGGAACACGAGAAGATCGATAAATATCAAGGGCTCAGAGAGGAGCTGGAAAGGATGTGGAAGATGATGGTAACAGTGGTCCACGTGGCAATCGGAACGCTCGGGGCAGTGACTCCCAAACTGGGAGAGTGACTCCAGCAGGTTCCTGGAATGAAACCTGAGATCTCTGTCCAGAAGAGCGCAATCCTGGGAACAGCTAAGCTGCTGCACAGGACCCTCAAGTTCCCAGGCCTCTGGTAGACGACCCAAGCTTGGAGGACAAAAAGACCGCCCATAGGGGCGAGCTGGGATTTTTTATATCCTGTTAACTGGCAAGGGCCCGCCCCCGGGCCCTCTGTAGCGATTTCCGACTTTGAAGCCTCATAGCGTCACAGTAACGCTGCCGTTCGCCCTCACGATGCTTTTATATGACAGACTAGACCCTCAGAATTCGATTGACACCTCATTTAGCCAATCATGTTATGAAATGGATTTTCCAGAGCCAATAATATCCAGAGAGCGTCATGTGACATTTAAGGACATGCCCCCAAATGTTCTCCAATCGTTCTTATTGGTCAACTCTAACCTGAAATCTAAAACCACAGATGGATAGCCAATAAAATTCCCGACACGTGGGTATATGGCACTATGGGGTGTGTTTTCACATGAAGGCATAAACTCCCTGCGTATTCAGTGCGTATTTGCTGCGTCCTCCATGCGTAAACCAAACAGGAAGTAGGAGTCTATGCGCTGACGTGCATAAACAGTATTTACAATGTTTTCTCTCGGCAATGGATTGTCAGAATGCATCAAAAACAGACTACATTTATTCAACGAAGTGACTAAATGACTCACGAGAGTGGATTATTTTGTATTAGAGAATGTCGTCGCTGATTTGACCAGTTTTATCGCTGCAAATGAACACCTGTTACTCAGAAGGCAGAAGGTAAGTTTTTATTCTCAGCTCGTCCTCGTATTATATGCCGTTCTGATGTAAATATGTATGTAATGCTGAGCTTGGCATGCACCATTACACAGAAAATATAACCGTGCGCCGCTGTGGCGCCACTTATATTGTGTGTTTGTGTGGGCGCTGTATAGTGGTGTGATTTACGTATTGAAATGTGCCAGGTGTTTGGGGGTAGGGAAAGGTGTACTGTAAGTATCGATTGGGGGTTTCGCGGGCTTCTCTATTACGTCAGCATCACCCGATAAAAGGGCAAGGTGAGGTGGACAACGTCTCAGAGCTTCATTTGAGATTCGTCGTGATCGCATCGTTGTTTTGGAGTTTTGCGAAATGGCACAGCGGGCCGCCGGCAAGACCAAGTTCAGCGCTCAGGAGGTTGTGGAATTGCTCACACGGAGAGAGAGCGACATTTCAGCATCAGACTTTTTGGGTTCAACTGATGATCCAACATCAGAAGAAGATTTGTTTTCCGATGGAGATGACCAGTAAGTGTCTAAAGTTTTACAAATTGGGGGTGGGGGTTATTGTATGGGAGGAGGTTGTACATTTTGTATCAGACAAGGACTACTGGGAGGATTGTGTGGTTTTTATTTTATGTGTGTATGCACTGTCTGCATTTACTGTAACTTTTTTTGATATACAATGTATTTATTTGTGTGTGTAAGGGAATCACTGAAAAATGACTGGGTTTTTGGTGCATGAAGGCCTGACATTTTCCTTCTTTTACAAATTAGGGGAACCTCTGATCATGAGTGGCAGCCAGCCAAAGAGAAGATGGTGGAAGAGGCTTCTTCATCTGATGAAGAGGATCTAATGCCTGTTACAGCACAGGCCAGAAGGGCCAGTGCACCACATGTGACAAGCCATTGTGCTTTGTCCCAAACAGAGACTGCTATAACCAGTGGCACATTGAAAATTCCATGTGAGGGGGGGTGGGGGTAGAGCAGAATAATTGTAAATAGTTGCAGTTTGCTGTGCTGTGTTTTTTTTTTTTTACATTACTCTGAAAAATAAAATAGCATTTACAGAAATGGTGATTTGTTTTGTGACTATTTTTTTTTTTACAATGTACAATAGTGTCATTCATATTTTATTGGATTAATATGGCTTTATTTATGATTTATTCAGTAATTTTGTGTGTAGTACAGGATTCCTCAGGACAGTATCTTTGATTAGAGCCCTCATTGATGACTGTATGTTGAAGCATTGAGGAGTTACAGCCCTTTAAAATTTGCATGTCAAAGGGGGCTTAGATGCGGCACTTGGACTATCCAAATGGCACATGAGAGAGCACGCCAGGGCATCAATGCACAAAAACCTTTACAAAACAATAGGCTTTTGTGCTATCTTGATGAAATTCGAAATGCACGACAAAAAGACTTCATTCTACAGCTCCAATGTATTTTCCAGTCGTTACCTTCTATATTCAGTGTGTAGTTACATGATAACAATCAGGAAAAATCTAGGCGAGGCAAAAATTGTCTACTTTTTCTGTGTTCCAAACTTAATAGCTACAAACTCATTACAGTTACAGTGCTTTTGACTACATAAATGAAAAATATAGGTTGTCTGCTTCGCAAAGACACTAAACTTTTGTGTGTACTCCAAAGAGTTCAGGAACAGCAGCTGATTTAATTTGGGTATGCTTTTTCAGGCGTTTTTTGTTTTTTTTAGCCGCCAGTTAAGTGGATATATATATGAGTATGTTTATGTGTGTGTATCTAGCTTTGTCGCCTTATTTCTTCTGTTTTTTTCCCCTCTTTTCTCTCTCTTCTTCTTTTACTTTTTCCTTCTTAATTGTCAGACCTGGCTGTCATATTCTGTGAACAATAATCAAAATGAATGAATAAGTAAAAGAAAAAGACAAACATTAACACAGGGGTAGGGAACTCCAGGCCTCGAGAGCTGGTGTCCTGCAGGTTTTAGATGTGTCCCTGATCCAGCACACCTGACTCAAATGACTGAATTACCTCCTCAGTCTGCAGTCAAGTTCTCCAGAGTCCTGCTAATGACTTCTGTATGTGATTCAGGTGTGCTGGATCAGGGACACATCTAAAACCTGCAGGACACCGGCTCTCGAGGCCTGGAGTTCCCTACCCCTGCATTAACAAGTAGTAGCCTATAGAGAACTTATAGAGCTCTTCTTGTAAAAGAAAATATGTTTGGTAAAACAGTGCAATCGGATCATGATTCTGATTGCGGAAACTGCCAGACATGACAGGCTAAAAAAAAAAAAAAAAGGTTAATGACAGCACAATTAGAAAAAGACTGAACCAGAATGGCTTGTTTGGAACGGGTGTCCGGAGAAAGCCTCTTATCTCTAGAAAGTACACTGCAGCAAAACAGTAACAACGATTTGCATCTGAACAATAAGACCTCTGGAACAATGTCCCTAGAACAGATAACACAAAGTGGAGATGTTTGGCCATAAGTCACAATGCCACATTAGGTAAAAACCAAACACAACATATCAGTGATGATTTGGGTTTGTTTTGCAGTCACGAGACCTGGACCCTGTTCCATGAAGCATGTTCAACACACTCTGAGTTTAAAAAAAAACCCTGAGTTGACTAAATCTGAGACCGGCAACAAAGAGTTACAGACAAAATAAAAGTTTGATATACATTATACAGATTTTTTATACCATCTTTCGTTACACTGGGGTGGCTCCAGGAACCACCTGGAGGAGAAACTGCTGGTTTCCTTTTACTGCTCCACTTGCAGTATCACGCTGTGGTTTGGGACCTGCTCAGCTGCAGATAAGAGAGTTTTGCAGAGGGTTACCAAAACTGCTGAGAAAATCATCGGTCACCCTCTGCCCCCTCTTGAGGACATTGCCAACTTCTGTTGCCTCTGAAGGGCTGTAAAAATTGTGGCTGACCCCTCCCACCCTGGTCATCATCTGCTCAACCTGCTGCCATCTGGCAAATGGTTCAGGTCTGTGAGATGCAGGACAAAGATGTAAAAACAGCTTTTATCTGTGGGCCATCAGCTCAATGAACACAACAAAATAAATAAGTCTTCCACTGTAATTTACTTAAATGCTCAGTATTTGTATTTCTATCGTGATTATGTACAATATTCTCTTTCTCTATGCAAAATGCTCTATGTTTATTCCATGTGTGTTTTAAAAGTGCACTATTCCTATACTCCTCTTCAACTATATATACTGTTTATTATATATATATATTGCTTTAGTGGTATAGTTGTGCTTACATTCTTTTAAACTGTTTTTCTGTTTGAAGTTTTTATTACTGTACCATTCAGTGGCAGCTGCTGTATTTTCATCACACAGTGCATGAAAACAATAAAGACATTCTTATTCTTTTGTTATTTATGACTTTATGAATTGACAACCATCATTTCTCTTCTTCCTTTGTCCCCTTTATAATTATTACTATCACTACACTGGACTGTCACAATGTAATGTAACCGGATCATTACAAACTTCTTAACATATGGATTTGTGTGGAAGGTGAGTCTGAAAGAAATAAAATAAAATGTAATTAATTTTACGTTGATGTAATAGATAGAGAGGAAGATGTGCTGGTTACATGAATGTAGTTCCATGTCAAATTGCACGATGCTTAAAGGTTATTGTGGATTTTCTGTGCTTACCCCCACTCTGAACACTCAGAATTCAGGCCCACTGTAAGAGATTTGATTTTATTCTCTTGTCTTTGCACTTTGATTAATTATGGCACTTAACAAAAGACCAATTTAACAACATTCAGGAGGCTAATTACAAATTGAATTTTCACAGTGAATTTTTTACGCTGTTTATCCAGTAGGTATAGTTCAGCACACTAGTAGAGCAAACAATGTATAATGGGATGCAATGGGATGTGGAAAAAGACAACTGTTTGTTTGTCTGTTTGCATTTTTCAGTGTCTAATTATTGGCATTTGAAGTCTAACTTCTGCCAATTTCATCATCCTGGTCTTGTGGACAGAGGAAGGCAGTGAAGAGACAGAGCTGGCCTTTTCCCTTAACCATTAATTACGATTGTCTCCACTTAGAGGTCAGTCACCATAAATCAGAGTTGGAACAATAACCCCATCGAAGCCTTGTTGACTCTCTGGCCTCTCCTGTCTTACCTCACAACTTCATGATGTTTTATATTCACTGTAACTCATTCTTCACTTTCCTATCAATATGGGAATCCATGTGGTATGACAAAGTAATCCAACCCCAATATTATAGATATTACATTTTCAGAGTAGGTTTATAAGCCTGTTGTTGCTGTTGTTGTTGATGAAATGTGTTTGAAGGGGTAAAAGAGGTTGAGCTCCCAATGCCCCCTTCCTCCCGGATTTAATATATACAAAAATATATACATATGTGAATGCTGTTGTTTAAATAAAGTATCAACAGAGGTAATAAAATCAAAGTAATGGCTATCACTTTAGAATAGAATAGAATATCCTTTATTGTCATTGTGCAGCGATGTGACAACGAAATTATGTAAGCAATCTATCTAGTGTCTTAAAAAAAATAAATAAAACTAAATAAATAACAGATCAAATAACTACTGTAGGTGCATACATATGAATACCCTGCCCCACAACCCACCCTTTAAATTACACAACTCTGTTTCCCCCCCGGCTCCACACTTGCACTTATTTACACCTTCTAATATTTAGAGCATTATTTAGAAGTCTAATAGCCCAGGGAAAGAAAGTGTCTCTGAACCGATTTGTCCGGCTCTTCAGAGCCCTGCATCTTTCTATTACAGCTCGGTAATAATGTGGTAATAGTATGACAAGAAGTTGATAATAAAAAGAAACACTTTGAAAACACATTTTATGCTGGTTATCTATACTGATATGGACTGGGTAATGAGTTAGGAATCAAAGCATGCCACATTATTTGGTGGAAATGAAAATGATCAACCTGCAGAGGGCTGAATTCAAGATATCCCAAAAATGAAAGTGAAAAAATTATGTGGCAGGCTAGTCCATTTGCCAAAATTTCATTGCAGCAACTCAAAATGGTGCTGAGTACCCCCACATGCTTGTATGCATGCCTGACAACATTGGGGCATGCTCCTAATGAGACGAGGCTTCTAATGGTGTCCTGGGGGATCTCCTCCCAGATGTGGACAATCTGAGGTGCAGCGTGGCAGGGTTGGATAGACCCAAATATAATGTCCCAGAGGTACTCTATTGGATTTAAGTTAGGCGAGTGCGGGGGCCAGTCAGTGATAAAAAATTCCTTCATCCTCCAGGAACTGCCTGCATATTCTCGCCAAATGAGGACGGGCATTATCATGCACAAGGAGGAACCCAGGACCCACTGCATCAGTGTAGGGTCTGATAATGGGTTCAAGAATTTCATCACAGTACCTAATGGCAGTCAGGGTGCTGCTGGCTATCCTGTAGAGGACTGTGCACCCCTCCATCGATATGCTTCCCCAGACCATCACTGACCCACCATCAAACCAGTCAGACTGAATGATGTTACAGGCAGCATAATGTTCTCCATCACTTCTCCAGACCCTTTCACATCTGTCACATGTGCTCAGGGTGAACCTGCATTTGTAGTTAAAGGCTGAATTGTGAACTGACTTTTTGGATTCGTTGTTTAACAGTAAAGGTTAAGATTTGTGAAGAAGTACTCCATCTCCTTAATGGTTCTAGCAGGTTGTTCAAGCTACTAAAGTAAAAGCAGAGCAGTTCACCAAGTGGACAGATCGTTGGAGTGTGGCTGCCAGCTGTATTCGACTAGATGGCTAGATGCGTCTAGTGAAATACTTGGTAGATGCATTACTAAAAGAAGCAGGGTGGGCACTCAGATGTAGGTAGTTAGCACTACATAGGCAAGTCCGCCTGCCACCAACTTAAACTGGTTTCTAGTCAGTCCTACTAGGGTTATACCTTTAGGAGCAGAGACCCAGACCCTGAGGGTCACCTATGAAAGTTTGTACCCTGACTTTCAACAGGACAATTACTAGTGCTGTGAACAAAGTGGGAAGCCACTCTGTTAACTTACTCAGACTTATTCTGCTGTAACACATGTGGTGTGGCACAGAGCAAACAGCAAAGCGGCTTAGCTGTAGCTATGACTACTCCTGTGCAGACACAGTGCTGCTGGTGAATGGGGGGGGCAAATAACTGAGTTTTTTCTCCACTACCAACATAGAGAGAAAGCAGCATAGGCTATATCAGTGGGGAGGTACTGAACTGCCATAATCCTCATTTACACACAAAGATGATCTAACATGCTCTAAGTAGTAGTTGATGAATTTCAACTGAACGGGATAAACTTTGTTAGTCATGGCATTTGCCTTATTTAAATAGTTAGAGGGAGATACATTTGATAACTTAATGATTGTACATTTATGTATATTTAAAAAAGCTGCTAGAAGGAGGAAATGTATTGCTTTGGATCATACCCCATATCTGCTTTATGCTCAGTCTTACTTTTGTGTACTTATTGGTTCTTCTCATCTCTTCTCCCAGGCATCCCTTTGTGTGCCTGCTAGTTACTCAGGACCTTGGCTGAAATAATCTTTGACAAATAAACTAATCCCTAGAGGCACTCCCGCTCACCTGGATTTTCCATCTTCCTGCCTACTCTCCACTGTCAACCACAATATCCCCTTTTCCCCCTCCAAAAACATCAGTGAGAAAAATGAATTTTCTGTCTGTAACAGCACGTGGAGCTGACTTGGCTGCATTCGTAAGGGCTGAGCTGCAAGTGATAAGTAATGATGCTAATACGTGCTAATAAGTTAGCATAACAAGTAGGACAGAGAAGAGCACAAGCTGCAGTGGCATATTGAGAGCTAATTAGCAGGCTGCTGATTAAAGGGGATACTAAAGTAGGAATGAAAGCTATATGAAGAATTCTTGTTTAGCATGCTAGCTCACACTGGGATAATGGTAGGACAATGAACAAACATCCGCCAGAACTGTCAGGTTACAGTAGTTCACCACTTTTGATGTCAAACAGAGATACCAATAGATAGCCAGAGCTTTTGATTTACTTTTTGCTCTCTGGCGTTGTGCATGAAAGCATACTTTTACAGGCACTGTGTGAATATTTGTGAGAGATTTCTAAAAGCACATGCCACATTAAAACCTCCTGTGATTGAAATAATTCGGCATGATTGTTGACTTTTAGGACAGACCATCTTCCCTGTTGGGCTACCGTTAGAGTAACATGAGTCCTGATTCTTTATAAAATTTGTTGAAATATTTACTGGATTTGAGAAGACTTGGCTGTGATTAGACAGCGCTGATGGAATGGTCTGATATGGTTAGCAATGCTAACATAAGCAGCCTCAGCAACAAGTAAGCCACCCTTAGTTCAAAAGGGCTGACAGTCATCGGTCATTATAATTTTCATGGTCCTGGGTTTTTAAATCCTGAGTTTCATGATTTTGGACTTTTGAGTCTTCATTTGGGTCCTAACCAGCCACACTCCACACTAACATGAAAATAACCACAAGTGGTCATTTAAAATGATACCAGAACTAACAATAACCACCTAACCAATATCTAGTTTTTTTCCATTTTTAAACATTTTTGGGTCCGAATTTTTTCATTATTTGTGCTATTTAGCTCAAAACCTCTTCCTAATTATTTTCAGTGCATAAAACATACTGTAAATACTGAAGCAAGAGAACAAATATACACATCAGGTGAGTTGATCAAAGTATGTCTAAAGAACATGTATTTCAGGATGCATCCCACAACGTGATGAGACTTAGTGATAAAAAACTGCAGTTCAAAGGATAGTTTAGTCATGGATCAATGAGTATTGAAAGGTAGATTAAAAAGTTCAGTCTACACTAACAATATGGTCATGGATCCTTCTGCGTCAACAGCTTTAAATGTTTTACTTATTCTAGGGGTGGCTGTAGTTCAGGAGGTAGAGCAGATCATCTACTAATTGGAAGGTCTGTGGTTGGATCCCTGGCTGCTCCAGTCCAGTCCAAAGTATCCTGTAGTGGTTCTCGTTCATTTTCAACCTTAGGATAGATTTAAAGTTTTTATAGTTAACTAATTTTTTCATGTGGCTATGTTTGAAGCTCATCCAATATGACAGCTGGGCTAGACTCCATCTGATTGTTGGGGTTTTCTCTCTAATATTGTAGAGTCTAAAGCATAAAGTGCCTGGAGGTTAGTGTTGGTGCTATTTAAAATGAACTGATTACAAGCAGTTATTTGATTTTTCAGTGCATCCCTCTTAAACACTGCTTATTTGGTGACAACAAAACCCAAAGCAAAACAATCATCACACAAACACTTCCATAGTTTTCATGGTCAGTGGACTTCCCATTAAACCCTTTGTTGCATGGAAGACTAGACATTGAGGAAATATTCAATATGACCTTTTCCAAAGGCCTGCATTCCAATAAATACTAATTTCCTGTTGATCTAATTAGTGCCTGGAAGAATTTGTCTTCATCAATTATTGAGTAAAAACAGGAGCAATTCAATGTTCTGCTGTTTTAATAGATTTATTACTGTTAAGGGAGGGGCAGAAAGCAATACTTACTTATTTATTAAGCAGTACTTTAATTGTGCTGAAACCACCCACTGAGCTACACCTAAAAGTGGTATATAGCCACACAGCAGTGGCACCCCTTATAGATTTACACACAGAGAAGGACAGCATAACATGGGTTAGCTCAAGTGAAAGCATCTGATGATCACTTAGATAATCCCTCTAATTTCTGTAATAATAATACTAATAATACTAATAATAATACTTGGCAGGTAGGTTGTGGAAAATGATATCAGTAACATCTGTGGTCTATTTTTTTATATAATGCTGTATAGGGACATGTAGCTAGCATGAACATGTATTTATAACCTAATCTAATTTGCAATGCCCATCCCAGCCAAGCCTGTAAAATAAACAGAACTGAGCAACAAATGCATACCGAACAGTACAAACACAAATTTACCAACACATAAATTAAAAACTAAAAAGTCAGAACTTAAGAAACTGCAGACAGAACATTGCGAGATGCAACAAATGTTTCTTTTGTGCTCTAAGAGTGAGAATAACTCAGGTTTAGGATTTTGTTTAAAGACACTTTAGCTAAAATCATGATCGCACAACCCAGTTGGCATAATTTTTTAGATAAGAGTTGGGACTGACTAGACTGATATTTGTGTAACAGTGTGTGTAGTGTACATGTCATGCATTTATCTTGCTGCATTATTCACTGGGGAATTCCTTAGATGCTATTACATGATATATATGAGTCTAAACCATCTGAACATCTGAAGTATCTAAAACTTTTGCACAAACAGGTCTGTTTTCAAAAAGGGATCCTGGCTTACCGAATGATTAAAGATCCACAGATGGTGATTCAGAACGTGCTACTGCTGATTATCCTGATCCAGTTTATTTGGCTCTTCAAATCGACATTAGCCAAGCAGGATCATGATAGTCAGTGACTAGAGGAAATATATTGATATAACAAGCATGGACTGGAGGAATGATGAATGGGATGCTGCAAAATTTCACACCACCAAGAGTTTGCATTTGAGATGATTCGCACTAAAGGGGGGAGCCAAAGCAACAGCATGAGCAATCCTCCTACTGCTTACATTAAATCTTTCTTTTGATTTTCTACTACTTCTAAAATTTTAAGAAAGAAATCAAACTTACATCAACTTTCAAATAAGCATAAAAGCACGAGTCTGTCAGAAAAAATCAAACAATATCAGACTGAAAAATTGGTAGTCAAAGAAACCAAAGAGGAGAATAAAATGACTAAAGTCACCAACATGAACTTTTTAGTTGTAGCAACTCATAGAAACTGTTCTTTGAAATGACGTTATCTTTTATAGGGTCCTTAATAATAGCAAAAACCTGCCCTACAAGCATTTTATGCCGGGCCTGCAGCTATATGTCTGTAATATTTAAGGACTTTATTTCTAATTCTTCATTCTGTATTTAGTGGTGAGTTGAAAACAATTCCATCAGGGATACAAATTTTGTTGACGAATGAGATACATAATTAAGTTTCATTCAGACTGGCCCACCTGTTAAGGAGGAGACACGGTACATACAGACGCTACCATCATTACACTTGGAGTCAGAGGAAGTACCAGCACACCATGCTCAGTACGCCACAACACAGTCAGTCCGACTATAGAGCTGCTGTTCCAGTCAGAATTTGAAAAACTATACAGTGCTTCATTGTTATGAATGGGATCCATAGCAGTCAGCTGAAGACAACCTTTCAGGCACTAATCTCAGCATGTTCTCATCATATTCTATCTATAAAATGTTTCCTATTTACCCAAAGGTTTTGCTTGTTTGTTTTACAGTGCATCTATCAGTTGTTTACCTGAAACCATTACCACACTCACATTTACTGCTGCACACATATTAAAATGTTGGATCTCACTTAAAGTAAATAAACAAGCTACTGTTGCATTTGTGTCTACAGTGGAAAAGGAGCAGAGCGTAGAGTGGAAACAAAACAGCTCTGTTTCACCTCTACAAACACATGCATGCACACTTTGCGCAAATGTACACACACACACACACACACTGCAACAGAGTACAGCTCTACAGTGTAAGTGATGAAGCAGCAGAACCATGCAGGTGCCAATAAGGATCCAGTCTGACATTTATTAAAACACTCTTCTTCTTGTGCTGCAACCCTGGGACTTCCACGTGGACCCAGTGGATGAAGCATAATTAAATAGGTAATGATGCTGGCAGCAGTCAGGCTGGCATGACTTGAGGGCTGCCCAGCACTATCAGGGTAGCCAAAAATGAGAGGCGATCCATTTCTGTCCATGCTCCAAAAGTCTCTCTCTTCTCAGTGAAGGCACATTGCATCTTAGCACTGTAACATCTTGTGATGTCCAAGGGGGCAGAACTAAGTGGTAAGGAGGAAGTCACAGATATGACCTTATTGTTCAGTTTAAAATTTGTCATCTTCCCTGCACTAAGTTTTTCTTTCACCTTTGCTTCAATCTGTAATGAAGATTAAGGAGTCTCAACAAAACCTTATCAGCATCACTAAGGAGTGGAGAGTCTTAACTGAGGCTACACACACACACACATACGCACGCACGCACACACACACACACACACACACACACACACACACACACACACACACACACACCTAAGTGTAGAAAAAAGTGCTTGTATTAATGTGTGTGAATGGGTGAATGAGGCATGTTGCAATAAAGCATTCTGAGTGCATGTAGAGTAGAAAAGCGCTATATAAGACCATTCACACACACACACACACACACACACACACACACCCGACCAGACTGCAGTCTCATCTGCAAAATTATGAAAATAAAGTGGACACAGATTCCTGGTAAATCTATGAATGCACTCACAAAGTTACAGTGCCTAGGCAGGAATAAAAGCACATACAACAGAAGAGGTGGACACATACTTTATCTTCAAACACCTTCTAATGCTACGCACAGCTACATCAAGCCATTTAATACACTGCTGCTTGCCACCCTATCATTTCATAGGACAGTTAAAAAGTTTGTATGTTAAAATACACAAAATAGTTCACAATATGATACAAATTAATGTACCAAGTTGACCCTCACTGATCTCCTGCATATGAAAAAGGCACACAGCGGCTTCCATACTTCCATGCTGTCAGACATGTAATATTGGGATTGTAGTAATGTCATCTATCATATGAAACTGACCCACACACAAAAGGGTATTAAATACATGCCTAAGCAATCTGATATACATTCCAGCTCTAACACAGAGCATCCCATTAACAGTGTTGTTATCTGTCACCCAGTCAGAGCAGAGAAAACTCAAACTGGTCTCAATACCAAGACACCATAATGCCTTCGTGAGCGCTCCAAAATGTACTGCATGGTTTTTGTCATATAAAACAGTGATTCCCAAAGTGTGGGCCGCGGTACTGCAGGTGGGCTGCAGTAATAACAGAAATTCACTTTGAAATTGCTCACAAGTACAGTGCAGTTACATATTTATATAAATGCATTTCTTTGTATAAAAAGTGAATTAAAATTGCAATAGTAGGTGGTTATTTTGTGATATTAATCATTACTCTGACCTAAATTTACTGCTCTTGCATTGAAGCTTGTGTCCCAGTGGCAAGTGGGTTGGCATTAGCACTTTACATATGACTGTGCAGCATTAGAAATTATAGCCAACAGCCTGTGTTGTTTATGTTTTTTTGAATAAAAATTTCAAGGAAATCCATCAATTTCTCATGTATTTTGATTAGAGTGAAGATTAAGGATTGGGTGGGCCCCATGAGATTATTTGTTTTTTAAGTGGGCCGCAGCACTCTTGACTTTGGGAATGGCTGATATCAAAGATGGTGACATGAACTCTTTAAATCAGTGGTCCCCAACCTTTTTTGAGCCGCGGACCGGTTTAGTGTTAGAAAATATTTCCACGGACCGGCTTTTAAGGTGTGGCGAATAAATACGTCAAAATAAATGATACGACCGTAACCAAGTGTGATATTTTCTACGTATAACAATAAAAAACGGGAATCCACTTTGTATTCGTATGCAACTCTATCAGCAGCGTTCTCGTAACATCCCGCCTCAACATGAATAACAGGCTCTCTGCCCACAGCGCTCCCTGGTCAGCTGTTAGAGCCATGGTAAAACATGCCTTCAAAATAAGATACACCGCAAAAACAAATACAGTAGAAATCACCTCAGTCGGATTCAAATGGCCCAGTTTGGGGTCTATTATCGAATTTCGCTGCAATGGCTTCTGCTTCATCTATGAATTTGCTTCTGCAAATTTTATAATCTGAAATTTTACTCGTAAGTGCAAGTTTGTAGCTTACACTTGCCACGATTGTCCCCGGTGAAATGAACTGATATAAACACTAAAACAATTTCCAGGCGTTGTTAGTGTGTGTGTAGTTGTGCATGAACGAGCCGATGCATGGAAGTGGGCGGACAGGAGCTGAGGAGGGTTTTAGCGCTAAACTCATCCAGTTTATGCGATTACATTTAACTGGAAATTTATTACAATGGGACCAGATTTTTCATCCGAGGTAGGTGAATATCCGACGGATTTATGTGATGATTTTATTGGAATTAATGTTAGGAAAAATCAGGACCTGCAGATGCCATCCAACTAGAGCGAAAACCCGATTTGTGCGACTTCGACTTAGGTGATTTTTACTGTATAAAGCGCATGAAAAATACAACTCACCATAACACTGAATCAGTGTAAGCCCCCTGAGCTTGTTTCTCTGATACTCATTTTTGCTGGCTTCTGGTTTGACTGGGTTCGGCCGATTTCACATGGAGCGTGGCTGCAGAGCCGCGGTGTCAAGCGCTGGAGAGTCAGTTTGATGGCTGGGTCTACCTCACTGCTATCCCCGGTGTTGATAAATAAAAATGGTAAATGGACTAGTTCTTACATAGCGCTTTTCTACTCTTGTTGAGCACTCAAAAATTTAAAGAAGCGTTATGTAGGTCAACCAACCGATTTCGTTAGACAGGCCTGAAGCTTCTGGGTTTAATTTTAGCGGTGACGTATCATGTGAGCAGAAACGTCTTGACACGTCAAGAGGAAGTCATGGAGGGAAGTAACGGAGCGAATCCGCCCATTTTTCAAAATAAAATATAGTTTAGGCGCAGATAATAAGTAAAACGGAAATAATTTATTTATTCTTTATGTGCGGCCCGGTACCAAATGTCCCACGGCCCGGTACCGGTCCACGGCCCGGGGTTTGGGGACCTCTGCTTTAAATGATTCCCACAAGGCAGGAGAAACACATCCTGTCAGGGCTGGATGTGACATATGGGGTGATGAAGAACACGTACTTTTATTTGCATTATTTTTTCTTTTCCGTTTCTTGGATATGACTTGTGGAATGCCCCCCCCCCCCCCCCCCCCCCCCCCCCCCCCCCCCCACACACACACACACACACATTGGTGGTAGTGGTGGTGGTGGTGTGTTTTTGTGTGTGTGTGTGTGTGTGTGTGTGTGTGTGTGTGTGTGTGTGTGTGTGTGTGTGTGTGTGTGTGCATAAATTGTAGGTGACAAATGTAAGTAGGTTTACTAATAATAATTTGCAGCCAAATGTCATACAAGTGTCATATGTAAAGTATTTTACACAAAGCACAAATTATTGCCCTCACACTGGCTCTCTTTAGCACACACACACACACACACGCACGCACGCACACACACACGCACACACACACACACACACACACGCACACACACACACATGCATATACATGCACACAAGTCATAAACACATATTCCTCATAGCCAGGAGGAATGGAAGGAAATATGTGGAGAGAAGAGAAAAGCTGACTTAAACATTTTGCTCCATTTCACAAAAGTAGCTGCTGTTGTCAACATGATGAATGAGAGAATAAAGAGAGAGAGAGAGACGTAAAAAGGAAGGAGTGAGGGAGAAGGTGGAGAAGAACATGTTTTCGAGGGAAGAGGGTGGTGGAACCATCTGAACATGTGACAGCAGCTGTCATACAGTTTGTTCCATACAAATTTGGACAAGGACAATTTTTTTCCCCCCTCTATAAATCACCACAGTGGTTTTT
The DNA here is from genome assembly GCF_007364275.1 of Archocentrus centrarchus. Lineage (NCBI taxonomy): Eukaryota > Metazoa > Chordata > Actinopteri > Cichliformes > Cichlidae > Archocentrus > Archocentrus centrarchus. The sequence continues at coordinate 23,426,541 of NC_044364.1, forward strand.
AAATCAAACAATCAAGTAGTGATTGAAGTCCAGCTGGTTCAGTTTGACAAAAGTATTGCATTAGCTGTTCATGAATTACAAACATTTTTATACAAATTCATTTTCAGAGGCTCAAAGGTGAGTGGAGAATTGACTTCTTTTTTTTAGTTACTTTTTCACCTGCTGAATTTAGCTTTTTTTGTGAGGGTCTGAATTTCTTGTGGCTGCCTTTATAATTGCCCGTGATTCTAGTTACAACTGAAACTGTAAATAAAAATATGGTTTTTCTCAGGTCTCTCTCTCAAACAAGAGCTCAGATAGACTCCTGTATAGATAAGCCTTATGTGTGTTCATTCATAGTTACTACAGTATGAGGACCTGTTGAATGTCTCTCTACACCATAATTAGGTAAGGGCATCTTACTAAATATTAATTTAATGTATAGTGAAGATGAGTCTAGCTATTTTAAAACACAAGTGATTGGTGTGGTTCAGAGATGCAAGACCCTCAGCAAAAACAGACCAGGTAAGTTAAGATAGTGTAGAAAAGCAGCACTTTACTTCAAGTAGCCACAACAGAGCATCATGTATACGAAGACATGATAAAGAGCATCAAAAACAGAACTGAGGTCATCTGAGTTTACAGCAGAAAGTGCAGAGGGAGCGCTTATTCACGATTATGTTTGAAATCATTGCCTTAGAGCTCTCTAGCCTATTATAACCAATAAAAAAACATGAATATTCAGTGCAAATTGCCCCTTTCTCTAGATGGCTCACAGGACTTACTGGCTGATTGTGATCCATGACAGCTGACAATTAGTCCATTCCAGAGAGCCGTAATCTGGTTTTTGTGTGCTGATGACTGTGTGGGACAGTGGCCTCAAACATAGCAGTAATTGGACATTACTCCTCTAAGGAAACGCTAAAAGCTTCTCTGCCACTCTTTGTGCTGACATCTTTCTTTTACTCACATCACACTCTTCTCCATTTCCCTTTGCTCCAGCCAGCACTTCTTTAATTGTAATGACCTTTCTAGGAGTGTTAAAAGCCGCTCATAGACAACTGGACATCACTTTAACCAACATAAAAAGAACCTCTGCCATTTACCGCCCTATGCTCGCTCTCTCTGTGTCTCTGTGTCTTCACAGTGAAAGCCAATAAATCTACACTGATCACACTCTGTGTCCACTGAGCCTTTTCACCCTTTTATACTGAAAAGTAGTTGCACATATATTGTGTTTGCAACTTCTAACATTTGTATGTTTCAGTATGACAGTTAATTCATTATTATAGTTTTTTGTCTTTAGTGGCAGATGCTAGTGTTTATCTGTATTAATAATGTAAGGGTGCCTTTAACAACTTGGCAGTTGATTTGTAATAACACCATTAAGGCCAAGTTTGAATTTTTAATAAGGAGGAAATAACCTTTTAGAGTTTACCTATTACTAATGACTATGGGGGTTAAATTCTACTAATTCCAGTTAGCTCGCATCACTGCCACAGATAGTTAGGATTAGTTTGTGTGACCACTGATAAAACATTAGTTAAAACCCATGAGATGGATCAAACATGTGGAGAGGAATGAATAAAAAACTGGATCAAGACGATAAATGCAATACTGCCACACACACACACTAACACACACACACACACACACACACACACACACACACGTGTATATATATATATATATATATATATATATATATATATATATATATATATATATATATATATATATATATATATATTAGTTTGGACACACCTTCTCATTCAGTGTTTTTATTTATTGATTTTTCTTACATTGTAAATTAATAGTCAAGTCATCCAGAATATGAAGGAACACATAAGGAATCAAAATATGTATTAGATTTTAGATTCTTCAAAGTCGGCACCTTTTGCTTTGATTGCAGCTTTGCACACTCTCGGCATTCTCTCGGTCAGCTTCATGAGGTTTCATGAAATTTTCCAACAGTCTTGAAGGAGTTCACAGAGGTGCTGAGCACTTGTTGGCTGCTTTGCCTTCACTCTGTGGTCCAACTCATCCCAAACCATCTCAGTTGGGTTCAGATCAGGTTATTGTGGAGGCCAGGTCATCTGATGCAGCACTCCATCACCCTTTTTCTTGGTCAAATAGCCCTTACATAGCCTGGAGGTGTGTTTGGGGCCATCGTCCTGTTGAAAAACAAATGTTGGTCTCACTAAGCATAAACCAGATGGGATGGCATGTCGCTGCAGAATGCTGTTGTAGCCGTGCTGGTTAAATGTACCTTGGATTAAAAAAAATACAAAAAAAAAAAACGCAAACAGTGTCACCAGCAAAACACCCCCATAGATCAACACTTCCTCCTCCATACTTCACGATGGGAACTACACATGCAGGAACCATCTGCTCAAAGCAAAGCTGTCAACTAAGCAAGAGGTGCCTAATTTGAAGAATCTAAAATATAAAACCTATTCTGATTTGTTTACTAGATAATTCCATATGTATGTCTTCATGGTTTGGATGACTTTAGTATTAATCTACAATGCAGACAATTTTTAAATAATGAAAAACCACTGAATTAGGAGGTGTGTCCAAACTTTCAACTGGTACTACACACACACACACACACACACACACACACACACACACACACACACACACACACACACACACGGCTCTTTGTTATTTCATCCAGGACAGTGGTTCTGACACTCACTAGTCCTCGGCCTCCTTCCTTCTGCTTAGTGTAGAGTCTTAGGGTGCTGGATTTGGGGTGAAACCCTCCATGCATGGTAAGGAGCTTTCTTATCTTGATGTCAGTGGCTTCTATCTCCTCCTTTGACCAGCTTATTTTCCCAGCAGAGTATCTAATGATTGGCAGGGTGTAGCTGCTGATTGCCCAGATTTTGTTCTTCCAATTCAGCTGACTCCTCAGGACTTGCTTTACTCTCTGCAGGTATTTGGCGGTTGCAGGTTTCCTAGTCACCTCTCCATGGTTCTCATTTGCCTGTGGGATTCCAAGGTACTTGTAGCTGTCCTCAGTGTGTGCAATGTTGTCTTCACTTCACTTTTGACTACTTTTCCTCTCTTTGTTACTATCCACCTACACTTCTCCAGTCTGAAAGACGTTCTGATGTTGTTGCTGCAGATCTGAATGGTGGGGATCTGTGAATTAATGTCTCATTGACTCCTGGCATAGAGATTGGTGTCATTAGGGCTTGCTGTAGCTCAGGAGGTGTGAATGCTAGAAAGCATTTAGGTGTAGAAAGAAGTCCTTATCTGAATGTGTGTGAATGAGGCATGTTGAGTGTTTTGAGTGCTAAAAGTAGAGTAGAAAAGTGATATACAGTATAAGAACCAGTCCATTTACAATTTACTATCCATGCAGAGGAGGTGGCTAATGTTTGCTCCATTCTGTAGTCGGTATCTGTAGCCAGTCATGTGAATGATTTAGCTAAGGGGGTTCAGGCCTGTGCAGAACAGCAGTGGGGACAGAGCATCTCCTTGGTAAGCCCCACACTGGATGGTCACTTGTTCAACTGGCTTGGAGTTGGCTTCTAGTGTTGTTCTCCACATCCCCATTGAATTGCTGATAAAGGCTCTTAGGGTCCTGTCGATCGTGTAAAATTCTAGGCCTTCCAGTTATGGGGTTTCTTGTAGTCAGTCAGGTGGTGCACAGGTTGGTCAGTCTAGTTTTACAGAGTTGAGTGACTGCGCTATCTACCAGTAGTTGGTGTTTTGCCCCTCTGTTGTTTCTGCCAATTCCTTTCTGGGCCCGGCTCATGTATTGAGTCATATGCCTGTTTATCATGGCTGGCATAGTACGGTAGTATAGTACTACAGTAGTTCTTATAAAGTGCTTTTCTACTCTGGCTGAGCACGCAAAGTGCTTTATATGCCACGTTTGCATCCACACAAGCACTTGTTTCAACATAATTTATCAAAAAGGAACATTTTAAGCCTATATATATTTTTTTATTTTTTTTTATTTTTTCAGTGTATACTGTAGAACTGCCCCATCTGTCACTGCCTGATAGAAAATATGCAACAAATATGAACCATAACATTGCAAGGCATGTAGTAATTACTTTCCCAACAAGAGGTTGGGAAAAGCTGCTATTAACCTCTGGGCAGTGAAGGACTTCAACTTCATTGTATACTTTTTCAGGAGTCAAGCATGATGAAGCTTCACAGGGTGCTGGAACAGCCTTCACCAGAGGAATTTGGAAAGCTTTAGAAAGTAATACAATATTAAAGTATATGCACTTCATTTCACTTCCCTTTTGTTTTTGTCTGGTTCATCTAATTTTTGTAAAAAGCAAAACAAAACAGAAAATCAACAAAAAGAACAAAACAGAGACATGAGTTCTCAGAAAATGCTAAAATGACAACTATGTCAAACTCTGACAGAAAAGCAGCAGTTTGGTCGCATGTGCTTTGTACAATTGAACATAGTGTTGACTGTGCCAAGACTAATTCTGTACTACAGAGTTAGTATGTTGTGCAAATCTGAGTGACACATTTTGAGTCGTATTAGGGGAAGAGCCCAACAGTTATTTTAGTTTATTTACGAAAAAAATACATTGATATTCCAGATATTTATATGGCGTTAGACTATCCTGCACTATCCTACTGTTTCTTACTTGTCTGAAGAGTGCCCTGAGTCTGTTTCTTTTCTGAATCTGTTTTATTCATTCATTCATTCTTTTACAAAGCTTCACCATAATGTATCACATATAGTGAAAACTGTTTTCTTATTTATTCTGTTTTTAGCTTCACATTCAAAGCAGTAAGTGCATGGATGTGCCCAGCAATTTCATGTCTCCTTAATTTAGGTACTATACACAAAAAAAATAACTAATGATTACAGAGATTAGAGAATGCCATAGGTATTAAAGGTACTGTGCTGCAGTGGTTTGAATCATATTTATCTAACAGAATCCAAGGTTAGGTTAATTATGGAGGTCCACAGGGTTCTGGGCGAGGACCAATTTTATTCACACTATACATGCTTCCCTTAGGCAGTATTATTTGAAAGCATTGCATACATTTTCATTGTTATGCAGATGATCTTAAAGACATCATAGAACCATATCACCCCAATAGAGCACTTCGCTCTCAGACTGCTGGCTTATTTGTGGTTCCTAAGATACTTAAGAGTAGGGCTGCAACGATTCCTCGAGTAACTCCAATAATTATATGTATGAGTAACACAAATTTGTTGCTTTGGTACTTTGTTTAAACTCTGCAGCGCTCAGGTGTCTCGGTGTTAGTGGAGCGTTTCACCTACATTAGCAGCATTAGAGTTTTCCATCGCTGCGACGGATTTTCATCATTTGGAAAAAAAAAAAACGACCCTAACACCAAGTGGATCATCGCCTCCACTGCTCTCTACACCCGTGTGTGTTTTTTGTGCTCACTGTGCTGAGAATTTCAGCTGTAGCTACCACAATGGATCACTATCGCCACAGTTTTCTCGCGGGCGCCGCCATTAGCACTAGTGACCATTCTGTACCAACAGGAACATTCCCCCCCCCCCCCCCCCCCCCCCCCCCCAGTCACTTTGGTACTGAGGGGCTCCCTCAAAATATTTTTATTCTTGAAACCCTGATTAGCAACTTAAAATAGACCTGCAGTAGAAACGTATTTAGGAGGACAGGTGTGAATACAAAGCATTACAACATTGCAGCCCCGAGTTTTTCAACAAAAACACTGATAATACAACAGCAGCAGTTTGTTTTATGTGCAGTCTGTCTGCAAATGCGACACGCACAAAGAGGTGGAGCCGTTATCGAGACACTGAGTTCAGGTGGAGTGAAGGAAAACATTTTTCTAGCGTCCAAAGCAGCAGCACTTTTTCCTGTAACCACCATTACAGACCTCCATCATCCACCTGCTCAGCAAGTGTCAACGTGAAGAAAAGAGAACTTTGTAGCTGCTGCATCCACCGTTGTTTGTTTCACACAGTGAAAAATCTGCAGTTAACCTATAGAAGTTAAAATATGCAGATGAACTGTTAATAAGACAAAAGTATTTACTGATTACTCAATTAATTGATGGAATAATCGATAGAATAATAGATTAATAAAATAATTGATAGTTTCAGCCCTACTTAAGAGTAGAATGGGAGGCAGAGCTTTCAGCTTTCAGGCCCCTCTTCTGTGGAACCAGCTCACAGCTTGGATTCAGGAGACAGACACCCTCTCTGTTTTTAAGATTAGGCTTAAAACTTTCCTTTTTGATAAAGCTTATAGTTAGGGCTGGATCAGGTGACCCTGAGGAATCCCTTGGTTATGCTGCAATAGGCCGAGGCTGCTGAGGGGTTCCCATGATGCACTCAGTGTTCCTTTCCATTCACCTCTTTTTACTCTGTTTATACCCCACTGTGCAATTAATCATTAGTTATTATAATCTCTGTCTCTCTTCCACGGTGCATTTTTTGTCCTGTCTCCTTCCCTTCAGCCCCAACTGGTCACAGCAGATGACTGCCCCTCCCTGAGCCTGGTTCTGCTGGAGGTTCCTTCCTGTTTTAAAAGGGAGTTTTTCCTTCCCACTGTCGCCAAATGCTTGCTCATAGGGGGTCGTTTTGACTGTTGGGTTTTCTCTGTGATTATTGTAGGCTCTTTAGAGGCGACTGTTAGTTGTGATGTGGCGCTATATAAATAAAACTGAATTGAATAAAATTAAATGAGCATGCAAATTTGCGAAATCAATCAAATTCAATGGAATCCAGGTTTTAAAAAAAAAAAAACAATGAGTTCAACTAAGGGGTTACTATAGGTCACATACAGCAATACAGATCAAAGACACTATTAGATTAGATTAGATTAAGATTTTATCAATCCCTTTAAGAAGATTCCATCATGGAAATTAAAATTCCCGTAGCACCTTTACATTCTAGACACAGCAGTAGTCAATAATAAACAGCAAACAAAGAAAAAAGTAATTAACAAACAAAAAAACAAACAAAAAATAGATATAAAATGTCCAGCAGATGTAGTATTGCACATTATTATTGCACATCGCCTGGTATTATTTTTATGTTATTTTATGTTATTATTTTTATATTTTTATGTTTGTGGTCAGGCTCAGCCCCCCCCCGTCCCCCCACAAGAGGACTTGTACTGTCTGATGGACTGAGGGACAAGTTTTTCAGTCTGTTAGTTGTGGTAGGAAGGAACAGTCTGTCACTGAAGAGGCTCCTCTGGTACTGTCTTTGTTACTCATACTGTATCACAAACACGCATCTCAGCATGAAGCTCTAAAGGAGTTGCAGTTCAAACAATTATCATCTCACTGAAGCACGCACAACTTTCCAATTAGCTGTCCTGTCAGTGTAATTGGGATACAGTTCCTTGATTGGGCCTGAAGGCCTGTTGATGAACACTGATAGAGGCAAAGCCAGGCTAAGCTATAACTGATACAGAGAATACAGAGACGAAGGAGGAACTGTGTGTATTTGAGTGTGTGTATATATATGTGTAATATACATTCCTTTCACTCCCTTGTGGCACATGTTGATGAAAGTAATTTCCCCTAAAAAATATGTAAAGAGTGTGCTGTGTGGTGTTTTATTTCTAAAATGTGCAGAGCACTTTAATTATAGCATTAAGACATGTTTGGAATATCCAAATAAATCCACAGCTTTTCAGTCTTCAAGCCTTTGCATTTCATCTATGTTCTTGTCAAGCACAAAAATGTTAATCACAAAATATAATGAACCCACTTCGAAACACTCAGAGGTCTGGATGCAATGAGCTAGAACATTTTACACAGTGGAGTGGTGCAGAGGCTGCTGAGGAACCTCTTTGACTGTCTATATTTCCACAGATCTAAGCTGGTTGTCATTGATCTTTCCTCCTGCTATTAGATTGATATCGATGTGCCAGTAGGACAGATGGCCACACCTACAGCCAGGGTCATGCTTCAGAACCTAAAATTGAATCGAAATAATAATACATTTTTTATGATCAAACTGCATGGAGGTTTGGAGCTGAGCAGTACGTTGCAGAGAACGTACAGAGTTACTGCCAGCATTTAGGAGTCTGCACTACAACACTCCCTCCACACAGCAGAAACACAAAGAAAGAAATAAGAAAACACTTTATGACCCAAAAGCTGCAACACAAGTTTATCCAACAAGGGTTTGATCTCAAGCAAAAAAAGAAGACATCTGAGAATATTTTGGCTTTCAAAGTGTATCTGCACGACTAACAACTGCTGTTACATGTTTTCAGTGCCATTCTTCACGTACAGACTCACAAGAATTTTATTTTTCTCCCTCCCTTTCAACAACCCACTTGTCTTCTGACAAGAAAACACTGTGAGAGAGAATATGTACAAGTCGATTTTTCAGAAGAGAAGGCCAATATGACTAGCTGTAAATAATATTTTGTTGAAACTAGTGCTGAATAATAGATACCAGAGTCTTTACTGTGATATTTTCACCCCAACAAGCTTGGCAGGGCTGAAGCACCCACTCCTTTTTATGTTGTTGTTACAGAGGAAAAGAGAAGGAATGGGAAAGTGGAAGAAGACGGCGATGGGGGTGGGGTTGAGAAGTGAAAACGAGAAAGAAGAAAGGTGGATGGATAGATAGGTAGCTAGATAAAGAGAAAGAGGCAAAGAGTGTGCAGTGGCGTGGCGGATGCAGGCAGAATTAAAAAGGCTTTTTTGTGGCGTTTAATATCCATTCATTGGCTGGACTGCTGACACAGTGAGAGCACTGCGTTCACGATTTATAGCCACTTCTAATGGGCATGCCCAGAACCAAAGGACTGCAGTCAGCACATTCTCCCTCTGTGCGCACACACACACACACACACACACACACACACACTTGCAAAGACAGCCAGCTCCACATACAGACACACACACTGTGGCAGCTGTGCAGTAGATTGTATCAGTTAACTCACTAATTTTGGAATGTACTGATCGTGTGACTCAGTGTAACAGAATGACACATAGGCACACTGACCTGCCCAAGTGGGGGTCTCCATGTACAGCCAACTGGTCAGAGAGAAGAGACGTTTGCTCCCCTGTTAGAGGTGCAGAAAAAGAGAGAAAATGTTTAGCCATAGAATACAGATTTTAACACTGCTTGTATGAAGCAAATCATCTATGTACACGTGACTCAAAACATGATTCACAAGTCTTATGTTTGAGCCACTATTTCTCTAATGTCATGTGGCATCAGAAACCATCAGACAACACAGTTCAATATGTTTTCAAAAGCAGGACTTTGAAAGATAATTAATCTTTTCTGTGTGTGTATTTTTTCAACATTACCCAAACAGACTGGTATACACTCAGATGGTAATTTATTCAATATACCTGACTAAGACAGGACATCTATGCACAATATAAACTAAGCGATCTTATATTGTCTCCACTTTGTTTATACTGGTTGTACTAAGTTGTGTTAGGCTTTCCCACAACTACTCTTTAAAAGCTACAATTTGAAGTATTAGGAAGAAAATTAAAATCAAATAGATTCATACCAAAACAACCCTTCTCAGTCATCGCTTGTGACCAACTAGACGCATGTAGTGATATCTGTAGAGACTCTGCCTTCTGGTTGTAGTTTCTTAAATTTTCTTGCAGTGTGCAGGATGGTTAGAGGACACGGGGTGTGATCAGTGAGACTCTACAGATGTGGGTGAAATCGTTGGTACCCTTCCATTAAAGAAAACCCTCACTGAAATAACTTGAAACTTACAAACGTAATAATAAATAAAAAGTTACTGAAAATTCATTCATGAAAATCAGACACTGCTTTTGAATTATGGTTCAACAGAATTATTTAAAAAAATAAAGTCATGAAACTAGCCTGGGCAAAAATGATAGAACCCTTAACTTAATATTTTATTGCACAACTTTTAGAGGCAATCACTGCAATCAAAGGATTTCTGTAACTCTCTGTGAGACTTCTGCACCTGTCAACAGGTATTTTGGCCCACTCCTCATGAGCAAACTGCTCCAGCTGTCTCAGGTTTGAAGGCTGGCTTCTCCAGACTGCATTGTTTTAGGTCCTTCTAAAGATGTTCAATAGTATTTAGATCAGGGATCATAGAAGGCCACATCAGGATAGGCCAGTGTTTTGTTCTGAGCCATTCCTGGGTGTTTTTAGCTGTGTTTGACTCATTATCCTGTTGGGGGACCCCTGACCTGTGACTGAGACAAAGCTTTCTGACACTGGGCAGCACATTTCACTCCAGAATGGCTTGATAGTTTTCAGATTTCATTGTACTCTGCACAGATTCAAGACACCTTGTGCCAGATGCAGCAATATGCACTTTGGCAAATTCCACTCTCACTTTTTTATGATTTGCTTTCAACAGTGGTGTCCTCCTTGGTCATCTTCCATTAAGTCCACTCTGGCTCAAACAGCAACAAATGCTATGATCTGACACTGATGTACCTTGACCTTGGAGTTCCCCTCTAATCTCTTTGGAAGTTGTTCTGCATTCTTTGGTTTCCATTCGTACTATCCGGCTCCTCAATTTGTCACCAAATTGAAGAGAGAGAGAGAATTTCTTGTGGTGACGTTGGTTGGCTGCAGTCCAGTGGACTTTAAACTTCTGAATAATATGTGTAACTGTAGTCACAGAAAACATCAAGCTGCTAGGAGAGGGTTTTATAGCCTTTACCTTTAACATGCTTGTCAATAATTGTCTTTCTCATCTCCTGAGACAGCCCTCTGCTTAGCTTTCTGTGGTCCATGTTCAGTGTGATGCACACCATAATACCAAACAGCACAGTGACTACTTTTCATGCTTTAAATGGGCAGACCAAGTGATTACAAGTTTTAATGCTAATTAAAGGACACACCTTAGTTTAACATGCTGCTGTGGTAAACTTATTTTCAATCTTTTCTAGAGGTACCGTAATTTTTGTTCAGGCCAGTTTCATTAGTTTGGTTTTCTAAAGATTTCTACTGAACCAATTCAATGTCATTTATATAGTGCCAAATCACAAAAAACAGTCGCCTGAAAGTGTTTTATATTGTAAGGTAAAGACGCTATATTACTATGGAGAAAATCACTGCATGATGGGAACCTAAAGCAGCCTAGGTTTATTGCAGCATAACTAAGGGATGGTTCAGAATCACGTGATCCAGCCCTAACTAAAAGCTTGATCAAAAAGTAAAGTTTTAAGCCTAATCTTAAAAATAGAGAGGGTGTCTGTCTCCTGAATCCAAGCTGGGAGCTGGTTCCACAGAAGAGGGGCCTGAAAGCTGAAGGCTCTGCCTCCCATTCTGCCTGTGTCATGGTCCTGGGCCGTGTGCCCAACGTTTTGTGTTTAGTTCTGTTTTTACTTAGTTTTATTATATCCCAGTTTGTTTTGGTTTTCATTATTCATCATAGTTTCTTGTCTTATTCATTATGGCTTACATTTGGATTTCCTAGTTCCCTTTGTTCTTGTCTCCCCTGCGTCTCTGTCCTGTGTCTGTATGTTTCGTGTTTTACTTTGCTAGTCCTTTCTTCCTTCTGCTTTGTGTTTATTTTTGCTTCCCCTTGTCTCATTTGGTTTATTACGCTCAGCTTTGCCCCTCACCTGTTGCCTGTTCCCTGATTACCTTGTGTGTGTATTTAAGTCCTCAGTGTGCATCTGTTCCTGGTCATGTCATCCTTTATGATCCCTGCTGTGTGTCTCCCCATTTCATGTTTCCCTTAGTTTTAGTTCTGGCACCTGACCAGCTCAGTGTGTTTGTATTTTTTGTCATCCTTCTTAATAAACAAAGTTTAAGTTCAGTTTGCCTTTTGAATCCTGCATTTGGGGTCCAACCTTTGCCTGCCTACCACAGCTAACCATGACAGCCTGTGAGTGAAGTGCTCTATTGGGGTGATATGGTACTATGAGGTCTTTAAGAGGATTATTCAATAGACCAAGGTAGTGCGATCTAGAGTAAGTGTCTGTTAGACACCATGTTTCTAAGATTTGTAAGGAGAGTACAGTAATTTTATTTTTATCTGAAATTAGAAGTTGGAAATTAAAGGTCATCCAGGGCTATATGTCTTTAAGACATTCCTGTAGTTTAACTAAAAGGGGAGTGTCATCTGGCTGAGTTTTGAACCATTTGAAGCTTCCGGAGGGATTTGTGAGGGAGGCCAAATAAAATAGAGTTACAGTAATCAATATGGAAGGTAACAAGACTATAAACAAGGATGGAGGTGGTATGCGGGGAGAGGGAGAGGCAGAGAAGATTTATGTTTCATAGGTGGAAATATGCAGACCGGGTAATATTATTGATATGGGAGAGGAAAGATGAAATGCTGTCAAAGATGACACCCAAACTCTTAACCTGAGGGGAGGGGTAAACTGAGGAGCTGTTGATTGAGAGGGAGAAACTGCCAGTTTGTAGAGCTGGGTATCATCTGCGAAACAATGGGAATGGATGTTGAATTTACAGAAAATATGGCCAAGGGGAAGAAGGTAAGTGATGAAAAGGAGGGGTCCCAGGACAGAGCCTTGAGGCACACCTGAGGTTACAAAAGGTGGGGTGGTGGGTGGGGGTGGGGGTAAAAGACTTTAAGCTGGATGAACTGAGTGCAGCCTTTGAGATAAGAATGGAACCAGTCAAGAGGGGTGTGGGTGATGCTAATAGAAGATAATCTATTCAGGAGGATGTTGTAGGAGATAGTGTCAAAGGCCGCACTCAGATCAAGGAGGATGAGGAGGGAGAGTAATCCAGAGTCAGCTGCCATGAGATGGTCATTAGTGATTTTTAGTAGAGCAGTTTCTGTGCTATGGTGGGGGTGGAAACCAGACGGGAATTGTTCTTACAGACTAATTTGAGTTAAATGGGTGTGATGTTACATGGCAAAGTTTTTTCAAGTATTTTGGAAATGAAAGGTAAATTAGAGATGGGGCGAAGATTATTCTAGCTATTTGGATCAGAACCAGTCTTTTAGTAACTGAGTCCTTTTAATGCAATATGTCTTTATGGACAGTGAGACCAATTTTTTATGGAGGCGCTCTAATTGACGCCCTTTGGTTTTCAATGACCGGAGTTCAGTGGTAAATCAAGGTGCAGGGTGAGTGAAGTAAACAGACCGTGTTTTCTTTCACTGGGGTGAGAGAATTGAGAATGCCAGTTAAACAAGTATTATATTGAGCAGCCAAAACATCTGGGGAGGAAGAATGATCAGGAATCAGATTACTAGCAATATATGCAGAAAGGATATCCAAGTTGATGTCACTGATGTTCCTGAATGAGATGGGCCGTGGTGTTTAGTTACGGAGAGCAAGAAATGATCTGTAAAAGGAAGTTTGTCAGTGGCGCAGTTGGAAGGGGTGAGGCCAGAGCAACAAATTGAGTCCAGAGTGTGTCCTTTGATGTGAGTAGGGAAATTGCGATTGTGAGTAGGAAATCTGCATAACAATAAAAAGTATGCTATGCCTTCTAATACCACTGCCTAAGGGAAGCAAATATAATGTAAATGGAATTATCATAGCAAAGAACCCTGTGGAACTCCATAATCAATCTTATGGTGCTTTTCCACCAACAGGGTTCCAGTGCCGGTGCCACTATTTGAACCGCTCAGCGGTTTTTCCACCACGAACGCACTCGGTGCTCGGACGAAAAACGGGTTCAACTCAGGCCCCGCAAGCTAGCTGGTCTGGAACCAAGAATGTGTGACGAAAGCGGCAGAAGGGCACGACCTTGCCGTCTCAACATAAACTTTTCTACCATATTACATGTGTATTACATGAGAAAAGCGAAGTGATTTTCAAGGCTGTGAAAGGTTTTGTCTTAAGGCTGAACTTGCTGCTTTGTATCGGTTCATATCACAGATAAAAGGACACAAAGTGCGTACTTTTCGTCTTGCTCGTATTTTCTCTGTGTTTACCTCTGTGCTGCACACAGATGCTGCAGGAGTTTTGTTTGGACCATAAAATGTGTTCGCAGCACAAGAAAGGGGAGCGTGTTCTCCCTCATTTCCGCTCTTCGGTTTCCGTGCATTTCAAACCACTGCAGTGCAGTACCTTTAATACCTATAGTATGCTCTAATCTCTGTAATAAAATGTTATGGTCAACAGTATCAAAAGCTGCACTGAGGTCCAACAGGACAAGAACAGAGATGAGTCCACTGTCAGAGGCTGTAAGAAGATAATTTGTAACCTTCACTAATGCTGTTTCTGTACTGTGATGAATTCTGAAACCTGACTGAAACTCTTCAAATAAACCGTTCCTCTGCAGATGATCAGTTAGCTGTTTTACAACTACTCTTTCAAGAATCTTTGAGAGAAAAGGAAGGTTGGAGATTGGCCTATAATTAGCTAAGACAGCTGGGTCAAGTGATGGCTTTTTAAGTAGAGGTTTAATTACTGCCAACCTGAAGACCTATGGTACATATCCTATTAATTAAAGATAGACTGATCATATTTAAGAGTGACGCATTAAGGAAAGGGGTCTAATAGATATGTTGATGATTTGGAGGAAGTAACTATTGAAGTTAACTCAAATCAATCAGACAGAAAGATATCAGTAGTATTGAAAGTAGTTGGATGTGTGTCAATGTGATGCTTATGAAGAACATTTTCTCTAATGGTTAAAATTTTATTTGTGAAGAAATTCTTGAAGTGGAGGACCTTTTGATAACATCACTGGCATTCAGCCAGTTTGACCGGCCTTACGTCCTTCATAAATTTGAATTTGTGCATTTGTGAGTTATACCAGGGAGTCAGGCACTTCTGATATGAGGCACTTCTGATATGAGGAGCCACAGTATCCAGAGTCGTATGCAGTGAGGATGTAAAACTATTGACAAGATAAGGAGTGGGAGTAGAGTTTAGGTAGCTGCTCTGCACTGTGTTGCCACATAAAAATGAAGAAGATAATAATGGAGGAATTATATCCTGCGACTTAGTTACAGCACAGAAAGACCCTACTGTAATGAAATTTATTCCCCACTGCTGTGAAATCCATTATTGTAAATTTAAGAAACGATCAGACAAAAGAGAGTTTTCAGGGAATATTGTTAAATGTTCAGTTTCTATGGCATATGTCAGAACAAGATCCAGACTTAAAGTGATTAAAGCGGTAAGTGAGCTTTAAAGTTTGAGAGAAGCCAAAAAAAATCTAATAGATTAAATACAGTTTTGAGGCTGTCATTTTTTAGCATCTACATGGATATTAAAATCACCCACTATAATCATTTTATCTTAACTGTAAAACTGCGACTCTGCTCCCAATGCTGTTAAGACCAGTTTTCCCCAGAAAGTTTCCTAATTATCTATAAAGCCCACACCACAGTTCAAAACCAATGTCTGATTTTCATTTGTTAATTTTCAGTAAATCTTTATCAATCATTACTTCTGTCAGTTTCAAGTTATTTCTGTGACCATTGTGGGTTTTTCTTTCTTTAATGGATGGGTACCAATAAGTTTGTCCACATCTGTATAATCAAGTAGCATCCAGGTTACTCTGCTGTTTCCATCTCTGTAGTTTGCACTCTGTGAAGCGTGTCCTTTGTCTGTATTCACAGAAAATCACTTTTTTCCAAAAGCTGTGTAACGGTTTGTCCATGTTAATTTGTGCTTTGGAACATACTATAACCACCACAATATGATCAGAAAATATGTAATAATAGATTTTTCTTTATTTTAATGCTGCTCCTCATCACTCACTGACTACCTTCCTTTATTTCACATTTTTGTCTCCCTCCCTTGTGGAGCTGAGGCAGAGGAGCGAAGTTTGAATGTTGACTTTATAAACAATAACCAACAGTTTCTATATATTACAACTTTAAGTGTGACCACATGGAAAAGCAAATGTGGTTTTACTTGGTTCACTCAGCCACACTGGCAGGAGTGTAAAGCATTTTAAGACAGAGACACTGATGCTGTTGCAGCTGGTTGAAAATAAATACAAAAATAAAAAGACTGTTTGAAGGAAAATCAGGTCTCCACCTGTTGGTAGATCTGTACCGTCCACTTTCAACAGCCCAGCTTAATTATTAAAAAGCCAAAATCTTCAAAATCTAACATTTTAGAAGACAAGCTTCCTGAACGATTTCTGTCAACTCGACATTCACAGTGCCTAATAAAAGTAATTGAAAGGACTGAGTAATTTTTAGGAGTACATGTAGGTCTTTCTTATACTGACAAAGAAGTAAAAATAAGCAAAATTTTGTTTTTATGGTAAATGGACTAGTTCTTATATAGCGCTTTTCTACTCAGTCAGAGCACTCAAAGCGCTTATACAACATGTTTTTGCATTCACCCATGCACTCCCACTCATACAAGCACTTCCATGTTTACTAAGCTAAGTGCTTTTAATTAGCTAACATTCACACACATTCATACTCCGACAGGACGGTCGGAGAGCAACTTGGGGTTAAGTATCTTGCCCAAGGATACATTGGCATGTAACCTGGAGTAGCCAGGAATCGAACCGCTGACCTTCCGATCAATAGGTGACCTGCTCTACCTACTGAGCTAATCTTTTGTTTTTGTTGTCATCACTTAGATCAGGGGTCGGCAACCTGTAATCCGGAAAGAGCCATTTGAACCCGGTTTCCACGGAAAACAAAACAGTGAGAGCCGCAAATACTTAAATAGCGGCTACAGCGAGTGACGCATATATTGAGAAAAAAAAATAAATAAATACATAAATAAAAAGATTTTATTTTAATATTTCAAGATCACAATAATGTCCCAATTTAAAACTACAACAAAAACTGAACTGACAAAAATAAAATGCACTTCAATTGGATACTTATAATTTACTTCCTCGAGCCGCACAGAGCCGCAGATTAAGCCTGAATGAGCCGCATGTGGCTCTGGAGCCACGGGTTGCCGACCCCTGACTTAGATCAACTGGAGAAAGATCCATTGACTTAAAAAGGTCCAGAAATGTTGCTGAAACCTTTGAAAACTTATTTTGTTGCGCCTTTTATCAGACCTAAGGCAAACTAGAGACCACCTTCAATGGAGTTGTGCTTCCTGTTTACTACACTGTTGCTCAGTACTCATCCACCTGTACACTTTGCCTTCATTTTTGTCTCATTTCAGCACCCGTGTTGCTTCATTTGTACAATCAAATGAGGCAGATTCAGAGGTTTGTTTGTTTTTCAGCACAGCTAAGAAGGGACTTGTATGGGGGACCTTTTGCTCTTGTATTATTGGTAATCAGTACAATGCAATGGTGGAGTGAGGCCTACTATGATTAAAAATGCATGCAGCAGGATGGCAGCTGCTGTGAGCACCTCTTAAACAGTTGGAATCAGCCTGATCTATAACTCAGATCAGGCTGGGATATGTGAGTCTGTTTAAGAGAGAGAGAGAAAAAGGGTCAGCAAAGTGGTTTGGCAAAATCCTCCCTTTATTTTACCTACACATCTTGCATGATTGTGATGCAATTATGTTAACGGATCGATATAAATAAAGCCCTGACAGAGTATTCAAAGTGGCTTTGGGGTAGTAGGAGTCTGCACGATGACCGACAGATTCATAAGCAAAAAAGTGGAAGCTCAGAAAAATCAATCAGAAATACATACCTAACCAAACCAGTCTGAACTGTGGACAGACCTACCTTTATAAACTTGCATTTAGAGATGTAGCTGCCCTGTAAGAATATGGTGGCTGCATTGAAGCACAGGGTTCAGTGAGACAATGGAGTTCACATATGCACTCAGGTTTCTATGATAAATCTGTTTTATTACACTGAATGGTAGATAAGAAAGAACAATGTGTCACATGGCCTTTGTTACGAGCTCATCTTTGCACACTAAAGGAGTAAGGGATGGTAGGCAATGGACTAAACTGCTGTGAGGCTTATGAGGAAAAGTCCATCTGTCAACAGTGTGTTGTTTATATTATGCGGTTATATTTGCAATGATACAGTGTGGAGAAGAATATAAATACTATAAATTCTTTATGTAGATTCAGATGTTGACAAGAATTAAATCAGCAGGTACTCTGACTGTCATGTCCACAGAAAATTATGGGCTAGATTTTTTAGGCAGAGCAAATTGATTTGAGGCCTCAGTTATATGAACCACACTCGCTCAAACCTGATCAACTGCTTCAGTTCAATTTCAATTCAATTTTATTTATATAGCGCCAAACCCCAATAAACAATTCCCTTATGGAGCTTTATATTGTAAGGTAAAGACAATTCAATATTACAGAGAAAACCCAACAATCAAAATGACCCTGACTCTTATCAGTATGGACCAAAATCTAAGTAATGTTTCGAGCACCTTGTTGAATCTATGCCATGAAGAATTAAGGAAGTTCTGTAAGAAAAAGGGGGTCGTGTACCAACAAGGTTTACTTAATAAAGTGTCTGATGTGTTTATGAAACCATTTTTTTCAGTAATGACCAATGCAGTCTGCCAAAAGCACTGCAAATTTCCATGGGATTGCAATAAACCTGAGGATTTGAGTCACTTTATTTAGGAAAACATAACATTAATCATCATCATCATCATATGTAAAATCAACACAAATTTTAGAAATATCAAACTCATTCTGGTTTAAAATGCAAAAAAAATGTTTTGTGTTGACGACATGTGGATGTGAAGCGGCAGGCTGCTCCCAAACTCCCAAACAGCAATTGTAAACTTCTACACTTGGAGCTGGACCTTGGGACAGCCAGGAAGATGCGATCAGCAGGGTTACCCAAAGTTAAAATTACAGAGAGGTAAGAGCTGTACACAAATGATTTAAAAACAAACAAACAAAAAAATCTTATAATAAACAACAATAGATAAAATAATACAGCCAGTAGTGACTACAGTACAGGTGATCTATGGTCATGCCCACATGCTAAAAGCAGTCATTTGATTGATATGCATATCCTAACAAAGACTGGCTGATCCCTGCAGAGCCAAGCAAAGAAAAAAAAAAACAACAACAATCAGAAAGCTTAAATTTCACAAGTGCTCTTAACTGATGGAAGCTACAGTCATGTATAAAAGAAAGTTTTCAGTGTGCTCAGCGGTACAACTAAAGCTGCTGGTTTGAATATTTCTGATTAAGTTGATCTACAAGTAACACATGATGTGAATGTAAGTGTATGAGTCAAGGTATCATTGATATTAATTCCTCACATTCAATTTCATGTCTTATTTTGTACCCGATATGTGAGCGATAGTTGCCGCGAGGAGTATACATTTATTTGGAGTGCGAAGGCGAGATGTTATTGCAATAAGTGCATAGCTGGAATGGCTGGATAGCTCAAAGCTATGAGATACGTACAAGGATACATCTTGTTTTCCTTTTTGCAGTGAGCAGAGCAGGTTCCAGTGTTTCAGGCTTTCAGTCACATTTTTACACAGAGACCAGTGCACAGTGAAAACATCTCTGCATTTCTTTTCTCAGCAGTGTTCACACACAGAGCAACATTCGTGTTTCTTTCTTTCTTTTATTCCCCCCAAAATGTGCTATTACACAACACGTCTGTCAGCTATTAATGGAACTGTGTTAGTGTGTTAATTTAATGTCTAAATGTTACAATATGTTAGGGTTAGTTAAATGAAAATGTGCATTATTCTCAGTCTCACACTTTCCTCTTCAGACACAATCAAACACAGTGATGCAAACAGTTTAACATAGCAGCTTAGCAGTATTTAACGCTGTGCTACTTCAATCTTTTATATGAAATGCAACAGCACAAAGTGCTGTCTGTTTTAAGAAAGAATGAATAAATATTACAAAACTCACATCACATTCTTTTACCCACATCTATAAATCTCTGTCGGGGGAAGAAGACATCTTGTTCCATTTACTGAGAACAACAGCAGACTTTTGTCACAGAGGACTGCGGCTGTTCCTCTCTATCGGCCCATCACAGCAGCAGCATCAGCTGCAAAGCCAACAAACTGTGAGCCTAACATTTCTTCAGAGACCCTCATAGCGGGGCTTTCTACCTCCATGATGTGAGCTAGCAGCCCCGGTGCATAGCGCCAATTCAGTTTCACACACTGCAGAAAAACCCAGAGTGATCCACACATTTATGCACATGGCACAGTCACACATGAACGGCTCATGATCTGACAGTAAATAATGT